>NW_027102323.1:658448-1316896 GCF_035609145.1 Eleutherodactylus coqui | reverse complement strand
TCATGAATAGATTATGACATCATAATGCAGTTTTACATTACGTTATGACATCATAACAGAGTTCTATACTAAATTATAATGAAGTTCTACATTGTATCTTTTGTTATTACTAAATTGTGACATCATAATGGAGTTGTAAATCCTATCCACTACAATGAATACATTATGACATCATAATGCAGTTTCACGTTATGACATCATAATGGAGTTCTATATTACATACAAATGCTGTTCTACATTGTATCTTTTGTTATTACTAGATTGTGACATCATAATGGAGTTGTAAATTCTACCCCCTACTATAAATACATTATGACATCATAATGAAGTTTCACATTATGACATCATAATGAGTTGTATATTACATAAAAAGGCTGTTCTACATTGTATCTTTTGTTATTACTAGATTGTGACATCATAATGATATTGTAAATTTGATCCCCTACCATGAATAGATTATGACATCCTAATGCAGTTTTACATTACGACATCATAATAGAGTTCTATACTAAAATATAATGGATTTCTACATTGTATCTTTTGTTATTACTAGATTGTGACATCTTAATGGAGTTGTAAATGCTATCACCTACTATGAATAGATTATGATGTCATAATGCAGTTTCACATTATGACATCATAATGAAGTTCTATATTACATAATGTTTTTCTACTTTGTATCTTTTATTATTATTAGATTGTGACATAATGGAGTTGTAAATTATATTACCTGCTATAAATAAATTATGACATCATAAAGCAGTTTTACATTATGACATCATAATGGAGTTCTATACTACATTATAATGAAGTTCTACATTGTATCTTTTGTTATTACTAGATTGTGACATCATAATGGAGTTGTAAATTCAATCCCCTGCCATAAATACATTATGACATCATAATGCAGTTTTACATTATGACATCATAATGGCGTTCTATATTACATAATAATGTTTTTCTACATTGTATCTTTTGTTATTACTAGATTCTGACATCATAATGGAGTTGTAAATCCTATCCCCTACTATGAATACATTATTACGTCATAATGCAGTTTCACATTATGACATCATAATGGCGTTCTATATTACATAATAATGTTGTTCAACGTTGTATCTTTTGTTACTACTAGATTGCGACATCATAATGAAGTTGTAAATTCTATCCCCTACTATAAAAACATTATGACATCATAATGCAGTTTTACATTATGACATCATAATAGAGTTCTATATTACATTATAATTATGTTGTATCTTTTGTTATTACTAGATTGTGACATCATAATGGAGTTGTAAATTCTATCCCCTACCATGAACAGATTATGACATCATAATGCAGTTTTACATTATGACATCATAATGGAGTTCTATATTACATTATCATTAAGTTGTATGTTGTATCTTTTGTTATTACTAATTTGTGACATCATAATGGAGTTTTAAATACTATCCCCTACCATGAATAGATTATGACATCTTAATGCAGTTTTACATTACATTATGACATCCTAATATAGTTCTATACTAAATTATAATGAAGTTCTACATTGTATCTTTTGTTATTACTAGATTGTGACATCATAATGCAGTTGTAAATTCTACCCCCTACTATAAATACATTATGACATCATAATGCAGTTTTACATTATGACATCATAATGGAGTTCTATATTATATTATAATGAAGTTCTACAAAGTATCTTCTGTTATTACTAGATTGTGACATCATAATGGAGTTGTAAATCCTATCCCCTACAATAAATACATTATGACATCATAATGAAGTTTCACATTATGACATCATAATGGAGTTCTATATTACATAAAAATGCTGTTCTACGTTGTATTTTTTGTTATTACTAGATTGTGACATCATAATGATATTGTAAATTCTATCCCCTACCATGAATAGATTATGACATCATAAGCAGTTTTACATTATGACATCATAATGGAGTTCTATATTACAAAGTAGTGTTGTTCTACGTTGCATCTTTTGTTATTACTAGATTGTGATATCATAATGGAGTTGTAAATTCTATTACTTGCTATGAATAGATTATGACATCATAATGCAGTTTTACATTATGACATCATAATAGAGTTCTATACTACATTATAATGAAGTTCTACATTACATCTTTTGTTATTACTATATTCTGACATCATAATGGTGTTGTAAATTCTATCCCCTACTATGAATACATTATGACGTCATAATGCAGTTTAATATTATGACATCATAATGGAGTTCTATATTACATAATAATGTTGTTCTATGTTGTATCTTTTGTTATTACTAGATTGTGACATCATAATGCAGTTGTAAATTCTATCCCCTACTATAAATACATGATGACATCATAATGCAGTTTTACATTATGACATCATAATGGAGTTCTATATTACATAATAATGTTGTTCTACGTTGTATCCTTTAATAGTACTAGATTGTGACATCATAATGGAGTTGTAAATTCTATCCCCTACCATGAATAGATTATGACATCATAATGCAGTTTTACATTACATTATGACATCCTAATATAGTTCTATACTAAATTATAATTTCACTGTGAAAGTACCCCAGAAATATTAGATTACCATTCTTCATTTGGGGCATTTGAGTACAAAAGACAGAGGCTATTTGTCTTGATCCTGATGAATCGGCTCACTTATTACATCAGGGCCGTAGAAACACGTCGATTAAATATTATTTGTCTATCATCCTTAGCCTTCTGAAATAAAATTTATACCGTTATTACCACTGTATAAATAGCAATATAACCGTACCTGTAAATCTATTAAGGGAACGGTAATTAACATCGGTATAGCGGATCACCACGATAAGGTGATATACCTATCCCCTGTCCTGTATGTTCTTTGGGTGTTTGTATGTTTATGTTCGTCTAGTTTTCTGATGTGTGCTGGGCCATTTGGTGGTGTGATTTAGTGTATTTTAAATAAAGTCCTATAATAAAAGTTATATTTTAATAATAGAACAGATTATCTAATCTAATATTTCTGGGGTAGTTTCACAGTGAAATTGTATTTCATTTAAAGGACCCCACCTGTCCCAGTGATGACTGTATACTAAATTATAATGAAGTTCTACATTGTATCTTTTGTTATTACTAGATTGTGACATCATAATGGAGTTGTAAATTCTACCCCCTACTATAAATACATTATGACATCATAATGCAGTTTTACATTATGACATCATAATAGAGTTCTATATTACATAATAATGTTGTTCTACGTTGTATCTTTTGTTATTACTAGATTGTGACATCATAATGGAGTTGTAAATTCTATTATCTGCTATGAATAGATTATGACATCATAATGCAGTTTTACATTATGACATCATAATGGAGTTCTATACTACATTATAATGAAGTTCTACAAAGTATCTTCTGTTATTACTAGATTGTGACATCATAATGGAGTTGTAAATCCTATCCCCTACAATAAATACATTATGACATCATAATGCAGTTTCACATTATGACATCATAATGGCGTTCTATCTATATATATAAAATTGAATGTATGTCTGTCTGCGTGCGTGTCTGCGTGCGTGCGTGCGTGCGTGTCTGTTTGTCCTTTATGCGCTACTACACCATTCATCCGATCGCCATGAAACTTTGGGAAGTTGCTGAGTACACTCCTGGGAAGATTATAGGCATAGTACAAATATCCTACGATAAATGGCGCGCGAGCGTCGTCGAAAGTTACGCCCCCCCCCCACGTAGATCGAATAAGTAAGCCACCTGCTATTGTGATGTCATCACTGATGTCATCAACATCGGACGCCCTTGAACATGCCCCAACATGTTCTATAAAGCTGCATTGTGATGTCATTAAGGCTCTATTATGACACGTACAGCTTGGAACCACTAGAGCACGCCAGCCAATTACCATTGGAGTTGGAAGTGGGTAAACAAGTACTAGGATATCTTCCTAAGAAGCCACAGCAGCCGGATAAATTGTATGTTCCACCCAACGGCTATTTTATTCAGCCCGCAAGGGGGAAGCAGCGGCCTACAAAATCTAATTCTCTCATTTCCTGATGTCATAGATAGATAGATAGATAGATAGATAGATAGACTGTATGCAATAACCCTGATAGATAGATAGATAGATAGATAGATAGATAGACTGTATGCAATGACACGTACAGCTTGAAACCATAAATACTAGAGCACGCCAGCCATTTACAGTCAGTCTCCATTGGAGTTGGAAGTGGGCAAACATGTACTAGGCCAGTGATGGCGAACCTTTTAGGGACCGAGTGCCCAAACTACAAATGTATCGCAAAGTGCCAACACGTCAGGGGGCGGGGCTTATCACAACATATGATTTTACCCCCGTCGTTCTAAAAAGGACAAGGCTGTTTCAGATTAGACCGGGTGCAGATTCTGACTGCTTTTTGGACGCGGAAATACTGCAGAATGTCCTCAGCGGAGATTTCTGTGGAAAATTCTGCAGCATTTCCGCATCTAAAAAGCAGTCAAAATCTGCACCCGGTCTATTCTGAAAGAGCCCTGCCCATTTCTGCCACATGTACACATACCCCAGCGGTAATAGTGACACCTTCACCCCAGCGATAATAGTGACATCCCACAGCAGTAATAATAGTGACACTCCCCCCATTAGTAATAAGAGTGACATACCCCAGCGGTCCCCCAGCAGTAATAATGCCCGCTCCCCCCCCCCCCCCAGCGGTTCCCCCAGCAGTCATAATACCCCCCCCCAGTGGTCCACCAGCAGTCACAATGCCACCCCCAGCTGTCCGCCAGCAATAATAATGCCCCCCTCCCCCCAAGCGGTTCCCCCAGCAGTCATAATGGCTCCCCCCCAGCGGTTCTCCTGGCAGTCATCATGCCCCCCTTCCCCCACAGAGATTTTCTTGGCAGTCACCATGCCCCCCCTCCCCCCAACGATTCTCCCAGCAGTCATGCCTCCGCTCCCCCACCAGCGATTCTCCCAGCAGTCAGAATGTCTCCCCCCCCCCAGCGATTCTCCCAGCAGTCAGAATGTCTCCCCCCCCCCCCCCATCCCCCCCCCCCCCCCCCCAGCGATTCTCCCAGCAGTCAGAATGTCTCCCATCCCCCCCAGCGATTATCCCAGCAGTCAGAATGTCTCCCACCCCCCCCCCCAGCAATTCTCCCAGCAGTAAGAATGTCTCCCCCTCCCCCCCCAGCAATTCTCCCAGCAGTAAGAATGTCTCCCCCCCCAGCGATTCTCACACAACGGCTATTTTATTCAGCCTGGAAGGGGGAAGCAGCGGCCTACAAAACCTCAGTGGTCGCTGCTGCCGTCATCTAGATATATAAAAACGAAGTATGTATGTATGTCTGTCTTCGCAGCAACGCGCAGGTAGGTAGGTTCAGTTCTTGGAGGTTGGGGAATGCTTATGGGCAAGGCCTTATGTCTCATCCCAACTTAATTCTCTCACTTCCCAATGTCATAGAAACTTGAAATTTGGCACGAGCATTGATTATGTCATAAATAGGAAAAGTTAATGGGTCCCAACTCGATTATTCAATTCAAAGCGCCAAAGAATTAGCGTTCAAATTTTACGTACGGAATCTAATTCTCTCATTTCCTGATGTCATAGATAGATAGATAGATAGATAGATAGATAGACTGTATGCAATAACCCTGATAGATAGATAGATAGATAGACTGTATGCAATAACCCTGATAGATAGATAGATAGATAGATAGATAGATAGATAGATAGATAGACTGTATGCAATGACACGTACAGCTTGAAACCATAAATACTAGAGCACGCCAGCCATTTACAGTCAGTCTCCATTGGAGTTGGAAGTGGGCAAACATGTACTAGGCTATCTTCCCAAGAAGCCACAGCAGCCGGATAAATTGGATGTTCCACACAACGGCTATTTTATTCAGCCTGCAAGGGGGAAGCAGCGGCCTACAAAACCTCAGTGGTCGCTGCTGCCGTCATCTAGATATATAAAAACGAATGTATGTATGTATGTCTGTCTTCGCAGCAACGCGCGACGGGTACGCTAGTATTACATAATAATGTTTTTCTACATTGTATCTTTTGTTATTACTAGATTCTGACATCATAATGGAGTTGTAAATCCTATCCCATACTATGAATACATTATTACGTCATAATGCAGTTTCACATTATGACATCATAATGGAGTTCTATATTACATAATAATGTTGTTCTACGTTGTATCTTAGATTGCGACATCATAATGAAGTTGTAAATTCTATCCCCTACTATAAAAACATTATGACATCATAATGCAGTTTTACATTATGACATCATAATAGAGTTCTATATTACATTATAATTATGTTGTATCTTTTGTTATTACTAGATTGTGACATCATAATGGAGTTGTAAATTCTATCCCCTACCATGAACAGATTATGACATCATAATGCAGTTTTACATTATGACATAATGGAGTTCTATATTACATTATCATTAAGTTGTATGTTGTATCTTTTGTTATTACTAATTTGTGACATCATAATGGAGTTTTAAATACTATCCCCTACCATGAATAGATTATGACATCTTAATGCAGTTTTACATTACATTATGACATCCTAATATAGTTCTATACTAAATTATAATGAAGTTCTACATTGTATCTTTTGTTATTACTAGATTGTGACATCATAATGCAGTTGTAAATTCTACCCCCTACTATAAATACATTATGACATCATAATGCAGTTTTACATTATGACATCATAATGGAGTTCTATATTATATTATAATGAAGTTCTACATTGTATCTTTTGTTATTACTAGATTGTGACATCATAATGCAGTTGTAAATTCTACCCCCTACTATAAATACATTATGACATCATAATGCAGTTTCACATTATGACATCATAATGGAGTTCTATATTACATAATAATGTTGTTCTACGTTGTATCTTTTGTTATTACTAGATTCTGACATCATAATGGAGTTGTAAATTCTATTACCTGCTATGAATAGATTATGACATCATAACGCAGTTTTACATTACGACATCAAAATAGAGTTCTATACTACATTATAATGAAGTTCTACATTGTATCTTTTGCTATTACAAGATTGTGACATCATAATGGAGTTGTAAATTCTATCCCCTACCATGAATAGATTATGACATCATAATGCAGTTTTTACATTACGTTATGACATCATAACAGAGTTCTATACTAAATTATAATGAAGTTCTACATTGTATCTTTTGTTATTACTAAATTGTGACATCATAATGGAGTTGTAAATCCTATCCACTACAATGAATACATTATGACATCATAATGCAGTTTCACGTTATGACATCATAATGGAGTTCTATATTACATAAAAATGCTGTTCTACATTGTATCTTTTGTTATTACTAGATTGTGACATCATAATGGAGTTGTAAATTCTACCCCCTACTATAAATACATTATGATATCATAATGAAGTTTCACATTATGACATCATAATGAGTTCTATATTACATAAAAAAGGCTGTTCTACATTGTATCTTTTGTTATTACTAGATTGTGACATCATAATGATATTGTAAATTTGATCCCCTACCATGAATAGATTATGACATCCTAATGCAGTTTTACATTACGACATCATAATAGAGTTCTATACTAAAATATAATGGATTTCTACATTGTATCTTTTGTTATTACTAGATTGTGACATCATAATGGAGTTGTAAATGCTATCCCCTACTATGAATAGATTATGATGTCATAATGCAGTTTCACATTATGACATCATAATGAAGTTCTATATTACATAATGTTTTTCTACTTTGTATCTTTTATTATTATTAGATTGTGACATTATGGAGTTGTAAATTATATTACCTGCTATAAATAAATTATGACATCATAAAGCAGTTTTACATTATGACATCATAATGGAGTTCTATACTACATTATAATGAAGTTCTACATTGTATCTTTTGTTATTACTAGATTGTGACATCATAATGGAGTTGTAAATTCAATCCCCTGCCATAAATACATTATGACATCATAATGCAGTCTTACATTATGACATCATAATGGCGTTCTATATTACATAATGTTTTTCTACATTGTATCTTTTGTTATTACTAGATTCTGACATCATAATGGAGTTGTAAATCCTATCCCCTACTATGAATACATTATTACGTCATAATGCAGTTTCACATTATGACATCATAATGGCGTTCTATATTACATAATAATGTTGTTCTACGTTGTATCTTAGATTGCGACATCATAATGAAGTTGTAAATTCTATCCCCTACTATAAAAACATTATGACATCATAATGCAGTTTTACATTATGACATCATAATAGAGTTCTATATTACATTATAATTATGTTGTATCTTTTGTTATTACTAGATTGTGACATCATAATGGAGTTGTAAATTCTATCCCCTACCATGAACAGATTATGACATCATAATGCAGTTTTACATTATGACATAATGGAGTTCTATATTACATTATCATTAAGTTGTATGTTGTATCTTTTGTTATTACTAATTTGTGACATCATAATGGAGTTTTAAATACTATCCCCTACCATGAATAGATTATGACATCTTAATGCAGTTTTACATTACATTATGACATCCTAATATAGTTCTATACTAAATTATAATGAAGTTCTACATTGTATCTTTTGTTATTACTAGATTGTGACATCATAATGCAGTTGTAAATTCTACCCCCTACTATAAATACATTATGACATCATAATGCAGTTTTACATTATGACATCATAATGGAGTTCTATATTATATTATAATGAAGTTCTACAAAGTATCTTCTGTTATTACTAGATTGTGACATCATAATGGAGTTGTAAATCCTATCCCCTACAATAAATACATTATGACATATAATGAAGTTTCACATTATGACATCATAATGGAGTTCTATATTACATAAAAATGCTGTTCTACGTTGTATTTTTTGTTATTACTAGATTGTGACATCATAATGATATTGTAAATTCTATCCCCTACCATGAATAGATTATGACATCATAATGCAGTTTTACATTATGACATCATAATGGAGTTCTATATTACAAAGTAGTGTTGTTCTACGTTGCATCTTTTGTTATTACTAGATTGTGATATCATAATGGAGTTGTAAATTCTATTACTTGCTATGAATAGATTATGACATCATAATGCAGTTTTACATTATGACATCATAATAGAGTTCTATACTACATTATAATGAAGTTCTACATTACATCTTTTGTTATTACTAGATTCTGAAATCATAATGGTGTTGTAAATTCTATCCCCTACTATGAATACATTATGACGTCATAATGCAGTTTAATATTATGACATCATAATGGAGTTCTATATTACATAATAATGTTGTTCTATGTTGTATCTTTTGTTATTACTAGATTGTGACATCATAATGCAGTTGTAAATTCTATCCCCTACTATAAATACATGATGACATCATAATGCAGTTTTACATTATGACATCATAATGGAGTTCTATATTACATAATAATGTTGTTCTACGTTGTATCCTTTAATAGTACTAGATTGTGACATCATAATGGAGTTGTAAATTCTATCCCCTACCATGAATAGATTATGACATCATAATGCAGTTTTACATTACATGATGACATCATAATGGAGCTCTATATTACAATATAATGAAGTTCTACGTTGCATCTTTTGTTATTACTAATTTGTGACATCATAATGCAGTTTTAAATACTATCCCCTACCATGAATAGATTATGACATCATAATGCAGTTTTACATTACATTATGACATCCTAATATAGTTCTATACTAAATTATAATTTCACTGTGAAAGTACCCCAGAAATATTAGATTACCATTCTTCATTTGGGGCATTTGAGTACAAAAGACAGAGGCTATTTGTCTTGATCCTGATGAATCGGCTCACTTATTACATCAGGGCCGTAGAAACACGTCGATTAAATATTATTTGTCTATCATCCTTAGCCTTCTGAAATAAAATTTATACCGTTATTACCACTGTATAAATAGCAATATAACCGTACCTGTAAATCTATTAAGGGAACGGTAATTAACATCGGTATAGCGGATCACCACGATAAGGTGATATACCTATCCCCTGTCCTGTATGTTCTTTGGGTGTTTGTATGTTTATGTTCGTCTAGTTTTCTGATGTGTGCTGGGCCATTTGGTGGTGTGATTTAGTGTATTTTAAATAAAGTCCTATAAAAAAAGTTATATTTTATTAATAGAACAGATTATCTAATCTAATATTTCTGGGGTACTTTCACAGTGAAATTGTATTTCATTTAAAGGACCCCACCTGTCCCAGTGACGACTGTATACTAAATTATAATGAAGTTCTACATTGTATCTTTTGTTATTACTAGATTGTGACATCATAATGCAGTTTTACATTATGACATCATAATAGAGTTCTATATTATATAATAATGTTGTTCTACGTTGTATCTTTTGTTATTACTAGATTGTGACATCATAATGGAGTTGTAAATTCTATTACCTGCTATGAATAGATTATGACATCATAATGCAGTTTTACATTATGACATTATAATGGAGTTCTATACTACATTATAATGAAGTTCTACAAAGTATCTTCTGTTATTACTAGATTGTGACATCATAATGGAGTTGTAAATCCTATCCCCTACAATAAATACATTATGACATCATAATGCAGTTTCACATTATGACATCATAATGGCGTTCTATATTACATAATAATGTTTTTCTACATTGTATCTTTTGTTATTACTAGATTCTGACATCATAATGGAGTTGTAAATCCTATCCCATACTATGAATACATTATTACGTCATAATGCAGTTTCACATTATGACATCATAATGGAGTTCTATATTACATAATAATGTTGTTCTACGTTGTATCTTTTGTTATTACTAGATTCTGACATCATAATGGAGTTGTAAATTCTATTACCTGCTATGAATAGATTATGACATCATAATGCAGTTTTACATTACGACATCAAAATAGAGTTCTATACTACATTATAATGAAGTTCTACATTGTATCTTTTGCTATTACAAGATTGTGACATCATAATGGAGTTGTAAATTCTATCCCCTACCATGAATAGATTATGACATCATAATGCAGTTTTACATTACGTTATGACATCATAACAGAGTTCTATACTAAATTATAATGAAGTTCTACATTGTATCTTTTGTTATTACTAAATTGTGACATCATAATGGAGTTGTAAATCCTATCCACTACAATGAATACATTATGACATCATAATGCAGTTTCACGTTATGACATCATAATGGAGTTCTATATTACATACAAATGCTGTTCTACATTGTATCTTTTGTTATTACTAGATTGTGACATCATAATGGAGTTGTAAATTCTACCCCCTACTATAAATACATTATGACATCATAATGAAGTTTCACATTATGACATCATAATGAGTTGTATATTACATAAAAAGGCTGTTCTACATTGTATCTTTTGTTATTACTAGATTGTGACATCATAATGATATTGTAAATTTGATCCCCTACCATGAATAGATTATGACATCCTAATGCAGTTTTACATTACGACATCATAATAGAGTTCTATACTAAAATATAATGGATTTCTACATTGTATCTTTTGTTATTACTAGATTGTGACATCTTAATGGAGTTGTAAATGCTATCACCTACTATGAATAGATTATGATGTCATAATGCAGTTTCACATTATGACATCATAATGAAGTTCTATATTACATAATGTTTTTCTACTTTGTATCTTTTATTATTATTAGATTGTGACATAATGGAGTTGTAAATTATATTACCTGCTATAAATAAATTATGACATCATAAAGCAGTTTTACATTATGACATCATAATGGAGTTCTATACTACATTATAATGAAGTTCTACATTGTATCTTTTGTTATTACTAGATTGTGACATCATAATGGAGTTGTAAATTCAATCCCCTGCCATAAATACATTATGACATCATAATGCAGTTTTACATTATGACATCATAATGGCGTTCTATATTACATAATAATGTTTTTCTACATTGTATCTTTTGTTATTACTAGATTCTGACATCATAATGGAGTTGTAAATCCTATCCCCTACTATGAATACATTATTACGTCATAATGCAGTTTCACATTATGACATCATAATGGCGTTCTATATTACATAATAATGTTGTTCTACGTTGTATCTTTTGTTACTACTAGATTGCGACATCATAATGAAGTTGTAAATTCTATCCCCTACTATAAAAACATTATGACATCATAATGCAGTTTTACATTATGACATCATAATAGAGTTCTATATTACATTATAATTATGTTGTATCTTTTGTTATTACTAGATTGTGACATCATAATGGAGTTGTAAATTCTATCCCCTACCATGAACAGATTATGACATCATAATGCAGTTTTACATTATGACATCATAATGGAGTTCTATATTACATTATCATTAAGTTGTATGTTGTATCTTTTGTTATTACTAATTTGTGACATCATAATGGAGTTTTAAATACTATCCCCTACCATGAATAGATTATGACATCTTAATGCAGTTTTACATTACATTATGACATCCTAATATAGTTCTATACTAAATTATAATGAAGTTCTACATTGTATCTTTTGTTATTACTAGATTGTGACATCATAATGCAGTTGTAAATTCTACCCCCTACTATAAATACATTATGACATCATAATGCAGTTTTACATTATGACATCATAATGGAGTTCTATATTATATTATAATGAAGTTCTACAAAGTATCTTCTGTTATTACTAGATTGTGACATCATAATGGAGTTGTAAATCCTATCCCCTACAATAAATACATTATGACATCATAATGAAGTTTCACATTATGACATCATAATGGAGTTCTATATTACATAAAAATGCTGTTCTACGTTGTATTTTTTGTTATTACTAGATTGTGACATCATAATGATATTGTAAATTCTATCCCCTACCATGAATAGATTATGACATCATAAGCAGTTTTACATTATGACATCATAATGGAGTTCTATATTACAAAGTAGTGTTGTTCTACGTTGCATCTTTTGTTATTACTAGATTGTGATATCATAATGGAGTTGTAAATTCTATTACTTGCTATGAATAGATTATGACATCATAATGCAGTTTTACATTATGACATCATAATAGAGTTCTATACTACATTATAATGAAGTTCTACATTACATCTTTTGTTATTACTATATTCTGACATCATAATGGTGTTGTAAATTCTATCCCCTACTATGAATACATTATGACGTCATAATGCAGTTTAATATTATGACATCATAATGGAGTTCTATATTACATAATAATGTTGTTCTATGTTGTATCTTTTGTTATTACTAGATTGTGACATCATAATGCAGTTGTAAATTCTATCCCCTACTATAAATACATGATGACATCATAATGCAGTTTTACATTATGACATCATAATGGAGTTCTATATTACATAATAATGTTGTTCTACGTTGTATCCTTTAATAGTACTAGATTGTGACATCATAATGGAGTTGTAAATTCTATCCCCTACCATGAATAGATTATGACATCATAATGCAGTTTTACATTACATGATGACATCATAATGGAGCTCTATATTACAATATAATGAAGTTCTACGTTGCATCTTTTGTTATTACTAATTTGTGACATCATAATGCAGTTTTAAATACTATCCCCTACCATGAATAGATTATGACATCATAATGCAGTTTTACATTACATTATGACATCCTAATATAGTTCTATACTAAATTATAATTTCACTGTGAAAGTACCCCAGAAATATTAGATTACCATTCTTCATTTGGGGCATTTGAGTACAAAAGACAGAGGCTATTTGTCTTGATCCTGATGAATCGGCTCACTTATTACATCAGGGCCGTAGAAACACGTCGATTAAATATTATTTGTCTATCATCCTTAGCCTTCTGAAATAAAATTTATACCGTTATTACCACTGTATAAATAGCAATATAACCGTACCTGTAAATCTATTAAGGGAACGGTAATTAACATCGGTATAGCGGATCACCACGATAAGGTGATATACCTATCCCCTGTCCTGTATGTTCTTTGGGTGTTTGTATGTTTATGTTCGTCTAGTTTTCTGATGTGTGCTGGGCCATTTGGTGGTGTGATTTAGTGTATTTTAAATAAAGTCCTATAAAAAAAGTTATATTTTATTAATAGAACAGATTATCTAATCTAATATTTCTGGGGTACTTTCACAGTGAAATTGTATTTCATTTAAAGGACCCCACCTGTCCCAGTGACGACTGTATACTAAATTATAATGAAGTTCTACATTGTATCTTTTGTTATTACTAGATTGTGACATCATAATGCAGTTTTACATTATGACATCATAATAGAGTTCTATATTATATAATAATGTTGTTCTACGTTGTATCTTTTGTTATTACTAGATTGTGACATCATAATGGAGTTGTAAATTCTATTACCTGCTATGAATAGATTATGACATCATAATGCAGTTTTACATTATGACATTATAATGGAGTTCTATACTACATTATAATGAAGTTCTACAAAGTATCTTCTGTTATTACTAGATTGTGACATCATAATGGAGTTGTAAATCCTATCCCCTACAATAAATACATTATGACATCATAATGCAGTTTCACATTATGACATCATAATGGCGTTCTATATTACATAATAATGTTTTTCTACATTGTATCTTTTGTTATTACTAGATTCTGACATCATAATGGAGTTGTAAATCCTATCCCATACTATGAATACATTATTACGTCATAATGCAGTTTCACATTATGACATCATAATGGAGTTCTATATTACATAATAATGTTGTTCTACGTTGTATCTTTTGTTATTACTAGATTATGACATCATAATGGAGTTGTAAATTCTATTACCTGCTATGAATAGATTATGACATCATAATGCAGTTTTACATTACGACATCAAAATAGAGTTCTATACTACATTATAATGAAGTTCTACATTGTATCTTTTGCTATTACAAGATTGTGACATCATAATGGAGTTGTAAATTCTATCCCCTACCATGAATAGATTATGACATCATAATGCAGTTTTACATTACGTTATGACATCATAACAGAGTTCTATACTAAATTATAATGAAGTTCTACATTGTATCTTTTGTTATTACTAAATTGTGACATCATAATGGAGTTGTAAATCCTATCCACTACAATGAATACATTATGACATCATAATGCAGTTTCACGTTATGACATCATAATGGAGTTCTATATTACATACAAATGCTGTTCTACATTGTATCTTTTGTTATTACTAGATTGTGACATCATAATGGAGTTGTAAATTCTACCCCCTACTATAAATACATTATGACATCATAATGAAGTTTCACATTATGACATCATAATGAGTTGTATATTACATAAAAAGGCTGTTCTACATTGTATCTTTTGTTATTACTAGATTGTGACATCATAATGATATTGTAAATTTGATCCCCTACCATGAATAGATTATGACATCCTAATGCAGTTTTACATTACGACATCATAATAGAGTTCTATACTAAAATATAATGGATTTCTACATTGTATCTTTTGTTATTACTAGATTGTGACATCTTAATGGAGTTGTAAATGCTATCACCTACTATGAATAGATTATGATGTCATAATGCAGTTTCACATTATGACATCATAATGAAGTTCTATATTACATAATGTTTTTCTACTTTGTATCTTTTATTATTATTAGATTGTGACATAATGGAGTTGTAAATTATATTACCTGCTATAAATAAATTATGACATCATAAAGCAGTTTTACATTATGACATCATAATGGAGTTCTATACTACATTATAATGAAGTTCTACATTGTATCTTTTGTTATTACTAGATTGTGACATCATAATGGAGTTGTAAATTCAATCCCCTGCCATAAATACATTATGACATCATAATGCAGTTTTACATTATGACATCATAATGGCGTTCTATATTACATAATAATGTTTTTCTACATTGTATCTTTTGTTATTACTAGATTCTGACATCATAATGGAGTTGTAAATCCTATCCCCTACTATGAATACATTATTACGTCATAATGCAGTTTCACATTATGACATCATAATGGCGTTCTATATTACATAATAATGTTGTTCTACGTTGTATCTTTTGTTACTACTAGATTGCGACATCATAATGAAGTTGTAAATTCTATCCCCTACTATAAAAACATTATGACATCATAATGCAGTTTTACATTATGACATCATAATAGAGTTCTATATTACATTATAATTATGTTGTATCTTTTGTTATTACTAGATTGTGACATCATAATGGAGTTGTAAATTCTATCCCCTACCATGAACAGATTATGACATCATAATGCAGTTTTACATTATGACATCATAATGGAGTTCTATATTACATTATCATTAAGTTGTATGTTGTATCTTTTGTTATTACTAATTTGTGACATCATAATGGAGTTTTAAATACTATCCCCTACCATGAATAGATTATGACATCTTAATGCAGTTTTACATTACATTATGACATCCTAATATAGTTCTATACTAAATTATAATGAAGTTCTACATTGTATCTTTTGTTATTACTAGATTGTGACATCATAATGCAGTTGTAAATTCTACCCCCTACTATAAATACATTATGACATCATAATGCAGTTTTACATTATGACATCATAATGGAGTTCTATATTATATTATAATGAAGTTCTACAAAGTATCTTCTGTTATTACTAGATTGTGACATCATAATGGAGTTGTAAATCCTATCCCCTACAATAAATACATTATGACATCATAATGAAGTTTCACATTATGACATCATAATGGAGTTCTATATTACATAAAAATGCTGTTCTACGTTGTATTTTTTGTTATTACTAGATTGTGACATCATAATGATATTGTAAATTCTATCCCCTACCATGAATAGATTATGACATCATAAGCAGTTTTACATTATGACATCATAATGGAGTTCTATATTACAAAGTAGTGTTGTTCTACGTTGCATCTTTTGTTATTACTAGATTGTGATATCATAATGGAGTTGTAAATTCTATTACTTGCTATGAATAGATTATGACATCATAATGCAGTTTTACATTATGACATCATAATAGAGTTCTATACTACATTATAATGAAGTTCTACATTACATCTTTTGTTATTACTATATTCTGACATCATAATGGTGTTGTAAATTCTATCCCCTACTATGAATACATTATGACGTCATAATGCAGTTTAATATTATGACATCATAATGGAGTTCTATATTACATAATAATGTTGTTCTATGTTGTATCTTTTGTTATTACTAGATTGTGACATCATAATGCAGTTGTAAATTCTATCCCCTACTATAAATACATGATGACATCATAATGCAGTTTTACATTATGACATCATAATGGAGTTCTATATTACATAATAATGTTGTTCTACATTGTATCCTTTAATAGTACTAGATTGTGACATCATAATGGAGTTGTAAATTCTATCCCCTACCATGAATAGATTATGACATCATAATGCAGTTTTACATTACATGATGACATCATAATGGAGCTCTATATTACAATATAATGAAGTTCTACGTTGCATCTTTTGTTATTACTAATTTGTGACATCATAATGCAGTTTTAAATACTATCCCCTACCATGAATAGATTATGACATCATAATGCAGTTTTACATTACATTATGACATCCTAATATAGTTCTATACTAAATTATAATTTCACTGTGAAAGTACCCCAGAAATATTAGATTACCATTCTTCATTTGGGGCATTTGAGTACAAAAGACAGAGGCTATTTGTCTTGATCCTGATGAATCGGCTCACTTATTACATCAGGGCCGTAGAAACACGTCGATTAAATATTATTTGTCTATCATCCTTAGCCTTCTGAAATAAAATTTATACCGTTATTACCACTGTATAAATAGCAATATAACCGTACCTGTAAATCTATTAAGGGAACGGTAATTAACATCGGTATAGCGGATCACCACGATAAGGTGATATACCTATCCCCTGTCCTGTATGTTCTTTGGGTGTTTGTATGTTTATGTTCGTCTAGTTTTCTGATGTGTGCTGGGCCATTTGGTGGTGTGATTTAGTGTATTTTAAATAAAGTCCTATAAAAAAAGTTATATTTTATTAATAGAACAGATTATCTAATCTAATATTTCTGGGGTACTTTCACAGTGAAATTGTATTTCATTTAAAGGACCCCACCTGTCCCAGTGACGACTGTATACTAAATTATAATGAAGTTCTACATTGTATCTTTTGTTATTACTAGATTGTGACATCATAATGCAGTTTTACATTATGACATCATAATAGAGTTCTATATTATATAATAATGTTGTTCTACGTTGTATCTTTTGTTATTACTAGATTGTGACATCATAATGGAGTTGTAAATTCTATTACCTGCTATGAATAGATTATGACATCATAATGCAGTTTTACATTATGACATTATAATGGAGTTCTATACTACATTATAATGAAGTTCTACAAAGTATCTTCTGTTATTACTAGATTGTGACATCATAATGGAGTTGTAAATCCTATCCCCTACAATAAATACATTATGACATCATAATGCAGTTTCACATTATGACATCATAATGGCGTTCTATATTACATAATAATGTTTTTCTACATTGTATCTTTTGTTATTACTAGATTCTGACATCATAATGGAGTTGTAAATCCTATCCCATACTATGAATACATTATTACGTCATAATGCAGTTTCACATTATGACATCATAATGGAGTTCTATATTACATAATAATGTTGTTCTACGTTGTATCTTTTGTTATTACTAGATTCTGACATCATAATGGAGTTGTAAATTCTATTACCTGCTATGAATAGATTATGACATCATAATGCAGTTTTACATTACGACATCAAAATAGAGTTCTATACTACATTATAATGAAGTTCTACATTGTATCTTTTGCTATTACAAGATTGTGACATCATAATGGAGTTGTAAATTCTATCCCCTACCATGAATAGATTATGACATCATAATGCAGTTTTACATTACGTTATGACATCATAACAGAGTTCTATACTAAATTATAATGAAGTTCTACATTGTATCTTTTGTTATTACTAAATTGTGACATCATAATGGAGTTGTAAATCCTATCCACTACAATGAATACATTATGACATCATAATGCAGTTTCACGTTATGACATCATAATGGAGTTCTATATTACATACAAATGCTGTTCTACATTGTATCTTTTGTTATTACTAGATTGTGACATCATAATGGAGTTGTAAATTCTACCCCCTACTATAAATACATTATGACATCATAATGAAGTTTCACATTATGACATCATAATGAGTTGTATATTACATAAAAAGGCTGTTCTACATTGTATCTTTTGTTATTACTAGATTGTGACATCATAATGATATTGTAAATTTGATCCCCTACCATGAATAGATTATGACATCCTAATGCAGTTTTACATTACGACATCATAATAGAGTTCTATACTAAAATATAATGGATTTCTACATTGTATCTTTTGTTATTACTAGATTGTGACATCTTAATGGAGTTGTAAATGCTATCACCTACTATGAATAGATTATGATGTCATAATGCAGTTTCACATTATGACATCATAATGAAGTTCTATATTACATAATGTTTTTCTACTTTGTATCTTTTATTATTATTAGATTGTGACATAATGGAGTTGTAAATTATATTACCTGCTATAAATAAATTATGACATCATAAAGCAGTTTTACATTATGACATCATAATGGAGTTCTATACTACATTATAATGAAGTTCTACATTGTATCTTTTGTTATTACTAGATTGTGACATCATAATGGAGTTGTAAATTCAATCCCCTGCCATAAATACATTATGACATCATAATGCAGTTTTACATTATGACATCATAATGGCGTTCTATATTACATAATAATGTTTTTCTACATTGTATCTTTTGTTATTACTAGATTCTGACATCATAATGGAGTTGTAAATCCTATCCCCTACTATGAATACATTATTACGTCATAATGCAGTTTCACATTATGACATCATAATGGCGTTCTATATTACATAATAATGTTGTTCTACGTTGTATCTTTTGTTACTACTAGATTGCGACATCATAATGAAGTTGTAAATTCTATCCCCTACTATAAAAACATTATGACATCATAATGCAGTTTTACATTATGACATCATAATAGAGTTCTATATTACATTATAATTATGTTGTATCTTTTGTTATTACTAGATTGTGACATCATAATGGAGTTGTAAATTCTATCCCCTACCATGAACAGATTATGACATCATAATGCAGTTTTACATTATGACATCATAATGGAGTTCTATATTACATTATCATTAAGTTGTATGTTGTATCTTTTGTTATTACTAATTTGTGACATCATAATGGAGTTTTAAATACTATCCCCTACCATGAATAGATTATGACATCTTAATGCAGTTTTACATTACATTATGACATCCTAATATAGTTCTATACTAAATTATAATGAAGTTCTACATTGTATCTTTTGTTATTACTAGATTGTGACATCATAATGCAGTTGTAAATTTTACCCCCTACTATAAATACATTATGACATCATAATGCAGTTTTACATTATGACATCATAATGGAGTTCTATATTATATTATAATGAAGTTCTACAAAGTATCTTCTGTTATTACTAGATTGTGACATCATAATGGAGTTGTAAATCCTATCCCCTACAATAAATACATTATGACATCATAATGAAGTTTCACATTATGACATCATAATGGAGTTCTATATTACATAAAAATGCTGTTCTACGTTGTATTTTTTGTTATTACTAGATTGTGACATCATAATGATATTGTAAATTCTATCCCCTACCATGAATAGATTATGACATCATAAGCAGTTTTACATTATGACATCATAATGGAGTTCTATATTACAAAGTAGTGTTGTTCTACGTTGCATCTTTTGTTATTACTAGATTGTGATATCATAATGGAGTTGTAAATTCTATTACTTGCTATGAATAGATTATGACATCATAATGCAGTTTTACATTATGACATCATAATAGAGTTCTATACTACATTATAATGAAGTTCTACATTACATCTTTTGTTATTACTATATTCTGACATCATAATGGTGTTGTAAATTCTATCCCCTACTATGAATACATTATGACGTCATAATGCAGTTTAATATTATGACATCATAATGGAGTTCTATATTACATAATAATGTTGTTCTATGTTGTATCTTTTGTTATTACTAGATTGTGACATCATAATGCAGTTGTAAATTCTATCCCCTACTATAAATACATGATGACATCATAATGCAGTTTTACATTATGACATCATAATGGAGTTCTATATTACATAATAATGTTGTTCTACGTTGTATCCTTTAATAGTACTAGATTGTGACATCATAATGGAGTTGTAAATTCTATCCCCTACCATGAATAGATTATGACATCATAATGCAGTTTTACATTACATTATGACATCCTAATATAGTTCTATACTAAATTATAATTTCACTGTGAAAGTACCCCAGAAATATTAGATTACCATTCTTCATTTGGGGCATTTGAGTACAAAAGACAGAGGCTATTTGTCTTGATCCTGATGAATCGGCTCACTTATTACATCAGGGCCGTAGAAACACGTCGATTAAATATTATTTGTCTATCATCCTTAGCCTTCTGAAATAAAATTTATACCGTTATTACCACTGTATAAATAGCAATATAACCGTACCTGTAAATCTATTAAGGGAACGGTAATTAACATCGGTATAGCGGATCACCACGATAAGGTGATATACCTATCCCCTGTCCTGTATGTTCTTTGGGTGTTTGTATGTTTATGTTCGTCTAGTTTTCTGATGTGTGCTGGGCCATTTGGTGGTGTGATTTAGTGTATTTTAAATAAAGTCCTATAATAAAAGTTATATTTTAATAATAGAACAGATTATCTAATCTAATATTTCTGGGGTAGTTTCACAGTGAAATTGTATTTCATTTAAAGGACCCCACCTGTCCCAGTGACGACTGTATACTAAATTATAATGAAGTTCTACATTGTATCTTTTGTTATTACTAGATTGTGACATCATAATGGAGTTGTAAATTCTACCCCCTACTATAAATACATTATGACATCATAATGCAGTTTTACATTATGACATCATAATAGAGTTCTATATTACATAATAATGTTGTTCTACGTTGTATCTTTTGTTATTACTAGATTGTGACATCATAATGGAGTTGTAAATTCTATTATCTGCTATGAATAGATTATGACATCATAATGCAGTTTTACATTATGACATCATAATGGAGTTCTATACTACATTATAATGAAGTTCTACAAAGTATCTTCTGTTATTACTAGATTGTGACATCATAATGGAGTTGTAAATCCTATCCCCTACAATAAATACATTATGACATCATAATGCAGTTTCACATTATGACATCATAATGGCGTTCTATATTACATAATAATGTTTTTCTACATTGTATCTTTTGTTATTACTAGATTCTGACATCATAATGGAGTTGTAAATCCTATCCCATACTATGAATACATTATTACGTCATAATGCAGTTTCACATTATGACATCATAATGGAGTTCTATATTACATAATAATGTTGTTCTACGTTGTATCTTTTGTTATTACTAGATTCTGACATCATAATGGAGTTGTAAATTCTATTACCTGCTATGAATAGATTATGACATCATAACGCAGTTTTACATTACGACATCAAAATAGAGTTCTATACTACATTATAATGAAGTTCTACATTGTATCTTTTGCTATTACAAGATTGTGACATCATAATGGAGTTGTAAATTCTATCCCCTACCATGAATAGATTATGACATCATAATGCAGTTTTACATTACGTTATGACATCATAACAGAGTTCTATACTAAATTATAATGAAGTTCTACATTGTATCTTTTGTTATTACTAAATTGTGACATCATAATGGAGTTGTAAATCCTATCCACTACAATGAATACATTATGACATCATAATGCAGTTTCACGTTATGACATCATAATGGAGTTCTATATTACATAAAAATGCTGTTCTACATTGTATCTTTTGTTATTACTAGATTGTGACATCATAATGGAGTTGTAAATTCTACCCCCTACTATAAATACATTATGATATCATAATGAAGTTTCACATTATGACATCATAATGAGTTCTATATTACATAAAAAAGGCTGTTCTACATTGTATCTTTTGTTATTACTAGATTGTGACATCATAATGATATTGTAAATTTGATCCCCTACCATGAATAGATTATGACATCCTAATGCAGTTTTACATTACGACATCATAATAGAGTTCTATACTAAAATATAATGGATTTCTACATTGTATCTTTTGTTATTACTAGATTGTGACATCATAATGGAGTTGTAAATGCTATCCCCTACTATGAATAGATTATGATGTCATAATGCAGTTTCACATTATGACATCATAATGAAGTTCTATATTACATAATGTTTTTCTACTTTGTATCTTTTATTATTATTAGATTGTGACATTATGGAGTTGTAAATTATATTACCTGCTATAAATAAATTATGACATCATAAAGCAGTTTTACATTATGACATCATAATGGAGTTCTATACTACATTATAATGAAGTTCTACATTGTATCTTTTGTTATTACTAGATTGTGACATCATAATGGAGTTGTAAATTCAATCCCCTGCCATAAATACATTATGACATCATAATGCAGTCTTACATTATGACATCATAATGGCGTTCTATATTACATAATGTTTTTCTACATTGTATCTTTTGTTATTACTAGATTCTGACATCATAATGGAGTTGTAAATCCTATCCCCTACTATGAATACATTATTACGTCATAATGCAGTTTCACATTATGACATCATAATGGCGTTCTATATTACATAATAATGTTGTTCTACGTTGTATCTTAGATTGCGACATCATAATGAAGTTGTAAATTCTATCCCCTACTATAAAAACATTATGACATCATAATGCAGTTTTACATTATGACATCATAATAGAGTTCTATATTACATTATAATTATGTTGTATCTTTTGTTATTACTAGATTGTGACATCATAATGGAGTTGTAAATTCTATCCCCTACCATGAACAGATTATGACATCATAATGCAGTTTTACATTATGACATAATGGAGTTCTATATTACATTATCATTAAGTTGTATGTTGTATCTTTTGTTATTACTAATTTGTGACATCATAATGGAGTTTTAAATACTATCCCCTACCATGAATAGATTATGACATCTTAATGCAGTTTTACATTACATTATGACATCCTAATATAGTTCTATACTAAATTATAATGAAGTTCTACATTGTATCTTTTGTTATTACTAGATTGTGACATCATAATGCAGTTGTAAATTCTACCCCCTACTATAAATACATTATGACATCATAATGCAGTTTTACATTATGACATCATAATGGAGTTCTATATTATATTATAATGAAGTTCTACATTGTATCTTTTGTTATTACTAGATTGTGACATCATAATGCAGTTGTAAATTCTACCCCCTACTATAAATACATTATGACATCATAATGCAGTTTCACATTATGACATCATAATGGAGTTCTATATTACATAATAATGTTGTTCTACGTTGTATCTTTTGTTATTACTAGATTCTGACATCATAATGGAGTTGTAAATTCTATTACCTGCTATGAATAGATTATGACATCATAACGCAGTTTTACATTACGACATCAAAATAGAGTTCTATACTACATTATAATGAAGTTCTACATTGTATCTTTTGCTATTACAAGATTGTGACATCATAATGGAGTTGTAAATTCTATCCCCTACCATGAATAGATTATGACATCATAATGCAGTTTTACATTACGTTATGACATCATAACAGAGTTCTATACTAAATTATAATGAAGTTCTACATTGTATCTTTTGTTATTACTAAATTGTGACATCATAATGGAGTTGTAAATCCTATCCACTACAATGAATACATTATGACATCATAATGCAGTTTCACGTTATGACATCATAATGGAGTTCTATATTACATAAAAATGCTGTTCTACATTGTATCTTTTGTTATTACTAGATTGTGACATCATAATGGAGTTGTAAATTCTACCCCCTACTATAAATACATTATGATATCATAATGAAGTTTCACATTATGACATCATAATGAGTTCTATATTACATAAAAAAGGCTGTTCTACATTGTATCTTTTGTTATTACTAGATTGTGACATCATAATGATATTGTAAATTTGATCCCCTACCATGAATAGATTATGACATCCTAATGCAGTTTTACATTACGACATCATAATAGAGTTCTATACTAAAATATAATGGATTTCTACATTGTATCTTTTGTTATTACTAGATTGTGACATCATAATGGAGTTGTAAATGCTATCCCCTACTATGAATAGATTATGATGTCATAATGCAGTTTCACATTATGACATCATAATGAAGTTCTATATTACATAATGTTTTTCTACTTTGTATCTTTTATTATTATTAGATTGTGACATTATGGAGTTGTAAATTATATTACCTGCTATAAATAAATTATGACATCATAAAGCAGTTTTACATTATGACATCATAATGGAGTTCTATACTACATTATAATGAAGTTCTACATTGTATCTTTTGTTATTACTAGATTGTGACATCATAATGGAGTTGTAAATTCAATCCCCTGCCATAAATACATTATGACATCATAATGCAGTCTTACATTATGACATCATAATGGCGTTCTATATTACATAATGTTTTTCTACATTGTATCTTTTGTTATTACTAGATTCTGACATCATAATGGAGTTGTAAATCCTATCCCCTACTATGAATACATTATTACGTCATAATGCAGTTTCACATTATGACATCATAATGGCGTTCTATATTACATAATAATGTTGTTCTACGTTGTATCTTAGATTGCGACATCATAATGAAGTTGTAAATACTATCCCCTACTATAAAAACATTATGACATCATAATGCAGTTTTACATTATGACATCATAATAGAGTTCTATATTACATTATAATTATGTTGTATCTTTTGTTATTACTAGATTGTGACATCATAATGGAGTTGTAAATTCTATCCCCTACCATGAACAGATTATGACATCATAATGCAGTTTTACATTATGACATAATGGAGTTCTATATTACATTATCATTAAGTTGTATGTTGTATCTTTTGTTATTACTAATTTGTGACATCATAATGGAGTTTTAAATACTATCCCCTACCATGAATAGATTATGACATCTTAATGCAGTTTTACATTACATTATGACATCCTAATATAGCTCTATACTAAATTATAATGAAGTTCTACATTGTATCTTTTGTTATTACTAGATTGTGACATCATAATGCAGTTGTAAATTCTACCCCCTACTATAAATACATTATGACATCATAATGCAGTTTTACATCATGACATCATAATGGAGTTCTATATTATATTATAATGAAGTTCTGCAAAGTATCTTCTGTTATTACTAGATTGTGACATCATAATGGAGTTGTAAATCCTATCCCCTACAATAAATACATTATGACATATAATGAAGTTTCACATTATGACATCATAATGGAGTTCTATATTACATAAAAATGCTGTTCTACGTTGTATTTTTTGTTATTACTAGATTGTGACATCATAATGATATTGTAAATTCTATCCCCTACCATGAATAGATTATGACATCATAATGCAGTTTTACATTATGACATCATAATGGAGTTCTATATTACAAAGTAGTGTTGTTCTACGTTGCATCTTTTGTTATTACTAGATTGTGATATCATAATGGAGTTGTAAATTCTATTACTTGCTATGAATAGATTATGACATCATAATGCAGTTTTACATTATGACATCATAATAGAGTTCTATACTACATTATAATGAAGTTCTACATTACATCTTTTGTTATTACTAGATTCTGAAATCATAATGGTGTTGTAAATTCTATCCCCTACTATGAATACATTATGACGTCATAATGCAGTTTAATATTATGACATCATAATGGAGTTCTATATTACATAATAATGTTGTTCTATGTTGTATCTTTTGTTATTACTAGATTGTGACATCATAATGGAGTTGTAAATTCTATCCCCTACCATGAATAGATTATGACATCATAATGCAGTTTTACATTACATGATGACATCATAATGGAGCTCTATATTACAATATAATGAAGTTCTACGTTGCATCTTTTGTTATTACTAATTTGTGACATCATAATGCAGTTTTAAATACTATCCCCTACCATGAATAGATTATGACATCATAATGCAGTTTTACATTACATTATGACATCCTAATATAGTTCTATACTAAATTATAATTTCACTGTGAAAGTACCCCAGAAATATTAGATTACCATTCTTCATTTGGGGCATTTGAGTACAAAAGACAGAGGCTATTTGTCTTGATCCTGATGAATCGGCTCACTTATTACATCAGGGCCGTAGAAACACGTCGATTAAATATTATTTGTCTATCATCCTTAGCCTTCTGAAATAAAATTTATACCGTTATTACCACTGTATAAATAGCAATATAACCGTACCTGTAAATCTATTAAGGGAACGGTAATTAACATCGGTATAGCGGATCACCACGATAAGGTGATATACCTATCCCCTGTCCTGTATGTTCTTTGGGTGTTTGTATGTTTATGTTCGTCTAGTTTTCTGATGTGTGCTGGGCCATTTGGTGGTGTGATTTAGTGTATTTTAAATAAAGTCCTATAAAAAAAGTTATATTTTATTAATAGAACAGATTATCTAATCTAATATTTCTGGGGTACTTTCACAGTGAAATTGTATTTCATTTAAAGGACCCCACCTGTCCCAGTGACGACTGTATACTAAATTATAATGAAGTTCTACATTGTATCTTTTGTTATTACTAGATTGTGACATCATAATGCAGTTTTACATTATGACATCATAATAGAGTTCTATATTATATAATAATGTTGTTCTACGTTGTATCTTTTGTTATTACTAGATTGTGACATCATAATGGAGTTGTAAATTCTATTACCTGCTATGAATAGATTATGACATCATAATGCAGTTTTACATTATGACATCATAATGGAGTTCTATACTACATTATAATGAAGTTCTACAAAGTATCTTCTGTTATTACTAGATTGTGACATCATAATGGAGTTGTAAATCCTATCCCCTACAATAAATACATTATGACATCATAATGCAGTTTCACATTATGACATCATAATGGCGTTCTATATTACATAATAATGTTTTTCTACATTGTATCTTTTGTTATTACTAGATTCTGACATCATAATGGAGTTGTAAATCCTATCCCATACTATGAATACATTATTACGTCATAATGCAGTTTCACATTATGACATCATAATGGAGTTCTATATTACATAATAATGTTGTTCTACGTTGTATCTTTTGTTATTACTAGATTCTGACATCATAATGGAGTTGTAAATTCTATTACCTGCTATGAATAGATTATGACATCATAATGCAGTTTTACATTACGACATCAAAATAGAGTTCTATACTACATTATAATGAAGTTCTACATTGTATCTTTTGCTATTACAAGATTGTGACATCATAATGGAGTTGTAAATTCTATCCCCTACCATGAATAGATTATGACATCATAATGCAGTTTTACATTACGTTATGACATCATAACAGAGTTCTATACTAAATTATAATGAAGTTCTACATTGTATCTTTTGTTATTACTAAATTGTGACATCATAATGGAGTTGTAAATCCTATCCACTACAATGAATACATTATGACATCATAATGCAGTTTCACGTTATGACATCATAATGGAGTTCTATATTACATACAAATGCTGTTCTACATTGTATCTTTTGTTATTACTAGATTGTGACATCATAATGGAGTTGTAAATTCTACCCCCTACTATAAATACATTATGACATCATAATGAAGTTTCACATTATGACATCATAATGAGTTGTATATTACATAAAAAGGCTGTTCTACATTGTATCTTTTGTTATTACTAGATTGTGACATCATAATGATATTGTAAATTTGATCCCCTACCATGAATAGATTATGACATCCTAATGCAGTTTTACATTACGACATCATAATAGAGTTCTATACTAAAATATAATGGATTTCTACATTGTATCTTTTGTTATTACTAGATTGTGACATCTTAATGGAGTTGTAAATGCTATCACCTACTATGAATAGATTATGATGTCATAATGCAGTTTCACATTATGACATCATAATGAAGTTCTATATTACATAATGTTTTTCTACTTTGTATCTTTTATTATTATTAGATTGTGACATAATGGAGTTGTAAATTATATTACCTGCTATAAATAAATTATGACATCATAAAGCAGTTTTACATTATGACATCATAATGGAGTTCTATACTACATTATAATGAAGTTCTACATTGTATCTTTTGTTATTACTAGATTGTGACATCATAATGGAGTTGTAAATTCAATCCCCTGCCATAAATACATTATGACATCATAATGCAGTTTTACATTATGACATCATAATGGCGTTCTATATTACATAATAATGTTTTTCTACATTGTATCTTTTGTTATTACTAGATTCTGACATCATAATGGAGTTGTAAATCCTATCCCCTACTATGAATACATTATTACGTCATAATGCAGTTTCACATTATGACATCATAATGGCGTTCTATATTACATAATAATGTTGTTCTACGTTGTATCTTTTGTTACTACTAGATTGCGACATCATAATGAAGTTGTAAATTCTATCCCCTACTATAAAAACATTATGACATCATAATGCAGTTTTACATTATGACATCATAATAGAGTTCTATATTACATTATAATTATGTTGTATCTTTTGTTATTACTAGATTGCGACATCATAATGAAGTTGTAAATTCTATCCCCTACTATAAAAACATTATGACATCATAATGCAGTTTTACATTATGACATCATAATAGAGTTCTATATTACATTATAATTATGTTGTATCTTTTGTTATTACTAATTTGTGACATCATAATGGAGTTTTAAATACTATCCCCTACCATGAATAGATTATGACATCTTAATGCAGTTTTACATTACATTATGACATCCTAATATAGTTCTATACTAAATTATAATGAAGTTCTACATTGTATCTTTTGTTATTACTAGATTGTGACATCATAATGCAGTTGTAAATTCTACCCCCTACTATAAATACATTATGACATCATAATGCAGTTTTACATTATGACATCATAATGGAGTTCTATATTATATTATAATGAAGTTCTACAAAGTATCTTCTGTTATTACTAGATTGTGATATCATAATGGAGTTGTAAATCCTATCCCCTACAATAAATACATTATGACATCATAATGAAGTTTCACATTATGACATCATAATGGAGTTCTATATTACATAAAAATGCTGTTCTACGTTGTATTTTTTGTTATTACTAGATTGTGACATCATAATGATATTGTAAATTCTATCCCCTACCATGAATAGATTATGACATCATAAGCAGTTTTACATTATGACATCATAATGGAGTTCTATATTACAAAGTAGTGTTGTTCTACGTTGCATCTTTTGTTATTACTAGATTGTGATATCATAATGGAGTTGTAAATTCTATTACTTGCTATGAATAGATTATGACATCATAATGCAGTTTTACATTATGACATCATAATAGAGTTCTATACTACATTATAATGAAGTTCTACATTACATCTTTTGTTATTACTATATTCTGACATCATAATGGTGTTGTAAATTCTATCCCCTACTATGAATACATTATGACGTCATAATGCAGTTTAATATTATGACATCATAATGGAGTTCTATATTACATAATAATGTTGTTCTATGTTGTATCTTTTGTTATTACTAGATTGTGACATCATAATGCAGTTGTAAATTCTATCCCCTACTATAAATACATGATGACATCATAATGCAGTTTTACATTATGACATCATAATGGAGTTCTATATTACATAATAATGTTGTTCTACATTGTATCCTTTAATAGTACTAGATTGTGACATCATAATGGAGTTGTAAATTCTATCCCCTACCATGAATAGATTATGACATCATAATGCAGTTTTACATTACATGATGACATCATAATGGAGCTCTATATTACAATATAATGAAGTTCTACGTTGCATCTTTTGTTATTACTAATTTGTGACATCATAATGCAGTTTTAAATACTATCCCCTACCATGAATAGATTATGACATCATAATGCAGTTTTACATTACATTATGACATCCTAATATAGTTCTATACTAAATTATAATTTCACTGTGAAAGTACCCCAGAAATATTAGATTACCATTCTTCATTTGGGGCATTTGAGTACAAAAGACAGAGGCTATTTGTCTTGATCCTGATGAATCGGCTCACTTATTACATCAGGGCCGTAGAAACACGTCGATTAAATATTATTTGTCTATCATCCTTAGCCTTCTGAAATAAAATTTATACCGTTATTACCACTGTATAAATAGCAATATAACCGTACCTGTAAATCTATTAAGGGAACGGTAATTAACATCGGTATAGCGGATCACCACGATAAGGTGATATACCTATCCCCTGTCCTGTATGTTCTTTGGGTGTTTGTATGTTTATGTTCGTCTAGTTTTCTGATGTGTGCTGGGCCATTTGGTGGTGTGATTTAGTGTATTTTAAATAAAGTCCTATAATAAAAGTTATATTTTAATAATAGAACAGATTATCTAATCTAATATTTCTGGGGTACTTTCACAGTGAAATTGTATTTCATTTAAAGGACCCCACCTGTCCCAGTGACGACTGTATACTAAATTATAATGAAGTTCTACATTGTATCTTTTGTTATTACTAGATTGTGACATCATAATGGAGTTGTAAATTCTACCCCCTACTATAAATACATTATGACATCATAATGCAGTTTTACATTATGACATCATAATAGAGTTCTATATTACATAATAATGTTGTTCTACGTTGTATCTTTTGTTATTACTAGATTGTGACATCATAATGGAGTTGTAAATTCTATTACCTGCTATGAATAGATTATGACATCATAATGCAGTTTTACATTATGACATCATAATGGAGTTCTATACTACATTATAATGGAGTTCTACAAAGTATCTTCTGTTATTACTAGATTGTGACATCATAATGGAGTTGTAAATCCTATCCCCTACAATAAATACATTATGACATCATAATGCAGTTTCACATTATGACATCATAATGCAGTTTTACATTATGACATCATAATAGAGTTCTATACTACATTATAATGAAGTTCTACATTACATCTTTTGTTATTACTATATTCTGACATCATAATGGTGTTGTAAATTCTATCCCCTACTATGAATACATTATGACGTCAAAATGCAGTTTAATATTATGACATCATCATGGAGTTCTATATTACATAATAATGTTGTTCTATGTTGTATCTTTTGTTATTACTAGATTGTGACATCATAATGCAGTTGTAAATTCTATCCCCTACTATAAATACATGATGACATCATAATGCAGTTTTACATTATGACATCATAATGGAGTTCTATATTACATAATAATGTTGTTCTACGTTGTATCCTTTAATAGTACTAGATTGTGACATCATAATGGAGTTGTAAATTCTATCCCCTACCATGAATAGATTATGACATCATAATGCAGTTTTACATTACATGATGACATCATAATGAAGCTCTATATTACAATATAATGAAGTTCTACGTTGCATCTTTTGTTATTACTAATTTGTGACATCATAATGCAGTTTTAAATACTATCCCCTACCATGAATAGATTATGACATCATAATGCAGTTTTACATTACATTATGACATCCTAATATAGTTCTATACTAAATTATAATTTCACTGTGAAAGTACCCCAGAAATATTAGATTACCATTCTTCATTTGGGGCATTTGAGTACAAAAGACAGAGGCTATTTGTCTTGATCCTGATGAATCGGCTCACTTATTACATCAGGGCCGTAGAAACACGTCGATTAAATATTATTTGTCTATCATCCTTAGCCTTCTGAAATAAAATTTATACCGTTATTACCACTGTATAAATAGCAATATAACCGTACCTGTAAATCTATTAAGGGAACGGTAATTAACATCGGTATAGCGGATCACCACGATAAGGTGATATACCTATCCCCTGTCCTGTATGTTCTTTGGGTGTTTGTATGTTTATGTTCGTCTAGTTTTCTGATGTGTGCTGGGCCATTTGGTGGTGTGATTTAGTGTATTTTAAATAAAGTCCTATAATAAAAGTTATATTTTAATAATAGAACAGATTATCTAATCTAATATTTCTGGGGTAGTTTCACAGTGAAATTGCATTTCATTTAAAGGACCCCACCTGTCCCAGTGACGACTGTATACTAAATTATAATGAAGTTCTACATTGTATCTTTTGTTATTACTAGATTGTGACATCATAATGGAGTTGTAAATTCTACCCCCTACTATAAATACATTATGACATCATAATGCAGTTTTACATTATGACATCATAATAGAGTTCTATATTACATAATAATGTTGTTCTACGTTGTATCTTTTGTTATTACTAGATTGTGACATCATAATGGAGTTGTAAATTCTATTACCTGCTATGAATAGATTATGACATCATAATGCAGTTTTACATTATGACATCATAATGGAGTTCTATACTACATTATAATGAAGTTCTACAAAGTATCTTCTGTTATTACTAGATTGTGACATCATAATGGAGTTGTAAATCCTATCCCCTACAATAAATACATTATGACATCATAATGCAGTTTCACATTATGACATCATAATGGCGTTCTATATTACATAATAATTAGAGATGAGCGAACACGTTCGGCCCCGCCCCTTTTTCGCCCGAACACCGAACTTTGCGAACACCTCGGTGTTCGGGCGAAAAAGTTCGGGGGCCGCCGTGGCAGCGCGGGGGGGTGCGGCGGGGAGTGGGGGGGAGAGGGAGAGAGAGAGGGCTCCCCCCTGTTCCCCGCTACTGCCGCCCGCGCCGCCGCGCATCTCCCCGCCCCCCGGCGGCACCCGGACACTTACGCGCGAACACTGCAGTGTTCGCTAAAGCCGGTGTCCGGGTGCGGATGTGTCCGTAACGGACACGTTCGCTCATCTCTAATAATAATGTTTTTCTACATTGTATCTTTTGTTATTACTAGATTCTGACATCATAATGGAGTTGTAAATCCTATCCCATACTATGAATACATTATTACGTCATAATGCAGTTTCACATTATGACATCATAATGGAGTTCTATATTACATAATAATGTTGTTCTACGTTGTATCTTTTGTTATTACTAGATTCTGACATCATAATGGAGTTGTAAATTCTATTACCTGCTATGAATAGATTATGACATCATAATGCAGTTTTACATTACGACATCAAAATAGAGTTCTATACTACATTATAATGAAGTTCTACATTGTATCTTTTGCTATTACAAGATTGTGACATCATAATGGAGTTGTAAATTCTATCCCCTACCATGAATAGATTATGACATCATAATGCAGTTTTACATTACGTTATGACATCATAACAGAGTTCTATACTAAATTATAATGAAGTTCTACATTGTATCTTTTGTTATTACTAAATTGTGACATCATAATGGAGTTGTAAATCCTATCCACTACAATGAATACATTATGACATCATAATGCAGTTTCACGTTATGACATCATAATGGAGTTCTATATTACATACAAATGCTGTTCTACATTGTATCTTTTGTTATTACTAGATTGTGACATCATAATGGAGTTGTAAATTCTACCCCCTACTATAAATACATTATGACATCATAATGAAGTTTCACATTATGACATCATAATGAGTTGTATATTACATAAAAAGGCTGTTCTACATTGTATCTTTTGTTATTACTAGATTGTGACATCATAATGATATTGTAAATTTGATCCCCTACCATGAATAGATTATGACATCCTAATGCAGTTTTACATTACGACATCATAATAGAGTTCTATACTAAAATATAATGGATTTCTACATTGTATCTTTTGTTATTACTAGATTGTGACATCTTAATGGAGTTGTAAATGCTATCACCTACTATGAATAGATTATGATGTCATAATGCAGTTTCACATTATGACATCATAATGAAGTTCTATATTACATAATGTTTTTCTACTTTGTATCTTTTATTATTATTAGATTGTGACATAATGGAGTTGTAAATTATATTACCTGCTATAAATAAATTATGACATCATAAAGCAGTTTTACATTATGACATCATAATGGAGTTCTATACTACATTATAATGAAGTTCTACATTGTATCTTTTGTTATTACTAGATTGTGACATCATAATGGAGTTGTAAATTCAATCCCCTGCCATAAATACATTATGACATCATAATGCAGTTTTACATTATGACATCATAATGGCGTTCTATATTACATAATAATGTTTTTCTACATTGTATCTTTTGTTATTACTAGATTCTGACATCATAATGGAGTTGTAAATCCTATCCCCTACTATGAATACATTATTACGTCATAATGCAGTTTCACATTATGACATCATAATGGCGTTCTATATTACATAATAATGTTGTTCTACGTTGTATCTTTTGTTACTACTAGATTGCGACATCATAATGAAGTTGTAAATTCTATCCCCTACTATAAAAACATTATGACATCATAATGCAGTTTTACATTATGACATCATAATAGAGTTCTATATTACATTATAATTATGTTGTATCTTTTGTTATTACTAGATTGTGACATCATAATGGAGTTGTAAATTCTATCCCCTACCATGAACAGATTATGACATCATAATGCAGTTTTACATTATGACATCATAATGGAGTTCTATATTACATTATCATTAAGTTGTATGTTGTATCTTTTGTTATTACTAATTTGTGACATCATAATGGAGTTTTAAATACTATCCCCTACCATGAATAGATTATGACATCCTAATGCAGTTTTACATTACATTATGACATCCTAATATAGTTCTATACTAAATTATAATGAAGTTCTACATTGTATCTTTTGTTATTACTAGATTGTGACATCATAATGCAGTTGTAAATTCTACCCCCTACTATAAATACATTATGACATCATAATGCAGTTTTACATTATGACATCATAATGGAGTTCTATATTATATTATAATGAAGTTCTACAAAGTATCTTCTGTTATTACTAGATTGTGACATCATAATGGAGTTGTAAATCCTATCCCCTACAATAAATACATTATGACATCATAATGAAGTTTCACATTATGACATCATAATGGAGTTCTATATTACATAAAAATGCTGTTCTACGTTGTATTTTTTGTTATTACTAGATTGTGACATCATAATGATATTGTAAATTCTATCCCCTACCATGAATAGATTATGACATCATAAGCAGTTTTACATTATGACATCATAATGGAGTTCTATATTACAAAGTAGTGTTGTTCTACGTTGCATCTTTTGTTATTACTAGATTGTGATATCATAATGGAGTTGTAAATTCTATTACTTGCTATGAATAGATTATGACATCATAATGCAGTTTTACATTATGACATCATAATAGAGTTCTATACTACATTATAATGAAGTTCTACATTACATCTTTTGTTATTACTATATTCTGACATCATAATGGTGTTGTAAATTCTATCCCCTACTATGAATACATTATGACGTCATAATGCAGTTTAATATTATGACATCATAATGGAGTTCTATATTACATAATAATGTTGTTCTATGTTGTATCTTTTGTTATTACTAGATTGTGACATCATAATGCAGTTGTAAATTCTATCCCCTACTATAAATACATGATGACATCATAATGCAGTTTTACATTATGACATCATAATGGAGTTCTATATTACATAATAATGTTGTTCTACGTTGTATCCTTTAATAGTACTAGATTGTGACATCATAATGGAGTTGTAAATTCTATCCCCTACCATGAATAGATTATGACATCATAATGCAGTTTTACATTACATTATGACATCCTAATATAGTTCTATACTAAATTATAATTTCACTGTGAAAGTACCCCAGAAATATTAGATTACCATTCTTCATTTGGGGCATTTGAGTACAAAAGACAGAGGCTATTTGTCTTGATCCTGATGAATCGGCTCACTTATTACATCAGGGCCGTAGAAACACGTCGATTAAATATTATTTGTCTATCATCCTTAGCCTTCTGAAATAAAATTTATACCGTTATTACCACTGTATAAATAGCAATATAACCGTACCTGTAAATCTATTAAGGGAACGGTAATTAACATCGGTATAGCGGATCACCACGATAAGGTGATATACCTATCCCCTGTCCTGTATGTTCTTTGGGTGTTTGTATGTTTATGTTCGTCTAGTTTTCTGATGTGTGCTGGGCCATTTGGTGGTGTGATTTAGTGTATTTTAAATAAAGTCCTATAATAAAAGTTATATTTTAATAATAGAACAGATTATCTAATCTAATATTTCTGGGGTAGTTTCACAGTGAAATTGTATTTCATTTAAAGGACCCCACCTGTCCCAGTGACGACTGTATACTAAATTATAATGAAGTTCTACATTGTATCTTTTGTTATTACTAGATTGTGACATCATAATGGAGTTGTAAATTCTACCCCCTACTATAAATACATTATGACATCATAATGCAGTTTTACATTATGACATCATAATAGAGTTCTATATTACATAATAATGTTGTTCTACGTTGTATCTTTTGTTATTACTAGATTGTGACATCATAATGGAGTTGTAAATTCTATTATCTGCTATGAATAGATTATGACATCATAATGCAGTTTTACATTATGACATCATAATGGAGTTCTATACTACATTATAATGAAGTTCTACAAAGTATCTTCTGTTATTACTAGATTGTGACATCATAATGGAGTTGTAAATCCTATCCCCTACAATAAATACATTATGACATCATAATGCAGTTTCACATTATGACATCATAATGGCGTTCTATATTACATAATAATGTTTTTCTACATTGTATCTTTTGTTATTACTAGATTCTGACATCATAATGGAGTTGTAAATCCTATCCCATACTATGAATACATTATTACGTCATAATGCAGTTTCACATTATGACATCATAATGGAGTTCTATATTACATAATAATGTTGTTCTACGTTGTATCTTTTGTTATTACTAGATTCTGACATCATAATGGAGTTGTAAATTCTATTACCTGCTATGAATAGATTATGACATCATAATGCAGTTTTACATTACGACATCAAAATAGAGTTCTATACTACATTATAATGAAGTTCTACATTGTATCTTTTGCTATTACAAGATTGTGACATCATAATGGAGATGAAAATTCTATCCCCTACCACGAATAGATTATGACATCATAATGCAGTTTTACATTACGTTATGACATCATAACAGAGTTCTATACTAAATTATAATGAAGTTCTACATTGTATCTTTTGTTATTACTAAATTGTGACATCATAATGGAGTTGTAAATCCTATCCACTACAATGAATACATTATGACATCATAAAGCAGTTTCACGTTATGACATCATAATGGAGTTCTATATTACATAAAAATGCTGTTCTACATTGTATCTTTTGTTATTACTAGATTGTGACATCATAATGGAGTTGTAAATTCTACCCCCTACTATAAATACATTATGACATCATAATGAAGTTTCACATTATGACATCATAATGAGTTGTATATTACATAAAAAGGCTGTTCTACATTGTATCTTTTGTTATTACTAGATTGTGACATCATAATGATATTGTAAATTTGATCCCCTACCATGAATAGATTATGACATCCTAATGCAGTTTTACATTACGACATCATAATAGAGTTCTATACTAAAATATAATGGATTTCTACATTGTATCTTTTGTTATTACTAGATTGTGACATCTTAATGGAGTTGTAAATGCTATCACCTACTATGAATAGATTATGATGTCATAATGCAGTTTCACATTATGACATCATAATGAAGTTCTATATTACATAATGTTTTTCTACTTTGTATCTTTTATTATTATTAGATTGTGACATAATGGAGTTGTAAATTATATTACCTGCTATAAATAAATTATGACATCATAAAGCAGTTTTACATTATGACATCATAATGGAGTTCTATACTACATTATAATGAAGTTCTACATTGTATCTTTTGTTATTACTAGATTGTGACATCATAATGGAGTTGTAAATTCAATCCCCTGCCATAAATACATTATGACATCATAATGCAGTTTTACATTATGACATCATAATGGCGTTCTATATTACATAATAATGTTTTTCTACATTGTATCTTTTGTTATTACTAGATTCTGACATCATAATGGAGTTGTAAATCCTATCCCCTACTATGAATACATTATTACGTCATAATGCAGTTTCACATTATGACATCATAATGGCGTTCTATATTACATAATAATGTTGTTCTACGTTGTATCTTTTGTTACTACTAGATTGCGACATCATAATGAAGTTGTAAATTCTATCCCCTACTATAAAAACAATTATGACATCATAATGCAGTTTTACATTATGACATCATAATAGAGTTCTATATTACATTATAATTATGTTGTATCTTTTGTTATTACTAGATTGTGACATCATAATGGAGTTGTAAATTCTATCCCCTACCATGAACAGATTATGACATCATAATGCAGTTTTACATTATGACATCATAATGGAGTTCTATATTACATTATCATTAAGTTGTATGTTGTATCTTTTGTTATTACTAATTTGTGACATCATAATGGAGTTTTAAATACTATCCCCTACCATGAATAGATTATGACATCTTAATGCAGTTTTACATTACATTATGACATCCTAATATAGTTCTATACTAAATTATAATGAAGTTCTACATTGTATCTTTTGTTATTACTAGATTGTGACATCATAATGCAGTTGTAAATTCTACCCCCTACTATAAATACATTATGACATCATAATGCAGTTTTACATTATGACATCATAATGGAGTTCTATATTATATTATAATGAAGTTCTACAAAGTATCTTCTGTTATTACTAGATTGTGATATCATAATGGAGTTGTAAATCCTATCCCCTACAATAAATACATTATGACATCATAATGAAGTTTCACATTATGACATCATAATGGAGTTCTATATTACATAAAAATGCTGTTCTACGTTGTATTTTTTGTTATTACTAGATTGTGACATCATAATGATATTGTAAATTCTATCCCCTACCATGAATAGATTATGACATCATAAGCAGTTTTACATTATGACATCATAATGGAGTTCTATATTACAAAGTAGTGTTGTTCTACGTTGCATCTTTTGTTATTACTAGATTGTGATATCATAATGGAGTTGTAAATTCTATTACTTGCTATGAATAGATTATGACATCATAATGCAGTTTTACATTATGACATCATAATAGAGTTCTATACTACATTATAATGAAGTTCTACATTACATCTTTTGTTATTACTATATTCTGACATCATAATGGTGTTGTAAATTCTATCCCCTACTATGAATACATTATGACGTCATAATGCAGTTTAATATTATGACATCATAATGGAGTTCTATATTACATAATAATGTTGTTCTATGTTGTATCTTTTGTTATTACTAGATTGTGACATCATAATGCAGTTGTAAATTCTATCCCCTACTATAAATACATGATGACATCATAATGCAGTTTTACATTATGACATCATAATGGAGTTCTATATTACATAATAATGTTGTTCTACGTTGTATCCTTTAATAGTACTAGATTGTGACATCATAATGGAGTTGTAAATTCTATCCCCTACCATGAATAGATTATGACATCATAATGCAGTTTTACATTACATGATGACATCATAATGGAGCTCTATATTACAATATAATGAAGTTCTACGTTGCATCTTTTGTTATTACTAATTTGTGACATCATAATGCAGTTTTAAATACTATCCCCTACCATGAATAGATTATGACATCATAATGCAGTTTTACATTACATTATGACATCCTAATATAGTTCTATACTAAATTATAATTTCACTGTGAAAGTACCCCAGAAATATTAGATTACCATTCTTCATTTGGGGCATTTGAGTACAAAAGACAGAGGCTATTTGTCTTGATCCTGATGAATCGGCTCACTTATTACATCAGGGCCGTAGAAACACGTCGATTAAATATTATTTGTCTATCATCCTTAGCCTTCTGAAATAAAATTTATACCGTTATTACCACTGTATAAATAGCAATATAACCGTACCTGTAAATCTATTAAGGGAACGGTAATTAACATCGGTATAGCGGATCACCACGATAAGGTGATATACCTATCCCCTGTCCTGTATGTTCTTTGGGTGTTTGTATGTTTATGTTCGTCTAGTTTTCTGATGTGTGCTGGGCCATTTGGTGGTGTGATTTAGTGTATTTTAAATAAAGTCCTATAATAAAAGTTATATTTTAATAATAGAACAGATTATCTAATCTAATATTTCTGGGGTACTTTCACAGTGAAATTGTATTTCATTTAAAGGACCCCACCTGTCCCAGTGACGACTGTATACTAAATTATAATGAAGTTCTACATTGTATCTTTTGTTATTACTAGATTGTGACATCATAATGGAGTTGTAAATTCTACCCCCTACTATAAATACATTATGACATCATAATGCAGTTTTACATTATGACATCATAATAGAGTTCTATATTACATAATAATGTTGTTCTACGTTGTATCTTTTGTTATTACTAGATTGTGACATCATAATGGAGTTGTAAATTCTATTACCTGCTATGAATAGATTATGACATCATAATGCAGTTTTACATTATGACATCATAATGGAGTTCTATACTACATTATAATGGAGTTCTACAAAGTATCTTCTGTTATTACTAGATTGTGACATCATAATGGAGTTGTAAATCCTATCCCCTACAATAAATACATTATGACATCATAATGCAGTTTCACATTATGACATCATAATGCAGTTTTACATTATGACATCATAATAGAGTTCTATACTACATTATAATGAAGTTCTACATTACATCTTTTGTTATTACTATATTCTGACATCATAATAGTGTTGTAAATTCTATCCCCTACTATGAATACATTATGACGTCATAATGCAGTTTAATATTATGACATCATCATGGAGTTCTATATTACATAATAATGTTGTTCTATGTTGTATCTTTTGTTATTACTAGATTGTGACATCATAATGCAGTTGTAAATTCTATCCCCTACTATAAATACATGATGACATCATAATGCAGTTTTACATTATGACATCATAATGGAGTTCTATATTACATAATAATGTTGTTCTACGTTGTATCCTTTAATAGTACTAGATTGTGACATCATAATGGAGTTGTAAATTCTATCCCCTACCATGAATAGATTATGACATCATAATGCAGTTTTACATTACATGATGACATCATAATGAAGCTCTATATTACAATATAATGAAGTTCTACGTTGCATCTTTTGTTATTACTAATTTGTGACATCATAATGCAGTTTTAAATACTATCCCCTACCATGAATAGATTATGACATCATAATGCAGTTTTACATTACATTATGACATCCTAATATAGTTCTATACTAAATTATAATTTCACTGTGAAAGTACCCCAGAAATATTAGATTACCATTCTTCATTTGGGGCATTTGAGTACAAAAGACAGAGGCTATTTGTCTTGATCCTGATGAATCGGCTCACTTATTACATCAGGGCCGTAGAAACACGTCGATTAAATATTATTTGTCTATCATCCTTAGCCTTCTGAAATAAAATTTATACCGTTATTACCACTGTATAAATAGCAATATAACCGTACCTGTAAATCTATTAAGGGAACGGTAATTAACATCGGTATAGCGGATCACCACGATAAGGTGATATACCTATCCCCTGTCCTGTATGTTCTTTGGGTGTTTGTATGTTTATGTTCGTCTAGTTTTCTGATGTGTGCTGGGCCATTTGGTGGTGTGATTTAGTGTATTTTAAATAAAGTCCTATAATAAAAGTTATATTTTAATAATAGAACAGATTATCTAATCTAATATTTCTGGGGTAGTTTCACAGTGAAATTGCATTTCATTTAAAGGACCCCACCTGTCCCAGTGACGACTGTATACTAAATTATAATGAAGTTCTACATTGTATCTTTTGTTATTACTAGATTGTGACATCATAATGGAGTTGTAAATTCTACCCCCTACTATAAATACATTATGACATCATAATGCAGTTTTACATTATGACATCATAATAGAGTTCTATATTACATAATAATGTTGTTCTACGTTGTATCTTTTGTTATTACTAGATTGTGACATCATAATGGAGTTGTAAATTCTATTACCTGCTATGAATAGATTATGACATCATAATGCAGTTTTACATTATGACATCATAATGGAGTTCTATACTACATTATAATGAAGTTCTACAAAGTATCTTCTGTTATTACTAGATTGTGACATCATAATGGAGTTGTAAATCCTATCCCCTACAATAAATACATTATGACATCATAATGCAGTTTCACATTATGACATCATAATGGCGTTCTATATTACATAATAATGTTTTTCTACATTGTATCTTTTGTTATTACTAGATTCTGACATCATAATGGAGTTGTAAATCCTATCCCATACTATGAATACATTATTACGTCATAATGCAGTTTCACATTATGACATCATAATGGAGTTCTATATTACATAATAATGTTGTTCTACGTTGTATCTTTTGTTATTACTAGATTCTGACATCATAATGGAGTTGTAAATTCTATTACCTGCTATGAATAGATTATGACATCATAATGCAGTTTTACATTACGACATCAAAATAGAGTTCTATACTACATTATAATGAAGTTCTACATTGTATCTTTTGCTATTACAAGATTGTGACATCATAATGGAGTTGTAAATTCTATCCCCTACCATGAATAGATTATGACATCATAATGCAGTTTTACATTACGTTATGACATCATAACAGAGTTCTATACTAAATTATAATGAAGTTCTACATTGTATCTTTTGTTATTACTAAATTGTGACATCATAATGGAGTTGTAAATCCTATCCACTACAATGAATACATTATGACATCATAATGCAGTTTCACGTTATGACATCATAATGGAGTTCTATATTACATACAAATGCTGTTCTACATTGTATCTTTTGTTATTACTAGATTGTGACATCATAATGGAGTTGTAAATTCTACCCCCTACTATAAATACATTATGACATCATAATGAAGTTTCACATTATGACATCATAATGAGTTGTATATTACATAAAAAGGCTGTTCTACATTGTATCTTTTGTTATTACTAGATTGTGACATCATAATGATATTGTAAATTTGATCCCCTACCATGAATAGATTATGACATCCTAATGCAGTTTTACATTACGACATCATAATAGAGTTCTATACTAAAATATAATGGATTTCTACATTGTATCTTTTGTTATTACTAGATTGTGACATCTTAATGGAGTTGTAAATGCTATCACCTACTATGAATAGATTATGATGTCATAATGCAGTTTCACATTATGACATCATAATGAAGTTCTATATTACATAATGTTTTTCTACTTTGTATCTTTTATTATTATTAGATTGTGACATAATGGAGTTGTAAATTATATTACCTGCTATAAATAAATTATGACATCATAAAGCAGTTTTACATTATGACATCATAATGGAGTTCTATACTACATTATAATGAAGTTCTACATTGTATCTTTTGTTATTACTAGATTGTGACATCATAATGGAGTTGTAAATTCAATCCCCTGCCATAAATACATTATGACATCATAATGCAGTTTTACATTATGACATCATAATGGCGTTCTATATTACATAATAATGTTTTTCTACATTGTATCTTTTGTTATTACTAGATTCTGACATCATAATGGAGTTGTAAATCCTATCCCCTACTATGAATACATTATTACGTCATAATGCAGTTTCACATTATGACATCATAATGGCGTTCTATATTACATAATAATGTTGTTCTACGTTGTATCTTTTGTTACTACTAGATTGCGACATCATAATGAAGTTGTAAATTCTATCCCCTACTATAAAAACATTATGACATCATAATGCAGTTTTACATTATGACATCATAATAGAGTTCTATATTACATTATAATTATGTTGTATCTTTTGTTATTACTAGATTGTGACATCATAATGGAGTTGTAAATTCTATCCCCTACCATGAACAGATTATGACATCATAATGCAGTTTTACATTATGACATCATAATGGAGTTCTATATTACATTATCATTAAGTTGTATGTTGTATCTTTTGTTATTACTAATTTGTGACATCATAATGGAGTTTTAAATACTATCCCCTACCATGAATAGATTATGACATCTTAATGCAGTTTTACATTACATTATGACATCCTAATATAGTTCTATACTAAATTATAATGAAGTTCTACATTGTATCTTTTGTTATTACTAGATTGTGACATCATAATGCAGTTGTAAATTCTACCCCCTACTATAAATACATTATGACATCATAATGCAGTTTTACATTATGACATCATAATGGAGTTCTATATTATATTATAATGAAGTTCTACAAAGTATCTTCTGTTATTACTAGATTGTGACATCATAATGGAGTTGTAAATCCTATCCCCTACAATAAATACATTATGACATCATAATGAAGTTTCACATTATGACATCATAATGGAGTTCTATATTACATAAAAATGCTGTTCTACGTTGTATTTTTTGTTATTACTAGATTGTGACATCATAATGATATTGTAAATTCTATCCCCTACCATGAATAGATTATGACATCATAAGCAGTTTTACATTATGACATCATAATGGAGTTCTATATTACAAAGTAGTGTTGTTCTACGTTGCATCTTTTGTTATTACTAGATTGTGATATCATAATGGAGTTGTAAATTCTATTACTTGCTATGAATAGATTATGACATCATAATGCAGTTTTACATTATGACATCATAATAGAGTTCTATACTACATTATAATGAAGTTCTACATTACATCTTTTGTTATTACTATATTCTGACATCATAATGGTGTTGTAAATTCTATCCCCTACTATGAATACATTATGACGTCATAATGCAGTTTAATATTATGACATCATAATGGAGTTCTATATTACATAATAATGTTGTTCTATGTTGTATCTTTTGTTATTACTAGATTGTGACATCATAATGCAGTTGTAAATTCTATCCCCTACTATAAATACATGATGACATCATAATGCAGTTTTACATTATGACATCATAATGGAGTTCTATATTACATAATAATGTTGTTCTACGTTGTATCCTTTAATAGTACTAGATTGTGACATCATAATGGAGTTGTAAATTCTATCCCCTACCATGAATAGATTATGACATCATAATGCAGTTTTACATTACATTATGACATCCTAATATAGTTCTATACTAAATTATAATTTCACTGTGAAAGTACCCCAGAAATATTAGATTACCATTCTTCATTTGGGGCATTTGAGTACAAAAGACAGAGGCTATTTGTCTTGATCCTGATGAATCAGCTCACTTATTACATCAGGGCCGTAGAAACACGTCGATTAAATATTATTTGTCTATCATCCTTAGCCTTCTGAAATAAAATTTATACCGTTATTACCACTGTATAAATAGCAATATAACCGTACCTGTAAATCTATTAAGGGAACGGTAATTAACATCGGTATAGCGGATCACCACGATAAGGTGATATACCTATCCCCTGTCCTGTATGTTCTTTGGGTGTTTGTATGTTTATGTTCGTCTAGTTTTCTGATGTGTGCTGGGCCATTTGGTGGTGTGATTTAGTGTATTTTAAATAAAGTCCTATAATAAAAGTTATATTTTAATAATAGAACAGATTATCTAATCTAATATTTCTGGGGTACTTTCACAGTGAAATTGTATTTCATTTAAAGGACCCCACCTGTCCCAGTGACGACTGTATACTAAATTATAATGAAGTTCTACATTGTATCTTTTGTTATTACTAGATTGTGACATCATAATGGAGTTGTAAATTCTACCCCCTACTATAAATACATTATGACATCATAATGCAGTTTTACATTATGACATCATAATAGAGTTCTATATTACATAATAATGTTGTTCTACGTTGTATCTTTTGTTATTACTAGATTGTGACATCATAATGGAGTTGTAAATTCTATTATCTGCTATGAATAGATTATGACATCATAATGCAGTTTTACATTATGACATCATAATGGAGTTCTATACTACATTATAATGAAGTTCTACAAAGTATCTTCTGTTATTACTAGATTGTGACATCATAATGGAGTTGTAAATCCTATCCCCTACAATAAATACATTATGACATCATAATGCAGTTTCACATTATGACATCATAATGGCGTTCTATATTACATAATAATGTTTTTCTACATTGTATCTTTTGTTATTACTAGATTCTGACATCATAATGGAGTTGTAAATCCTATCCCATACTATGAATACATTATTACGTCATAATGCAGTTTCACATTATGACATCATAATGGAGTTCTATATTACATAATAATGTTGTTCTACGTTGTATCTTTTGTTATTACTAGATTCTGACATCATAATGGAGTTGTAAATTCTATTACCTGCTATGAATAGATTATGACATCATAATGCAGTTTTACATTACGACATCAAAATAGAGTTCTATACTACATTATAATGAAGTTCTACATTGTATCTTTTGCTATTACAAGATTGTGACATCATAATGGAGTTGAAAATTCTATCCCCTACCACGAATAGATTATGACATCATAATGCAGTTTTACATTACGTTATGACATCATAACAGAGTTCTATACTAAATTATAATGAAGTTCTACATTGTATCTTTTGTTATTACTAAATTGTGACATCATAATGGAGTTGTAAATCCTATCCACTACAATGAATACATTATGACATCATAAAGCAGTTTCACGTTATGACATCATAATGGAGTTCTATATTACATAAAAATGCTGTTCTACATTGTATCTTTTGTTATTACTAGATTGTGACATCATAATGGAGTTGTAAATTCTACCCCCTACTATAAATACATTATGACATCATAATGAAGTTTCACATTATGACATCATAATGAGTTCTATATTACATAAAAAGGCTGTTCTACATTGTATCTTTTGTTATTACTAGATTGTGACATCATAATGATATTGTAAATTTGATCCCCTACCATGAATAGATTATGACATCCTAATGCAGTTTTACATTACGACATCATAATAGAGTTCTATACTAAAATATAATGGATTTCTACATTGTATCTTTTGTTATTACTAGATTGTGACATCATAATGGAGTTGTAAATGCTATCCCCTACTATGAATAGATTATGATGTCATAATGCAGTTTCACATTATGACATCATAATGAAGTTCTATATTACATAATGTTTTTCTACTTTGTATCTTTTATTATTATTAGATTGTGACATTATGGAGTTGTAAATTCTATTACCTGCTATGAATAGATTATGACATCATAATGCAGTTTTACATTATGACATCATAATGGAGTTCTATACTACATTATAATGAAGTTCTACATTGTATCTTTTGTTATTACTAGATTGTGACATCATAATGGAGTTGTAAATTCAATCCCCTGCCATAAATACATTATGACATCATAATGCAGTTTCACATTATGACATCATAATGCAGTTTTACATTATGACATCATAATAGAGTTCTATACTACATTATAATGAAGTTCTACATTACATCTTTTGTTATTACTATATTCTGACATCATAATGGTGTTGTAAATTCTATCCCCTACTATGAATACATTATGACGTCATAATGCAGTTTAATATTATGACATCATAATGGAGTTCTATATTACATAATAATGTTGTTCTATGTTGTATCTTTTGTTATTACTAGATTGTGACATCATAATGCAGTTGTAAATTCTATCCCCTACTATAAATACATGATGACATCATAATGCAGTTTTACATTATGACATCATAATGGAGTTCTATATTACATAATAATGTTGTTCTACGTTGTATCCTTTAATAGTACTAGATTGTGACATCATAATGGAGTTGTAAATTCTATCCCCTACCATGAATAGATTATGACATCATAATGCAGTTTTACATTACATGATGACATCATAATGAAGCTCTATATTACAATATAATGAAGTTCTACGTTGCATCTTTTGTTATTACTAATTTGTGACATCATAATGCAGTTTTAAATACTATCCCCTACCATGAATAGATTATGACATCATAATGCAGTTTTACATTACATTATGACATCCTAATATAGTTCTATACTAAATTATAATTTCACTGTGAAAGTACCCCAGAAATATTAGATTACCATTCTTCATTTGGGGCATTTGAGTACAAAAGACAGAGGCTATTTGTCTTGATCCTGATGAATCGGCTCACTTATTACATCAGGGCCGTAGAAACACGTCGATTAAATATTATTTGTCTATCATCCTTAGCCTTCTGAAATAAAATTTATACCGTTATTACCACTGTATAAATAGCAATATAACCGTACCTGTAAATCTATTAAGGGAACGGTAATTAACATCGGTATAGCGGATCACCACGATAAGGTGATATACCTATCCCCTGTCCTGTATGTTCTTTGGGTGTTTGTATGTTTATGTTCGTCTAGTTTTCTGATGTGTGCTGGGCCATTTGGTGGTGTGATTTAGTGTATTTTAAATAAAGTCCTATAAAAAAAGTTATATTTTATTAATAGAACAGATTATCTAATCTAATATTTCTGGGGTACTTTCACAGTGAAATTGTATTTCATTTAAAGGACCCCACCTGTCCCAGTGACGACTGTATACTAAATTATAATGAAGTTCTACATTGTATCTTTTGTTATTACTAGATTGTGACATCATAATGCAGTTTTACATTATGACATCATAATAGAGTTCTATATTATATAATAATGTTGTTCTACGTTGTATCTTTTGTTATTACTAGATTGTGACATCATAATGGAGTTGTAAATTCTATTACCTGCTATGAATAGATTATGACATCATAATGCAGTTTTACATTATGACATCATAATGGAGTTCTATACTACATTATAATGAAGTTCTACAAAGTATCTTCTGTTATTACTAGATTGTGACATCATAATGGAGTTGTAAATCCTATCCCCTACAATAAATACATTATGACATCATAATGCAGTTTCACATTATGACATCATAATGGCGTTCTATATTACATAATAATGTTTTTCTACATTGTATCTTTTGTTATTACTAGATTCTGACATCATAATGGAGTTGTAAATCCTATCCCATACTATGAATACATTATTACGTCATAATGCAGTTTCACATTATGACATCATAATGGAGTTCTATATTACATAATAATGTTGTTCTACGTTGTATCTTTTGTTATTACTAGATTCTGACATCATAATGGAGTTGTAAATTCTATTACCTGCTATGAATAGATTATGACATCATAATGCAGTTTTACATTACGACATCAAAATAGAGTTCTATACTACATTATAATGAAGTTCTACATTGTATCTTTTGCTATTACAAGATTGTGACATCATAATGGAGTTGTAAATTCTATCCCCTACCATGAATAGATTATGACATCATAATGCAGTTTTACATTACGTTATGACATCATAACAGAGTTCTATACTAAATTATAATGAAGTTCTACATTGTATCTTTTGTTATTACTAAATTGTGACATCATAATGGAGTTGTAAATCCTATCCACTACAATGAATACATTATGACATCATAATGCAGTTTCACGTTATGACATCATAATGGAGTTCTATATTACATACAAATGCTGTTCTACATTGTATCTTTTGTTATTACTAGATTGTGACATCATAATGGAGTTGTAAATTCTACCCCCTACTATAAATACATTATGACATCATAATGAAGTTTCACATTATGACATCATAATGAGTTGTATATTACATAAAAAGGCTGTTCTACATTGTATCTTTTGTTATTACTAGATTGTGACATCATAATGATATTGTAAATTTGATCCCCTACCATGAATAGATTATGACATCCTAATGCAGTTTTACATTACGACATCATAATAGAGTTCTATACTAAAATATAATGGATTTCTACATTGTATCTTTTGTTATTACTAGATTGTGACATCTTAATGGAGTTGTAAATGCTATCACCTACTATGAATAGATTATGATGTCATAATGCAGTTTCACATTATGACATCATAATGAAGTTCTATATTACATAATGTTTTTCTACTTTGTATCTTTTATAATTATTAGATTGTGACATAATGGAGTTGTAAATTATATTACCTGCTATAAATAAATTATGACATCATAAAGCAGTTTTACATTATGACATCATAATGGAGTTCTATACTACATTATAATGAAGTTCTACATTGTATCTTTTGTTATTACTAGATTGTGACATCATAATGGAGTTGTAAATTCAATCCCCTGCCATAAATACATTATGACATCATAATGCAGTTTTACATTATGACATCATAATGGCGTTCTATATTACATAATAATGTTTTTCTACATTGTATCTTTTGTTATTACTAGATTCTGACATCATAATGGAGTTGTAAATCCTATCCCCTACTATGAATACATTATTACGTCATAATGCAGTTTCACATTATGACATCATAATGGCGTTCTATATTACATAATAATGTTGTTCTACGTTGTATCTTTTGTTACTACTAGATTGCGACATCATAATGAAGTTGTAAATTCTATCCCCTACTATAAAAACATTATGACATCATAATGCAGTTTTACATTATGACATCATAATAGAGTTCTATATTACATTATAATTATGTTGTATCTTTTGTTATTACTAGATTGCGACATCATAATGAAGTTGTAAATTCTATCCCCTACTATAAAAACATTATGACATCATAATGCAGTTTTACATTATGACATCATAATAGAGTTCTATATTACATTATAATTATGTTGTATCTTTTGTTATTACTAATTTGTGACATCATAATGGAGTTTTAAATACTATCCCCTACCATGAATAGATTATGACATCTTAATGCAGTTTTACATTACATTATGACATCCTAATATAGTTCTATACTAAATTATAATGAAGTTCTACATTGTATCTTTTGTTATTACTAGATTGTGACATCATAATGCAGTTGTAAATTCTACCCCCTACTATAAATACATTATGACATCATAATGCAGTTTTACATTATGACATCATAATGGAGTTCTATATTATATTATAATGAAGTTCTACAAAGTATCTTCTGTTATTACTAGATTGTGACATCATAATGGAGTTGTAAATCCTATCCCCTACAATAAATACATTATGACATCATAATGAAGTTTCACATTATGACATCATAATGGAGTTCTATATTACATAAAAATGCTGTTCTACGTTGTATTTTTTGTTATTACTAGATTGTGACATCATAATGATATTGTAAATTCTATCCCCTACCATGAATAGATTATGACATCATAAGCAGTTTTACATTATGACATCATAATGGAGTTCTATATTACAAAGTAGTGTTGTTCTACGTTGCATCTTTTGTTATTACTAGATTGTGATATCATAATGGAGTTGTAAATTCTATTACTTGCTATGAATAGAATATGACATCATAATGCAGTTTTACATTATGACATCATAATAGCGTTCTATACTACATTATAATGAAGTTCTACATTACATCTTTTGTTATTACTATATTCTGACATCATAATGGTGTTGTAAATTCTATCCCCTACTATGAATACATTATGACGTCATAATGCAGTTTAATATTATGACATCATAATGGAGTTCTATATTACATAATAATGTTGTTCTATGTTGTATCTTTTGTTATTACTAGATTGTGACATCATAATGCAGTTGTAAATTCTATCCCCTACTATAAATACATGATGACATCATAATGCAGTTTTACATTATGACATCATAATGGAGTTCTATATTACATAATAATGTTGTTCTACGTTGTATCCTTTAATAGTACTAGATTGTGACATCATAATGGAGTTGTAAATTCTATCCCCTACCATGAATAGATTATGACATCATAATGCAGTTTTACATTACATGATGACATCATAATGGAGCTCTATATTACAATATAATGAAGTTCTACGTTGCATCTTTTGTTATTACTAATTTGTGACATCATAATGCAGTTTTAAATACTATCCCCTACCATGAATAGATTATGACATCATAATGCAGTTTTACATTACATTATGACATCCTAATATAGTTCTATACTAAATTATAATTTCACTGTGAAAGTACCCCAGAAATATTAGATTACCATTCTTCATTTGGGGCATTTGAGTACAAAAGACAGAGGCTATTTGTCTTGATCCTGATGAATCGGCTCACTTATTACATCAGGGCCGTAGAAACACGTCGATTAAATATTATTTGTCTATCATCCTTAGCCTTCTGAAATAAAATTTATACCGTTATTACCACTGTATAAATAGCAATATAACCGTACCTGTAAATCTATTAAGGGAACGGTAATTAACATCGGTATAGCGGATCACCACGATAAGGTGATATACTCCCCTGTCCTGTATGTTCTTTGGGTGTTTGTATGTTTATGTTCGTCTAGTTTTCTGATGTGTGCTGGGCCATTTGGTGGTGTGATTTAGTGTATTTTAAATAAAGTCCTATAATAAAAGTTATATTTTAATAATAGAACAGATTATCTAATCTAATATTTCTGGGGTACTTTCACAGTGAAATTGTATTTCATTTAAAGGACCCCACCTGTCCCAGTGACGACTGTATACTAAATTATAATGAAGTTCTACATTGTATCTTTTGTTATTACTAGATTGTGACATCATAATGGAGTTGTAAATTCTACCCCCTACTATAAATACATTATGACATCATAATGCAGTTTTACATTATGACATCATAATAGAGTTCTATATTACATAATAATGTTGTTCTACGTTGTATCTTTTGTTATTACTAGATTGTGACATCATAATGGAGTTGTAAATTCTATTACCTGCTATGAATAGATTATGACATCATAATGCAGTTTTACATTATGACATCATAATGGAGTTCTATACTACATTATAATGGAGTTCTACAAAGTATCTTCTGTTATTACTAGATTGTGACATCATAATGGAGTTGTAAATCCTATCCCCTACAATAAATACATTATGACATCATAATGCAGTTTCACATTATGACATCATAATGCAGTTTTACATTATGACATCATAATAGAGTTCTATACTACATTATAATGAAGTTCTACATTACATCTTTTGTTATTACTATATTCTGACATCATAATGGTGTTGTAAATTCTATCCCCTACTATGAATACATTATGTCGTCATAATGCAGTTTAATATTATGACATCATCATGGAGTTCTATATTACATAATAATGTTGTTCTATGTTGTATCTTTTGTTATTACTAGATTGTGACATCATAATGCAGTTGTAAATTCTATCCCCTACTATAAATACATGATGACATCATAATGCAGTTTTACATTATGACATCATAATGGAGTTCTATATTACATAATAATGTTGTTCTACGTTGTATCCTTTAATAGTACTAGATTGTGACATCATAATGGAGTTGTAAATTCTATCCCCTACCATGAATAGATTATGACATCATAATGCAGTTTTACATTACATGATGACATCATAATGAAGCTCTATATTACAATATAATGAAGTTCTACGTTGCATCTTTTGTTATTACTAATTTGTGACATCATAATGCAGTTTTAAATACTATCCCCTACCATGAATAGATTATGACATCATAATGCAGTTTTACATTACATTATGACATCCTAATATAGTTCTATACTAAATTATAATTTCACTGTGAAAGTACCCCAGAAATATTAGATTACCATTCTTCATTTGGGGCATTTGAGTACAAAAGACAGAGGCTATTTGTCTTGATCCTGATGAATCGGCTCACTTATTACATCAGGGCCGTAGAAACACGTCGATTAAATATTATTTGTCTATCATCCTTAGCCTTCTGAAATAAAATTTATACCGTTATTACCACTGTATAAATAGCAATATAACCGTACCTGTAAATCTATTAAGGGAACGGTAATTAACATCGGTATAGCGGATCACCACGATAAGGTGATATACCTATCCCCTGTCCTGTATGTTCTTTGGGTGTTTGTATGTTTATGTTCGTCTAGTTTTCTGATGTGTGCTGGGCCATTTGGTGGTGTGATTTAGTGTATTTTAAATAAAGTCCTATAATAAAAGTTATATTTTAATAATAGAACAGATTATCTAATCTAATATTTCTGGGGTAGTTTCACAGTGAAATTGTATTTCATTTAAAGGACCCCACCTGTCCCAGTGACGACTGTATACTAAATTATAATGAAGTTCTACATTGTATCTTTTGTTATTACTAGATTGTGACATCATAATGGAGTTGTAAATTCTACCCCCTACTATAAATACATTATGACATCATAATGCAGTTTTACATTATGACATCATAATAGAGTTCTATATTACATAATAATGTTGTTCTACGTTGTATCTTTTGTTATTACTAGATTGTGACATCATAATGGAGTTGTAAATTCTATTATCTGCTATGAATAGATTATGACATCATAATGCAGTTTTACATTATGACATCATAATGGAGTTCTATACTACATTATAATGAAGTTCTACAAAGTATCTTCTGTTATTACTAGATTGTGACATCATAATGGAGTTGTAAATCCTATCCCCTACAATAAATACATTATGACATCATAATGCAGTTTCACATTATGACATCATAATGGCGTTCTATATTACATAATAATGTTTTTCTACATTGTATCTTTTGTTATTACTAGATTCTGACATCATAATGGAGTTGTAAATCCTATCCCATACTATGAATACATTATTACGTCATAATGCAGTTTCACATTATGACATCATAATGGAGTTCTATATTACATAATAATGTTGTTCTACGTTGTATCTTTTGTTATTACTAGATTCTGACATCATAATGGAGTTGTAAATTCTATTACCTGCTATGAATAGATTATGACATCATAATGCAGTTTTACATTACGACATCAAAATAGAGTTCTATACTACATTATAATGAAGTTCTACATTGTATCTTTTGCTATTACAAGATTGTGACATCATAATGGAGTTGTAAATTCTATCCCCTACCACGAATAGATTATGACATCATAATGCAGTTTTACATTACGTTATGACACCATAACAGAGTTCTATACTAAATTATAATGAAGTTCTACATTGTATCTTTTGTTATTACTAAATTGTGACATCATAATGGAGTTGTAAATCCTATCCACTACAATGAATACATTATGACATCATAAAGCAGTTTCACGTTATGACATCATAATGGAGTTCTATATTACATAAAAATGCTGTTCTACATTGTATCTTTTGTTATTACTAGATTGTGACATCATAATGGAGTTGTAAATTCTACCCCCTACTATAAATACATTATGACATCATAATGAAGTTTCACATTATGACATCATAATGAGTTCTATATTACATAAAAAGGCTGTTCTACATTGTATCTTTTGTTATTACTAGATTGTGACATCATAATGATATTGTAAATTTGATCCCCTACCATGAATAGATTATGACATCCTAATGCAGTTTTACATTACGACATCATAATAGAGTTCTATACTAAAATATAATGGATTTCTACATTGTATCTTTTGTTATTACTAGATTGTGACATCATAATGGAGTTGTAAATGCTATCCCCTACTATGAATAGATTATGATGTCATAATGCAGTTTCACATTATGACATCATAATGAAGTTCTATATTACATAATGTTTTTCTACTTTGTATCTTTTATTATTATTAGATTGTGACATTATGGAGTTGTAAATTATATTACCTGCTATAAATAAATTATGACATCATAAAGCAGTTTTACATTATGACATCATAATGGAGTTCTATACTACATTATAATGAAGTTCTACATTGTATCTTTTGTTATTACTAGATTGTGACATCATAATGGAGTTGTAAATTCAATCCCCTGCCATAAATACATTATGACATCATAATGCAGTTTTACATTATGACATCATAATGGCGTTCTATATTACATAATAATGTTTTTCTACATTGTATCTTTTGTTATTACTAGATTCTGACATCATAATGGAGTTGTAAATCCTATCCCCTACTATGAATACATTATTACGTCATAATGCAGTTTCACATTATGACATCATAATGGCGTTCTATATTACATAATAATGTTGTTCTACGTTGTATCTTTTGTTACTACTAGATTGCGACATCATAATGAAGTTGTAAATTCTATCCCCTACTATAAAAACATTATGACATCATAATGCAGTTTTACATTATGACATCATAATAGAGTTCTATATTACATTATAATTATGTTGTATCTTTTGTTATTACTAGATTGTGACATCATAATGGAGTTGTAAATTCTATCCCCTACCATGAACAGATTATGACATCATAATGCAGTTTTACATTATGACATCATAATGGAGTTCTATATTACATTATCATTAAGTTGTATGTTGTATCTTTTGTTATTACTAATTTGTGACATCATAATGGAGTTTTAAATACTATCCCCTACCATGAATAGATTATGACATCTTAATGCAGTTTTACATTACATTATGACATCCTAATATAGTTCTATACTAAATTATAATGAAGTTCTACATTGTATCTTTTGTTATTACTAGATTGTGACATCATAATGCAGTTGTAAATTCTACCCCCTACTATAAATACATTATGACATCATAATGCAGTTTTACATTATGACATCATAATGGAGTTCTATATTATATTATAATGAAGTTCTACAAAGTATCTTCTGTTATTACTAGATTGTGACATCATAATGGAGTTGTAAATCCTATCCCCTACAATAAATACATTATGACATCATAATGAAGTTTCACATTATGACATCATAATGGAGTTCTATATTACATAAAAATGCTGTTCTACGTTGTATTTTTTGTTATTACTAGATTGTGACATCATAATGATATTGTAAATTCTATCCCCTACCATGAATAGATTATGACATCATAAGCAGTTTTACATTATGACATCATAATGGAGTTCTATATTACAAAGTAGTGTTGTTCTACGTTGCATCTTTTGTTATTACTAGATTGTGATATCATAATGGAGTTGTAAATTCTATTACTTGCTATGAATAGATTATGACATCATAATGCAGTTTTACATTATGACATCATAATAGAGTTCTATACTACATTATAATGAAGTTCTACATTACATCTTTTGTTATTACTATATTCTGACATCATAATGGTGTTGTAAATTCTATCCCCTACTATGAATACATTATGACGTCATAATGCAGTTTAATATTATGACATCATAATGGAGTTCTATATTACATAATAATGTTGTTCTATGTTGTATCTTTTGTTATTACTAGATTGTGACATCATAATGCAGTTGTAAATTCTATCCCCTACTATAAATACATGATGACATCATAATGCAGTTTTACATTATGACATCATAATGGAGTTCTATATTACATAATAATGTTGTTCTACGTTGTATCCTTTAATAATACTAGATTGTGACATCATAATGGAGTTGTAAATTCTATCCCCTACCATGAATAGATTATGACATCATAATGCAGTTTTACATTACATGATGACATCATAATGGAGCTCTATATTACAATATAATGAAGTTCTAGGTTGCATCTTTTGTTATTACTAATTTGTGACATCATAATGCAGTTTTAAATACTATCCCCTACCATGAATAGATTATGACATCATAATGCAGTTTTACATTACATTATGACATCCTAATATAGTTCTATACTAAATTATAATTTCACTGTGAAAGTACCCCAGAAATATTAGATTACCATTCTTCATTTGGGGCATTTGAGTACAAAAGACAGAGGCTATTTGTCTTGATCCTGATGAATCGGCTCACTTATTACATCAGGGCCGTAGAAACACGTCGATTAAATATTATTTGTCTATCATCCTTAGCCTTCTGAAATAAAATTTATACCGTTATTACCACTGTATAAATAGCAATATAACCGTACCTGTAAATCTATTAAGGGAACGGTAATTAACATCGGTATAGCGGATCACCACGATAAGGTGATATACCTATCCCCTGTCCTGTATGTTCTTTGGGTGTTTGTATGTTTATGTTCGTCTAGTTTTCTGATGTGTGCTGGGCCATTTGGTGGTGTGATTTAGTGTATTTTAAATAAAGTCCTATAATAAAAGTTATATTTTAATAATAGAACAGATTATCTAATCTAATATTTCTGGGGTACTTTCACAGTGAAATTGTATTTCATTTAAAGGACCCCACCTGTCCCAGTGACGACTGTATACTAAATTATAATGAAGTTCTACATTGTATCTTTTGTTATTACTAGATTGTGACATCATAATGGAGTTGTAAATTCTACCCCCTACTATAAATACATTATGACATCATAATGCAGTTTTACATTATGACATCATAATAGAGTTCTATATTACATAATAATGTTGTTCTACGTTGTATCTTTTGTTATTACTAGATTGTGACATCATAATGGAGTTGTAAATTCTATTACCTGCTATGAATAGATTATGACATCATAATGCAGTTTTACATTATGACATCATAATGGAGTTCTATACTACATTATAATGAAGTTCTACAAAGTATCTTCTGTTATTACTAGATTGTGACATCATAATGGAGTTGTAAATCCTATCCCCTACAATAAATACATTATGACATCATAATGCAGTTTCACATTATGACATCATAATGCAGTTTTACATTATGACATCATAATAGAGTTCTATACTACATTATAATGAAGTTCTACATTACATCTTTTGTTATTACTATATTCTGACATCATAATGGTGTTGTAAATTCTATCCCCTACTATGAATACATTATGACGTCATAATGCAGTTTAATATTATGACATCATAATGGAGTTCTATATTACATAATAATGTTGTTCTATGTTGTATCTTTTGTTATTACTAGATTGTGACATCATAATGCAGTTGTAAATTCTATCCCCTACTATAAATACATGATGACATCATAATGCAGTTTTACATTATGACATCATAATGGAGTTCTATATTACATAATAATGTTGTTCTACGTTGTATCCTTTAATAGTACTAGATTGTGACATCATAATGGAGTTGTAAATTCTATCCCCTACCATGAATAGATTATGACATCATAATGCAGTTTTACATTACATGATGACATCATAATGAAGCTCTATATTACAATATAATGAAGTTCTACGTTGCATCTTTTGTTATTACTAATTTGTGACATCATAATGCAGTTTTAAATACTATCCCCTACCATGAATAGATTATGACATCATAATGCAGTTTTACATTACATTATGACATCCTAATATAGTTCTATACTAAATTATAATTTCACTGTGAAAGTACCCCAGAAATATTAGATTACCATTCTTCATTTGGGGCATTTGAGTACAAAAGACAGAGGCTATTTGTCTTGATCCTGATGAATCGGCTCACTTATTACATCAGGGCCGTAGAAACACGTCGATTAAATATTATTTGTCTATCATCCTTAGCCTTCTGAAATAAAATTTATACCGTTATTACCACTGTATAAATAGCAATATAACCGTACCTGTAAATCTATTAAGGGAACGGTAATTAACATCGGTATAGCGGATCACCACGATAAGGTGATATACCTATCCCCTGTCCTGTATGTTCTTTGGGTGTTTGTATGTTTATGTTCGTCTAGTTTTCTGATGTGTGCTGGGCCATTTGGTGGTGTGATTTAGTGTATTTTAAATAAAGTCCTATAAAAAAAGTTATATTTTATTAATAGAACAGATTATCTAATCTAATATTTCTGGGGTACTTTCACAGTGAAATTGTATTTCATTTAAAGGACCCCACCTGTCCCAGTGACGACTGTATACTAAATTATAATGAAGTTCTACATTGTATCTTTTGTTATTACTAGATTGTGACATCATAATGCAGTTTTACATTATGACATCATAATAGAGTTCTATATTATATAATAATGTTGTTCTACGTTGTATCTTTTGTTATTACTAGATTGTGACATCATAATGGAGTTGTAAATTCTATTACCTGCTATGAATAGATTATGACATCATAATGCAGTTTTACATTATGACATCATAATGGAGTTCTATACTACATTATAATGAAGTTCTACAAAGTATCTTCTGTTATTACTAGATTGTGACATCATAATGGAGTTGTAAATCCTATCCCCTACAATAAATACATTATGACATCATAATGCAGTTTCACATTATGACATCATAATGGCGTTCTATATTACATAATAATGTTTTTCTACATTGTATCTTTTGTTATTACTAGATTCTGACATCATAATGGAGTTGTAAATCCTATCCCATACTATGAATACATTATTACGTCATAATGCAGTTTCACATTATGACATCATAATGGAGTTCTATATTACATAATAATGTTGTTCTACGTTGTATCTTTTGTTATTACTAGATTCTGACATCATAATGGAGTTGTAAATTCTATTACCTGCTATGAATAGATTATGACATCATAATGCAGTTTTACATTACGACATCAAAATAGAGTTCTATACTACATTATAATGAAGTTCTACATTGTATCTTTTGCTATTACAAGATTGTGACATCATAATGGAGTTGTAAATTCTATCCCCTACCATGAATAGATTATGACATCATAATGCAGTTTTACATTACGTTATGACATCATAACAGAGTTCTATACTAAATTATAATGAAGTTCTACATTGTATCTTTTGTTATTACTAAATTGTGACATCATAATGGAGTTGTAAATCCTATCCACTACAATGAATACATTATGACATCATAATGCAGTTTCACGTTATGACATCATAATGGAGTTCTATATTACATACAAATGCTGTTCTACATTGTATCTTTTGTTATTACTAGATTGTGACATCATAATGGAGTTGTAAATTCTACCCCCTACTATAAATACATTATGACATCATAATGAAGTTTCACATTATGACATCATAATGAGTTGTATATTACATAAAAAGGCTGTTCTACATTGTATCTTTTGTTATTACTAGATTGTGACATCATAATGATATTGTAAATTTGATCCCCTACCATGAATAGATTATGACATCCTAATGCAGTTTTACATTACGACATCATAATAGAGTTCTATACTAAAATATAATGGATTTCTACATTGTATCTTTTGTTATTACTAGATTGTGACATCTTAATGGAGTTGTAAATGCTATCACCTACTATGAATAGATTATGATGTCATAATGCAGTTTCACATTATGACATCATAATGAAGTTCTATATTACATAATGTTTTTCTACTTTGTATCTTTTATAATTATTAGATTGTGACATAATGGAGTTGTAAATTATATTACCTGCTATAAATAAATTATGACATCATAAAGCAGTTTTACATTATGACATCATAATGGAGTTCTATACTACATTATAATGAAGTTCTACATTGTATCTTTTGTTATTACTAGATTGTGACATCATAATGGAGTTGTAAATTCAATCCCCTGCCATAAATACATTATGACATCATAATGCAGTTTTACATTATGACATCATAATGGCGTTCTATATTACATAATAATGTTTTTCTACATTGTATCTTTTGTTATTACTAGATTCTGACATCATAATGGAGTTGTAAATCCTATCCCCTACTATGAATACATTATTACGTCATAATGCAGTTTCACATTATGACATCATAATGGCGTTCTATATTACATAATAATGTTGTTCTACGTTGTATCTTTTGTTACTACTAGATTGCGACATCATAATGAAGTTGTAAATTCTATCCCCTACTATAAAAACATTATGACATCATAATGCAGTTTTACATTATGACATCATAATAGAGTTCTATATTACATTATAATTATGTTGTATCTTTTGTTATTACTAGATTGCGACATCATAATGAAGTTGTAAATTCTATCCCCTACTATAAAAACATTATGACATCATAATGCAGTTTTACATTATGACATCATAATAGAGTTCTATATTACATTATAATTATGTTGTATCTTTTGTTATTACTAATTTGTGACATCATAATGGAGTTTTAAATACTATCCCCTACCATGAATAGATTATGACATCTTAATGCAGTTTTACATTACATTATGACATCCTAATATAGTTCTATACTAAATTATAATGAAGTTCTACATTGTATCTTTTGTTATTACTAGATTGTGACATCATAATGCAGTTGTAAATTCTACCCCCTACTATAAATACATTATGACATCATAATGCAGTTTTACATTATGACATCATAATGGAGTTCTATATTATATTATAATGAAGTTCTACAAAGTATCTTCTGTTATTACTAGATTGTGACATCATAATGGAGTTGTAAATCCTATCCCCTACAATAAATACATTATGACATCATAATGAAGTTTCACATTATGACATCATAATGGAGTTCTATATTACATAAAAATGCTGTTCTACGTTGTATTTTTTGTTATTACTAGATTGTGACATCATAATGATATTGTAAATTCTATCCCCTACCATGAATAGATTATGACATCATAAGCAGTTTTACATTATGACATCATAATGGAGTTCTATATTACAAAGTAGTGTTGTTCTACGTTGCATCTTTTGTTATTACTAGATTGTGATATCATAATGGAGTTGTAAATTCTATTACTTGCTATGAATAGAATATGACATCATAATGCAGTTTTACATTATGACATCATAATAGCGTTCTATACTACATTATAATGAAGTTCTACATTACATCTTTTGTTATTACTATATTCTGACATCATAATGGTGTTGTAAATTCTATCCCCTACTATGAATACATTATGACGTCATAATGCAGTTTAATATTATGACATCATAATGGAGTTCTATATTACATAATAATGTTGTTCTATGTTGTATCTTTTGTTATTACTAGATTGTGACATCATAATGCAGTTGTAAATTCTATCCCCTACTATAAATACATGATGACATCATAATGCAGTTTTACATTATGACATCATAATGGAGTTCTATATTACATAATAATGTTGTTCTACGTTGTATCCTTTAATAGTACTAGATTGTGACATCATAATGGAGTTGTAAATTCTATCCCCTACCATGAATAGATTATGACATCATAATGCAGTTTTACATTACATGATGACATCATAATGGAGCTCTATATTACAATATAATGAAGTTCTACGTTGCATCTTTTGTTATTACTAATTTGTGACATCATAATGCAGTTTTAAATACTATCCCCTACCATGAATAGATTATGACATCATAATGCAGTTTTACATTACATTATGACATCCTAATATAGTTCTATACTAAATTATAATTTCACTGTGAAAGTACCCCAGAAATATTAGATTACCATTCTTCATTTGGGGCATTTGAGTACAAAAGACAGAGGCTATTTGTCTTGATCCTGATGAATCGGCTCACTTATTACATCAGGGCCGTAGAAACACGTCGATTAAATATTATTTGTCTATCATCCTTAGCCTTCTGAAATAAAATTTATACCGTTATTACCACTGTATAAATAGCAATATAACCGTACCTGTAAATCTATTAAGGGAACGGTAATTAACATCGGTATAGCGGATCACCACGATAAGGTGATATACTCCCCTGTCCTGTATGTTCTTTGGGTGTTTGTATGTTTATGTTCGTCTAGTTTTCTGATGTGTGCTGGGCCATTTGGTGGTGTGATTTAGTGTATTTTAAATAAAGTCCTATAATAAAAGTTATATTTTAATAATAGAACAGATTATCTAATCTAATATTTCTGGGGTACTTTCACAGTGAAATTGTATTTCATTTAAAGGACCCCACCTGTCCCAGTGACGACTGTATACTAAATTATAATGAAGTTCTACATTGTATCTTTTGTTATTACTAGATTGTGACATCATAATGGAGTTGTAAATTCTACCCCCTACTATAAATACATTATGACATCATAATGCAGTTTTACATTATGACATCATAATAGAGTTCTATATTACATAATAATGTTGTTCTACGTTGTATCTTTTGTTATTACTAGATTGTGACATCATAATGGAGTTGTAAATTCTATTACCTGCTATGAATAGATTATGACATCATAATGCAGTTTTACATTATGACATCATAATGGAGTTCTATACTACATTATAATGGAGTTCTACAAAGTATCTTCTGTTATTACTAGATTGTGACATCATAATGGAGTTGTAAATCCTATCCCCTACAATAAATACATTATGACATCATAATGCAGTTTCACATTATGACATCATAATGCAGGTTTACATTATGACATCATAATAGAGTTCTATACTACATTATAATGAAGTTCTACATTACATCTTTTGTTATTACTATATTCTGACATCATAATGGTGTTGTAAATTCTATCCCCTACTATGAATACATTATGTCGTCATAATGCAGTTTAATATTATGACATCATCATGGAGTTCTATATTACATAATAATGTTGTTCTATGTTGTATCTTTTGTTATTACTAGATTGTGACATCATAATGCAGTTGTAAATTCTATCCCCTACTATAAATACATGATGACATCATAATGCAGTTTTACATTATGACATCATAATGGAGTTCTATATTACATAATAATGTTGTTCTACGTTGTATCCTTTAATAGTACTAGATTGTGACATCATAATGGAGTTGTAAATTCTATCCCCTACCATGAATAGATTATGACATCATAATGCAGTTTTACATTACATGATGACATCATAATGAAGCTCTATATTACAATATAATGAAGTTCTACGTTGCATCTTTTGTTATTACTAATTTGTGACATCATAATGCAGTTTTAAATACTATCCCCTACCATGAATAGATTATGACATCATAATGCAGTTTTACATTACATTATGACATCCTAATATAGTTCTATACTAAATTATAATTTCACTGTGAAAGTACCCCAGAAATATTAGATTACCATTCTTCATTTGGGGCATTTGAGTACAAAAGACAGAGGCTATTTGTCTTGATCCTGATGAATCGGCTCACTTATTACATCAGGGCCGTAGAAACACGTCGATTAAATATTATTTGTCTATCATCCTTAGCCTTCTGAAATAAAATTTATACCGTTATTACCACTGTATAAATAGCAATATAACCGTACCTGTAAATCTATTAAGGGAACGGTAATTAACATCGGTATAGCGGATCACCACGATAAGGTGATATACCTATCCCCTGTCCTGTATGTTCTTTGGGTGTTTGTATGTTTATGTTCGTCTAGTTTTCTGATGTGTGCTGGGCCATTTGGTGGTGTGATTTAGTGTATTTTAAATAAAGTCCTATAATAAAAGTTATATTTTAATAATAGAACAGATTATCTAATCTAATATTTCTGGGGTAGTTTCACAGTGAAATTGTATTTCATTTAAAGGACCCCACCTGTCCCAGTGACGACTGTATACTAAATTATAATGAAGTTCTACATTGTATCTTTTGTTATTACTAGATTGTGACATCATAATGGAGTTGTAAATTCTACCCCCTACTATAAATACATTATGACATCATAATGCAGTTTTACATTATGACATCATAATAGAGTTCTATATTACATAATAATGTTGTTCTACGTTGTATCTTTTGTTATTACTAGATTGTGACATCATAATGGAGTTGTAAATTCTATTATCTGCTATGAATAGATTATGACATCATAATGCAGTTTTACATTATGACATCATAATGGAGTTCTATACTACATTATAATGAAGTTCTACAAAGTATCTTCTGTTATTACTAGATTGTGACATCATAATGGAGTTGTAAATCCTATCCCCTACAATAAATACATTATGACATCATAATGCAGTTTCACATTATGACATCATAATGGCGTTCTATATTACATAATAATGTTTTTCTACATTGTATCTTTTGTTATTACTAGATTCTGACATCATAATGGAGTTGTAAATCCTATCCCATACTATGAATACATTATTACGTCATAATGCAGTTTCACATTATGACATCATAATGGAGTTCTATATTACATAATAATGTTGTTCTACGTTGTATCTTTTGTTATTACTAGATTCTGACATCATAATGGAGTTGTAAATTCTATTACCTGCTATGAATAGATTATGACATCATAATGCAGTTTTACATTACGACATCAAAATAGAGTTCTATACTACATTATAATGAAGTTCTACATTGTATCTTTTGCTATTACAAGATTGTGACATCATAATGGAGTTGTAAATTCTATCCCCTACCACGAATAGATTATGACATCATAATGCAGTTTTACATTACGTTATGACACCATAACAGAGTTCTATACTAAATTATAATGAAGTTCTACATTGTATCTTTTGTTATTACTAAATTGTGACATCATAATGGAGTTGTAAATCCTATCCACTACAATGAATACATTATGACATCATAAAGCAGTTTCACGTTATGACATCATAATGGAGTTCTATATTACATAAAAATGCTGTTCTACATTGTATCTTTTGTTATTACTAGATTGTGACATCATAATGGAGTTGTAAATTCTACCCCCTACTATAAATACATTATGACATCATAATGAAGTTTCACATTATGACATCATAATGAGTTCTATATTACATAAAAAGGCTGTTCTACATTGTATCTTTTGTTATTACTAGATTGTGACATCATAATGATATTGTAAATTTGATCCCCTACCATGAATAGATTATGACATCCTAATGCAGTTTTACATTACGACATCATAATAGAGTTCTATACTAAAATATAATGGATTTCTACATTGTATCTTTTGTTATTACTAGATTGTGACATCATAATGGAGTTGTAAATGCTATCCCCTACTATGAATAGATTATGATGTCATAATGCAGTTTCACATTATGACATCATAATGAAGTTCTATATTACATAATGTTTTTCTACTTTGTATCTTTTATTATTATTAGATTGTGACATTATGGAGTTGTAAATTATATTACCTGCTATAAATAAATTATGACATCATAAAGCAGTTTTACATTATGACATCATAATGGAGTTCTATACTACATTATAATGAAGTTCTACATTGTATCTTTTGTTATTACTAGATTGTGACATCATAATGGAGTTGTAAATTCAATCCCCTGCCATAAATACATTATGACATCATAATGCAGTTTTACATTATGACATCATAATGGCGTTCTATATTACATAATAATGTTTTTCTACATTGTATCTTTTGTTATTACTAGATTCTGACATCATAATGGAGTTGTAAATCCTATCCCCTACTATGAATACATTATTACGTCATAATGCAGTTTCACATTATGACATCATAATGGCGTTCTATATTACATAATAATGTTGTTCTACGTTGTATCTTTTGTTACTACTAGATTGCGACATCATAATGAAGTTGTAAATTCTATCCCCTACTATAAAAACATTATGACATCATAATGCAGTTTTACATTATGACATCATAATAGAGTTCTATATTACATTATAATTATGTTGTATCTTTTGTTATTACTAGATTGTGACATCATAATGGAGTTGTAAATTCTATCCCCTACCATGAACAGATTATGACATCATAATGCAGTTTTACATTATGACATCATAATGGAGTTCTATATTACATTATCATTAAGTTGTATGTTGTATCTTTTGTTATTACTAATTTGTGACATCATAATGGAGTTTTAAATACTATCCCCTACCATGAATAGATTATGACATCTTAATGCAGTTTTACATTACATTATGACATCCTAATATAGTTCTATACTAAATTATAATGAAGTTCTACATTGTATCTTTTGTTATTACTAGATTGTGACATCATAATGCAGTTGTAAATTCTACCCCCTACTATAAATACATTATGACATCATAATGCAGTTTTACATTATGACATCATAATGGAGTTCTATATTATATTATAATGAAGTTCTACAAAGTATCTTCTGTTATTACTAGATTGTGACATCATAATGGAGTTGTAAATCCTATCCCCTACAATAAATACATTATGACATCATAATGAAGTTTCACATTATGACATCATAATGGAGTTCTATATTACATAAAAATGCTGTTCTACGTTGTATTTTTTGTTATTACTAGATTGTGACATCATAATGATATTGTAAATTCTATCCCCTACCATGAATAGATTATGACATCATAAGCAGTTTTACATTATGACATCATAATGGAGTTCTATATTACAAAGTAGTGTTGTTCTACGTTGCATCTTTTGTTATTACTAGATTGTGATATCATAATGGAGTTGTAAATTCTATTACTTGCTATGAATAGATTATGACATCATAATGCAGTTTTACATTATGACATCATAATAGAGTTCTATACTACATTATAATGAAGTTCTACATTACATCTTTTGTTATTACTATATTCTGACATCATAATGGTGTTGTAAATTCTATCCCCTACTATGAATACATTATGACGTCATAATGCAGTTTAATATTATGACATCATAATGGAGTTCTATATTACATAATAATGTTGTTCTATGTTGTATCTTTTGTTATTACTAGATTGTGACATCATAATGCAGTTGTAAATTCTATCCCCTACTATAAATACATGATGACATCATAATGCAGTTTTACATTATGACATCATAATGGAGTTCTATATTACATAATAATGTTGTTCTACGTTGTATCCTTTAATAATACTAGATTGTGACATCATAATGGAGTTGTAAATTCTATCCCCTACCATGAATAGATTATGACATCATAATGCAGTTTTACATTACATGATGACATCATAATGGAGCTCTATATTACAATATAATGAAGTTCTAGGTTGCATCTTTTGTTATTACTAATTTGTGACATCATAATGCAGTTTTAAATACTATCCCCTACCATGAATAGATTATGACATCATAATGCAGTTTTACATTACATTATGACATCCTAATATAGTTCTATACTAAATTATAATTTCACTGTGAAAGTACCCCAGAAATATTAGATTACCATTCTTCATTTGGGGCATTTGAGTACAAAAGACAGAGGCTATTTGTCTTGATCCTGATGAATCGGCTCACTTATTACATCAGGGCCGTAGAAACACGTCGATTAAATATTATTTGTCTATCATCCTTAGCCTTCTGAAATAAAATTTATACCGTTATTACCACTGTATAAATAGCAATATAACCGTACCTGTAAATCTATTAAGGGAACGGTAATTAACATCGGTATAGCGGATCACCACGATAAGGTGATATACCTATCCCCTGTCCTGTATGTTCTTTGGGTGTTTGTATGTTTATGTTCGTCTAGTTTTCTGATGTGTGCTGGGCCATTTGGTGGTGTGATTTAGTGTATTTTAAATAAAGTCCTATAATAAAAGTTATATTTTAATAATAGAACAGATTATCTAATCTAATATTTCTGGGGTACTTTCACAGTGAAATTGTATTTCATTTAAAGGACCCCACCTGTCCCAGTGACGACTGTATACTAAATTATAATGAAGTTCTACATTGTATCTTTTGTTATTACTAGATTGTGACATCATAATGGAGTTGTAAATTCTACCCCCTACTATAAATACATTATGACATCATAATGCAGTTTTACATTATGACATCATAATAGAGTTCTATATTACATAATAATGTTGTTCTACGTTGTATCTTTTGTTATTACTAGATTGTGACATCATAATGGAGTTGTAAATTCTATTACCTGCTATGAATAGATTATGACATCATAATGCAGTTTTACATTATGACATCATAATGGAGTTCTATACTACATTATAATGAAGTTCTACAAAGTATCTTCTGTTATTACTAGATTGTGACATCATAATGGAGTTGTAAATCCTATCCCCTACAATAAATACATTATGACATCATAATGCAGTTTCACATTATGACATCATAATGCAGTTTTACATTATGACATCATAATAGAGTTCTATACTACATTATAATGAAGTTCTACATTACATCTTTTGTTATTACTATATTCTGACATCATAATGGTGTTGTAAATTCTATCCCCTACTATGAATACATTATGACGTCATAATGCAGTTTAATATTATGACATCATAATGGAGTTCTATATTACATAATAATGTTGTTCTATGTTGTATCTTTTGTTATTACTAGATTGTGACATCATAATGCAGTTGTAAATTCTATCCCCTACTATAAATACACGATGACATCATAATGCAGTTTTACATTATGACATCATAATGGAGTTCTATATTACATAATAATGTTGTTCTACGTTGTATCCTTTAATAGTACTAGATTGTGACATCATAATGGAGTTGTAAATTCTATCCCCTACCATGAATAGATTATGACATCATAATGCAGTTTTACATTACATGATGACATCATAATGAAGCTCTATATTACAATATAATGAAGTTCTACGTTGCATCTTTTGTTATTACTAATTTGTGACATCATAATGCAGTTTTAAATACTATCCCCTACCATGAATAGATTATGACATCATAATGCAGTTTTACATTACATTATGACATCCTAATATAGTTCTATACTAAATTATAATTTCACTGTGAAAGTACCCCAGAAATATTAGATTACCATTCTTCATTTGGGGCATTTGAGTACAAAAGACAGAGGCTATTTGTCTTGATCCTGATGAATCGGCTCACTTATTACATCAGGGCCGTAGAAACACGTCGATTAAATATTATTTGTCTATCATCCTTAGCCTTCTGAAATAAAATTTATACCGTTATTAGCACTGTATAAATAGCAATATAACCGTACCTGTAAATCTATTAAGGGAACGGTAATTAACATCGGTATAGCGGATCACCACGATAAGGTGATATACCTATCCCCTGTCCTGTATGTTCTTTGGGTGTTTGTATGTTTATGTTCGTCTAGTTTTCTGATGTGTGCTGGGCCATTTGGTGGTGTGATTTAGTGTATTTTAAATAAAGTCCTATAATAAAAGTTATATTTTAATAATAGAACAGATTATCTAATCTAATATTTCTGGGGTAGTTTCACAGTGAAATTGTATTTCATTTAAAGGACCCCACCTGTCCCAGTGACGACTGTATACTAAATTATAATGAAGTTCTACATTGTATCTTTTGTTATTACTAGATTGTGACATCATAATGGAGTTGTAAATTCTACCCCCTACTATAAATACATTATGACATCATAATGCAGTTTTACATTATGACATCATAATAGAGTTCTATATTACATAATAATGTTGTTCTATGTTGTATCTTTTGTTATTACTAGATTGTGACATCATAATGGAGTTGTAAATTCTATTACCTGCTATGAATAGATTATGACATCATAATGCAGTTTTACATTATGACATCATAATGGAGTTCTATACTACATTATAATGAAGTTCTACATTGTATCTTTTGTTATTACTAGATTAAGAGATCATAATGGAGTTGTAAATTCTATCCCCTACCATGAATAGATTATGACATCATAATGCAGTTTTGCATTATGACATCATAATGGAATTCTATATTACATAATAATGTTGTTCTACATTGTATCTTTTGTTATCACTAGATTGTGACATCATAATGGAGTTGTAAATTCTATTACCTGCTATGAATAGATTATGACATTATAATGCAGTTTTACATTATGACTAGAGATGAGCGAGCGTACTCGGAAAAGCACTACTCGCTCGAGTAATTTGCTTTATTCGAGTATCGCTGTGCTCGTCCCTGAAGATTCGGGTGCCGCTGCGGCTGACAGGTGAGTCGCAGCGGGGGGCAGGGGAGAGCGGGTGGGAGAGAGGGAGAAAAAAGATCTTACCTCCGTTCCTCCCCGCTCTCCCCTGCAGCTCCCCGCTCCGTGCCGGCACCCGAATCTTCAGGGACGAGCACAGCGATACTCGGATAAAGCAAATTACTCGAGCGAGTAGTGCTTTTCCGAGTACGCTCGCTCATCTCTAATTATGACATTATAAAGCAGTTCTAGACTACATTATAATGAAGTTCTACATTCTATCTTTTGTTATTACTTGATTAAGAGATCATAATGGAGTTGTAAATTCTATCCCCTACCATAAATAGATTATGACATCATAATGCAGTTTTACATTACATTATGACATCATAATGGAGTTCTATACTACATTATAAAGAAGTTCTACATTGTATCGTTTGTTATTACTAAATTGTCACATCATAATGGAGTTGTAAATTCTATCACCTGCTATGAATAGATTATGACATCATAATGCAGTTTTACATTATGACATCATAATGGAGTTTTATTTTACATTATAAATAAGTTGTATGTTGTATCTTGTTATTAATACATTGTGACATCATAATGGAGTTGTAAATTCTATCCCCTACGATTAATAGATTATGACATCATAATGCAGTTTTACATTACATTATGACATGTTAATGGAGTTCTATACTACATTATAATGAAGTTCTACATTGCATCTCTTGTTATTACTAGATTGTGACATCATAATGGTGTTGCAAATTCTATCCCCTACTATAAATACATTATGACATCATAATGCAGTTTTACATTATGACATCATAATGGAGTTCTATATTACATAATAATGTTGTTCTACATTGTATCCTTTGTTACTACTAGATTGTGACATCATAATAGAGTTGTAAATTCTATCCCTTACCATGAATAGATTATGACATCATAATGCAGTTTTACATTACATTATGACATCATAATGGAGTTCTATATCTATATATATAAAATTGAATGTATGTCTGTCTGCGTGCGTGTCTGCGTGCGTGTCTGTTTGTCCTTTATGCGCTACTACACCATTCATCCGATCGCCATGAAACTTTGGGAAGTTGTTAAGTACACTCCTGGGAAGATTATAGGCATAGTACAAATATCCTACGATAAATGGCGCGCGAGCGTCGTCGAAAGTTACGCCCCCCCCCCCACGTAGATCGAATAAGTAAGCCACCTGCTATTGTGATGTCATCACTGATGTCATCAACATCGGACGCCCTTGAACATGCCCCAACATGTTCTATAAAGCTGCATTGTGATGTCATTAAGGCTCTATTATGACACGTACAGCTTGGAACCACTAGAGCACGCCAGCCAATTACCATTGGAGTTGGAAGTGGGTAAACAAGTACTAGGATATCTTCCTAAGAAGCCACAGCAGCCGGATAAATTGTATGTTCCACCCAACGGCTATTTTATTCAGCCCGCAAGGGGGAAGCAGCGGCCTACAAAATCTCATTCAGGTAGGTAGGTTCAGTTCTTGGAGGTTGGGGAATGCTTATGGGCAAGGCCTTATGTCTCATCCCAACTTAATTCTCTCACTTCCCAATGTCATAGAAACTTGAAATTTGCCACGAGCATTGATTATGTCATAAATAGGAAAAGTTAATGGGTCCCAACTCGATTATTCAATTCAAAGCGCCAAAGAATTAGCGTTCAAATTTTACGTACGGAATCTAATTCTCTCATTTCCTGATGTCATAGATAGATAGATAGATAGATAGATAGATACATAGATAGATAGACTGTATGCAATAACCCTGATAGATAGATATGGAGATAGATAGATAGATAGATAGATAGATAGATAGATAGATAGATAGATAGATAGATAGATAGATAGACTGTATGCAATGACACGTACAGCTTGAAACCATAAATACTAGAGCACGCCAGCCATTTACAGTCAGTCTTCATTGGAGTTGGAAGTGGGCAAACATGTACTAGGCTATCTTCCCAAGAAGCCACAGCAGCCGGATAAATTGGATGTTCCACACAACGGCTATTTTATTCAGCCTGCAAGGGGGAAGCAGCGGCCTACAAAACCTCAGTGGTCGCTGCTGCCGTCATCTAGATATATAAAAACGAATGTATGTATGTATGTCTGTCTTCGCAGCAACGCGCGACGGGTACGCTAGTTACATTATAATGAAGATCTACATTGTATCTTTTGTTATTACTAATTTGTGACATCATAATGGAGTTTTAAATACTATCCCCTACCATAAATAGATTATGACATCATCATGCATTTTTACATTATGACATCATAATGGAGTTCTATACTACATTATAATGAAGTTCTACATTGTATCTTTTGTTATTACTAGATTGTGACATCATAATGGAGTTGTAAACTCTATTACCTGCTATGAATAGATTATGACATCATCATGCAGTTTCAAATTATGACATCATACTGGAGTTCTATATTACATAATAATGTTGTTCTACGTTATATCTTTTGTTATTACTAGATTGTGACATCATAATGGAGTTGTAAATTCTATCCCCTACCATGAATAGATTATGACATCATAATGCAGTTTTATATTACATTATGACATCATAATGGAGTTGTAAACTCTATCCCCTACTATAAATACATTATGACATCATAATGCAGTTTTACATTATGACATCATAATGGACTTTTATCTATATATATAAAATTGAATGTATGTCTGTCTGCGTGCGTGCGTGTCTGCGTGTCTGTTTGTCCTTTATGCGCTACTACACCATTCATCCGATCGCCATGAAACTTTGGGAAGTTGTTAAGTACACTCCTGGGAAGATTATAGGCATAGTACAAATATCCTACGATAAATGGCGCGCGCGCGAGCGTCGTCGAAAGTTACACCCCCCCACGTAGATCGAATAAGTAAGCCACCTGCTATTGTGATGTCATCACTGATGTCATCAACATCGGACGCCCTTGAACATGCCCCAACATGTTCTATAAAGCTGCATTGTGATGTCATTAAGGCTCTATTATGACACGTACAGCTTGGAACCACTAGAGCACGCCAGCCAATTACCATTGGAGTTGGAAGTGGGTAAACAAGTACTAGTCTATCTTCCCAAGAAGCCACAGCAGCCGGATAAATTGTATGTTCCACCCAACGGCTATTTTATTCAGCCCGCAAGGGGGAAGCAGCGGCCTACAAAATCTCATTCAGGTAGGTAGGTTCAGTTCTTGGAGGTTGGGGAATGCTTATGGGCAAGGCCTTATGTCTCATCCCAACTTAATTCTCTCACTTCCCAATGTCATAGAAACTTGAAATTTGCCACGAGCATTGATTATGTCATAAATAGGAAAAGTTAATGGGTCCCAACTCGATTATTCAATTCAAAGCGCCAAAGAATTAGCGTTCAAATTTTACGTACGGAATCTAATTCTCTCATTTCCTGATGTCATAGATAGATAGATAGATAGATAGATAGATAGATAGATAGACTGTATGCAATAACCCTGATAGATAGATATGGAGATAGATAGATAGATAGATAGACTGTATGCAATTACACGTACAGCTTGAAACCATAAATACTAGAGCACGCCAGCCATTTACAGTCAGTCTCCATTGGAGTTGGAAGTGGGCAAACATGTACTAGGCTATCTTCCCAAGAAGCCACAGCAGCCGGATAAATTGGATGTTCCACACAACGGCTATTTTATTCAGCCTGCAAGGGGGAAGCAGCGGCCTACAAAACCTCAGTGGTCGCAATAGCAGGTGGCTTACTTATTCGATCTACGTGGGGGGGGGGTGTAACTTTCGACGACGCTCGCGCGCGCGCCATTTATCGTAGGATATTTGTACTATGCCTATAATCTTCCCAGGAGTGTACTTAACAACTTCCCAAAGTTTCATGGCGATCGGATGAATGGTGTAGTAGCGCATAAAGGACAAACAGACACGCAGACACGCACGCACGCAGACAGACATACATTCAATTTTATATATATAGATAATAATGTTGCTCTACGTTGTATCTTTTCTTACTACTAATTTCTGACATCATAATGAAGTTTTAAATACTATCCCCTACCATGAATAGATTATGACATCATAATGCAGTTTTACATTATGACATCATAATGGAGTTCTATAGTACAATATAATTAAGTTCTACACTGTATCTTTTGTTATTACTAGATTGTGACATCATAATGGAGTTGTAAATCCTATCACCTACTATGAATAGATTATGACGTCATAATGCAGTTTCACATTATGACATCATAATGGAGTTCTATACTACATTATAATGAAGTTCTACATTGTATCTTTTGTTATTACTAGATTAAGACATCATCATGGAGTTGTAAATTCTATCCCCTACCATGAATAGATTATGACATCATAATGCAGTTTTACTTTATGACATCACAATGGAGTTCTATATTACATAATAATGTTGTTCTACATTGTATCTTTTGTTATTACTAGATTGTGACATCTTAATGGAGTTGTAAATCCTATCCCCTACTATGAATAGATTATGACGTCATAATGCAGTTTTTACATTATGACATCATAATGGAGTTCTATATTATATAATGATGTTGTTCTACGTTGTATGTTTTGTTATTACTAGATTGTGACATCATAATGGAGTTGTAAACTCTATCCCCTATGAATACATTATGACATCATAATGCAGTTTTAAATTATGACATCATAATGGAGTTGTAAATTCTTTCCCCTACCATAAGTACATTATGACATCATAATGCTGTTTTGCATTATGACATCATAATGGAGTTCTATATTACATAATAATGTTGTTCTACATTGTATCTTTTGTTATTACTAAATTGTGACATCATAACGGAGTTGTAAATTCTATTACCTGCTATGAATAGATTATGACATCATAATGCAGTTTTACATTAGGACATCATAATGCAGTTCTATACTACATTATAATGAAGTTCTACATTCTATCTTTTGTAATTACTAGATTGTGACATCATAATGGAGTTGTAAATCCTATCCCCTACTATGAATAGATTATGACGTCCTAATGCAGTTTCACATTATGACATCATAATGGAGTTCTATATTACATAATGATGTTGTTCTATGTTGTATGTTTTGTTATTACTAGATTGTGACATCATAATGGAGTTGTAAATTCTATCCACTATGAATACATTATGACATCATAATGCAGTTTTGCATTATGACATCATAATGGAATTCTATATTACATAATAATGTTGTTCTACATTGTATCTTTTGTTATTACTAGATTGTGACATCATAATGGAGTTGCAAATTCTATTACCTGCTATAAATAGATTATGACATTATAATGCAGTTTTACATTATGACATTATAATGCAGTTCTATACTACATTATAATGAAGTTCTACATTCTATCTTTTGTTATTACTAGATTGTGACATCATAATGGAGTTGTAAATTCTATCCCCTACCATAAATACATCATGACATCATAATGCAGTTTTACATTATGACATCATAATGGAGTTCTATATTACATAATGTTTTTCTATGTTGTATCTTTTAATATTACTAGATTGTGACATCATAATGGAGTTGTAAAGTCTACCCCCTACCATGAATAAATTATGACATCATAATGCAGTTTTACATTACATTATGACATCACAATGGAGTTCTATCTTACATAATAATGTTCTACATTGTATCTTTTGTTATTTCTAGATTGTGACATCATAATGGAGTTGCAAATCCTATCACTTACTATGAATAGATTATGACGTCACAATGCAGTTTCACATTATGACATCATAATGGAGTTCTATATTACATAATGATGTTGTTCTATGTTGTATGTTTTGTTATTACTAGATTGTGACATCATAATGGAGTTGTAAATTCTATCCCCTATGAATACATTATGACATCATAATGCAGTTTTGCATTATGACATCATAATGGAATTCTATATTACATAATAATGTTCTATATTGTATCTTTTGTTATTACTAGATTGTGACATCATAATGGAGTTGTAAATTCTATTACCTGCTATGAATAGATTATGACATTATAATGCAGTTTTACATTATGACATTATAATGCAGTTCTATACTACATTATAATGAAGTTCTACATTCTATCTTTTGTTATTACTAGATTGTGACATCATAATGGAGTTGTAAACTCTATTACCTGCTATGAATAGATTATGACATCATAATGCAGTTTTACATTATGACATCATAATGGAGTTCTATATTACATAATAATGTTGTTCTACGTTGTATCTTTTGTTACTACTAATTAGTGACATCATAATGGAGTTTTAAATACTATCTCCTACCATGAATAGATTATGACATCATAAAGCAGTTTTACATAACATTATGACAACATAATGTAGTTCTATACTAAATTATAATGAAGTTCTACATTGTATCTTTTGTTATTACTAGATTGTGAGATCATGATGGAGTTGTAAATTCTACTCCCTACTACAAATACATTATGACATCATAATGCAGTTTTACATTATGACATCATAATGGAGTTCTATATTACATAATAATGTTCTACGTTGTATCTTTTGTTACTACTAGATTGTGACATGATAATGGAGTTGTAAATTCTATCCCCTACCATGAATAGATTATGACATCATAATGCAGTTTAACATCACATTATGACATCATAATGGAGTTCTATATTACATTATAATGAAGATCTACGTTGTATCTTTTATTACTAATTTGTGACATCATAATGGAGTTTTAAATACTATCCCCTACCATGAATAGATTATGACATCATAATGGAGTTCTATATTACATAATAATGTTTTTCTACGTTGCATCTTTTGTTATTACTAGATTGTGACATCATAATGGAGTTGTAAATTCTATTACCTGCTATGAATAGATTATGACATCATCATGCAGTTTTACATTATGACATCATAATGGAGTTCTATACTACATTATAATGAAGTTCTACATTGTATCTTTTGTTATTACTAGATTGTGACATCATAATGGAGTTTAAAGTTCTACCCCCTACTATGAGTAGATTATGACATCATAATGGAGTTCTATATAGCATTATAATGAAGTTCTACATTGTATCTTTTGTTATTACTAGATTGTGACATCATAATGGAGTTGTAAATTCTATCCCCTACTATGAATACATTATGACATCATAATGGAGTTCTATATTACAGAATTATGTTGTTCTACATTGTATCTTTTGTTATTACTAGATTGTGACATCATAATGGAGTTGTAAATCCTATCCCCTACTATGAATAGATTAAGACGGCATAATGCAGTTTCACATTATGACATAATGGAGCTGTATATTACATTATAATTACGTTGTACGTTGTATCTTTTGCTATTACTAGATTGTGACATAATAATGGAGTTGTAAATTCTATCCCCTACAATTAATAGATTCTGACATCATAATGCAGTTTTACATTACATTATGACATCATAATGGAGTTCTATACTACATTATAATGACGTTCTACATTGCATCTTTTGTTATTACTAGATTGTGACATCATAATGGAGTTGTAAATTCTATCACCTGCTCTTAATAGATTATGACATCATAATGCAGTTTTAGATTATGACATCATAATGGAGTTCTATATCTATATATATAAAATTGAATGTATGTCTGTCTGCGTGCGTGCGTGCGTGCGTGTCTGCGTGCGTGTCTGTTTGTCCTTTATGCGCTACTACACCATTCATCCGATCGCCATGAAACTTTGGGAAGTTGTTAAGTACACTCCTGGGAAGATTATAGGCATAGTACAAATATCCTACGATAAATGGCTCGCGAGCGTCGTCGAAAGTTACGCCCCCCCCCACGTAGATCGAATAAGTAAGCCACCTGCTATTGTGATGTCATCACTGATGTCATCAACATCGGACGCCCTTGAACATGCCCCAACATGTTCTATAAAGCTGCATTGTGATGTCATTAAGGCTCTATTATGACACGTACAGCTTGGAACCACTAGAGCACGCCAGCCAATTACCATTGGAGTTGGAAGTGGGTAAACAAGTACTAGGATATCTTCCTAAGAAGCCACAGCAGCCGGATAAATTGTATGTTCCACCCAACGGCTATTTTATTTAGCCCGCAAGGGGGAAGCAGCGGCCTACAAAATCTAATTCTCTCATTTCCTGATGTCATAGATAGATAGATAGATAGATAGATAGACTGTATGCAATAACCCTGATAGATAGATAGATAGATAGATAGATAGATAGATAGATAGATAGACTGTATGCAATGACAGGTACAGCTTGAAACCATAAATACTAGAGCATGCCAGCCATTTACAGTCAGTCTCCATTGGAGTTGGAAGTGGGCAAACATGTACTAGGCCAGTGATGGCGAACCTTTTAGGGACCGAGTGCCCAAACTACAACCCAAAACCCACTTATGTATCGCAAAGTGCCAACACGTCAGGGGGCGGGGCTTATCACAACGTATGATTTTACCCCCGTCGTTCTAAAAAGGACAAGGCTGTTTCAGAATAGACCGGGTGCAGATTCTGACTGCTTTTTGGACACGGAAATACTGCAGAATGTCCTCAGCGGAGATTTCTGTGGAAAATTCTGCAGCATTTCCGCATCCAAAAAGCAGTCAAAATCTGCACCGGTCTATTCTGAAAGAGCCCTGCCCATTTCTGCCACATGTACACATACCCCAGCGGTAATAGTGACACCTTCACCCCAGCGATAATAGTGACATCCCACAGCAGTAATAATAGTGACACTCCCCCCATCTATATATATAAAATTGAATGTATGTCTGTCTGCGTGCGTGCGTGCGTGCGTGTCTGCGTGCGTGTCTGTTTGTCCTTTATGCGCTACTACACCATTCATCCGATCGCCATGAAACTTTGGGAAGTTGTTAAGTACACTCCTGGGAAGATTATAGGCATAGTACAAATATCCTACGATAAATGGCTCGCGAGCGTCGTCGAAAGTTACGCCCCCCCCCACGTAGATCGAATAAGTAAGCCACCTGCTATTGTGATGTCATCACTGATGTCATCAACATCGGACGCCCTTGAACATGCCCCAACATGTTCTATAAAGCTGCATTGTGATGTCATTAAGGCTCTATTATGACACGTACAGCTTGGAACCACTAGAGCACGCCAGCCAATTACCATTGGAGTTGGAAGTGGGTAAACAAGTACTAGGATATCTTCCTAAGAAGCCACAGCAGCCGGATAAATTGTATGTTCCACCCAACGGCTATTTTATTTAGCCCGCAAGGGGGAAGCAGCGGCCTACAAAATCTAATTCTCTCATTTCCTGATGTCATAGATAGATAGATAGATAGATAGATAGATAGACTGTATGCAATAACCCTGATAGATAGATAGATAGATAGATAGATAGATAGATAGATAGATAGATAGATAGACTGTATGCAATGACAGGTACAGCTTGAAACCATAAATACTAGAGCATGCCAGCCATTTACAGTCAGTCTCCATTGGAGTTGGAAGTGGGCAAACATGTACTAGGCCAGTGATGGCGAACCTTTTAGGGACCGAGTGCCCAAACTACAACCCAAAACCCACTTATGTATCGCAAAGTGCCAACACGTCAGGGGGCGGGGCTTATCACAACGTATGATTTTACCCCCGTCGTTCTAAAAAGGACAAGGCTGTTTCAGAATAGACCGGGTGCAGATTCTGACTGCTTTTTGGACACGGAAATACTGCAGAATGTCCTCAGCGGAGATTTCTGTGGAAAATTCTGCAGCATTTCCGCATCCAAAAAGCAGTCAAAATCTGCACCCGGTCTATTCTGAAAGAGCCCTGCCCATTTCTGCCACATGTACACATACCCCAGCGGTAATAGTGACACCTTCACCCCAGCGATAATAGTGACATCCCACAGCAGTAATAATAGTGACACTCCCCCCATTAGTAATAAGAGTAACATACCCCAGCGGTCCCCCAGCAGTAATAATGCCCGCTCCCCCCCCCAGCGGTTCCCCCAGCAGTCATAATACCCCCCCCCCCCAGTGGTCCACCAGCAGTCACAATGCCACCCCCAGCTGTCCGCCAGCGATAATAATGCCCCCCTCCCCCCAAGCGGTTCCCCCAGCAGTCATAATGGCTCCCCCCCAGCAGTTCTCCTGGCAGTCATCATGCCCCCCTTCCCCCACAGAGATTTTCTTGGCAGTCACCATGCCCCCCCTCCCCCCAACGATTCTCCCAGCAGTCATGCCTCCGCTCCCCCGCCAGCGATTCTCCCAGCAGTCAGAATGTCTCCCATCCCCCCCCAGCGATTCTCCCAGCAGTCAGAATGTCTCCGATCCCCCCCCCAGCGATTCTCCCAGCAGTAAGAATGTCTCCCCCTCCCCCCCCCCCAGCAATTCTCCCAGCAGTAAGAATGTCTCCCCCCCCCCCAGCGATTCTCACACAACGGCTATTTTATTCAGCCTGCAAGGGGGAAGCAGCGGCCTACAAAATCTCAGTGGTCGCTGCTGCCGTCATCTATATATATAAAATTGAAGTATGTATGTATGTCTGTCTTCGCAGCAACGCGCGACGGGTACGCTAGTTACATAATAATGTTGTTCTGCGTTGTATCTTTTGTTGTTACTAGATTGTGACATCATAATGGAGTTGTAAATTCTATTACCTGCTATGAATAGATTATGACATCATAATGCAGTTTTACATTAGGACATCATAATGCAGTTCTATACTACATTATAATGAAGTTCTACATTCTATCTTTTGTAATTACTAGATTGTGACATCATAATGGAGTTGTAAATCCTATCCCCTACTATGAATAGATTATGACGTCATAATGCAGTTTCACATTATGACATCATAATGGAGTTTTATATTACACTAGCGTACCCGTCGCGCGTTGCTGCGAAGACAGACATACATACATACATACATTCGTTTTTATATATCTAGATAACAACCAATCACAGCGTAGCTTTCAAGTTACCTCAGCGGTATAATATATAACAACCAATCACAGCACAGCAGCTTTCATGTTACCTCAGCAGTATAAGAAATAGCAACCAATCACAGTGCAGCTTTTATTTTACCTCAGGGGTATAGGAAATAACAACCAATCACAGCACAGCTTTTATGTTACCTCAGCAGTATAAGAAATAGCAACCAAGCAAGAATTTTAGCGCAGCTATCCAATCCAGTTATTTACACTTTGCTTGTCTGCCTGTGTGCCGTGGATTATTCTAGGGGTTTTGCCCAGCTCGCAACATTGTATCCAATAAGCGAGTTCTCCACTAAACATTGTTCTCCATGAAAGAACTGAGCGTACCTTTTTTAAAAATGACGGCAGCAGCGACCAATAAGCTTTGTAGGCCGCTGCTTCCCCCTTGCAGGCTGAATAAAATAGCCGTTGTGTGGAACATCCAATTTATCTGGCTGCTGTGGCTTCTTGGGAAGATAGCCTAGTACATGTTTGCCCACTTCCAACTCCAATGGAGACTGACTGTAAATGGCTGGCGTGCTCTAGTATTTATGGTTCCAAGCTGTACGTGTCATTGCATACAGTCTATCTATCTATCTATCTATCTATCTATCAGGGTTATTGCATACAGTCTATCTATCTATCTATCTATCTATCTATCTATCTATCTATGACATCAGAAAATGAGAGAATTAGATTCCGTACGTAAAATTTGAACGCTAATTCTTTGGCGCTTTGAATTGAATAATCAAGTTGGGACCGATTAGCTTTTCCCATTTATGACATAATCAATGCTCATGCCAAATTTCAAGTTTCTATGAAATTGGGAAGTGAGAGAATTAAATTCCGTACATAAAATTTGGACGCTAATTCTTTTGCGCTTAGAATTGAATAATCGAGTTGGGATGAGACATAAGGCCTTGCCCATAAGCATTCCCCAACCTCCAAGAACTGAACCTACCTACCTGAATGAGATTTTGTAGGCCGCTGCTTCCCCCTTGTGGGCTGAATAAAATAGCCGTTGGGTGGAACATACAATTTATCCGGCTGCTGTGGCTTCTTAGGAAGATATCCTAGTACTTGTTTACCCACTTCCAACTCCAATGGAGACTGACTGTAAATGGCTGGCGTGCTGTACGTGTCATAATAGAGCCTTAATGACATCACAATGCAGCTTTATAGAACATGTTGGGGCATGTTCAAGGGCGTCCGATGTTGATGACATCACAATGGCAGTGATGACATCACAATAGCAGGTGGCTTACTTATTCGATCTACGTGGGGGGTCGTAACTTTCGACGACGCTCGCGCGCGCGCGCCATTTATCGTAGGATAGTTGTACTATGCCTATAATCTTCCCAGGAGTGTACTCAACAACTTCCCAAAGTTTCATGGCGATCGGATGAATGGTGTAGTAGCGCATAAAGGACAAACAGACAGACACGCAGACAGACAGACAGACACGCACGCAGACAGACATACATTCAATTTTAGATATATAGATAATGATGTTGTTCTACGTTGTATGTTTTGTTATTACTAGATTGTGACATCATAATGGAGTTGTAAATTCTATCACCTGCTCTTAATAGATTATGACATCATAATGCAGTTTTAGATTATGACATCATAATGGAGTTCTATATTACATAATAATGTTGTTCTGCGTTGTATCTTTTGTTGTTACTAGATTGTGACATCATAATGGAGTTGTAAATTCTATTACCTGCTATGAATAGATTATGACTAGAGATGAGCGAACACGTTCGGCCCCGCCCCTTTTTCGCCCGAACACCGAACTTTGCGAACACCTCGGTGTTCGGGCGAAAAAGTTCGGGGGCCGCCGTGGCAGCGCGGGGGGGTGCGGCGGGGAGTGGGGGGGAGAGGGAGAGAGAGGGCTCCCCCCTGTTCCCCGCTACTGCCGCCCGCGCCGCCGCGCATCTCCCCGCCCCCCGGCGGCACCCGGACACTTACGCGCGAACACTCCAGTGTTCGCTAAAGCCGGTGTCCGGGTGCGGATGTGTCCGTTACGGACACGTTCGCTCATCTCTAATTATGACATCATCATGCAGTTTTACATTATGACATCATAATGGAGTTCTATACTACATTATAATGAAGTTCTACATTGTATGTTTTGTTATTACTAGATTGTGACATCATAATGGAGTTGTAAATTCTATCACCTGCTATTAATAGATTATGACATCATAATGCAGTTTTAGATTATGACATCATAATGCAGTTCTATATTACATAAAAAGGTTGTTCTACGTTGTATCTTTTGTTATTACTAGATTGTAACATCATAATGGAGTTGTAAATTCTATACCCTACCATTAATAGATTATGACATTATAATGCAGTTTTGCATTATGACATCATAATGGAATTCTATATTACATAATAATGTTGTTCTACATTGTATCTTTTGTTATTACTAGAGTGTGACATCATAATGGAGTTGTAAATTCTATACCCTACCATTAATAGATTATGACATTATAATGCAGTTTTGCATTATGACATCATAATGGAATTCTATATTACATAATAATGTTGTTCTACATTGTATCTTTTGTTATTACTAGATTGTGACATCATAATGGAGTTGCAAATTCTATTACCTGCTATAAATAGATTATGACATTATAATGCAGTTTTACATTATGACATTATAATGCAGTTCTATACTACATTATAATGAAGTTCTACATTCTATCTTTTGTTATTACTGGATTGTGACATCATAATGGAGTTGTAAAGTCTACCCCCTACCATGAATAAATTATGACATCATAATGCAGTTTTACATTACATTATGACATCACAATGGAGTTCTATCTTACATAATAATGTTCTACATTGTATCTTTTGTTATTTCTAGATTGTGACATCATAATGGAGTTGCAAATCCTATCACTTACTATGAATAGATTATGACGTCATAATGCAGTTTCACATTATGACATCATAATGGAGTTCTATATTACATAATGATGTTGTTCTACGTTGTATGTTTTGTTATTACTAGATTGTGACATCATAATGGAGTTGTAAATTCTATCCCCTATGAATACATTATGACATCATAATGCAGTTTTGCATTATGACATCATAATGGAATTCTATATTACATAATAATGTTCTATATTGTATCTTTTGTTATTACTAGATTGTGACATCATAATGGAGTTGTAAATTCTATTACCTGCTATGAATAGATTATGACATTATAATGCAGTTTTACATTATGACATTATAATGCAGTTCTATACTACATTATAATGAAGTTCTACATTCTATCTTTTGTTATTACTAGATTGTGACATCATAATGGAGTTGTAAACTCTATTACCTGCTATGAATAGATTATGACATCATAATGCAGTTTTACATTATGACATCATAATGGAGTTCTATATTACATAATAATGTTGTTCTACGTTGTATCTTTTGTTACTACTAATTAGTGACATCATAATGGAGTTTTAAATACTATCTCCTACCATGAATAGATTATGACATCATAAAGCAGTTTTACATAACATTATGACAACATAATGTAGTTCTATACTAAATTATAATGAAGTTCTACATTGTATCTTTTGTTATTACTAGATTGTGAGATCATGATGGAGTTGTAAATTCTACTCCCTACTACAAATACATTATGACATCATAATGCAGTTTTACATTATGACATCATAATGGAGTTCTATATTACATAATAATGTTCTACGTTGTATCTTTTGTTACTACTAGATTGTGACATGATAATGGAGTTGTAAATTCTATCCCCTACCATGAATAGATTATGACATCATAATGCAGTTTAACATCACATTATGACATCATAATGGAGTTCTATATTACATTATAATGAAGATCTACGTTGTATCTTTTATTACTAATTTGTGACATCATAATGGAGTTTTAAATACTATCCCCTACCATGAATAGATTATGACATCATAATGGAGTTCTATATTACATAATAATGTTTTTCTACGTTGCATCTTTTGTTATTACTAGATTGTGACATCATAATGGAGTTGTAAATTCTATTACCTGCTATGAATAGATTATGACATCATCATGCAGTTTTACATTATGACATCATAATGGAGTTCTATACTACATTATAATGAAGTTCTACATTGTATCTTTTGTTATTACTAGATTGTGACATCATAATGGAGTTTAAAGTTCTACCCCCTACTATGAGTAGATTATGACATCATAATGGAGTTCTATATAGCATTATAATGAAGTTCTACATTGTATCTTTTGTTATTACTAGATTGTGACATCATAATGGAGTTGTAAATTCTATCCCCTACTATGAATACATTATGACATCATAATGGAGTTCTATATTACAGAATTATGTTGTTCTACATTGTATCTTTTGTTATTACTAGATTGTGACATCATAATGGAGTTGTAAATCCTATCCCCTACTATGAATAGATTAAGACGGCATAATGCAGTTTCACATTATGACATAATGGAGCTGTATATTACATTATAATTACGTTGTACGTTGTATCTTTTGCTATTACTAGATTGTGACATAATAATGGAGTTGTAAATTCTATCCCCTACAATTAATAGATTCTGACATCATAATGCAGTTTTACATTACATTATGACATCATAATGGAGTTCTATACTACATTATAATGACGTTCTACATTGCATCTTTTGTTATTACTAGATTGTGACATCATAATGGAGTTGTAAATTCTATCACCTGCTCTTAATAGATTATGACATCATAATGCAGTTTTAGATTATGACATCATAATGGAGTTCTATATCTATATATATAAAATTGAATGTATGTCTGTCTGCGTGCGTGCGTGCGTGCGTGTCTGCGTGCGTGTCTGTTTGTCCTTTATGCGCTACTACACCATTCATCCGATCGCCATGAAACTTTGGGAAGTTGTTAAGTACACTCCTGGGAAGATTATAGGCATAGTACAAATATCCTACGATAAATGGCTCGCGAGCGTCGTCGAAAGTTACGCCCCCCCCCACGTAGATCGAATAAGTAAGCCACCTGCTATTGTGATGTCATCACTGATGTCATCAACATCGGACGCCCTTGAACATGCCCCAACATGTTCTATAAAGCTGCATTGTGATGTCATTAAGGCTCTATTATGACACATACAGCTTGGAACCACTAGAGCACGCCAGCCAATTACCATTGGAGTTGGAAGTGGGTAAACAAGTACTAGGATATCTTCCTAAGAAGCCACAGCAGCCGGATAAATTGTATGTTCCACCCAACGGCTATTTTATTTAGCCCGCAAGGGGGAAGCAGCGGCCTACAAAATCTAATTCTCTCATTTCCTGATGTCATAGATAGATAGATAGATAGATAGATAGACTGTATGCAATAACCCTGATAGATAGATAGATAGATAGATAGATAGATAGATAGATAGATAGATAGATAGATAGATAGACTGTATGCAATGACAGGTACAGCTTGAAACCATAAATACTAGAGCATGCCAGCCATTTACAGTCAGTCTCCATTGGAGTTGGAAGTGGGCAAACATGTACTAGGCCAGTGATGGCGAACCTTTTAGGGACCGAGTGCCCAAACTACAACCCAAAACCCACTTATGTATCGCAAAGTGCCAACACGTCAGGGGGCGGGGCTTATCACAACGTATGATTTTACCCCCGTCGTTCTAAAAAGGACAAGGCTGTTTCAGAATAGACCGGGTGCAGATTCTGACTGCTTTTTGGACACGGAAATACTGCAGAATGTCCTCAGCGGAGATTTCTGTGGAAAATTCTGCAGCATTTCCGCATCCAAAAAGCAGTCAAAATCTGCACCCGGTCTATTCTGAAAGAGCCCTGCCCATTTCTGCCACATGTACACATACCCCAGCGGTAATAGTGACACCTTCACCCCAGCGATAATAGTGACATCCCACAGCAGTAATAATAGTGACACTCCCCCCATCTATATATATAAAATTGAATGTATGTCTGTCTGCGTGCGTGCGTGCGTGCGTGTCTGCGTGCGTGTCTGTTTGTCCTTTATGCGCTACTACACCATTCATCCGATCGCCATGAAACTTTGGGAAGTTGTTAAGTACACTCCTGGGAAGATTATAGGCATAGTACAAATATCCTACGATAAATGGCTCGCGAGCGTCGTCGAAAGTTACGCCCCCCCCCACGTAGATCGAATAAGTAAGCCACCTGCTATTGTGATGTCATCACTGATGTCATCAACATCGGACGCCCTTGAACATGCCCCAACATGTTCTATAAAGCTGCATTGTGATGTCATTAAGGCTCTATTATGACACGTACAGCTTGGAACCACTAGAGCACGCCAGCCAATTACCATTGGAGTTGGAAGTGGGTAAACAAGTACTAGGATATCTTCCTAAGAAGCCACAGCAGCCGGATAAATTGTATGTTCCACCCAACGGCTATTTTATTTAGCCCGCAAGGGGGAAGCAGCGGCCTACAAAATCTAATTCTCTCATTTCCTGATGTCATAGATAGATAGATAGATAGATAGATAGATAGACTGTATGCAATAACCCTGATAGATAGATAGATAGATAGATAGATAGATAGATAGATAGATAGATAGATAGATAGATAGATAGACTGTATGCAATGACAGGTACAGCTTGAAACCATAAATACTAGAGCATGCCAGCCATTTACAGTCAGTCTCCATTGGAGTTGGAAGTGGGCAAACATGTACTAGGCCAGTGATGGCGAACCTTTTAGGGACCGAGTGCCCAAACTACAACCCAAAACCCACTTATGTATCGCAAAGTGCCAACACGTCAGGGGGCGGGGCTTATCACAACGTATGATTTTACCCCCGTCGTTCTAAAAAGGACAAGGCTGTTTCAGAATAGACCGGGTGCAGATTCTGACTGCTTTTTGGACACGGAAATACTGCAGAATGTCCTCAGCGGAGATTTCTGTGGAAAATTCTGCAGCATTTCCGCATCCAAAAAGCAGTCAAAATCTGCACCCGGTCTATTCTGAAAGAGCCCTGCCCATTTCTGCCACATGTACACATACCCCAGCGGTAATAGTGACACCTTCACCCCAGCGATAATAGTGACATCCCACAGCAGTAATAATAGTGACACTCCCCCCATTAGTAATAAGAGTAACATACCCCAGCGGTCCCCCAGCAGTAATAATGCCCGCTCCCCCCCCCAGCGGTTCCCCCAGCAGTCATAATACCCCCCCCCCCCAGTGGTCCACCAGCAGTCACAATGCCACCCCCAGCTGTCCGCCAGCGATAATAATGCCCCCCTCCCCCCAAGCGGTTCCCCCAGCAGTCATAATGGCTCCCCCCCAGCAGTTCTCCTGGCAGTCATCATGCCCCCCTTCCCCCACAGAGATTTTCTTGGCAGTCACCATGCCCCCCCTCCCCCCAACGATTCTCCCAGCAGTCATGCCTCCGCTCCCCCGCCAGCGATTCTCCCAGCAGTCAGAATGTCTCCCATCCCCCCCCAGCGATTCTCCCAGCAGTCAGAATGTCTCCGATCCCCCCCCCAGCGATTCTCCCAGCAGTAAGAATGTCTCCCCCTCCCCCCCCCCCCCAGCAATTCTCCCAGCAGTAAGAATGTCTCCCCCCCCCCCAGCGATTCTCACACAACGGCTATTTTATTCAGCCTGCAAGGGGGAAGCAGCAGCCTACAAAATCTCAGTGGTCGCTGCTGCCGTCATCTATATATATAAAATTGAAGTATGTATGTATGTCTGTCTTCGCAGCAACGCGCGACGGGTACGCTAGTTACATAATAATGTTGTTCTGCGTTGTATCTTTTGTTGTTACTAGATTGTGACATCATAATGGAGTTGTAAATTCTATTACCTGCTATGAATAGATTATGACATCATAATGCAGTTTTACATTAGGACATCATAATGCAGTTCTATACTACATTATAATGAAGTTCTACATTCTATCTTTTGTAATTACTAGATTGTGACATCATAATGGAGTTGTAAATCCTATCCCCTACTATGAATAGATTATGACGTCATAATGCAGTTTCACATTATGACATCATAATGGAGTTTTATATTACACTAGCGTACCCGTCGCGCGTTGCTGCGAAGACAGACATACATACATACATACATTCGTTTTTATATATCTAGATAACAACCAATCACAGCGTAGCTTTCAAGTTACCTCAGCGGTATAATATATAACAACCAATCACAGCACAGCAGCTTTCATGTTACCTCAGCAGTATAAGAAATAGCAACCAATCACAGTGCAGCTTTTATTTTACCTCAGGGGTATAGGAAATAACAACCAATCACAGCACAGCTTTTATGTTACCTCAGCAGTATAAGAAATAGCAACCAAGCAAGAATTTTAGCGCAGCTATCCAATCCAGTTATTTACACTTTGCTTGTCTGCCTGTGTGCCGTGGATTATTCTAGGGGTTTTGCCCAGCTCGCAACATTGTATCCAATAAGCGAGTTCTCCACTAAACATTGTTCTCCATGAAAGAACTGAGCGTACCTTTTTTAAAAATGACGGCAGCAGCGACCAATAAGCTTTGTAGGCCGCTGCTTCCCCCTTGCAGGCTGAATAAAATAGCCGTTGTGTGGAACATCCAATTTATCTGGCTGCTGTGGCTTCTTGGGAAGATAGCCTAGTACATGTTTGCCCACTTCCAACTCCAATGGAGACTGACTGTAAATGGCTGGCGTGCTCTAGTATTTATGGTTCCAAGCTGTACGTGTCATTGCATACAGTCTATCTATCTATCTATCTATCTATCTATCTATCTATCTATCTATCAGGGTTATTGCATACAGTCTATCTATCTATCTATCTATCTATCTATCTATGACATCAGAAAATGAGAGAATTAGATTCCGTACGTAAAATTTGAACGCTAATTCTTTGGCGCTTTGAATTGAATAATCAAGTTGGGACCGATTAGCTTTTCCCATTTATGACATAATCAATGCTCATGCCAAATTTCAAGTTTCTATGAAATTGGGAAGTGAGAGAATTAAATTCCGTACATAAAATTTGGACGCTAATTCTTTTGCGCTTAGAATTGAATAATCGAGTTGGGATGAGACATAAGGCCTTGCCCATAAGCATTCCCCAACCTCCAAGAACTGAACCTACCTACCTGAATGAGATTTTGTAGGCCGCTGCTTCCCCCTTGTGGGCTGAATAAAATAGCCGTTGGGTGGAACATACAATTTATCCGGCTGCTGTGGCTTCTTAGGAAGATATCCTAGTACTTGTTTACCCACTTCCAACTCCAATGGAGACTGACTGTAAATGGCTGGCGTGCTGTACGTGTCATAATAGAGCCTTAATGACATCACAATGCAGCTTTATAGAACATGTTGGGGCATGTTCAAGGGCGTCCGATGTTGATGACATCACAATGGCAGTGATGACATCACAATAGCAGGTGGCTTACTTATTCGATCTACGTGGGGGGTCGTAACTTTCGACGACGCTCGCGCGCGCGCTCCATTTATCGTAGGATAGTTGTACTATGCCTATAATCTTCCCAGGAGTGTACTCAACAACTTCCCAAAGTTTCATGGCGATCGGATGAATGGTGTAGTAGCGCATAAAGGACAAACAGACAGACACGCAGACAGACAGACAGACACGCACGCAGACAGACATACATTCAATTTTAGATATATAGATAATGATGTTGTTCTACGTTGTATGTTTTGTTATTACTAGATTGTGACATCATAATGGAGTTGTAAATTCTATCACCTGCTCTTAATAGATTATGACATCATAATGCAGTTTTAGATTATGACATCATAATGGAGTTCTATATTACATAATAATGTTGTTCTGCGTTGTATCTTTTGTTGTTACTAGATTGTGACATCATAATGGAGTTGTAAATTCTATTACCTGCTATGAATAGATTATGACTAGAGATGAGCGAACACGTTCGGCCCCGCCCCTTTTTCGCCCGAACACCGAACTTTGCGAACACCTCGGTGTTCGGGCGAAAAAGTTCGGGGGCCGCCGTGGCAGCGCGGGGGGGTGCGGCGGGGAGTGGGGGGGAGAGGGAGAGAGAGGGCTCCCCCCTGTTCCCCGCTACTGCCGCCCGCGCCGCCGCGCATCTCCCCGCCCCCCGGCGGCACCCGGACACTTACGCGCGAACACTCCAGTGTTCGCTAAAGCCGGTGTCCGGGTGCGGATGTGTCCGTTACGGACACGTTCGCTCATCTCTAATTATGACATCATCATGCAGTTTTACATTATGACATCATAATGGAGTTCTATACTACATTATAATGAAGTTCTACATTGTATGTTTTGTTATTACTAGATTGTGACATCATAATGGAGTTGTAAATTCTATCACCTGCTATTAATAGATTATGACATCATAATGCAGTTTTAGATTATGACATCATAATGCAGTTCTATATTACATAAAAAGGTTGTTCTACGTTGTATCTTTTGTTATTACTAGATTGTAACATCATAATGGAGTTGTAAATTCTATACCCTACCATTAATAGATTATGACATTATAATGCAGTTTTGCATTATGACATCATAATGGAATTCTATATTACATAATAATGTTGTTCTACATTGTATCTTTTGTTATTACTAGAGTGTGACATCATAATGGAGTTGTAAATTCTATACCCTACCATTAATAGATTATGACATTATAATGCAGTTTTGCATTATGACATCATAATGGAATTCTATATTACATAATAATGTTGTTCTACATTGTATCTTTTGTTATTACTAGATTGTGACATCATAATGGAGTTGCAAATTCTATTACCTGCTATAAATAGATTATGACATTATAATGCAGTTTTACATTATGACATTATAATGCAGTTCTATACTACATTATAATGAAGTTCTACATTCTAACTTTTGTTATTACTGGATTGTGACATCATAATGGAGTTGTAAAGTCTACCCCCTACCATGAATAAATTATGACATCATAATGCAGTTTTACATTACATTATGACATCACAATGGAGTTCTATCTTACATAATAATGTTCTACATTGTATCTTTTGTTATTTCTAGATTGTGACATCATAATGGAGTTGCAAATCCTATCACTTACTATGAATAGATTATGACGTCATAATGCAGTTTCACATTATGACATCATAATGGAGTTCTATATTACATAATGATGTTGTTCTACGTTGTATGTTTTGTTATTACTAGATTGTGACATCATAATGGAGTTGTAAATTCTATCCCCTATGAATACATTATGACATCATAATGCAGTTTTGCATTATGACATCATAATGGAATTCTATATTACATAATAATGTTCTATATTGTATCTTTTGTTATTACTAGATTGTGACATCATAATGGAGTTGTAAATTCTATTACCTGCTATGAATAGATTATGACATTATAATGCAGTTTTACATTATGACATTATAATGCAGTTCTATACTACATTATAATGAAGTTCTACATTCTATCTTTTGTTATTACTAGATTGTGACATCATAATGGAGTTGTAAACTCTATTACCTGCTATGAATAGATTATGACATCATAATGCAGTTTTACATTATGACATCATAATGGAGTTCTATATTACATAATAATGTTGTTCTACGTTGTATCTTTTGTTACTACTAATTAGTGACATCATAATGGAGTTTTAAATACTATCTCCTACCATGAATAGATTATGACATCATAAAGCAGTTTTACATAACATTATGACAACATAATGTAGTTCTATACTAAATTATAATGAAGTTCTACATTGTATCTTTTGTTATTACTAGATTGTGAGATCATGATGGAGTTGTAAATTCTACTCCCTACTACAAATACATTATGACATCATAATGCAGTTTTACATTATGACATCATAATGGAGTTCTATATTACATAATAATGTTCTACGTTGTGTCTTTTCTTACTACTAGATTGTGACATGATAATGGAGTTGTAAATTCTATCCCCTACCATGAATAGATTATGACATCATAATGCAGTTTTACATCACATTATGACATCATAATGGAGTTCTATATTACATTATAATGAAGATCTACGTTGTATCTTTTATTACTAATTTGTGACATCATAATGGAGTTTTAAATACTATCCCCTACCATGAATAGATTATGACATCATAATGCAGTTTTAGATTATGACATCATAATGGAGTTCTATATTACATAATAATGTTTTTCTACGTTGCATCTTTTGTTATTACTAGATTGTGACATCATAATGGAGTTGTAAATTCTATTACCTGCTATGAATAGATTATGACATCATCATGCAGTTTTACATTATGACATCATAATGGAGTTCTATACTACATTATAATGAAATTCTACATTGTATCTTTTGTTATTACTAGATTGTGACATCATAATGGAGTTTAAAGTTCTACCCCCTACTATGATTAGATTATGACATCATAATGGAGTTCTATATAGCATTATAATGAAGTTCTACATTGTATCTTTTGTTATTACTAGATTGTGACATCATAATGGAGTTGTAAATTCTATCCCCTACTATGAATACATTATGACATCATAATGGAGTTCTATATTACAGAATTATGTTGTTCTACATTGTATCTTTTGTTATTACTAGATTGTGACATCATAATGGAGTTGTAAATCCTATCCCCTACTATGAATAGATTAAGACGGCATAATGCAGTTTCACATTATGACATAATGGAGCTGTATATTACATTATAATTACGTTGTATGTTGTATCTTTTGCTATTACTAGATTGTGACATAATAATGGAGTTGTAAATTCTATCCCCTACAATTAATAGATTCTGACATCATAATGCAGTTTTACATTACATTATGACATCATAATGGAGTTCTATTCTACATTATAATGACGTTCTACATTGCATCTTTTGTTATTACTAGATTGTGACATCATAATGGAGTTGTAAATTCTATCACCTGCTCTTAATAGATTATGACATCATAATGCAGTTTTAGATTATGACATCATAATGGAGTTCTATATTACATAATAATGTTGTTCTGCGTTGTATCTTTTGTTGTTACTAGATTGTGACATCATAATGGAGTTGTAAATTCTATCCCCTATGAATACATTATGACATCATAATGCAGTTTTGCATTATGACATCATAATGGAATTCTATATTACATAATAATGTTCTATATTGTATCTTTTGTTATTACTAGATTGTGACATCATAATGGAGTTGTAAATTCTATTACCTGCTATGAATAGATTATGACATTATAATGCAGTTTTACATTATGACATTATAATGCAGTTCTATACTACATTATAATGAAGTTCTACATTCTATCTTTTGTTATTACTAGATTGTGACATCATAATGGAGTTGTAAACTCTATTACCTGCTATGAATAGATTATGACATCATAATGCAGTTTTACATTATGACATCATAATGGAGTTCTATATTACATAATAATGTTGTTCTACGTTGTATCTTTTGTTACTACTAATTAGTGACATCATAATGGAGTTTTAAATACTATCTCCTACCATGAATAGATTATGACATCATAAAGCAGTTTTACATAACATTATGACAACATAATGTAGTTCTATACTAAATTATAATGAAGTTCTACATTGTATCTTTTGTTATTACTAGATTGTGAGATCATGATGGAGTTGTAAATTCTACTCCCTACTACAAATACATTATGACATCATAATGCAGTTTTACATTATGACATCATAATGGAGTTCTATATTACATAATAATGTTCTACGTTGTGTCTTTTCTTACTACTAGATTGTGACATGATAATGGAGTTGTAAATTCTATCCCCTACCATGAATAGATTATGACATCATAATGCAGTTTTACATCACATTATGACATCATAATGGAGTTCTATATTACATTATAATGAAGATCTACGTTGTATCTTTTATTACTAATTTGTGACATCATAATGGAGTTTTAAATACTATCCCCTACCATGAATAGATTATGACATCATAATGCAGTTTTAGATTATGACATCATAATGGAGTTCTATATTACATAATAATGTTTTTCTACGTTGCATCTTTTGTTATTACTAGATTGTGACATCATAATGGAGTTGTAAATTCTATTACCTGCTATGAATAGATTATGACATCATCATGCAGTTTTACATTATGACATCATAATGGAGTTCTATACTACATTATAATGAAATTCTACATTGTATCTTTTGTTATTACTAGATTGTGACATCATAATGGAGTTTAAAGTTCTACCCCCTACTATGATTAGATTATGACATCATAATGGAGTTCTATATAGCATTATAATGAAGTTCTACATTGTATCTTTTGTTATTACTAGATTGTGACATCATAATGGAGTTGTAAATCCTATCCCCTACTATGAATAGATTAAGACGGCATAATGCAGTTTCACATTATGACATAATGGAGCTGTATATTACATTATAATTACGTTGTATGTTGTATCTTTTGCTATTACTAGATTGTGACATAATAATGGAGTTGTAAATTCTATCCCCTACAATTAATAGATTCTGACATCATAATGCAGTTTTACATTACATTATGACATCATAATGGAGTTCTATTCTACATTATAATGACGTTCTACATTGCATCTTTTGTTATTACTAGATTGTGACATCATAATGGAGTTGTAAATTCTATCACCTGCTCTTAATAGATTATGACATCATAATGCAGTTTTAGATTATGACATCATAATGGAGTTCTATATTACATAATAATGTTGTTCTGCGTTGTATCTTTTGTTGTTACTAGATTGTGACATCATAATGAAGTTGTAAATTCTATTACCTGCTATGAATAGATTATGACATCATCATGCAGTTTTACATTATGACATCATAATGGAGTTCTATACTACATTATAATGAAGTTCTACATTGTATGTTTTGTTATTACTAGATTGTGACATCATAATGGAGTTGTAAATTCTATCACCTGCTATTAATAGATTATGACATCATAATGCAGTTTTAGATTATGACATCATAATGCAGTTCTATATTACATAAAAATGTTGTTCTACGTTGTATGTTTTGTTATTACTAGATTGTGACATCATAATGGAGTTGTAAATTCTATACCCTACCATTAATAGATTATGACATTATAATGCAGTTTTGCATTATGACATCATAATGGAATTCTATATTACATAATAATGTTGTTCTACATTGTATCTTTTGTTATTACTAGATTGTGACATCATAATGGAGTTTAAAGTTCTACCCCCTACTATGAGTAGATTATGACATCATAATGGAGTTCTATATAGCATTATAATGAAGTTCTACATTGTATCTTTTGTTATTACTAGATTGTGACATCATAATGGAGTTGTAAATTCTATCCCCTACTATGAATACATTATGACATCATAATGGAGTTCTATATTACAGAATTATGTTGTTCTACATTGTATCTTTTGTTATTACTAAATTGTGACATCATAATGGAGTTGTAAATCCTATCCCCTACTATGAATAGATTAAGACGGCATAATGCAGTTTCACATTATGACATAATGGAGCTGTATATTACATTATAATTACGTTGTATGTTGTATCTTTTGCTATTACTAGATTGTGACATAATAATGGAGTTGTAAATTCTATCCCCTACGATTAATAGATTATGACATCATAATGCAGTTTTACATTACATTATGACATCATAATGGAGTTCTATACTACATTATAATGACGTTCTACATTGCATCTTTTGTTATTACTAGATTGTGACATCATAATGGTGTTGCAAATTCTATCCCCTACTATAAATACATTATGACATCATAATGCAGTTTTTCATTATGACATAATGGAGTTCTATATTACATAATAATGTTGTTCTACGTTGTATCCTTTGTTACTACCAGATTGTGACATCATCATGGAGTTGTAAATTCTATCCCCTACCATGAATAGATTATGACATCATAATGCAGTTTTACATTACATTATGACATCATAATGGAGTTCTATGCTACATTATAATGAAATTCTACATTGTATCTTTTGTTATTACTAGATTGTGACATCATAATGGAGTTGTAAGTTCTACCCCCTACTATGAGTAGATTATGACATCATAATGCAGTTTTACATTACATTATGACATCATAATGGAGTTCTATATAGCATTATAATGAAGTTCTACGTTGTATCTTTTGTTATTACTAGATTTTGACATGATAATGAAGTTGTAAATTCTATCCCCTTCAATAATAACTGTTACCATGCATGGCGGTGCAAGGTCCCGTGGTCGGCGCGCGCCGCTCCGTTGTCGGCTCCGGCGTCCTGGAGCTCTGGAGTCGGGGCTCTCCCGGCGGCGTGGGGCAGCCAGTGTGCGGCGGCATGGGCGTGTCCGCCCGTAGGGTGCCGCCCGCACTCATCCACCTTTCTTATGCAGCAGTGGGAGAGTCGGCTCCTCCCACTCTCCGCCCCTGGGCGGAGGCTTGCAGTTTTAAGGCTGGCAGTGACCTGAGCTCACTGCCAGTTATTGGTTCTGCTAGCATCTAGTCGGTCCTTTCTGCAGCTAAGTCTTAGTTCACCCTCTAGTTTGCCTGTCAGCTTCCATTTCCAGCTTTGCTTTCTCTGTATTTTCTGTTGGTCATTTCCATCTGCCTTCTCTGTCGGCACTCTGTTCCCTCCATCAGTTAGTCACATCTTGTCAGTCGCCAGGTCCCTAGCCAGTGCAGGGACCGCCGTCCAGTTGTCCGCCTGTGGTTAGCCAGGGCTGAGGCAAGTAGACAGGGACAGTGGGGTGCGGGAAGATCAGGGCACCCCACCTGGCGCTCGGGGGGGGGGGGGGGCAGAGTGCCTTAACACAATGACAACCAGCTGCTGCTGCAAAAGCAAATAATCATTTTACAGTTTTCCTTTCAGCCTGATACACATGACCATGCACAAGCTAATGGCCCGGGAGACAGGGGATTCAGTCATGTTGTTGATCAGTCATTAGACAACCCTGATTTTACACTCTTTGTGGATGCATTGTGGTATGGTCAAGCAGGCAGGTTCTAAACAGGTTATGTTGTGGCCAAAGCCGAACCCCTTCCATCTCACATGTCAGTCAGAATTACGAGCTCTGGAAGAAGCATGCAAGCATGCTCAAGAAGACACGGACTACAAGGACTCATACTATGCCTTTGGCATTACTGATTACCATGGACCCATCTGGAAAGCAAGGTCATTCTTGACAAGCAAATGAAAAAACCAATTAAAAACAGTAAAGGTGTGAAGGCACTGATGGAAACCCTCCTGCTGCCCAAAAGAGTGGCCTGAAAGCCACTCCATAACAAAAGGCCACTCTAAGGATGGCTCAAAAGAGGCAATCAGATATCACCTGGCTGAGAAGGCTGTGAATACAACCACACAGAAGCCCAGATTGATCCTTCAGGGCTTGGGGTGGTACAGGTACCCCCTCAGACCTCACCCCTTGTGGATTATGACCCGTTGATTCAGTTACAAAAGCAGGCAATCAAGGGGGAAAAGGAACAATGGGAGCCAGCAGGATGGGCAGAGACACCTGGAGATAAATGGATGATTTATCTCCAGATCAGCTCTATGTAAGACCCAAGTCAGCGCAGCATAAGAGGACCTAACCTAGCTACAAGCAAAAATAGTTTAGTGGAAATAGTGACAATAGGTTGCTGGAGGGTAACTGATAGCTAAGTCAGTAGACCCTTTATAATATCCTCTACTACCTCCCTTTTTGTAGGTCAATCCTACTTGATCCAATGAAAAACTCCAATTTATTCAATAAACACACCCTACACATGTGAGTACACTTGTCAGTCTCCTGGGAGCAGGTCTCTCTCTCGAATAGAATACATATTTGGCTCTCCAAACACTTGCCCTCTACTTAACCTCAATAGTTCATGGCACTCGGGGAGTATCTGATCATAAACCAATCATCCTTAAATTACAATTCCCAGGACAGTATTTTGCCCGGACCTGGAAGCTTAATCTCTTTTGGCTTAAGCTAATAGGATCAAATGACCGGATACCAGATCAAATAACCACATTCCTCCAAATCCATGAAGAAGATACGAGAAATGCCTTAATATGGGATACACTAAAAGCTTACCTTAGAGGTTGTTTTAAATCACCAATATCCTGCATAAAAAGATCTACTTCCCAAGCTGACTTTCTGTTAGAGGAGCAGACAGCAGAGGCCGAAAAACAATACATAGCGAACCCTACAGACACCAACAAAACAAGCTGGCTAGGATTACTTAGCTTACTTAGACATTAATTACATGTTAAAACCAAATGGAAAATCTTCTTTACGCGGCAATATTTTTTAGAAATGGGTAACCAGTCGAGTCCCCGTTTGGCCAATTAATGAAACACAACGGGCTAACCAACTCTGTCCTCACAATTAAAGCGGCTGATGGACGGATACTCACGGAGGCCCAATCTATAACAACCAGGTTTAGGGAATACTATACCAATCTATATACTTCAACAAGTGAAATGTCGATGTTGGATAATTTGGCCTATCTAGAAGACCTTGCCTTCCCGTCCCTTTCTGCTGAACAAATAGCACTATTAGGCCTCATGTCTACGGGGAAAAGAAGAATGAAAATCCGCAGCGGATTTTAACTCTTCTCCCGCCCGCGGATCCGCACCCCATAAGGATACATTGACCACCCGCCGGTAGGTGAATACCTGCGGATGGTCAATAAAAGTGAATAAAAAAAAATATGGAGCATGAAAAAATCCGGACATGCTCCATTTTCGTGCGGGTCTCCCGTGGAGACAGCTCCCGCAGGCTTCTATTGAAGCCTATAGAAGCCGTCCGGATCTGCGGGAGACCTAAAATAAGAATAAACTTACCCGCAGCGGACCGGGCAGGTCTTCTCTTCTTCGCGGCCAGATCTTCTTTCTTCGGCCCAGCGGATGTGCCCGGCGCATTCGAGCGGCACGCCGACGACATGCCGGGCACATCCGCAGGCCGCAGAAAGAAGATCCGGCCGCGAAGAAGAGAAGACCTGCCCGGTCCTCTGCGGGTAAGTTTATTCTTATTTTCAGCGCTCATGTCCGCGGGGGAGGAGGGACCCGCTACGGATTCTCCATGGAGAATCCGTAGCGGGCCTGATTTTCCCCGTTGACATGAGGCCTTAGATGCCCCAATAGCATTAGAGGAAATCCATCAAGCTATCATGGATATGGCACTAAATAAGTCCCCTGGGCCAGATGGCCTCCTCTTGGGGGTAGATCATAAATATATAGAACAGCTTTCTCCAATACTATATGATACTCTGCAGCGGGTTTATCAGGGAAATTCCCTCCCACCCTCCTTTTATAAAGCGTCTATAATCGCGTTGTTGAAACCTGGTAAAGAACCCGATAATTGTGACTCATATAGGCCAATATCACTGCCTAATGTGGATTATAAAATATTGACAGAAATACTGGCTACTAGACTTAACCAAGTAATCCTTTCCATAATCCATGAAGACTAGATAGGGTTTATGCCCGGAAAATCAACCACAATAAATATACGCAGAGTCCAAACAATTGTATAAATAGGGAGACTGCATGATATGCCTTGGGCAGTAGTGTCACTAGATACAAAAAAAGCATTTGACTCATTGGAGTGGAGTTTCCTGGAGGCATGTTTGATACATTTTGGTTTCTGGTCCCGATTCCTAGGGTGGATCAGGTTACTGTATGAATCCCCCACAGCCAACGTTATAGTAAACGGTATATCTTCGGCGAACTTTCTACTGTCTCGGGGGACGCGTCAGGGATGTCCTTTGTCTCCCTCCCTTTTTGCAATAGCAATTGAGGTACTGGCCATCCGTTTGCGCAATACTTCTGCGGTTACGGGAGTGAGTTGGAGGGGTAGAGAGAGTAAAGTTGGTCTATATGCAGATGATATGGTTCTTTTCCTCCGTAACCCAGAGCATTCCTTCTCACAAGCCCTTGAGATAATAGACTCTCTCTCAACATTCTGGACTTTATATACACTGGTCCAAATCTGCAATAATGTATACAGCCCAAAACGCGACCACAATTTCTGATGTGTCAGCCTGTGGTCTATTGGAAATAACCAAATTCAAGTATGTAGGAATTAATATAGTGCAAGACCATAAAAACTACAAGTCCGCTGCAAAACCTAATACAAACGAAAATGAAGGCCTGGTGGAAATTACCTATATCCGTGGCAGGTCGTATAAACCTTATTAGGATGGTAATCCAACCCAAATGTTTATATTCGTTACAACATATGTCGGTTAAAGTTCCAGAAAGTTTCTTCCAAACCTTAAACTGTCGGTATTAGATTTGTTTGGGGCCCGTCTCACTCCAAGCTTAAACTCACTGCACTACAACGCCCTAAAAACCAAGCCGGAATGGCGTTATCCGACTTTAAAGTGTATTACATAGCAAGACAGTTACGTAATCTCAGGGATTGGTTCATTTTGGGAAGAGATGCCAATCACAGATCATTACCTAGCCGATGAGTTAGAGGGTCAGAATCTAATTGGGTTTTTGGAACATCCAGATTTTAGAAAATCATCAAGACTTATAACCATGCATAAAGTGGCCCTGTGTGGCGCGCAGCAAAGCGTATCCAACAATACACAGATACAATGACTGACACTCCTTTATGGAATAACCCTACTTTGCCCTCACTCAAGATGATGCAGGGTGTTGGATACTGGGTTAAACTAGGGATACAAACTCTAGGAGATATATACGAGGATAATATACTGCTGTCCTATATACAATTACGAGAGAATCTAAAAGTACCTAGACTTCAACTTTTCAGGTACTTTCAGTTGAGACATGCTTTGAATGCAGAATTTCCACCGAATTCTACCAAAATCTCCAAATACCCAACAGTAGGTATTCTTAAATTACAGGGACCTAGAGGACTAATATCAGCACTTTACACACACTTGCTGTCGGCCAAGATAAGCCCTGACCCACTCTCTATTTATGATAGGTGGAAAACATTAACCCCTTGAGTGGCGGGTTTCCTACCCCCCTGTCGTGCCCATCAGGGCAGGTTTTTTTAAATTGGACAATCATTTAATTTTAACTAATTTTGCAGTCGCGTTCCAAGAGCTATAACTTTTTCATTTTTCCATTGACACGGCCATGTGAGGGCTTGTTTTTTGCTGGAGAAGTTGTACTTTTTGATGGCATCATTTTTGGGTATATATAATGTATTGCATAACTTTTGTGAAAAAATTTGTAGGGAGATTAGGGAAAAAAAGTAATACAAGTTAAATCCCCCTCCTTTTGCCATATCTATAATAAAAAATCTAAATCATAAAAGAAAAATACATATTTGGTATCGCCGCGTCCGTAAATGTCTGATCTATCAAAATAGTGCATTATTTACCCCCCATGGTGAACGTAATCCGAAAAAAAAAATAAAGAACGCCAGAACTGCACTTTTTCAGTCACCCTGTCTCCCAGAAAAAATGCAATAAAAAGTGATCAAAAAGTCGTATGTATTCCAAAATGGTACCAACGTTAACTACAGGACGTCCCGCAAAAAACGAGCCCTTGCTCAAGTATGTCGATGGAAAAATAAAGAAGTTATTGCGCGCAGAAGATGCAGCAGAAAATAATTTTAAAAAATGAAATGTCTTTGCAAAAAAATACAAGTGCTATAGTAAAAAAAAGTTTACACATTTGGTATCATAGTAATCGTACTGACCCATAGAATAAAGTTATCAGGTCATTTTTGTTGCAGTTTCTCTACCATAGAAGCAAGACGCACTGAAAGATGGTGGAATGTCATTTTTCTTTCATTTTACTCCACTTAGATTTTTGTAAAAGTTTTTCAGTACATTATATGGTACTTTAAATAGCACCATTGAAAAATATAACTCGTTCCGCAAGAAACAAGCCCTCATACAGCGACGTCGAAGGATAAATAAAGGAGTTATGATTTTTTAAACGGGGGGAGGAAAAAAACAATTGGGGAAAGAAGAAAAAAAGGGACCGTGTCATTAAGGGGTTAAATAATGTACTAACTTCCTTCTCTGGGTCATTACGACGCAGGGATACCACATGTGTAATTGTATTTTTAATTTTTCATAAAGTAAAGGCAGACAAGTGTTTTTAATTTAATTTTATTTATTTTATTTTTTAAATAATTTTTAACAATTTTTTTTTTCGTTTTGTCTCTTTAGGGGACTTCCACAGAGACCCATCAGGACTCCCTGATCACATTCTGGGGGGACCCATGGTGACAGCCCTTTACATGCTGCAGTCACATGCTGCAATTACAGAGCCCCAAGGTTCCCCACCCTTCCCCCATAATAGCATATACAACAAGAAGGTTTCCACTAAATATAACTACAGAGCCCCAAGGTCCCCCCGCCCCCCCAAACTACAGAGCCCCGAGGTCTCTCCCTATACAACAAATACAGAGCTACAACGTCCACCCCCTACTAAACAGCAACTACAGAGCCACAAGGTTTCCACTAAATGGTATTGGTGTATTATGTCGTCACCGGAAGTAAGGGGTGGCGACATAATACACCTGTCAACTTCTGATTGGCTGGGGACAGAGGACTGCGGTGTGGCTGGGAGCAGTGGCGGCAGAGGACAGCGCCGAGCCTGGGAAGCGACAGAGAGGACTGCATCGAGCTGCACAGCTGCCAGAGGCTGGAGGCACCAGAGGACAGTGCAGAGGCTGCGACTGCCAGCCTCTGAAATACCCCAAGTGCCGTTACACACAGCACGAGGAGACAGTGGCCAAAGCAGGAGTGGCGCTGGCTGAGGGACAGCAGACCACAACTGTGAATTAGCGGGGCGCCACAGAGCACACCGCCGGCGGCAGACCGGCCCACAACGAGCACTGACTGATGGCTGCAGCATGTGGAAGTACTTTTGCCTGCCCTGCCTGGTTAGGGGTTAGTTTTCCTGTTTGGCTTCGCTTATTCGCTGTAAATGCTGTAACATGGCAGCATTTACAGCAAATAAGCTAAGCCTAAGGGGAAAACTAACCCCTTACCATAACAGGGCAGGGCAGGCAAAAATACTTCCACACGCTCCTAGCACCTTAAAGCATTGAGCCAATCGGGAGCTAGGGGTGTGACAGGGGTGTTCCTACTGTCAAATCCCTAGCTTCCGGTGGCGACATAATCCACCAGTACCCCACGAAATTGCAAATAAAGATCCACAAAGCCTGTCAAAATGTGGCATAATGCAATACTATGGTATTGCATTATACTGTAAGAGTGATCAAACAATCACAAGTTCAAATCCCCTTAAAAGGACTAAAAGAAAAAAACTTTTTATTACTGCAAAAAGTAAAGGCTCTGTAGTTGCAGTTTGGGGTGGGAGTGTGTGGCTCTGTAGTTGCGGTTTGGGGTGGGAGTGTGTGGCTCTGTAGTTGCGGTTTGGGGTGGGAGTGTGTGGCTCTGTAGTTGCTATATTTAGTGGAAGCCTGGCTCTACTTGCTATTAAGCAACCTTTCACATGGGACATAATTAGTGCACATGGACTTTTTATACCTCTATAGGGCTTGAATAGTGCCATTAAAAAATACAACTCCCACAAAACAAAACAAGCCCTCATACAACGGCAGCAGAAAATTAGTTATGATTTATTGAAAGTTGGGCAAGTTACAATTTATTGAAATCAAAAATCTGGGGGAGAAATTAGGTCTGTATCCTTGGCTTAATAATTCAGTTCTGGAAAACCCCACAGTATTGCAGATGTCTAATCACTGAGGATCCAACGGCTGAGACCCCCCAGCGGTCCAGAGAGCAGCATCCCCCTGAATGCCTCGTGGAATGGAGCAGCGGTGTACATGCGTGACTATCGCTTTTTTGCGCTCAGCAACCTCCATTCATCTTATAGAAGGGAGTGAAATGGCGCTTAAGCATGCGCACCGCTACTCCAGTCACAGTGCGTTCAGAGTGCGCTGTTCACTGGGGGTCCTGTGCAGATGGGATATACTGTCTAGTGAGAAAACCCCTAAAGCAGACCTGGAGACATGAAGATGGCCGCCCAGCTTCTCGGACCGCCTGCTGCACACTGCATTAGTCTAAGACATCACACCTGCGGAGTAACCAGTGCTGCCAAGTCCGATCAGAGCGTAGTGTAAGCGTATTTGCGAAGTGGGATTTGCCCATGCAAAATGCACTGTAAACTACGCAAGATGTGCGCAATTGCATGCGAAAAAAAAAAAACATGCACCAATGCTCTCAGCCATTTAAATGGCTGATAGCTTCAGGAGTTCCAAATGTTCTCTCTATGCACAAATGCACGGAGAGATAGAAAAGGCTGCACATTTTTATTGCACAACCGCATTGTGCACGAGCGCCAAATACGTGCGTGTGAACGAACCCACTGGGGAGAGGATGGAGGGGGAAAGAAACAATGGGTTCTATTTTCAGCATATTGTGTGCACAAATATGGTTGTGCAACTCTGGTTTAGGCTACGGATGAGTACTGTGAACAGTCTGCATCAGGCGGGCAGGGAAGTGGTTCAGCCATTTTTGTTCCTTCAGGCCCCGAAGGTGACAGCAGACTGTAGCCGGGCCAGCAGAGATCTTGTGTCGTCATCCAACCTCGCAATATCATTGGGGTCAATGGGGGTGAAGGGTGAGCAGCAAGGAGCAGCGACCACAAGCCATACAGAGCAAAACTCCAACCTTGGGGACGCAGCCAGCGGGGGCCACGCACCGCACCACCCCGGGGACGCAGCCGGCGGGGGCCACGCACCGCACCACCCCGGGGACGCAGCCGGCGGGGGCCACGCACCGCACCACCCCGGGGACGCAGCCACCGGGGCCACACAACGCACCACCTCGGGGACGCAGCTGTAGAGCTATGCACCGCACCACCCCAGTATTTCTGTTTCGGTGGTTTAGTTGAATAATATCACATAGCCCTTATCAGCTGACCACAAACTGTAGTTGTCTGGGCCATATGACACATCTGCTTGTATCGGTCAGTAATGCGAGGGGCTCACCGATTACCTCCAAGATGGCTGACTGTTTCCCACCCAACTTCCTAGACACATAATGCCCCACAAGCAGCTGTACTGACACCAGGCCGTCTCTTCATACACTGCTGCCAATGAGAAAGCAGTCTAATAAGCCGAGCACGGAGCCCACTCATAGTCCGTGAAGCCTCTTGTCCGACACCTCAGCTCGCAGCCGCCTTTCACGCTTCCCCCCTCAGTGCAGAGAGCTCACTGCGCGGGAAAGGAGCCGATCACGTGGGGCTCATGGAGCAGGAAACCCGCCGTCCTCCTTCCAGAACATTCCTGCACTTCATCGGGGCTCCAACCGGAAGTGGTGGGCGGGACATAGGTTTTATAGATTCGGGGGGAGAGAGAGAGAAAGACACAGCAGGCAGCTTTCAGAGGTCGGCCCGCGCGCATCCAGTCAGCAGAGGCCGACCGCGCGGCGGGAGGATGCGGCTCGTGAGGTAACTTCATCCGTGGAGGCCCGTCAGGCTGGCAGCGTCCTGTAGCGGCAGCTCAGCGCTGACAGGGGGGACGCGGCCGGCTCCTGTGAGGGGCGCTAGTATTCCCTCATGGTTAGCGCTCTCATGCAGTTGTGGCTCTTCCCCCAGGGGGCGCCCTCCTGTGTATTGTGTGCTGTAGTGTGTATGATATGGCGTTAGATGTAATCCCCCTCTGTGTTGTGCTGCTCGCAGTTCTCACGGCCTCTCCAGGACCCGGCATGTTGTGGTGTATTGTCTGCACTGCAGCCCTGTTTCCCATGGTGGCATATAAACCTCTGGGCACAATTATTGTGGCATTTATACACCATGCCGCCGGGTGACAGCGGGAAACCAGGAAGACCGTGCAGGACGGCATGTGTGAGATATGCAGTATGTGGCGGTATGGCGGTCACACTGGTAATCCTGTGTGAGGAGGTAACTGGCTGGATCACGCTGTGCGCTGACACCTGTCACTTTACATGGGGCTGCCGAGGTAGCCGCACCGCCCGTCCATCAGCCACACTGAAGCTGATTCGTGGCCAGCCACAATGGTGTCCCTGCGGGGGAGGGGCGACCCCTGAAGTGCCGGGCAGAGGGGGACATCGGAGTCCTGTTCTCTAGATCGGTGGGCTCTGAGCAGTGAGACCCCCAATCAGCAGGTCGCCCCCTTATACACCCAGCGATTTCCCGCACGCTCGTGTGAATGAGCCTTAAAGGGCATCACAATGCTGAGACTATTAGGCAGAAATTCTGGTATTTTGGGGCTGTAAAACAAGTGTACCTTCACATGTAAATGAGCAGCGGCTTTACTGTGTGGAGTGTGTAAGACCCGGTAACAACCGCTACATGGCTCTATTTGTGCCTCCGGGGACAGCGGACAGAATGTGAGCGCAAAACAGACAGCGGCGTGCACCGTCTTGGTGCGTATTACACACATACTCTCCGTGTGAGGCGCTCCCAGCTTGTGGGGGATCCGGGGGCCACTGCAATGCCCTGCCGTCACACCTGCAGTAATTTTAGGGGAAGGGCTTTAAATCGAAGCCTAAAAAATCATCCCTAGCTGTAGTAAAAAGTAAAATCTATACTGGCCTGTCTTCTCCCCGCACGGCTGTGAAGCTTTTCAGCAGGCAGGGACTTAAAATCCCCGCTGCTGAAAGGGCTGCGTCTGATTGGCTGAGTGCTCAGCCAATCACAGGCAGCGCTCAGCCATTCATTGAACAGCTGAGCGATGCCTTTGATCGGTCACAGTGCTCAGCCAATCACAGGCAGCGCTCAGCCATTTATTGAACAGCTGAGCGATGCCTATGATTGGTCACAGTGCTCAGCCAATCACAGGCAGCGCTCTACCATTTATTAAATTCAATGCTTGCTGGAGGCAGGACATTTAAGCCCCAGATCCAGAAAGCAATTCTCTGTCAGCGTAGAGGAGGGAGTGACAGCCTGCAGACCATTGGGAAGACGACACGCCGGCGACAGGTGAGTATAGAAACTCCCGCTCCCCCCCGAGCCTTAGCTTGTGAGTTTTTGACTTGCAAGCAGGCTTGTATCCCAAATTTTTGCTCGGAAATTGGAGCAAAAATTAGGGAAAGAGCCTGCTCGCAAGTGAAAAACTCTCCAGCCAAGGCACTCGTAACCCGAGGTACCGCTGTATAGGTAAATATGGCCGCTGGCCGGGATTTATGGTGGAAACAATGTACAAAACCGCAGCGGGAAAACTGCTTATGTTGTTGCCGCGGTTTTGATGCGGTTTCAGTTTTCACCACAATTGCATCAAAGCCGTAGCAAAAACGTGGGCAGTTTGGTCAATGTTGTTTTTTACTGAACTCCAACCGCCCCGTGTGAATACAGCCTAAAGTATCTTGGGAAGTAACTTGAGATATAAAGGTAGGAGGGAAAGCGCCATCTAAAGGTAGCGGACGCACCATATGTGTGAAGGCCTTGTTCTCGGAGGACTGGGGATGCTCAGAGGAGATTGTAATATCTCAACACTGAATGTTCTGAAATAAGGATGCTATTGGGGAACCCCTGTATGGGGGAAACATTGTGAATGGGACGCAATGCTAGATTGGTGCCACTGCCTCTGTAATCTCAGCATTGGGGTCCTGACTTGCTATTGACTGTGTTGACCGAGACTATATAAAAATACAAGTGCAGATATGATATATGTAATATGTTCATGGGCAGAAGAAACAAGGGGGCATATCCGTATTACTTAAGTGTAGAGATGAGCGAGCATACTCACTAAGTACCTGCCCAGGACTGATGGGCGCTGAGCAGTCGGAGAGTTGCAGGGTTTTTACCTTGACTCAGGGATTGCTTGGATTCTAACATGTTGGTAATAGGAATCTCTGAGGCGTCTCAAAGGTGTTTGAGCTCTCTAGAGACGTTCATTCTCCATAAATAAGGTCATTATTTTTTGCCCCTACTGAAGACTTAGGATATCCATTGGATAGCGGCGATCACGGAGCCCAGCAACATCTCCTGCCTCCCGGCTACCTTCAGTAGCCGGAAAACAGGAGATTTCAAATGCCCCATGGCGATCTGGTTATCTGCACATGCATCACCATTTTAACTAAGGCGCACATGCGCAGAAGACGCCGGAGGGTCCGCTCCCGCCCAGATCGTCGCCGGACATCACGCAGGATGGAGGTGAGTAGTTTTAGCCTCCCTCGTGGGTACATTCTGTGAGGGGAGCTGAAACTTTAACTTTTTATTTACCTTATTGCGATCGGCGCCATCCATCGGATAGCACCGATCGCATTGCTGGGTGGGGGCTCCCCGTGGGCCCTCATGATTGCTCCATGTTGTCAGCTACCCCCTGGAACCGACAACATGGAGCTGTCACGTCCACAGCCCATGGGGCTTTAATCCTCAGAAGATGCATGTTTTTACATCCTCTGGGATTAAAGCCCACTTAGCTAGGATGTAAAAACACTATGGGGCCGTCACTAAGGGGTAAAAGCATGCAGATTTGTTTTGCTGACCTTTTAGCACAGAAAACAAGTCGCAGCATGCTCCATTGCAGTGCGGTTCCCACGGTAAAGCAGGAGTTTAAAAAAAATCTCCACTGCACATGTGCGATGGCCGGCGCTCCTGCACACATCTGCAGTGAAGAAAATTGAAGATCCGGACAGACACACAGAAGACCCGAACGGGTAAGCAGGGTCGGATTCCGCTCCGAGGACATGAGGCCTAATGTGTTCCGGAAAAAGTAAGGGTGCTAAAATGAGGCTGCAGGAGATAAGCTACAGAGTTTTCCAGTCACGAATTAGCAAGAAGTTTGCAGTCACAAAGGGGGACAAACGTAGTACATTTACTTGTTATCAGGAATATGTTACACTTATAAAAGAAACAAAAAATACACCAAAACCAAACCAACCGAAAGGACTGACCACCTGCCAGAACATAATCCAGGCGGAGCTCAGAGAGATGGCATGGCATGGAGCGCCAGAGATGCGGGCAGATTGTCAGAGACGATAAATGTTTCATCCTGTAAGAATGACAAACAGACGTTAGTGTGATGTTATCTGCGTATCCAGTCATACACCGACTACTGCACTGCTATATGAACGTGCTAGAGATAAAGATCACTAATTAGAATCCATTTATGGGTACGTTCACACCTAGTGGAAAGTCTGCATCATTTCCGTATCATTCTTGGTGCAGATCTGCAGCGGACTTTACCCCTTCTATGGAAAGGGTGAAATCCGCACCGTTTCCGTAACGTTGGTGTAAATCTGCAGCTGCGTCTGAACGCACCCTATGGAATATTTTTGTTAAAGGGAAAAAAATAATTCTCTTTTAACCCCTTAATGATGCAGCGCCTTTTTTTTCTACTTTTGTTTCTTCCTCCCCCCTTTTAAAAAATTGTATCTCCCTTATTTGTCCATGTATGAGGGCTTGTTTTTTGCGGGACGAGTTGTATTTTTCAATGGTGCTATTTAATGTACCTTATAAGGTACTGAAAAATGTTTAAAAAATTCTAAGTGGAGTAAAATTAAAAAAAAACAAACAAAAAAACCCACGTCATTCCGCCATCTTTCAGTGCATCCTGTTTCTAGCTACAACAAAAATGACACAATAACCTTATTCTATGAGTCACTACTATTATTATTATACCAAACTTTTATAGTGTTTTTTTGCTGTACTACTAAGAAAAAAATACAAGACATTTAATTTTTTAGAATTATTCTCTGCTGCAAAAACGTTTTTATTTTTCCATCGACATAGTTGAGTATGGGCTCATTTCTGGCGAGACATCCTGTAGTTTATGTTCGTACCATTTCGGAATACATAAGACTTTTTGATCACTTTTTTATTGCATTTTTTCCGGGAGATGGTGACTGAAAGTGCATTTCTGATGTTCTTTTTTTTTTTTCCGGACGAAGTTCACCGTGTGCTGTAAATAATGCGCTGTAAATAGATCAGACTTTTAGGCCTCATGTCCACAGGGAAAATCAGGCCCGCTACGGATTCTACATGTAGAATCCGTAGCGGGTCCCTCCTGCCCCGCGGACATGAGCGCTTAAAATAAGAATTTAAAAGAATTTACCTATCCGTAGCGGGCGGGGAAAGTCTGCTGTTCCTCACGGCCGGATCTTCATTTTCGGCCGGCGGATGAATTCGTCACGCCGGCGGCACGTCGCCGGCACGTCGTCGACGTGCCGCGCGCATGCGCCGGGCACATCCGCCGAGCCGAAGCAAGAAAGATCCGGCCGTGAGGAATAGAAGACCTTCCCGCTCCGCTCCGGATGGGTAAATACTTTTAAATTCCTATTTTAGGTCTCCCGCGGATCCGGACGGCTTCCATAGGCTTCAATAGAAGCCCGCGGGAGCCGTCCCCGCGGGAGACCCGCACGAAAATGGAGCATGGTCCAGATTTTTTCATGCTCCATTTTTTTTTAAAATCCGTTTTATTGACCATCCGCGGGTATTTATCTACCCGCGGGTGGTCAATGCATCCCTATGGGATGCGGATCCGCGCGCGGGAGATCCGCTGCGGATCTTAAATCATATTTTGCTCGTGGACATGAGGCCTTACAGACGCAGCGATACCAATTATGTATTTTTGTTTTATGATTTAGATTTTATTATAGATATGGCAAAGGAGGGTGATTTAAATTTTTATTATAATTTTTTTTTTTTACACAATTAGTAAAACTTTATTGATCTGATTTTAATTTTTTTTTTTTTAGGACCACAACTTGATCGCTCCTGCCATGGCATTACATCATACTGCAATCTGACAGGCAGCCTATCAATCCATCCCTGGCTGCCACCAGCACAGCTTCCTGCAATCTCACACGGGGCGTTAAAGGGTTAAAAACCGCGATTAGCTGTGCTGCTGATTGCAGCTATTGCCCGCGGGTGTCAGCTGTAGTAAACAGCAGGCGCCCCACGATCTCTCTTCATAATACCCCAATGCTGCATGATGTAAATGTACGTCATATAGAGGGAAGGGGTTAGGGACTGTCACCTTTTTTTCCCCCATTTTTGTTTTTTCCTCCCCAATTTTAAAAAATCATAACTCTTTTATTTTAAATTCCGCCATCTTTGATTGCGTCTTCTTTCTACGGTGTAAACATTGCAACAAAAATGACCTGATAACTTTATTTTAATGGTCAGTACGATTACTAGGATACCAAATTTACCAAGTTTTTGTTGTTGTATTGCTTTTATTAATAAATTTTTAAAATTACTATCTGCTGCCATTTTCTGACAGCTATAACTTTTTAGTTTTTCCGTTGACATTGTTATGCTACATCTCATATTCTGCGAGATGTCCTGTAGTTTTCGTTGGTACCATTCTGGAGTACATATGACTTTTTATTACATTTTTTCTTGGAGACGAAGTGACCATAAAAGTGCAATTCTGGCGTTCTTTATTTTTTTTCTGACGACGTTCACCATGCGGAGTATATAATGTTTTACATTGATAGATCGGACTTTTGCAGGCACAGCGATACGAAACATGTATTCTTGTTTTATTATTTCGATTCTTTTATTATAAAATAGCAAAAGGATTTTTTTAACTTTTATTACCGTTTTTTTTTTTTTCATAATTAGTAAAACTTTTTTAAAATGACATCTTTTTTTATTTTTAAGTCCCCCGAGGGAACAAGAACTAGTGATGTTTTGATTGCTCCTGCAGTATGATGTACTGTCATAGCATAACATCATACCGCATTCTAAGGCCTTAGTCACACGGGCGTTTTTTCGCGCGGTTTGCGGATCGCATGACGGATGCGCATCCGCAAATCGCGTGACCGATGCCCAAAAATCGCCCGAAAAGCTGCTCCTAGCCGCGTTTCATTAGAAACAGGCTGGAGCTGTCCAGCGCATTGCATTCAATGGAGCCGGCAATACAGCCGGCTCCATGAAAGCAATGTGCTGTGGGCGAGCGCGGGATGAATTGTCGGGAAGGGCTTAAATATATAAGCCCTTCCCTGCAATTCATCCAGAAATGTGTTAAAATAAAAAAAATATATATACTTACCTTGTCCCGGCAGATGGAGTTCAGCACGGCCGGCCTGCAGTGGGTGTGAGTCAGACCTGCCCCTGATTGGCTCAGCCTGAGCCAATTCATGAATGGGTGTGAGTGAGACCTGCCTCTGATTGGCTCAGCGCTGAGCCAATCAGGGGCAGCTTTGAGTCACACCCCCTTCACACCCACTGCAGGCCGGCCGTGCTGAACTCCGACTCCTGGGACAAGGTGAGTATATATATATATATATATATATATATATATATATATATATATATATATATTTTTTTTTTTTATTTTAACACATTTCTGGATGAATTGCAGGGAAGGGCTTATATATTTAAGCCCTTCCCGACAATTCATCCAGCGCTGTCCGGCAGCCCATTGCTTTCAATGGAGCCGGCTGTATTGCCAGCTCCATTGAATTCAATGGGCAAACATCGTTCTTCTCTGCCACAGCTGTTACAGCTGTGGCAGAGAAGAATGATTTGTCTTCTATATGTTCTCAATGGGGTCGGCGCTGCTGCCGCCGGCCCCATTGAGCGCATATAGAGAAGAGAACAGGAATCGCAGATCGCACATAGGTGCGATCTGCGATTTCTGTTCTATAATTTATCGGACGAGCGCATAAAAAGCGCTCATGTGTCCGATACCATTGCAAAGCAATGGTTTAAAAAAAAAAAATAAAAAATCGCCAGACGCATGCGCAAATTGTGCGAAAAATCGCCCGTCTGACTGAGGCCTAACAGGCATCCTATCAAGCCATGCCTCAGGCATGGTTTGATAGGCATTTTGCTAATACAGTCCTGGGGCCTTCAAGAAGGCCCCAAGCTGCCATGACACCCGCACGGCCCGCTGGAACATTGGCCGATGGATGTTGCAGGCGGATGTCAGAAACAGACGGCACCTGCGCTGTATGAAAGGGAATCACCCCATGATCTCCCTCAATGGATACCCCAAACGTGGAGGACGTAATCTTACATCCTGTGTTGTTAAGGGGTTTATGTCATTTTTTGATAGTTATCAAATATATAACGGAATCTATACATTTCTAAAAGAATATATATGTTATTAACATTTATCATACATGTACAAAAAAGCAATCCATAAGATTTACTTTAGGCTACCTGCACATGGGCGGGCGGATATCATCCGGAGTTTCTCAGCCCAATATTGCGCTCGCTAACGTGCATTCTCACCGCGATGCCAAATGTTTTTATGGCAAAACCGCCTCCCATCACTTCAGTAAAGCAGCGATCCTCTGCCACGTCGGAGGATGAGCGGTTCCCATTGTTTTCAGTGGGATTCCTCACATTGCACACTGTGTCATGTGTTTTACTGTTCCATTGAAAGGAATGGGCGATGCGTTCCGAGGAACAGAAAAAGATACGACTTGCTGCGATCGCTCACGTATAGGACTCCATTCAAAAAAATGGGCCTCATAGTAGCGCCAGATCTGTGCGTCTTGCAGTGAGTTGTTCACAATGCGGTGCAGGAAACAATGTGCTATATTTTTGCGACCCTTGGAACGCTTCACCCACTGTTTTCAATGGAACAGGAAACTGCATTGCACGGCGTGCGAGGTGTACGTAAGTGTGATGCGAGGTTACCCATTGAAAACAATGGTAACACTTGGCGGAGGATCACTGCTCCACAGAAAGGATGGGAGACACTTTTGTCAGTAAAATGCCTCACGTTGCTGTGAAAATTCACATTGACGAGCGCAATATGGGGCCGAATTTCTCCACCTGAGATCGCACTCACCCGCGTGTAGGCAGCTAGATACGTTCTGTATTTGTAAGCGTATTCACGCCGGCCGATATACGGTGTCCCTCTCTGCAGGGGGAGAAGGTTGGAAGAGGCAGGAGCACTGCACTGAGCTCCTGCCCCCTCTCCACTATCTGCAATGAGAAGGGGCAGGATGGAGGCGGGGGCTAAGTTCCTGGAATTAGCTCCGCCCCGTCCCATCTCCCTCATTGCAAATAGTGTGGAGGGGCGGAGAGTTGGCGGAGAGGGGGCGGGAGGTCAGAGCACTGCTCCCGGCTCTTCCAGCCTCCTCCCCCTGCAGAGAGAGACGCTGTATATCGGCCGGCGTGAATACCCGGCCGATATACGGTCGTCTGAATAAGCCCTGAGCCACAGCCATAACTGGAAGGAAAGGTGCATTCCTGATTCCGCACAAGAACGTATGCAGGACAGTCGGGCGCCACCATTGTTCTTCCTTTGCACCTCTAGGACCGTCATGCGCTCTGCTTTGGGAAGCTCTAACTGTACAGCCTTTGGCCGTATGATGTAGTATGACCACGATACACCATTAGGCCTCCTTCCCACGAACGGATTTACGCCGCGTAAATCCGCGGCAAAAATCCGCTGCGTTGCCCCCTGCTATTAGGTTCTATTGAACCTAATAGCTCAATGCTCACGATGCGTAATTCCACCGCGGAATTACGCACCGTGAAATCTCCCGTCCTCACCCGCAGCATGTTCTATTTGCTGCGGGTGTACACGCTGACGGCTTCCATTGCAGTCAATGGAAGCCGTCCGTTCACGCTATTTCCCGCTGCAACCAGCGGAAGATAGCGTGAAAAAACACTTCCCCCGCCTACCGCCGCGCGTCATGTGACGTGGTGGGCGTGTCACATGACGCGACGGCGGTGGGCGGGGAAGCGTCTTCACGCTATCTTCCGCTGGTAAGTATGGGGTCTCTGGGGGGCGCCGTGACGGGCTTCACTGCGGAATATTACGCGGCGGAGCCCGTCAGCGCTCGTGGGAAGGAGGCCTTACTGCCCAGCCAGTAGGAATCTCACTGCCAGTACTTCTGCCAAGCAGAAGAATGAAGGTGCATCGACACTACAGCGTTCCTGCGCCCGTCAGCAGCACTCTGATAGCCATATGGGCGGCCAACTATACTAAACGACCAGACAGGCAGCCACCAATATACGTGCCCTGCTCTGATATTAGGCTACAGGGGTCTATAGAGAAACAAGAGTAGAAGCATATCCGTGTATGAAGGGGTTAATACCAGACATCCCGCCTCCAGCATGCAGGAAGGGGTTAATGCTAGACGCATCCCTCGTTCAGCAGGCGTGTATGAAGGGCTCTCCACATCCAGGCACCCACAATGCACTGCGCTGCATGGTGCCCCCAATATACCGGCTATGAATGAACCGCCAGCCTCTCTGAGGAGTGCGGAGCCCATTACCTTTCCCTCTCCGTAAGGTCCTCTTACGTCACCACAACACGTGATGAAGCACCTGACCCATTACATCACGTGGTACGGTTGTCTCACGTGAACAAGGTAACGTGCCTCCTCTGGCGGCTGAGGGTAGTGCGGCTCATATGGGGACGTGAGCGGCACAGGAGGGGAGTGCCTGCGGCAGGGAACACGGTGATGTGTACTGTGGTCAGCGTTACCTGAGGGGAAGAAAGGCCTTGGACCAAGCTGATGGTAGTAAGGGCAGGCCCACTCAAATGGCAACTACAGGCGGATCCCACAGTAAATATGCACCCGGCTGCTTTTAGCCCCTCCCTCACACAGGAACGCGGGAAAGCAGCGCAATTTAAATTCCGGCGCTTTGCCGCACGTTACGTTTTCACTGGCTTTCAGCAGTCCTCGTCATTGAGGAGCACTACACGCTCAAAAATAGACCAGACACGGAAATCGCAGCAGTCTGAGGCCGTGTGAGAGGCTGCGCCTAAAGCCAAAAATATCGCCTGTGTGAGGGAGGCAGGACGCCATCCTTTGTTATCATGTTTGTTTTTTCCTCCCCCTTTTATAAAATCATAACTCCTTTGTTTATCCATCGACGTCGCTGTATGAGGGCTTGTTTTTTGCGGGACGAGTTGTATTTTTCAATGGTGTTATTTAATGTACCATATAAGGTACTGAAAAACTTTTAAAAAATTCCTAATGCAGTGAAATGGGGAAAAAATTGACATTCTGCCATCTTTCAGTGGTCTTGTTTCTACAACATACAAAAATGACATGATAACTTTATTCTATACGATACCAAACTTGTGTAGGGTTTTTTTTTTTGCTGTACTACTTTTTTTTTTTTTTAATTAACCCCTTCCCGCCCCAGGGCGTAAGTTTACGTCCTGGCAGCAGGGTACTTCCTGCGACAGGGCGTAAACTTACGTCCTGGGGATAGCGCGAGATCACATATGAGGAGCTGGCTGTCAGTCATAGCCGGCGTCCCGCTGCAACAGTGGGGAGGGCATCTCCTTCCCTGCCACTTTTTAAATGCTTTTTCTCATATTAGCATAAAAAACCCCACATATTTGGTATCGTCGTGTCCATAAAGACTTGTAGAATAAATCAAACATGGTTTTTATCCTGCACGGCAAAAAGCGTTAAACGCAAAAAACTGAGGCAACATGCTAATTTTTAGTATTTTGCCTCCCAAAAAACGCAATAAAAGTGATCAAAAAAATCCGTATGTACCCCAAAATGGTACCAGTAAAAACTACTGCTCGTCTCGCAAAAAATAAGCCCTCACCGAGCTCCGTCCATGGAAAAATAAAAGTTATAGGACTTTGAATGTCGCGATTTAGAAAAAGAAAATAATTTCCAAAAAAGGGTTTTTATTGCGAAAAAGTGAAAAAAACAAAAAAAAAAGTTTTGGTATCATCGTAATCGTTACGGCCCGTGGAAAAAAAGTTTTGTGTCATTTATGCTGATGATTAACGCTGTAAGAAACCCAACCAAAAAAATCTATAGCAGAATTGATGCGCTTTGAATTTGTATTTTTTATACTTACTTTTCAGTCGCTGCATTCCAGGAGACATTATGTTTTTTATTTTTCCATCAATGGATCCTCTGAGTGCTTGTTTTTCTTTTTTGTTTTTTTGCCGGAAAGGAGACTCTAGTACCCTGTTGTACTGCCTCTAGCTATGATACAAGGTATGATACAGGCGGGCATGGAGACTCTAGTACCCTGTTGTACCACCTCTAGCTTGAATACAAGATGTGATACGGGCTGGCATGGTGGCTTAGTACTCTGTTGTACCGCCTCTAGCTTGGATACAAGATGCAATATGGATGGGCATGGAGGCTCTAGTACCCTGTTGTACTACCTCTAGCTGGGATACAGCATGTGATACAGTGGGCATGGAGGCTCTAGTACCCTGTTGTACTGCCTTTCTTTAGGTGTTTAGCGCCGGTCCGCGGCATCGGCGGGAAGTTTTGTTCTAAACACAAGGCCCGCTGCCTCGTGTCATGTGCGGCGTGCCGACGCCGGCTCACCACTAAAGCGATTACCAGCTCAGGTGCCGCAGCTCCCCGCTGGTAATCGCGCTATTCCCACTGATCCAGCGCACACTGACGTCAGTGTGCAGCCAGGATCCTCCTCCCCGAGTCCCCTGCTCATTAGTTCCGCAGGAGAGGACTCGGGGAGGAAGCATGCCAGGCTACACACTGACTACAGTGTGCTCAGGGCAATTAGAGAGGGAGCGACGCTGACAGCAGGGAGGAGGTAAGTATATGGGTTGGGGGGGGGGGTGCTTATTACTAGGGGGGCTGTTTATTTCTGAGAGGTGGTGGCTGCCTATTACTGGGGTGGGGGGTGCTTATTACTGTGGAGGAGGCTGCCTATTACTGGGGGGGGGCTGCTTATTACTGAGGAGTGGGGGCTTCCTATTACTGGGGGGGGGGGGAGATAAATTATATGCTGCCCTATGTGTGTGCTTGGGGGGGGGGGGGGATAAATTTTTGCTGCCCTATGTGTGTGCTGGGGGGGCAGGGGGAAATACATTATATACTGCTCTATGTGTGTGCTGCCAGGCTGGGGGGGGGGATATATTATACTGCCCCCTTCATAACCCCGCCCCATATAACCAAAGCCCCACCCATGTCCCCGCCCCACTCTGCCGGGCCTTGTAAAAATGGTCTTGCTTGAAGCCGGTCCCTAGTGCCAAAAAGGTTGGGGACCACTGCTCTAGATCATGCAAACTCGTGGGCTGTGGAAGTTGGCGTCCCAAATGGTCATATATATGTTCTATTGGTGATTAATCTGATGACCCACACCCTCACTTGGATGTCCGTGCCCTCGACCCTTACCCCTACTCCTCATCATGGCGGATTAAGAATAGAGCAGGGCCCAAATTAATTAGCCGACTGTACAGCACTGACAACTATGGCTTAATTCACCGCACACAGAGACTTGTAGATAGCGGAATGCTATGCTGTGACTTGAAAAAATTAACCCGCTGTCTTGCGCTGATACCTAGGGGTAATTTACTGCTCGCAGAGATTTGTAGATAATAGAGGCTGTATGGAGTGGGAGAAGACTCTAAAGCCAGTGGATAGTGCTGGTAACTGTGGCTATCTCAACCCCACCAAGAAAAGGGTATGGTGAGACGCTCTGCACAGCGGCAGAGCTGAAATATTTTGCAGTGGCCCAGGAAATATTACAGTACTGTTTAGTGGTGAGACCTCTGTCTAATGCACTGCAGACACAGAACGGTATAACTGAAGTTGTTTGCAGTAGGCTAGGAAATGTTAGCCTGGGTTCACACAGGGCGGATTTGCTGCGGTTTTGCCGCGGATTGCCGTTACATATCCGCACTGCGGCAAAACCGCTGCCTTTGCAGTGCAATGCAGCACAAATGAGTTTTGCAAAAAAGCTGTTCTCACAGGGCGGATTTTTTCCGCACAGCCGCAGTGCGTAAATGCAACTGCGGAGCGTTTTTCAAAGATGCAGCATGTCCACTCTTCTGTCTTTTCCGCAGCTCTTTTTTCCATAGACCTCTATGGACGCAGCAAAATCCCTACCAAAATACTCGGCAAAAACTTTTAAAAACTGCGGAAAAGAATGCTTGCGGATTTTTCCACAGGAAAATCCGCAAGCCAAAATTAACCTTTTGAAGTCGTTTTGCCGCAGAAGCATTTCTTCTGCGGCCAAACCGCAACAGAAAAACTGCGGCAAATCCGCCCTGTGTGAACCCAGCCTTAGAGTGCGGTTTCATGGTGAGAGCTGGTTGTACGGCACTGCAGGCTGAGAACGCTATTACGGAAAGACTGGAACAGGCCTAGATGCGTAATACAAAAGTTGGTGCACTACTGCTCCCAGCCAGCCACAATTGTAAAGTACAAGGATCAGATGTAGCCCTAAGAAGGACCGTTGGGGTTCTTGTACGGAGGATGAGGACTGTATAACTTTCCCTATAGAAGCAGCTCTGTCCTAAACTCTGCGTTATGCACTGCAGGCTGAGAACGCTATAACTGCAAGGCTGGGAACAGGCCTAGATGCGTAATACAAAACTTGATGCACTACTGCCTACCAGCCAGCCACAACTATAATGCACACGGTCAGATGTAGCCCTAAGAAGGACCGTTGGGGTTCTTGCACAGAGGATCAGGAGTACTGTAAAACTTTCCCTGTATAGGCAGCTCCGTCCCTAAACTCTGCGTAATACACTGCAGACTGAGAACGCTAAAGTTGAAATGGTACACTGCAGACTGAGAACGCTAAAGTTGAAATGGCCTGCACAGCCCGAGATGGTTAAAAAAAAAATTGGTGCACTACTGCTCCCAGCCAGCAACAACAGTAATGCAGACGATGTGGAGTAGCCCTAAGAAGGACCGTTGGGGTTCTTGACGACAGGATCCTACTCTAACACTGTCCCTATATCAGCAGCAGCACTTTCCCTAACCCCTGCCAGCATGCGTCTGAGGCGAGCCGCGGGCGGGACCAGTTTAAGTACTCGGCGGTCACCTGATCGGCCCAGCCACTCACTACTGGGGGAAGGGGGGCACGTCACAGCAGGAAGTGGTAATGCCTTCTCTCTTTAATGGCTAGAAAATGGCGCTAAACATGCGAGGAAGGCAATGCAATTGACTCCAGTACCGCGTGGTGATCGTCTCGAGTAACGAGCATCTCGAGTACCCTAGTTCACTCATCTCTAAACTAGATACATCTGATATTGTTGTAATTATTCTGACAAAATAAAGTCAACATGTCATTTTAGCTGCAGGTTGTTTACTGTAACCCCCCCCCCCCCCCTTTACAAAAAATGGCAAACCTGAGGGTTTGTTTTTCATTTCAGCTCACTTAGAAATGTTTAAAGGGGTTGTCCCGCGAAAGCAAGTGGGGTTATACACTTCTGTATGGCCATATTAATGCACTTTGTAATGTACATTGTGCATTAATTATGAGCCATACAGAAGTTATAAGAAGTTATTCACTTTCCTGTTCCGTTGCTAGCGTCCTCGTCTCCATGGTGCCGTCTAATTTTCAGCATCTAATCGCCAAATTAGACGCGCTTGCGCAGTCTGGGTCTTCTTCTTTTCTCAATGGGGCCGCTCGTGCCGGATGCCGGCTCCGTGTTTTCCGCCCCGTCACGTGCCAATTCCAGCCAATCAGGAGGCTGGAATCGGCACATCAGGAGGCTGGAATCGGCAATGGACCGCACAGAAGAGCTGCGGTCCACCGAGGGAGAAGATCCCGGCGGCCATCTTCAACCGGTAAGTAAGAAGTCACCGGAGCGCGGGGATTCAGGTAACCGCTGTGCGGATTTTTTTTTTAGGTCCCCGCATCGGGTCCCCGTTTCGGCGTGGGACAACCCCTTTAATGCACTTTGTAATGTACATCGTGCATTAATTATGAGCCATACAGAAGTTATTCACTTACCTCCTCCGTTGCTAGCGTCCCCGTCGCCATGGTGCCGTCTAATTTCAGCGTCTAATCGCCTGATTAGACGCGCTTGCGCAGTCCTGTCTTCTCCCTGGTGAATGGGGCCGCTTGTGCCAGAGACCTGGTCCTCGTAGCTCCGCCCCGTCACGTGTGCCGATTCCAGTCAATCAGGAGGCTGGAATCGGCAATGGACCGCACAGAGCCCACGGTGCACCATGGGAGAAGACGGCGGTGCATCGTGGGTGAAGATCCCGGCGGCCATCTTGGTAAGGTAAATAAGAAGTCGCCGCAGCGCGGGGATTCGGGTAAGTACTAAACGTTTTTGTTTTTTTTAACCCATGCATTGGGTTTGTCTTGCGCCGAACGGGGGGCCTATTGAATTAAAAAAAAAAACGTTTCGGCGCGGGACAACCCCTTTAAAAGCTTTTCAGTACATTATGTGGTACATTAAATAATACAATTGAAACATACAACTTGTCCGTAAAAATCAAGCCCTCAGGTGGATATGTTGCCGGACAAATAAATAAGGTATGTTTTTTTTTTTTTGTTTTTTTTTTAATGGGGAGAAAAAAAAGAAAAATGTTAAACCAAAAATTGGCCGTTAAAAAACCCCTTTAAGGACGGTCTCTTTACATATGGCTGATAATCACTATCGTCCACATGTGCCACAACGCAAGAACGCAGATGAGGAGGGCATTGATGTCTATAGATGGCACAGCTATGTAGTGTATTAACTATGTTGGCTCAGTGCCTCCCTCTAGTGTCTGCTTATTAAACTGCATTTGAAGGGATAATCCTACCCAACACATAATGTCATTGATGGCATATTATGTGATATCTGATGCTATGTGATATCCATGGATGTCTGCACCCCCCGGGTAACGGCTCAACTGTCCCTTTAGCTTTTTTCTCATAATAATGCTGGTGAATGCAGCTGCACTTCCTTTACAGCAAGGTGTGGGGATTGTAGGGGTCCCAACAGCGGACCCCTCACTAATCAGACAATGATGAGATATTCTATCAATATACCATCCGTGTGAACCTGCCTCCAATTCTGTCATATGGCACTGCTAACGTGGGCACCCCGTGGCTGGCACTGTGCAGTGCTCTGATATTGTGAACGGGGCTGTTGTTGGGGTTGAACTGTTTACTGGGACACTATGGCTGCTACTCTTTATAGGGTCACTGTCAGGCATGTGTGATCGAGCTGTTCATAGGGGCACGCAAGCTGCCTGTGTACACTGTTTATGGGGGCACTCTATCTAGCACTATTAATGGGGGCGCTCTGTCTAGCACTATTTGTGGGGACACTCTATCTGATACTATTAATGAGGGCACTCTGTGTAGCACTCGGGTGGCATTCAGTATCTTGCCCTATTTATTGGGTCGCTCTCTATGGGTCACTATGAGGGCATTCTATCTGATACCATTTGGCACTATTTATGGCTTTTGCTCGTGATCAATATGTGGATTTAGATCTGTCAGTGGGCAAAATCCGCGTACTGAATGTCTGACACATTTTTTCATGGATCCGCATGAAGAAGTAACATACAACTTTTTTTTCTTGAATACACGTCAAAAAACGTGCTTGCAAATTTTTCCCACTGATGGCTGCAGCCACGTGTGGATCCACGGCAAAAACTGCAGCAGAATGGAATTCCAGGTGGAATCCACCTTGTGAACATATCCTTACTGTCCCCTCATCTCACCATGAGTCACATTCATTACTGTCCCCTCATCTCCCCATATGTTACATTCATTACTGTCCCCTCATCTCCCCATATGTTACATTCATTACTGTCCCCTCATCTCCCCATATGTCACATTCATTACTGTCCCCTCATCTCCCCATATGTCACATTCATTACTGTCTCCTCATCTCCCCATGTGTTACATTCAATACCGTCTCCTCATCTCCCCATATGTTACATTCATTACTGTCCCCTCATCTCCCCATGTGTTACATTCAATACCGTCCCCTCATCTCCCCATGTGTCACATTCATTACCGTCCCCTCAGCTCCCCATGTGTCACATTCATTACCGTCCCCTCAGCTCCCCATGTGTCACATTCATTACCGTCCCCTCAGCTCCCCATGTGTCACATTCATTACCGTCCCCTCAGCTCCCCATGTGTCACATTCATTACCGTCCCCTCAGCTCCCCATGTGTCACATTCATTACCGTCCCCTCAGCTCCCCATGTGTCACATTCATTACCGTCCCCTCAGCTCCCCATGTGTCACATTCATTACCGTCCCCTCATCTCACCATGTGTCACATTCATTACCGTCCCCTCATCTCCCCATGTGTCACATTCATTACCGTCCTCTCATCTCCCAGTATGTCCCATCCATTACTAGGGTTGCCACCCTCCTGGTAAATGACCGGCCTGGACAGTAATTACATCTAGAGGCCGGTGCGGGTAATAATTTTTTACTGGCAATTTTAATTATGAGAAAAAATGATGTTATGGCGGGGTGGCAACTTGGACAAATGTTGGGAAAAAATAAGTAGCTGATTTTGTGCACAAATATAGCCAGCACTAAGACTTGTAACTTTTGGGATTTTTGCACCACACTCCACACTTTTAGAGAAGTAAGTGGGGGCACCCACTATATTTAGTAGAATTTACACCAGGGAACTTCCTCATAGCTGGTAACGATTTCTTCTTCTGGCACATGAGCCGCCCAAGACACTTGTATTAAGTGGCATAAACCTCTTACCCTTAATGCCACAGGACATAAAGTTACATTACTGGTTACAGTTACTGGTCTTACTAAATCAGCCCCATAGTGTTTAAACATAGAAGAAAGCCGTGTTGTGTCTCAGTCCAGCATGGAGAGGGTCCTGGAGCCACTTGGGGAAGAGTTGGGAGGATACTCAACCCTCATTCCATCCCATGAATTACACCTGCTGCTCTGACTGACCAGGTGAGAAGAGCTGACTCTTTCTAAGTCACCCCGCTTGCCTTCTGCATATTGCGCTGTAAATGACACAGCGATAATCGCTCAGGTCGTTGTGTATAAATGGGCCTTTACAAATGTCTACTTTACTTCCATGTTCTAAAGTTTACACTTCATTTTTTTTATTCTAGTTTGGTCTGATGACGACTGGCTCAAAAGATTTTCTGGTAAAACACTGGAGGAGAGCGAACAGGCTGAGGGGACAGAAGCTCCTAAACCTGCAGCACAAGAGGTACTGGTCCTATAATAATCATAGCTCCAAGTACAGATATTAGGAGGATACAAAACCTTAAATCTTATTACCTTAACTCTTATCCTAGGGAAAAAGTATCTTCACATGTGGCATATAAGCGGCATATTTTCTACCATGGATTTGCGTGCGGAAAATCCGCAGCATATTACAATACAGACGAAGTGGATGAGATTATAAGAAGTCTCATCTTATCCACATCCTGACGATTGTTAATTGACCCGCAGTGCGAATTTTAAATCCGCAGTATGTCAACTTATGCTGTGGGCTTTCACTATGGATCTCAGCACGTCAAATGTTTAGGGTTGTAATCTGCCGTGAATTTGCACCAAAATCTGGACAATACCGATCCTATTTGGCCTATTGGAGGAAGAGGAATGGCCGTACCACACCCGCATTTTCCTACAGAAGACCTTATTCTTGGCGCGTAAAACAATAGCTACTTATTGGATGGCTGCGGGAATCCCTACGATCTCATGTTGGGTTCGGTCGGTGAATACAGTAATCTCCTACGAAAAAATTATTTACCAAAACAGAGGCTGCCCAAACAAATTAAAAAAAAAAAAGGGATATCTGGCTAGATACCAATTCCACTTTATCTGTAGAATGAACTCCCAGACTCATGTTCCCTCTCTCCACCCCCCCCCCCCCCCCCACGCTCTCCTGTGTCCCCATTTACTAAGCAAATAGCAAACGCAGAGCTTTATCTCATAAAGAATTCATCCAATAGGCATGGACGGTTTGAGTTTAATTGTTTAAGTTTATCGCAACCTAAAAGAAAAAATGTACAAGGAATATGTTATGTTATTACGTTTAAGCAAGTTACAACACAGTATGTACTATTTGTAATATCGAGTTTGTTTACCATATGATTTTATGTACTGTGCAAATTTTCCTTAAAGGGGTTGTCCCGCGCCGAAACGGGGTTTTTTTTTTTTTTAACCCCCCCCCCCCCCCCCCGTTCGGCGCGAGACAACCCCGATGCAGGGGTTAAAAAAACAACCCCCACAGCGCTTACCTGAATCCCGGCGGTCCGGCGTCTTCATACTCACCTGCTGAAGATGGCCGCCGGGATCCTCTGTCTCCATGGACCGCAGGGCTTCTGTGCGGTCCATTGCCGATTCCAGCCTCCTGATTGGCTGGAATCGGCACGTGACGGGGCGGAGCTACACGGAGCCCCATAGAGAAGAGGAGAAGACCCGGACTGCGGAAGCGCGGCTAATTGGGCCATCGGAGGGCGAAAATTAGTCGGCACCATGGAGACGAGGACGCCAGCAACGGAGCAGGTAAGTATAAAACTTTTTATAACTTCTGTATGGCTCATAATTAATGCACAATGTACATTACAAAGTGCATTATTATGGCCATACAGAAGTGTATAGACCCACTTGCTGCCTCGGGACAACCCCTTTAATAAAGAAAATAAAGTAAAAAAAAAAAATCTGGACAATACATTCCATGTGGAGGTATCCTAAGTGTTTGATGGTTACTGGACAATGTTCACCCATAGCACTAACTGTGCTAACATAACATAAGTAGCTGTACTTACCCGTCATCTGCCGCAGGGACCCATCACTGCAGCACCACCATCCACCCGCTGTTTGAAGTGGAAGATGTCGTCACAGGTTATCACCTGACTTCTGTAATGTCACTGCCCGCTCTCCTGGCATCAACACTCACATCCCGGCACCATGATGCCAGGAGTTTGTAATAGTGTTACTTACTGCGATTTACAATTGGCTGCAGCGGTCAGAGGATATCTGTTGATGTCTTCCTTAACTTAACATCGGGAGCACGGTTGGGCTCATCACCATGGCAATGGAAGGGTTAGTACAGCTGATTTAGTTATTTCTAGAACAGTTGGACCTGTAGGAGAAATTGTTATCCGATAACCAGGCAACCCCTACAGCCGAACATGCATGCCTGTAAATGTATTTAGTGTCTGTCATCTCGTGCCTCTTTTTTTCTTTTATCTTCTTTATTACTTGCAGGGAGAGCCACCTGCTAAAAAGGTACGAGCTAACCCCCAGGTATACATGGATATCAAGATTGGCAACAAGCTTGCTGGACGTATTCGCTTCCTGTTACGAGCAGATGTTGTTCCGATGACGGTAGGTGAGTGTCGGAATCTGATATTGCATAAATAATTCATGGTCACGTTGCGTTGGCTGTACATAATAGTTCTAGATCAGAAGAAAAGCAGATAACATTGGTATTAGAAATAACATTTCCTTTGTGAGAAGACATACATTCATTCTTACAATTTGTCAATTACACTCAACTCGTTTAGCAGTGTTTAACCCCTTAGTGACCACCCCATAGTCCTGGCCCGCTGGGCTTTATCCCAGAGGAGGTAAAAACATGCTTCCTTCAGGGATTAAAGCCCTGCAGGCTCTGGACATGACAGCTCCATGCTGTCAAGTACCCCCCACCCCAGCGATCGCATTAAAGGCAATGTAAAGTTTAAAAAAGTTAGTTTTAGCTCCCCTTAATGGATCAGATCTCAGGATACTCACCATCCTTCGCGATGTCCCCCGGCGTTCTGGTCCTGCAGGACCTGGCGTCTGTGCATGCGCGCCAGACAGCATTACATCACACGAATGCGCACAGGGCCGGGAGGCCTGGGAAATTTAAAAACTCCCTGCTCTCGGCTAGTATGAGTAGCCGAGAACACGGAGTTGTCACTGGGAGCCGCTGTATGTGGTCCCCAGTCACATGATCGCTGTTATCCAATGGATAACAGTGATCATGTAAAAAAATTTTTAAAAAGAAAAAAAGTTTTTCATCTTTCCTCATGGATCATATCTGTGAGGGCAGATGAAATTACGTCCATAAGGCCCCCGGCTTTATCTGCGGACTTTATCTGGCTTCTGTGCACACGAATGGGTATGTTACTAAACACAAGACAAATACTGGTATCCATTTTGGGGTGCAAATCCTCATTTTCATGTGCACTGTAGAAAAAAAAATGTATTTTAAAATGACATATTTTCAAAATTATGAAATTTCATTTTTTCCCCTCAAAATTGTATTAACTTCTGAAAAGAAACTGTGGGATCAAAATACTCATGACACCCATGACAGTGAATATATTAAGATGTGTATTTTTTTAAAATAGGGTCATTTGTGGGGGTGTCTATAATTCTGACACTTATGAGCCTTTGCAATCTTGGCTTGGTGTAGGAAAACAAAGTATTCCTCAAAATGTTAATTAATGTTAAATTTGTACATCTGCTAAATCGCGTGTGTAAAAAAAAAAAAAAAAAAGAGAGAGAAAAAAAAGGTTTTCAAATGTGAGTCCAGAATAGAGTAAACGGATGGAAATATATATCTTATCAAACATGTGTACGGTATGTTTGCATATGTTTGAGACATTGCAATTGTAAATAAGAAAAAATTACAACTTTTTTTTCCAATTTTGGCGCTTTAAATAAATTATACACAAATTCTGTCGGTCTAATTTCTAAATAAAGTACAACACGTGGCGAAAAAACAATGTCCGAATCACCTGGATATGCAAAAGCTTTACAGAGTAATAATAATTTATGTTAAAGTGACACATGTCAGATTTCCAAAATTTGGTCTGGTCATTAAGGCGCAAACTGGCTTGGTCACTAAGGGGTTAATAGATTACACAAAGTCCTTGAATAGAAGGGTTGTACCAGTAATATATATGGCCTTAAAGCAACCTTCCGGTCCTGAAACAAAATTTTTCTTGGTACCAGACGCCGGCGTTCATTTTACCTGCTGCTCTTCTTTTCCAGCTTCTTGCTACAAATTCACCAATTGATGGGCCCTTTTTAGTTCTCGGAGATGGTCACATAGGTTCCCTAACTATCTGATGCACATGGTGTAGTGTCGGTGCATAGGTACTCTGAGGCGCTCCACATTGCTTTGATTGGGCAGCAATGCTTACATGAGAAATCTGCAACCGTGGTGGTGTGCACGGAGTAGTGACAGGAGCTGTACCAGCATCTTGAAAGACTGAAGGGGGGCTAGGAACTATTAGATCCAGGGGAGAAAGCTGTGAAAGGAGAGCCGCAGGTTATATTACTTCCCTCTCCGGTGCCTTTTGAAAAGTCAAACAGTTTTGTAGTTTATAGTTTTTATAGCTGTTCCCTGGTTACCAGATAACATCCATTTAATAGGGCTAATGCCACGGGAAGTTAGGTGACTGCTGTGGTGTCGCTGCTCATTCTATCGGCGTTGGTACTCTCATTCTGAACACCGTGATGCCAGCAATTCGGGAACGCGGATGAAGAGCAGGGTAGTGTGATAGAAGTGCAGCGCTCCCATTGATTTCAATGGTAGTGAAGCCTCCCCTGCACGCTGATGACAATGTCCTGCTGCACTGACATCCACAGAATAGATCATCAGTTGAAAGAAGGCCAGAATACCCCTTTAATCAAGAATTAAGATACAGAGGTTGGGCTGCCTAGCATTCTATCCAGGTGCTGGGAATAGGATCAATGCTATCCTGTGTACTTGGGAAAACCTTTCTTAGGCCTCATGCAGATTTTTTATGCGGATTTCCGCAGCGGATGCACTGCGAGTCATTAAATTGATTTTTTTTATTGCTTGCAGGAGATCGCGGATTGCGTTTTTTTTCCCACGCAGATGCCCTTCGGATCATCCGTGTGGAACAAATCCGCAGCCCCACCTCCCAGCCTTTCCGCCACCTCCCGAATAGATTATAACCTTTAAATCTGCAAATGTATTTGTGGATGCACTGCGGATCGTAAGCTCCCATAGAGATGAATGGAGCCACATCCGCGGTAAAATGGAGCATGCTGCGATTTATTATCCCCAAATCAAATTGAAAATCCGCTGATGTTAAATGAAGTGCAGATGCCCAATGCTTCCCTATGGGCGGCTTGATTTGCAGATCTCACACACAGATGCCACGCGTAGATTCAGCAAATCAAATCCACCCGTGGACATTGGGCCTTAGGTTTAAAAATAAAAATTGAATCTACTTGCTGTTGATGGGATCAGAGCTGTTCTGGCAATGTATACACGGCTCTGTCAGAGCTGGGTTATTACAGACTATTGCAGGATATTTCTCTGTCAATGACCTGCATGTTTCATTTGCATTTCCTGTCTTTATCCAAAAAATCTTTTTTTTTTTCTTCTAGTTTTATGTTCGTTAATCTTGTCCAATGTATGATGAAATAGTATTTTAATTTATTTCAGTTTCTCACTTTTTGAGATGTTTGCTTTCAGTGATTTAAAGCATTTATGTTTACATCTAGATCTACACCTGATCATGTCCAAGCGTTGTCCAGCTTTGGTACAACCCATGAAGTTTGACATGTTCAAGGCAAGTTTTTCAGCCATTGCAATGTAACAAATTTCCACACTCACTGATGGCAAGCAGAGATCTGCAAAATAGAATTAAAATGGAGCAATTAAAGCAGAAGGGATGTTAGAAAGCTGCAAAGCTATTTTACTATTGTACATTCATGAGTATTGGAGAGATACTTGCAGAGGCATGATTCTGGGTGGGGAGACCTCTGAGCGCCTGCCCGCCAGGTGATTTAGTCAAATGAACCATAATCCAGCCATCGCTTCAGATCGTCCGACCCTCTGAACGCTACCCATGGTTGCCATGTCTTGTAGTATGCTTCCCAAGTTTTGGGGTCATCGGCTCCCAGTTCATCAAATCTCATGAGGGTGTGGAGTTCCTCCACCCACACGCCCCTAGTGGGAACGGTTGAAGAGCGCCAGAACCTTAGGATAAGTCTTCTCACCGCTAGTATGAAATGTTTTAGAAGGCATAATTTGGCGGCTCTCATGCTGTCCGGGAACAGCGAGAGCAGGGCTAATTTCGGTGTCATAATCACTCTTGTGGTTGATGTGATTTATATAGGGTTGTCACTAGAGATGAGCGAGCACCAAAATGCTCGGGTGCTCGTTGCTCGAGTGGAACTTTCCGCGATGCTCGAGGGTTCGTTTCGAGTAATGAACCCCATTGAAGTCAATGGGCGACTCGAGCATTTTTGTATATCGCTGATGCTCTCTAAGGTTTTCATTGGTGAAAATCTGCAAAACCCAAGAAAGTGCTGGAAACGACACAGAAACGGAGCAGAGGCGTCACGGAGGACGGTGGTACGATCGGCTGCGTACTCCCTCACCATCTTCTTACAGTGCTCCCTCCGACTCAGCCTGGACTTGGGAGGTGTGAGACAGTCTTGCTGGGGAACCATAAAGCTGGCAAAGGCCTTGGAGAGTGTTCCCCTGCCTGCGCTGAACATGCTGCCTGATCTCCGCGCCTCCCCTTCTACGTGGCCCTCGGAACTGCACCTTCTGCCACTAGCGCTGTCAGATGGGAAGTTTACCATCAGTTTGTCCACCAGGGCCCTGTGGTATTGCATCACTCTCAAACCCCTTTCCTCTTCGGGAATGAGAGTGGAAAGGTTCTCCTTATACTGTGGGTCAAGCAGTGTGTACACCCAGTAATCCGTAGTGGCCAGAATGCGTCTAACACGAGGGTCACGAGAAAGGCATGCTAACATAAAGTCAGCCATGTGTGCCAGGGTACCTGGATGCAACATATGGCTGTCCTCACTAGGACGATCACTTTGAGTATCCTCCTCCGGCCATGCACGCTGAATGGAAGAGAGGCAAGCTGCATGGGCACCCTCTGCAGTGGGCCCAGCTGTCTCTTCCTCCTCAGGCTCCTCCCCCTCCTCCTCCTCTTCCACGCGCTGAGATATAGACATGAGGGTGCTCTGACTATCCAGCGACATACTGTCTTCCCCCGCCTCCGTTTCTGCCCGCAAAGCATCAGCCTTTATGCTTTGCAGGGAACTTCTCAACAGGCATAGCAGGAGAATGGTGACGCTAATGATTTGATTACAGCATCGCCGCTCACCATCAGGGTGGACTCCTCAAAGTTTCCAAGGACCTGGCAGATATCTGCCATCCAGGCCCACTCCTCTAAAGAATTGAGGAGGCTGACTCCCACTACGCCGCCCATGTTGGAGTTGGTATTCCACTATAGCTCTACGCTGCTCATAGAGCCTGGCCAACATGTGGAGCGTAGAGTTCCACCGTGTGAGCACGTCGCACAGCAGTCGGTGCACTGGCAGATTAAACTGATGTTGCAGGGTCCGCAGGGTGGCAGCATCCGTGTTGGACTTGCGGAAATGTGCGCTGACCCGGCGCACCTTTCCGAGCAGGTCTGAAAAGTGTGGGTAGCTTTTCAGAAAGCGCTGAACCACCAAATTAAAGACGTGGGCCAGGGATGGCACGTGCGTGAGGCTGCCAAGCTGCAGAGCCGCCACCAGGTTACGGCCGTTGTCACACACGACCATGCCCAGTTGGAGGCTCAGCAGTGAAAGCCAGCGGTCGGTCTGCTCTGTCAGACCCTGCAGCAGTTCGTGGGCCGTGGGCCTCTTCTCTCCTAAGCTGAGTAGTTTCAGCACGGCCTGCTGACGCTTGCCCACCGCTGTGCTGCCACGCCGCGCGACACCGACTGCTGGCGACGTGCTGCTGCTGACACATCTTGATTGCGAGACAGAGGTTGCATAGGAGGAGGAGGAGGGTGGTTTAGTGGAGGAAGCCTACACCGCCGCAGATACCAGCACCGAGCTGGGGCCCGCAATTCTGGGGGTGGGTAGGAAGTGAGCGGTCCCAGCCTCCACTAAATTCACCCAATGTGCCGTCAGGGAGATATAGTGGCCCTGCCCGCCTGTGCTTGTCCACGTGTCCGTTGTTAAGTGGACCTTGGCAGTAACCGCGTTGGTGACGTTGTCGTGCAGGGCTGGGACGGCACATCGGGAAAAGTAGTGGCGACTGGGAACCGAGTAGCGCAGGGCTGCCGCCGCCATCATGTTTTTGAAAGCCTCCGTTTCCACAAGCCTATACAGCAGCATCTCCAGGCTGATCAATTTGGCTATGTGCACGTTTAACGCTGGAGCGTGCGGGTGCGTGGCGGCGTACTTGCGCTTGCGCTCAAACAGTTGCGCTAGCGACGGCTGGACGGAGCGCTGAGAGACATTGCTGGATGGGGCCGAGGACAGCAGAGGTGAGGGTGTGGGTGCAGGCCGGGAGACGGTAGTGCCTGTGTCCTGAGAGGGGGGTTGGATCTCAGTGGCAGGTCGGGGCACAGGGGGAGAGGCAGTGGTGCAAACCGGAGGCGGTGAGCGGCCTTCGTCCCACCTTGTGGGGTGCTTGGCCATCATATGCCTGCGCATGCTAGTGGTGGTGGCTCCCCGGCTGATCTTATCGCGACAAACCTTGCATACCACAGTTCGTCGGTCGTCTGCACTCTCAGTGAAAAACTGCCACACTTTTGAAACAGTTGGTGGATTATTCGGTCTGGCCCTGCCTCTACCCTTGGCCACTGCACTGCCTCTTCCAACCTGCCCTGCTGCTGCACTTGCCTCCCCCTCTGAAGACCTGTCCTCAGTAGGCTTAGCAAACCAGGTGGGGTCAGTCACCTCATCGTCCAGCTGCTCTTCCTCCGAATCCTCTGTGCGCTCCTCCCTCGGACTTACTGCCCTTACTACTACCTCACTGATAGACAACTGTGTCTCATCATCATCGTCCTCCTCACCCACTGAAAGCTCTTGAGACAGTTGCCGGAAGTCCCCAGTCTCCTCACCCGGACCCCGGGAACTTTCCAAAGTTGGGCATTGGTCATGAGAAACTCCTCAGGTGTTAGAGGATCCATTTTTTCGCACTCAAGGCCGGGACCCGAGAACAGTTCCTGGGAGCCTGCCTGCTCTTCTGAATGTGTCATTTTCTGGGAGGGAGGAGGCTGGGAGAAGGGAGGAGCAGCAGCGAGAGCATTCAGGCGTAGAAGACTGGGTGGTGACGGTGGATAGTTTGCTGGATGCACTTTCTGCCATCCACGACAGGACCTGCTCACGCTGCTCAGTTTCTAATAAAGGTCTACCGCGTGGACCCATTAATTGTGAGATGAATCTGGGGACCCCAGAAACTTGCCTCTCTCCTAATCCCGCAGCAGTCGGCTGCGATACGCCTGAACCAAGAGCTCGGCCTGTGCCCACACCCTGACTTGGGCCTCCGCGTCTTCGCGCGCGTCCACGTCCTCTAGGCCTACCCCTACCCCTCAGCATGGTGTATTACGAGTAGAGCAGAAACAGAACGCTGTAATTAATTGTGCCGCTTATTGGCCTGTGGTTGGAGGCTGACTTCGCTTACGGAACGCACAACAGAGCCAGGAAACAATTATGCGCAAGCCTGTAGTGAGACCTAGGTGCGTATGACTGAGCTACTGGAATTCACAGGGCAGAACCAGTCAAGTGGCAAAAGGCTAGTGGTAGGCCTTAAGTATTTTGCTTCAATTTTTTAAAATGGTGAGGTGAAAAACCAGACAGACACCGTATGCAGCGTATATATGTATACTCTTTCCCTCTGGCGGGATGACGGCGATCATGTAACGGACACAGCAGAGCCAGGAAACAATTATGCGCAAGCCTGCTTTAACGCTTAGCTGGGTAATAATGAGCGACTACTACCCCCAGCAGACACGCAGTAAACTGAAGACGGTCACAGGCAGCCCAAATATAGTATTTTTTTCCAATTTTTGGGAAAAAGCCCACTGCCTATATAGCCTGTATATGGATTTCCCTGTTGGAGGATGACTGTGGGTATTGAAAGCACAGTGCAGCCAGAAAGAATTATGCGCAAGGCTGGGTATTAATGAGCGACTACTACCCCCAGCAGACACGCAGTAAACTGAAGACGGTCACAGGCAGCCCAAATATAGTATTTTTTTCCAATTTTTGGGAAAAAGCCCACTGCCTATATAGCCTGTATATGGATTTCCCTGTTGGAGGATGACTGTGGTTATTGAAAGCACAGTGCAGCCAGAAAACATTATGCGCAAGGCTGCAGTAACACCTAGCTGGGTAATAGTGAGTGACTACTACCCCCAGCAGACACGCAGTAAACTGAACACGGTCACAGGCAGCCCAAAGATTTTTTTTTTCCAATTTTTTTTGAAAAAGCCCACTGCCTATATAGCCAGTATATCTCTTTCCCTGTACCACTGTCCCTGCCTCACCAGTACTGCCCCTATACTCAGTAAAATGACTGCAGACTGAGGACGCTATGGTCTGCACGCCCGATATACAAAAAAAAAAAATGTGCAAAACTGCTAAAAGCAGCCTCAACAGTACTGCACACGGTCAGATGTGGCCCTAAGAAGGACCGTTGGGGTTTTTGAAGACGAAGATAACAGCCTAACACTCTCCCTATAGCAGCTACAGCAGGACGGCACTTTCCCTAATGTCTCTCAGCGTGCATCTGTGGCGAGCCGCGGCCGGCCCCAGTTTATATACTCGGGTGTCACCTGATCTCCCCAGCCACTCACTGCAGGGGGGTGAGATAGGGCTGGAACTTCACAGGAGGAAGTTCTAATGCCTTCCCTGTGTTTCTATTGGCCAGAAAAGGGCGCAAACTTTTCTGGGAAGAAAATGGAAGTGACTCGAACACCGCGTGGTCCTCGTCTCGAGTAACGAGCATCTCGAGTACCCTAATACTCGAATGAGCATCAAGCTCGGATGAGTACGCTCGCTCATCTCTAGTTGTCACCCCTTCCCATAGGTCCGCTACTGGCCAGCAGTCCCACCAAATGTGGGTCATTGTACCTCGGCTCCCACTGCATTTCCAGCACGCAGGGAAGAACTGGTGAAAGATCCTCTGTAGGTGGTCCGGGGTCCTATACCACCTTGAGACTATCTTATAGTTGAGGTCTTGTATTTTGCCAGCTGTGGATAGTGCCCAGATTTTACACTAGTCCTCCCCCGTAATGTTTTCTCCCAACTCCCGTTCCCAGGCCTCCCTATAATTCAGAGTCTCATCCTCCGTCTCCCGATCCAGCAACATTTTATATAACGTGGAGATCATATGCCTCTGATTTAGACTTGACAAACAGAGTTGCTCATACTCAGTCAGGGGTGCCGTCAGATTTTCTTTCGGGATCAGCGTGCTCACAAACCCTCTCAGCTGAAGATATTGCAACCAGAATCCTGGCTGCGGTGGAGACTGGTTTAAGATCTCCATCATGGGTTTCAGTCCCGTTTGCGTCACTACGTCCCTCAATCTAGGGATTGGGTCCGCAGGAATAGCCAGAAGGCCCTTCTGATTTGTAGTAGCTTCAAAGAGGGGATTTGCTAAGAGCAGAGTTAGGGGGCCTGGGGCTGTAACCAGCCTATATTGAGGGGCGAAACTCGCCCATGCCTTAAATAGTTGGAGGCTGAAGGGGGAGATTTGGGTATAGACTTGATCCATTTTGGCAGAATCCAGGGAGCTCTGTATAGGCCATCTGTTTCGCCTGTGTGGTCTATATCCACCCATAGCTTTGAGTTTCTGCTTTTTGAGGATGTCAAGTACGCAGTTTGCTATGTTAGCTTTTTGGTAGAGGGAGAAGTCCGGTAGGCCCAGGCCCCCCTTCTCTTTTCTCCTCTTTAGCAATGAGTATCTCAGGCGCGGTTTGCGTCCTTTCCAAACAAAGTTGGAGATTAGAGATCGGATTTTTTTCAGGTATGTTCTTGGGAGCCCAATGGGAATTGTTTGACAAAGATACAGGAAACGGGGCAGTACATCCATTTTAATTACCTTGGGGTAGAGCGTTCCAGAGGATGGGTGCTGCTCTGGTGAAGTCCTGTAGGCGAGCATGTGAGGTTCGTACTACAGGGGTGTTTAGTCTGAGTGTGTTAGCCGATCGGAGTGAGCAGGCTGGGTGGTGTACTGACAGAAGAGAGGCGATGTATGCTGGTGCAGCGCCATGCAGAGCTTTGTGAGTGAGGTAGAGGAGTTTAAATTTAGTTCTGCAGTGGATGGGCAGCCAATGCAGCGACTGGCATAATGCAGAGGCGTCTGAGTAACGACTGGATAGAGAAATGGGCCTAGCTGCTGCACTTAGTATGGATTGGAGTGGAGCAAGTCATAAATGACACAATACATTTTTTCAGCGGTCGGTACGATTACAACTGTAACAAAAACATAATTTTTTAGATTTTTCCACTTTTGCACAATAGACACTCTTTTCTTTTGGAAATTATAATTATTTTTCAATCGTTCCATTGTCGCAGCTATGTGAGGTATTGTTGTTTTGCGTCACGAGCTGTAGCTTTTATTTTTCCCATTTTAGGGTACATATAGCTTTTTGGATCGCTTTTATTGCGTCTTTTTGAAGGTAAAATGAATAAATAAGCCTTTAAAGGGGTTGTCCCGCGGCAGCAAGTGGGTCTATACACTTCTGTATGGCCATAATAATGCACTTTGTAATGTACATTGTGCATTAATTATGAGCCATACAGAAGTTATAAAAAGTTTTTCACTTACCTGCTCCGTTGCTAGCGTCCTCGTTTCCATGGAGCCGTCTAATTTTCGCCGTCTAATGGCCAAATTAGACGCGCTTGCGCAGTCCGGGTCTTCTTCTCTTCTCAATGGGGCTCCGTGTAGCTCCGCCCTGTCACGTGCCGATTCCAGCCAATCAGGAGGCTGGAATCGGCAATGGACCGCACAGAAGAGCTGCGGTCCACGGAGGAAGAAGATCCCGGCGGCCATCTTCAACCGGTAAGTATAGAAGTCACCGGAGCGCGGGGATTCAGGTAAGCGCTGTGCTGTTGTTTTTTTAAGTCCCTGCATCGGGGTTGTCTCGCGCCAAACGGGGGGGGGGGGGGGGGGGGGGTTGGAAAAAAAAACCCCGTTTCGGCGCGGGACAACCCCTTTAATCTTTTTTTCTTATTTTCAACAGTTTTTGCTGCACAGGATTACTGTGCTCAAATTATAGCACAGATCGTTACGGACACAATGATACCACACGTGCGTTTTTGTTTCTTACGTTTTTTCATATAAATAGGGGGTTGTGGGTTTTTTTTCTGTTTTTTAATGTTTTTCGTTTTACACTATTTAGTTTTTTTACACTATTTAGGTCCTCAGGAACTTGATCCATTGCAGCTATGATCGCTGTGGTAAGGCATTGCAGGACTTCTGTCCTGCAATGCCTTATTGCTGGTTAAAGCGATCATAGGCAATGGCAAAGCAGGACGCCTGTAGCTAACGTCATGTTGCCATGGCAACTCGTCGGCTCTCCTCGATTAAATCGGGGGGGGGGGGGATCCAATGACATCACAGGGAGTGAGCTCCCTCTGTGAACCCTTTATAAACCTCGATCTACAAAGATTGCAGCGTGTATGGGGTTAACAGCATGGGTCGCTGTCCCAATGCACCCCTACTATCAGTAATAGCTGGCGCCCGCTGCCGGATACCGCAGGATCTCTTCAGATCCCGCGAGTTCCATATGACGTAAGGTTACGTCATGTTGCCTTAAGTACCAGCCTGCAAAGATGTAACCTTAAGTCATGTGGCGAGAAGGGGTTAAAAGAGGTTATGCCAACATGCACAATCCCATTCAAAATGATGATTTCCTCAGGCTCAACTCTTGTCACCCCCATTAAAAGCTGGTAATGCGAGGGAAAGCTGCTGCTAGTGAGATATTTCCACTGCAGGGAAAATGTGGTATTACAGGATGGACTTTCACATGACTGGTTTGTTCCGGCCAGTGAACCTTGTCTTTTGACATTCATGAGCCTTAATATGAAGAGGGGATGCCATCTCGGCACAATGCTTTCATTCAATAAATTGAGCTAATTGATTTGTACGTAAGAATGTCCACATTTGTGTTTTTATGTTTTTGTTTTTTTAATTTGCAGAAGACTTTCGCTTCCTCTGTACACATGACAAGGGCTTTGGCTGCAAAGGAAGCAGCTTCCATAGAGTTATCCCTCAATTCATGTGTCAGGGAGGTGACTTCACCAATCACAATGGCACAGGCGGAAAATCCATCTATGGACGGAAATTTGATGATGAGAACCTCATTCTAAAATACACAGGTGCAGGTGGGTAAGCTTATTTTGATAGATTTCACTAGCAGAGGTGTTTCCTAAATCATCACTTCAAGACCTTCATACTTATACCGCAGTTATCAAGACTATAATACGAAGTATCTAATAAAACTTAACCTTTATTAACAAACCATACAAATTTGTAATACTAAACACAAAGTCCCATAAACACTTAGGAGCCTAGTTACTTAAACTGTTGCCTTATACTCTGATCAAAGTAAACTATGAGCTGACTCAATGAGATAAATGTATTAAGAGGAACGTGCCTCTTAATATATTTGTGGCAATTGGCAGTACCTCCATGTGCCAGACTAACCCCCAAGCTAGTGTAGGTTTCAGCTACTCTGGTAGGCTATGGATGGCCATGCCTCCTAAAGCTAGACCACAACCACTTCTAAAAAAGTGCATCAAACCTAAAGCCCCTGAAAAGTCACAATTTTATATGTACCAACATTGCAACCTTTGTATTGCAGAAATTTGGCATACATAACTTAATAGACATGTCCCAATTTGTACAACATATGTCTCACTGTATATAGTCAATGATAAAGAAGAATTTTACCAAAATTGACTAGTAATGTCATTCAGGGTCACTTGCGGATCCTTCAGTCTGCAGCAATTGAAACACCCCTATACTAGGTCAGTATTTTAGGCGGTTTAGTTTTTCAATTCTAAGGTTCTGTCTTTGTACAGGGTTACTCTCTATGGCAAATTCTGGTCAAAATACAAATGGATCACAGTTCTTCATCACATGTGACAAGACAGACTGGCTTGATGGGAAACATGTTGTGTTTGGAGAGGTGATGGAGGGAATGGATGTTGTATGACAGATGGAAGTAAGTATTTGCAAACTTACCCCATGAATTCTCTTAAATGTATCTATAATTCAATGTTCTTAAATGGCAAAGATGGATGGAGCCCAATAAGAAACCTCTTCCCTTATTCAGAAGAAACTTTCTCTTTCTTGAAGGAGAGAAAAGGAAAAACAATCACTGCTGTGATAAGAAGTGCTTGATAATTCAAGCAGTCTAGTTTTCCACATAAACTCGGTCCTCTAACCATCAACAGAATCCAATTTATTCTATATTATATATTGTGTGTACAGGGTGCTTCACTTGAAGTGCAACCCAGTAACATTGTAATATTTGTGTTCGAAACAATGTCACGAGTGAACTCATCAGTCCTCACAGAGCATGTTGAAAGTGGCCACCGCTACCCTCCAAGCACTGCTGAACCCGCTCTGTAGTCAAGTGTGCTGCAACATGCCCACATCAATGGTGGCAATTTCATATCTAATGTTCTTCAGTGCGAGGTTTATTGACAAACCGTTAACCCTTTTGGTGGCCCACAGGGAAAAGTCTGCTGGGGTAGGGTCCAGTGATCTGTGGGACAACCCACCTTCGAGTTGATTCTGTCCCCCAAGAAAGAATGAACTTCCATCATGTTGTGGTTGGACATGTGACAAGTTGCCTCTCATTAATCCATTCAGATGGGTTGTCTATCCAGGGATTATTCCAATTGCTAGATTAGAGTCAGGGAGAAAATATTTTCCTCCAAATGGGGAAAATTGGCTTCTAACTCATTGTTTGTTTTTTTTCCCCTTCCTTCCTCTGGATCAACGTGTGTGTTTGTGTGAGAGAAGTAATAGGTGGAACCGAATGGAATGGAGTGTTTTTTTTGTAGATAGCTGTTGACGCGTTTAGACCCAACGGTTATCACTCAAAATATGGCTTTTGAGCAATAATCTTTGTGTCTAAATGGGCATTTACTGTAAGATAGTTTGGATAAATGAGACCCACCTACTTGGAAATGTGAACTGCACACCAGCAGTTGAACGATACACCCATGGCATAAGACAGAGCAAGGGTCATTAATAAACTCTAGACTCCTGAACATGGTTACAGTTCTACACAAATAAGTTGGAATAAGGGTTACGCTTCCAGTGAAACACCCTGTATAATATATGTGAGTGCATATAAGATAGTGTGTGTGTAAAATATATACATGCAGATGTAGCAAACAATCTGTACTGTGCATGTCTGACGGTGAGCTGACAGAGCCAGCCGGTTTAAGGCCTCATGTCCATGAGCACGCATAGAATCCGAGTGCAGAATCCCACAGCCATAAGGCTAAAAATGACATTTTCTCACCTATCCGGACGCGGCACAACTCTTTCATCATGGCCGGTTCTTCTTTCTTCTTTCTTTCAGAAAATAAAGTCTGCAGCGATTTTTATCCCGCTCGTGCGATCCGCACACTAGGATAAAATGACATCCGTAGGTATTTAATTACTTGCAGATGCCCACCTCATTAAAAGCAATAGGAGAACTCCACGGTCCTCTGCCATGGCTGTGACAACCAGACCGGAGGATTCCTGAAGTGATGCGAGGCTGTTTTCACAGGACCCGGGCCTTGGGCAGTTGGGAGGAATCACTGTCAGCTGAATGAGTGCTCGGCCCTGCAGCTACCTTAGGGTACGCATATGCTGCTACTAAGGTATATCTAATATTCTATTAGATTGGAAGCTCATAGCAGCAGAGTTTCTATTGTACATTAGATTGTAAGCTCTTAGGAACAGGTTGTATATGTCTATTTCTGTACAGCGTTAGCTCTTCTAAATCTATAATTAATGTATATATGCAGCAGGACAGATTAGATCCAGGGTGATAGCCGATTGCCACATCTGGTGTTGGCAGGAATTATATTGGAAGGGATTGCCTTTCTCTAGATCAAGGGTGTCAAACTCCTTTTCACCAAGGGCCACATCAGGCATATGGTGACCTTCAAAGGGCTGAATGGAAGACAGTATAGTAAGGGCCTGTTCACACAAGTGTATTTGCATACATAATATGCAGTGAATAGAAGCCATTGATTTCAATGAGTTCATTCACATGATGTATATTTTCACACAGTATGACATATTTTGTTGCGTACTACGCACCCCAATAGGCCATTGGAGTGAATGGGCCGCGCAAATACGTGGTGAATGCGCAGGAAACCTATGTATTCACTGCATATTTGCTGACCCTTTCAGTGAGCCCATCTGCGTTATTTTTTGTGTAACCAAATATTCAGACATAAGCGATTTTTGATTGCGCAAATACACAGCGTATTTGTGCGACAGAAATATGATTACGCCCATGTGAACGGGCCTTAATAGTGACCACTATAGTGGTCGCAGTAGTAATAGTGACTCTCATAGTGGCTCCAGTAAAAATAGTGACCCCCACAGTGGCCCCAGTAGTAATGGCGCCCCCCACAGTGGCCTCAGTAGTAATAGCACCCCCCACAGTGGCCTCAGTAGTAATAGCGCCCCCCACAGTGGCCCCAGTAGTAAAAGGGACTCCCACAGTGGCCCCATTAGTTATAGCAACCCCCAAAGTAATAATTTTAACCCCCCATAGTAATATTAACCCCCCTTAGTAATAATATTATCACAGTCAGTAATATTAACCTCCACAGTAATATTAACCCCCATAGCACTATTAACCCCCCTCAGTAACAATAAACCCCCTCAGTAATAATATTATCCCCCTCAGTAATATTAACCCCAGTCAGAAATATAACCCCCCTCAGCATTAATAACCCCCCCTCAGTAATATAACCCCCCCCCCTATAGTAGTAATAGTTCCCCCCCTAACCCATATACTCGCCTCCTCCTTGCTGTCAGCGCTGCTTCCTTTCTGCTCGCCCTGAGCCCGGGCGCACACTGACATCAGTGTGTGCACCCAGAACCCTTCCTCCCTGAGTCCTCTCCTGTGGAACTGAAGAGCAGGGGACTCAGGGGAGGAGTATTCCGGCTGCACACTGACGTCAGTGTGTGCGCCGGGATCAACACTGCCAGCGTGATTACCAGCGAGGAGCTGCGGCACCCCAGCTGGTAATCAGTACAGTGGCGAGCAGCCGTCGGCAAACTGCGGGCCACATAAAATGAGGCAGCGGGCCTTTTGTTTGACACAAGCTCTAGATCTTTGGGTCCGGTGCCTTTCATCTTAGGGCATTGGGGGACTGGTCAAAAGGACTGCAGCAAGTTTTGTGGTCTCCACTGGTCCTAACCTAAGAGTCGCTGGGATAAAATACATTTTAGTAATATAAAAATAACATGTAATATATGGAGCAGGTGAGGTCTGTATGTGGGAGTGTCATATGATGAGCTGAACCCCTCCTCTTTCATCACATGGAACTTGGCGACAATTATCGGGCTACTGCGAACGCTGGAGACACTTTGACGTGTGATGTGATGGACATTAGATAAGCCGATGACAATACGGGCATGTGGGGGAAAAATAACGTCCGTTATCAAGATCACAAAACCAAGACCACAATGGTACATGGATATTGGGGTGCAGGTGCTGGATGATGAGGATAAAGCAATACCAGATGACTGCCCTAAGTGTAAGATGCACCTATAGGCCTTAGTCAGACGGGCGGTTTTTCGCGCGATTTGCGGATTGCATGACGCATGCGCATCCGCAAATCGCGTGACCGGTGCGCGCAAGTCGCCCGAAAATCGCCCGAAAATCTGCTCCTAGCCGCGTTTCATTAGAAACAGGCCGGAGCTGTCCAGCGCATTGCATTCAATGGAGACGGCAATAGAGCCGCCTCCATTTAAAGCAATGCGCTGCGGGCGAGCCCGGGATGAATTGTCGGTAAGGGCTTAAATATATAAGCCCTTCCCTGCAATTCATCCTAAAATGTGTTAAAATAAAAAAAAATTGTATACTCACCTTCTCCCGGCAGCCGGAGCTCCGTGCGGCCGTCCTGCAGTGGGTGTGAAGGGGGTGTGAGTCAGACCTGCCCCCTGATTGGCTCAGCGCTGAGCCAATCAGAGGCATGCCTCACTCACACCCATTCATGAATTCATGAATGGATGTGAGTCAGACCTGCCCCTGATTGGCTCAGCGCTGAGAGGCAGCAGTCACTCACCCATTCATGAATGGGTGTGTGAGTGAAACCGGCCTCTGATTGGTCAGGGCTGTGACCAATCAGAGGCAGATCATTCAGCAGGCGGGGATTTTAAAGCCCCGCCGGCTGAATAGTGCGGAGAAGCAGTTCAGGAGAACTGACAGCGGCCGCGGCTGGACTCCGGCTGCAGCGGAAAGGTGAGTATACAATTTTTTTTTTTTATTTTAACACATTTTAGGATGAATTGCAGGGAAGGGCTTATATATTTAACCCCTTCCCGACAATTCACCCCGCGCACGCCGGCAGCCCATTGCTTTCAATGGAGCGGCTGTATTGCCGCTCCATTGAATTCAATGGGCAAACATCGTTCTTCTCTGCCACAGCTGTTACAGCTGTAGCAGAGAAGAATGATTTGTCTTCTATATGTTCTCAATGGGGTCGGCGCTGCTGCCGCCGGCCCCATTGAGCGCATATACAGAAGAGAACAGGAATCGCAGATAGGTGCGATCTGCGATTTTTAATTTTTTTTTTTTGTTCTATAATTTATCGGCCGAGCGCATAAAAAGCGCTCATGTGTCCGATACCATTGTAAAGCAATGGTTTTAAAAAATCGCCGGACGCATGCGCAAATCGCGGCTAAAAACGCCCGTCTGACTAAGGCCATAGGGTGTTGAATATTGGGGTACATCTCCGCTGTGGGATGGTGCTTTAATAACCATTGATGATATAGTTTGATATTGGGATACAGGCTTGGAAGTAAATAAATATTGAGGTTTTGAGAGGAATGCACAGTAATCCCTGGAGTGGGATGTTAGATGGCGGTGAAGTGGATGAAAAAGTCCAATAAATAGGAGGGTGCTGAATGTTGGGGTGCAGTGTGAAGTGTTGGGGCAATGCTGATAAATGCTGCAGTAATCTGTCCATATACTCTGCATAATGTCACCAGCAGCGGATTGTGGAGCAGCTACTTCTAACACCGGATATGTGAATTGTTCGTCTCAGTGCTCCAGTCTCACTATGATGATGCACATTTCCTTCTGCTGACCACCGTCTTCAAATTTGACCCACGATTGTGGCATCCGGTGAGCTTCTGACACATTATTACACAAAGATCAACCAGTAATACGTAGCCCTATCATGAATCCAGAATGTCTGCAGTATTTCCAAATCCAAAACAGAGTCAAAATCCGCAACATTGGTGCGAATTTTGATTTGAAATAAAACATATACTCATTATCAAAAGAAATTCCTCCCCTAGAAGATGTTCTTGGAATCAAATGAACCTTTCTCTGTGTGATTGCAACGATGATATCAAGAAGTGATTACGATATCAGACCAAAAGGAGAATTTACTGCAGAAAACCGAACACTTGAAGGGAGGCTCTAGTACCCTGCTGTACCGCTTCTAGCTTGGATGTAAGATGTGATATAGGCGGGCATGGAGGCTCTAGTACCCCGTGGTACCGTCTCTAGCTTGGATACAAGAATACGGACGGGCATGGAAGCATACGGGTTCTGTATGGCAGCATATCGGTCCAGATTTGCTGTAACTGAGCCTCTAGATCATACAAACTCGTAGGCTGTCGAAGTTGGCGTCCCAGATGGTCCCATACATGTTCTATTGGTGATAAATTTTGTGCCCGGCGGGCCACGGAATTGTGGCAATATTGTGGAGGCGTTCCTGTGACACTTGTGTGCGATCGAGTATTATCCTGTTGGAAAATGCCTCTTGGAAGCCGCCATGAGAAGAACACACGTGGCTGCAGGATGTCCTGAACATATTGCTGAGCTCTCATTGTCCCTCGTGTCATTACTAGAGATGACTGTATATCATATTCGATGGCCCCCAGACCATCACACCATTGGCGACAGTGTGCAGCTCTACAGCAAAGGTAGAATTGAGGCGCTCACCCCTAGGTCTACAGACAGGAACACGGCGGCGTCGGTGCCCAAACTAAACTTGGATTTTTCGCTGAAGACAGCCCAGTTCCACTCCGTAGCAGTCCAGTTTAGCTGTGCACGACGCCACTGCAAACGGTGGGTGAGTGTCAAAGGCATAATGGGTGCCGTGACACCAAATCTCTTTCAGCCAAGTGGCCGGCAAATGTTTCGACAGAAGACACAGTGGCCTGTAACAATGGTGCCACCTGTCTGTGGATGGCAGACAATAATACGGTTGGAGCTGCTCATGCTTGTCGGGCAATCAAATGATCCTCCATACTGGTGGTCTATTAAGTGCCCTCATACATGCTCTGGTCCCAATGTCTCCTAACAGTCTGGTCAGCCCAGGTAATGGGCGATTTATACATAGAACCATCCAGGTTCTCGCATTCCAATAATACCTTCCCATTGAAACTCCGTTAACTGGGCAAAATCTCTTTGATTATAACGTAGAGGCGTCTAGTGGTCAACAAGCTCTACACAAGCGGAAAAAGAGGTCCAATACACACAAGTAGTCTCTGAGAGCCTTTCTATAGGCCAAGGGTGGAACTAATTTAAAGGAGATGTCTCGAGGAAGCAGTTAAATTTTTTTTTTGCCCAGTCCCCCCCATTAAGTACACATTACTAAGCCCCCCTGTAAATGACATTTCTAGCTGGTTCGTACTTACCGTTCCAGCAACTTATAAAAGTTTCCTCAAGATGGCCGCCGGCTCTTTCCCCGTCGCTCGCTGCAGCCCGACGTGCGCGCTCCCGAGACGCCGCTAGCTGTGTCTCCATGGCAACCGGACGCATCGCAGCCGCCGACCAGACGCCCCGCAGCCGCCGACCAGACGCCCACCGCCAGGCAGCAGGTAACCGGCGCTAGCCCCCGGCTCCCCAGCGCTAGACCCTCAGCCCAGGTGAAGGCCCCGGAGCCCAGCGCTAGGTTCCGGAGCCCAGCGCTAGTCCCCCCGGCCTAGCGGCAGCCCCCCCCCCCCGGCCTAGCGGCAGCCCCCCCCCCCCCGGCCTAGCGGCAGCCCCCCCCCCCCCCCGGCCTAGCGGCAGCCCCCCCCCCGGCCTAGCGGCAGCCCCCCCCGGCCTAGCGACAGCCCCCCCGGCCTAGCGCTAGTTCCCCCATCACAGCGGCAGCCCCCCCGGCGCAGCGACAGCCCCCCCGGCGCAGCCCGGCGCAGCGGCAGCCCCCCCCTGGCGCAGCGGCAGCCCCCCCCCCCCCCCCCCCCCCCCCCTGACAAATCACTTACCTGGGAGGCTTCTCGGGGCTGCTGGGCTGGGCTTCTCCGCTGGGCAGCTCCACTTTCTGCATGCGCAGAAGAGCTGTAGCGGGGAGCACACTGAAGCGGCTCGTGCTGAATGGAGAAGACCGGACTGCGCAAGCGCGTCTAAAAAAGCAAGCTGCCAGCGAATTTAGACGGAACCATGGAGACGAGGACGCTAGCAACGGAGCAGGTAAGTGGAATAACTTCTGTATGGCTCATATTTAATGCACAATGTACATTACAAAGTGCATTAATATGGCCATACGGAAGTGTATAACCCCACTTGGTTTCGCGAGACCACCCCTTTAAGGCCTCCTTCACATGGGCTACAAAATGCATGTATGTGAAGCCCATGGTGTCCATTGGGTTCTTTCACATGAGATGCTTTGTAGCCTGAAAGAACCCATTGGAAACCATGGACTTCACATACATGCGTTTTGTAGTGGCAATTTTGTAGCCCGTGTGAAAGAGGCCACAGCTGGCAGGACTGTTCATCTAATCATGCCACCACTATAATTATTTGCATATCTGCCGGAGATATAACTGCATGGCGGGTTTTGTAGTAAAACGACAACTAATTCTAGCTGCTTGATTTTTTTTTGACAAAGAGTGTATTATTTTTGCCGCACGGCTAACACCATTAGAAAAAGGATACATCGTACAAAAAGTGCACTTTTATTTCCAAGAAAAAAATGTTATAGAAAGCGATTAAAAATCCGTACATACCCCAAAATGGTGTCAATAGAAACTAGAGTCCCCCTTCACCCCCCCAAAAAAGAAAGCCTTTAAACAACCAACTTGATAGAAAAATGAAAAAGGGATGGTGTCAGAAGATGGTGACAGAAAAAATATATTTTATATATTAATTTTAAAAATAAACTAGATACATGTGATATTGTTGTAATCATTCTAACAAAATAAAGCCAACATTCCATTTTAGCTGCAGGTTGTTTACTGTAACCCCTTCCCTTCCAAAAAATGGCGGGGGTTTTTTTGCATTTCAGCCCACTTAGAAATTTTTAAAAGCTTTTCAGTACTTTATGGGGTACATTAAATGATGCCATTGAAACCTACAACTTGTCCGCAAAAAACAAGCCCTCAGATGGTTATTTTGCCGGACAAATAAATAAGTTATGGTTTTTTTTTAATGGGGAGAAAAACACAAAAGTGTAAAACCAAAAATTGGCCATTAAGAAAACCCTTTGAGGAAGGTCTCTTTACATATGGATGATAATCACTATCGTCCACATGTGCCAAAACGTAAGAACCTAGATGAGGAGGATATTGATGTCTATAGATGGCACAGCTATGTAGTGTATTAACTATGTTGGCTCATTGCCTCCCTCTAGTGTCTGCTTATTAAACTGCATTTGAAGGGATAATCCTACCCAACACATAATGTCATTGATGGCATATTATGTGATATCTGATGCTATGTGATATCCATGGATGTCTGCACCCCCCGGGTAACGGCCCAACTGCCTCTTTAGCTTTTTCCTTGCCATAATGCTGGTGAATACAGCTGCACTTCCTTTACAGCAAGGTGTGGGAATGGTAGGGGTCCCAACAGCGGACCCCTCACTAATCAGACAATGATGAGATATCCATCCGTGTGAACCTGCCTCCAGTTCTCTTACATGGCACTGTTAATGTGGGCACTCTGTGGCTGGCACTGTGCAGTGCCCTGATATTGTGAACGGGCCTGTTGTTGGGCTAGAACTGTTTACTGGCTAATAGTTTTTGCAGGGTCACTGTCAGGCACTGGTTATGGGGCTGCTCTTTGCGGGGACGTTATTTGGCGGACACTGTTCATGGGGAATGCTGACTGCCTACATTATAGAGGAATTCTGACACTGCTTATGGGGGCGCTCTGTCTAGCACTATTTGTGGGGACACTCTCCATCTGATACTATTTATGAGGGCACTCTGTGTAGCACTAGGGTGACATTCGCTATCTCGCACTATTTATTGGGTCGCTCTCTATGGGTCACTATAAGGCATTCCATCTGATACTATATATGGAGGCATTCTCTGTCTGGCACTATTTATGATGGTAGTCTGGCACAATGGGGGCACTCTCTATCTTATACTATTTGTCACATTCATTACTGCCCTCTCATCTCCATGTGTGACACATTTATTAGGCTTTTGCTCTTGATCAATATGCGGATTTAGCTCTGTCAATGGGTAAAATCCGCGTACTGAATGTCTGACACGTTTTTGCATGGGTCCGCATGAAGAAGTAACATACGACTTCTATTCTTGAATGCACGTCACAAAAATTTGCTCGCAAATTTAGCCCACTGATGGCTACATCCACGTGTGGATTCACGGCAAAAACTGCAGCAGAATGGAATTCCAGGTGGAATCCACCTTGTGAACATATCCTTGTTGTCCCCCCATCTCCCCATGAGTCACATTAATTACTGTCCCCTCATCTCCCCATGTGTCACATTCATTACTGTCCCCTCATCTCCCCATGTGTCACATTCATTACTGTCCCCTCATCTCCCCATGTGTCACATTCATTACTGTCCCCTCATCTCCCCATGTGTCACATTCATTACTGTCCCCTCATCTCCCCATGTGTCACATTCATTACTGTCCCCTCATCTCCCCATGTGTCACATTCATTACTGTCCCCTCATCTCCCAGTATGCCCCATTCATTACTAGGGTTGCCACCCTGCTGGTAAATGACCGGCCTGGACAGTAATTACATCTAGAGGCCGGTGTGGGGAATAATTTTTTACTGGCAATTTTAATTATGAGAAAAAATGATGTTATGGCGGGGTGGCAACTTGGACAAATGTTGGGAAAAAATAAGTAGCTAATTTTGTGCACAAATATAGCCAGCACTAAGACTTGTAACTTTTGGGATTTTTGAACCACACTCCACACTTTGAGAGAGGTAGGTGGGGGCACCTACTATATTTAGTAGAATTTACACCAGGGAACTTCCTCATAGCTGGTAAAGATTTCTTCTTCTGGCACATGAGCCATCCAAGACACATCTATTAAGTGGCATAAACCTCTTAACCCCTTAATGCCACAGGACACAAAGTTACATTCATGGTTACTGTTACTGGTCTTAATAAATCAGCCCCATAGTGTTTAAACATAGAAGAAAACGGTGTTCTGTCCCAGTCCAGCATGGAGAGGGTCCTGAAGCCGCTTGGGGAAGAGTTGGGAGGATCCCCCACCCTCATTCCATCCCAAGAATTACACCTGCTGCTCTGACTGACCAGGTGAGAAGAGCTGGCTCTTTCTATAGGAGTACTAGTGAGTGATTGCTGTAAGACTGGAGCAGACAAAAGGGGTAAGACCAGGGCATAGACTGCTGATGTGGCTGTGCTGCTAGTATGGCCCTGCTAGCACGGAGGAGTACTACTGAGTGATGCCTGTAAGACTGAAGCAGACAAGAGGGGTAAGAACGGGGCATAGACTGCTGATGGGGCTGTGCTGCTAGTATGACCCTGCTAGCATGGAGGAGTACTACTGAGTTATGGCTGTAAGACTGGAGCAGACAAGAGGGGTAAGACCACTGCAGAGATGTCTGATGGGGTTGTGCTGCTAGTATGGCCCTGCTAGCACAGAGGAGTACTAGTGAGTGATGGCTTTAAGACTGGAGCAGACAAGAGTGGTAAGACCAGTGCATAGACTGCTGATGGGTCTGTCCTGCTTGTATGACCCTGCTATGCAATACATTGTGTATGTGTAGCATTTTCATATGCATCCCTGCATGTCTGTGTGATACTCATAGACTCATAGAGTTGGAAGGGACCTCCCAGGTCATTGGGTCCAACTCCCTGCTCAGTGCAGGATTCACTAAATCATCCCAGACAGATATTTGTCCAGCCTTTGTTTGAACACTTCCATTGAAGGGAAACTCGCCACCTCCCGTGGTAACCTCTTCCACTCATTGATTCCCCTCACTGTCAGAAAGTTTTTTTCTAATATCTAATTTGTGTGTCCTCCCTTTCAGTTTTATCCCATTGCTTCTGGTCTTTCCTTGTGCAAATGAGAATAGGGCTGATACCTCTGCACTGTGGCAACCCTTCAGATAGTTGTAGAAGGCTATTAGGTCTCCTCTCAGCCTTCTTTTTTGCAAGTTAAACATTCCCAGATCCTTTAACTGTTCTTTATAGGACATGATTTGCAGACCGCTCACCATCCTGGTAACTCTTCTTTGGACTTGCTCCAGTTTGTCTGTCTTTTTTAAAGTGGGGTGCCCAGAACTGGACACAGTATTCCACCATCCTGGTAACTCTTCTTTGGACTTGCTCCAGTTTGTCTATGTCTTTTTTAAAGTGGGGTGCCCAGAACTGGACACAGTATTCCAGATGAGGTCTGACCATGGAAGAGTAGAGGGGGATAATTACCTCACATGATCTAGATTCTATGCTTCTCTTAATACATCCCAGAATTGTGTTTGCCTTTTTGACTGCTGCATCATATTGTTGACTCATGTTCAGTCTATGATCTATTCGTATACACAAGTCTCTTTCACATGTGCTGCTTAGCCCAATTCCTCCCATTCTGTATGTGCTTTTTTCATTTTTATTGCCTAGATGTAGGACTTTGCATTTCTCCTTGTTAAATACCATTCCGTTAGTCGCCACCCACTGTTCAAGCTTTTCTAGATCTTTTTGAATACTCCCTCTCTTCCCTAGTGTTAGCTATCCCTCCTAGCTTTGTGTCATCAGAAAATTTGATCAGTTTCGCATCAATTCCCTCCTCCAGATCATTTATAAAAATGTTGAACAACACTGGGCCTAGGACAGAGCCTTGTGGTACCCCACTTGATACATTCTTCTACTTGGATGTGCAGCCATTTATGACCACTCTTTGAGTACAATCACTCAGCCAGTTGTGAATCCACCTAACAGTTGCCTTGTTAATCCCATATTTGGTCATTTTTTTCAATAAGTATAGTATGAGATACTTTGTCAAATGCTTTACTAAAGTCAAGATAAAAAATGATACGCGGGCATGTGCAGTGCCATACGCGGTCTGTGCCAGCTCTCTGGTCACAAGCAGAGGCGTAACTAGAAGCTCTTGGGCCCCGATGCAAAATCTATAACAGTGACCCCCTACTTACATGCGGTGTTTATAATACTTTGGTCTACTTATATGAGGGAGGGGCCTCTGTAGTTAAACTCGTGTTTTACACATAGCCCATGGGCCTGAGCCCTTAATAAATTTGGGGCATTTTGTGCCAAGGTTTGTAACAAATTCCAGTATTAGTAAATTCTTCCCCCATAACTTTACTTTTCTAGTGATATAGTAATTCAATCTGTGGCCAAGAGAGGGGGTAGGGTTAGCGGGATCCTCCCGCTAGCCCTGCCTTCTCTCTTTGCTAGACAAGAATCACTATGAGAATCCCTCTAGCCTCACCCTTCTCTCAGCTAAACCCTGAGAAAGCCCTTTAGCAGCGCCCCATATCTCTTCAAGATATGTCAGAGATCCCGTGTAGCTCCGCCCGCTCTCTCCCCTCGCTATGGGGGATTCCAAGACTGTTGTGCGATCTTCTCCTATTGATTTTAATGGGGCCCCGGCCCCATAAAAAACAATGGGTGATATTGCAAGTTTTTTTGTATCGCACGGAGGCTTGAGTAAATACAGCAAATGAGAAAGAAACCATTGAAAAACATTGGTTTCATAATCATGCATTTCCACTCACTAGAAAACCTATCGCCAGTGTGTAAGAGACCTTACTTTGGTCGCTCTGCTCCAAAAATGGGATAGACGGTTTGAACGGAGGCAATTACCAAAGCACTTATCTCCTACTACTTACCAGGCCAACTTTGTCACTTTTTTCAGACAACCAGAAGTGTTGCTTTTTATTTTGCATTTTAAATTCTACAGTAACGAGTGGCAATAATGTGTTACCTTTATTCTCAGTACAATTACAGTGATGCCAACTATGTAGAAGATTTTTCTTTATTCTTCTATTGCGCAATAACAGCATAGCTTGTCACTTAGTTTTTTTTTTTTTTTTTTTTTACAGAAAACCTGTCTAGTCCCCACAGCGCCATAAACAAAGTTATGGTGCTGTTGAGACACGTGACAGGGAGCCAGATATAGTATTTTTTAGAAACTCTCACGATGCCCCCTCTGAAGACAACGCATGGCACGAAATTCCGATTCTTTTCCGAGTCCTGTGCATGCACACTCCCATACACGTCTGTTGGAGAGCACATGTATGAGACTCTTCACTGGATCATGGGGATCGGTGAGTATATATAATACATCGTCTGACTCGGTCACATCCCCTAATGGTGCACTAACTTTGTCTATGGTGCGGTGGGGACGTGACAGGTTCCATTTATATTCCTGCTCACAATGCAAAAAAATATATATTACATAGAAATAATGTATAGCCCCTTCTCCCAGGTTTGTGCAGCTGCAGTGTCACATCCGTCAGTCTTCTCTCTAATGCAGTGTGGACAGGCTGCAGTCGGCCTGTGTATGGAATGTCACAGGCAGATGGAGCCAATCAGATCTCAGCATTCGAGCACTGAGGTCTCTGATTGGCTACCGTAGTCTGATTTTCTGTAAACGGGTTGAATGCAGACTGTCAACACAAACCCTATGCAGAGGGGAGTATTGGATCGGCATTTTACCAGTCAAAGAGGAGAACTGAGTGCTTAATACAGGGCTGTTTTTGTTAATCTCATTGAAGTAAATGGCGGCTAAGGAAACGGCACAGACCAACACTACACTGTTATCAAAAGTCTGGGAGTTAAGGAAGCAGCACAGTGCACGGTGTTAGGGCTTATTCAGACGTGCGTATATCGGTGGGGTTTTCACGCCCGGCTGATATACGCTGTTCCTCTCTGCAGGGGGAGGAAGTGGGCCAGGCCAGAAGCAGTGCACTGAGCTCTTGCCCCCTCTACGCCCCTCGCCACTATTTGCAATAGAAGGGGCAGGGTGGAATTTAGCTCCACCCCATCCCTCCCATTGCAAAGAGTGGCGAGGGAGCGGGAGCTCAGTGTACTGCTGGGCATGAAAACCTGGCTGATTTACGCACATCTGAATAAGCCCTTATGCTGTATCAGTAGCCTCTTTTTTTCTTCAATAAGAGCTACAGAAAGAGCGCTGTGCTAATCTATACAATGGGTAGCCTTGCAGAATCTTGCATTGAGGCCTGCCAGAGGATATGTCCTCAATTCAGAGTCTAGAGGGCCCCTAGTTCAAATTAAGAACCAGGTCACAGACTACTACTGAAAGCGTGTGTAGGTAGATTTAACAACAACACACATTGCAGTAAAATAAAGGTCTTTATTTGACAGCTGAATTAGTGGTACAGTCACAAACTTGGAACAGTTTCAACTACTTTGACTATGCTTGCTTTACTATTAAACAACACTGTCTCTGTATGCAAGCTTTTGCAGGAACAAAGTCTTTTAAACCAGTGTTCCCCAACTCCAGTCCTCAGGGACCGCCAACAGGTCATGTTTTCAGGATTTCCTCAGTGTTGCACAGGTGATGTAATTATTGCCGGAGCCTCAGACATTGCCACAGCTGTTCTTGCCATAGGATATCCTGAAAACATGACCTGTTGGTGGTCCCTGAGGACTGGAGTTGGGGACCGCTGTCTTAAACTATGGAGCTGGTGGCGGCTTCTGTCTTGGGTGCAGCTGGTGGCGGCTTCTGTCTTGGGTGCAGCTGGTGGCGGCTTCTGTCTTGGGTGCAGCTGGTGGCGGCTTCTGTCTTGGGTGCAGCTGGTGGCGGCTTCTGTCTTGGGTGCAGCTGGTGGCGGCTTCTGTCTTGGGTGCAGCTGGTGGCGGCTTCTGTCTTGGGTGCAGCTGGTGGCGGCTTCTGTCTTGGGTGCAGCTGGTGGCGGCTTCTGTCTTGGGTGCAGCTGGTGGCGGCCTCTGTCTTGGGTGCAGCTGGTGGCGGCCTCTGTGTTGGATGGCGCTGGGGGCGGCCTCTAAAAAGAAAAAGAGAAAAGTGAGTATAGTACATAATTTTTTAAATATATGGGGTCCCACGTAGGGCCTCTCGGCCGGTCTGTCCCACGTAGGGCCTCTCGGCCGGTCTGTCCCACGTAGGGCCTCTCGGCCGGTCTGTCCCACGTAGGGCCTCTCGGCCGGTCTGTCCCACGTAGGGCCTCTCGGCCGGTCTGTCCCACGTAGGGCCTCTCGGCCGGTCTGTCCCACGTAGGGCCTCTCGGCCGGTCTGTCCCACGTAGGGCCTCTCGGCCGGTCTGTCCCACGTAGGGCCTCTCGGCCGGTCTGTCCCACGTAGGGCCTCTCGGCCGGTCTGTCCCACGTAGGGCCTCTCGGCCGGTCTGTCCCACGTAGGGCCTCTCGGCCGGTCTGTCCCACGTAGGGCCTCTCGGCCGGTCTGTCCCACGTAGGGCCTCTCGGCCGGTCTGTCCCACGTAGGGCCTCTCGGCCGGTCTGTCCCACGTAGGGGCTCTCGGCCGGTCTGTCCCACGTAGGGGCTCTCGGCCGGTCTGTCCCACGTAGGGGCTCTCGGCCGGTCTGTCCCACGTAGGGGCTCTCGGCCGGTCTGTCCCACGTAGGGCCTCTCGGCCGGTCTGTCCCACGTAGGGCCTCTCGGCCGGTCTGTCCCACGTAGGGCCTCTCGGCCGGTCTGTCCCACGTAGGGCCTCTCGGCCGGTCTGTCCCACGTAGGGCCTCTCGGCCGGTCTGTCCCACGTAGGGCCTCTCGGCCGGTCTGTCCCACGTAGGGCCTCTCGGCCGGTCTGTCCCACGTAGGGCCTCTCGGCCGGTCTGTCCCACGTAGGGGCTCTCGGCCGGTCTGTCCCACGTAGGGGCTCTCGGCCGGTCTGTCCCACGTAGGGGCTCTCGGCCGGTCTGTCCCACGTAGGGGCTCTCGGCCGGTCTGTCCCACGTAGGGGCTCTCGGCCGGTCTGTCCCACGTAGGGGCTCTCGGCCGGTCTGTCCCACGTAGGGGCTCTCGGCCGGTCTGTCCCACGTAGGGGCTCTCGGCCGGTCTGTCCCACGTAGGGGCTCTCGGCCGGTCTGTCCCACGTAGGGGCTCTCGGCCGGTCTGTCCCACGTAGGGGCTCTCGGCCGGTCTGTCCCACGTAGGGGCTCTCGGCCGGTCTGTCCCACGTAGGGGCTCTCGGCCGGTCTGTCCCACGTAGGGGCTCTCGGCCGGTCTGTCCCACGTAGGGGCTCTCGGCCGGTCTGTCCCACGTAGGGGCTCTCGGCCGGTCTGTCCCACGTAGGGGCTCTCGGCCGGTCTGTCCCACGTAGGGGCTCTCGGCCGGTCTGTCCCACGTAGGGGCTCTCGGCCGGTCTGTCCCACGTAGGGGCTCTCGGCCGGTCTGTCCCACGTAGGGGCTCTCGGCCGGTCTGTCCCACGTAGGGGCTCTCGGCCGGTCTGTCCCACGTAGGGGCTCTCGGCCGGTCTGTCCCACGTAGGGGCTCTCGGCCGGTCTGTCCCACGTAGGGGCTCTCGGCCGGTCTGTCCCACGTAGGGGCTCTCGGCCGGTCTGTCCCACGTAGGGGCTCTCGGCCGGTCTGTCCCACGTAGGGGCTCTCGGCCGGTCTGTCCCACGTAGGGGCTCTCGGCCGGTCTGTCCCACGTAGGGGCTCTCGGCCGGTCTGTCCCACGTAGGGGCTCTCGGCCGGTCTGTCCCACGTAGGGGCTCTCGGCCGGTCTGTCCCACGTAGGGGCTCTCGGCCGGTCTGTCCCACGTAGGGGCTCTCGGCCGGTCTGTCCCACGTAGGGGCTCTCGGCCGGTCTGTCCCACGTAGGGCCTCTCGGCCGGTCTGTCCCACGTAGGGCCTCTCGGCCGGTCTGTCCCACGTAGGGCCTCTCGGCCGGTCTGTCCCACGTAGGGCCTCTCGGCCGGTCTGTCCCACGTAGGGCCTCTCGGCCGGTCTGTCCCACGTAGGGCCTCTCGGCCGGTCTGTCCCACGTAGGGCCTCTCGGCCGGTCTGTCCCACGTAGGGCCTCTCGGCCGGTCTGTCCCACGTAGGGCCTCTCGGCCGGTCTGTCCCACGTAGGGCCTCTCGGCCGGTCTGTCCCACGTAGGGCCTCTCGGCCGGTCTGTCCCACGTAGGGCCTCTCGGCCGGTCTGTCCCACGTAGGGCCTCTCGGCCGGTCTGTCCCACGTAGGGCCTCTCGGCCGGTCTGTCCCACGTAGGGGCCTCTCGGCCGGTCTGTCCCACGTAGGGGCTCTCGGCCGGTCTGTCCCACGTAGGGGCTCTCGGCCGGTCTGTCCCACGTAGGGGCTCTCGGCCGGTCTGTCCCACGTAGGGGCTCTCGGCCGGTCTGTCCCACGTAGGGGCTCTCGGCCGGTCTGTCCCACGTAGGGGCTCTCGGCCGGTCTGTCCCACGTAGGGGCTCTCGGCCGGTCTGTCCCACGTAGGGGCTCTCGGCCGGTCTGTCCCACGTAGGGGCTCTCGGCCGGTCTGTCCCACGTAGGGGCTCTCGGCCGGTCTGTCCCACGTAGGGGCTCTCGGCCGGTCTGTCCCACGTAGGGGCTCTCGGCCGGTCTGTCCCACGTAGGGGCTCTCGGCCGGTCTGTCCCACGTAGGGGCTCTCGGCCGGTCTGTCCCACGTAGGGGCTCTCGGCCGGTCTGTCCCACGTAGGGGCTCTCGGCCGGTCTGTCCCACGTAGGGGCTCTCGGCCGGTCTGTCCCACGTAGGGGCTCTCGGCCGGTCTGTCCCACGTAGGGGCTCTCGGCCGGTCTGTCCCACGTAGGGGCTCTCGGCCGGTCTGTCCCACGTAGGGGCTCTCGGCCGGTCTGTCCCACGTAGGGGCTCTCGGCCGGTCTGTCCCACGTAGGGGCTCTCGGCCGGTCTGTCCCACGTAGGGGCTCTCGGCCGGTCTGTCCCACGTAGGGGCTCTCGGCCGGTCTGTCCCACGTAGGGGCTCTCGGCCGGTCTGTCCCACGTAGGGGCTCTCGGCCGGTCTGTCCCACGTAGGGGCTCTCGGCCGGTCTGTCCCACGTAGGGGCTCTCGGCCGGTCTGTCCCACGTAGGGGCTCTCGGCCGGTCTGTCCCACGTAGGGGCTCTCGGCCGGTCTGTCCCACGTAGGGGCTCTCGGCCGGTCTGTCCCACGTAGGGCCTCTCGGCCGGTCTGTCCCACGTAGGGCCTCTCGGCCGGTCTGTCCCACGTAGGGCCTCTCGGCCGGTCTGTCCCACGTAGGGCCTCTCGGCCGGTCTGTCCCACGTAGGGCCTCTCGGCCGGTCTGTCCCACGTAGGGCCTCTCGGCCGGTCTGTCCCACGTAGGGCCTCTCGGCCGGTCTGTCCCACGTAGGGCCTCTCGGCCGGTCTGTCCCACGTAGGGCCTCTCGGCCGGTCTGTCCCACGTAGGGCCTCTCGGCCGGTCTGTCCCACGTAGGGCCTCTCGGCCGGTCTGTCCCACGTAGGGCCTCTCGGCCGGTCTGTCCCACGTAGGGCCTCTCGGCCGGTCTGTCCCACGTAGGGCCTCTCGGCCGGTCTGTCCCACGTAGGGCCTCTCGGCCGGTCTGTCCCACGTAGGGCCTCTCGGCCGGTCTGTCCCACGTAGGGCCTCTCGGCCGGTCTGTCCCACGTAGGGCCTCTCGGCCGGTCTGTCCCACGTAGGGCCTCTCGGCCGGTCTGTCCCACGTAGGGCCTCTCGGCCGGTCTGTCCCACGTAGGGCCTCTCGGCCGGTCTGTCCCACGTAGGGCCTCTCGGCCGGTCTGTCCCACGTAGGGCCTCTCGGCCGGTCTGTCCCACGTAGGGCCTCTCGGCCGGTCTGTCCCACGTAGGGCCTCTCGGCCGGTCTGTCCCACGTAGGGCCTCTCGGCCGGTCTGTCCCACGTAGGGCCTCTCGGCCGGTCTGTCCCACGTAGGGCCTCTCGGCCGGTCTGTCCCACGTAGGGCCTCTCGGCCGGTCTGTCCCACGTAGGGCCTCTCGGCCGGTCTGTCCCACGTAGGGCCTCTCGGCCGGTCTGTCCCACGTAGGGCCTCTCGGCCGGTCTGTCCCACGTAGGGCCTCTCGGCCGGTCTGTCCCACGTAGGGCCTCTCGGCCGGTCTGTCCCACGTAGGGCCTCTCGGCCGGTCTGTCCCACGTAGGGCCTCTCGGCCGGTCTGTCCCACGTAGGGCCTCTCGGCCGGTCTGTCCCACGTAGGGCCTCTCGGCCGGTCTGTCCCACGTAGGGCCTCTCGGCCGGTCTGTCCCACGTAGGGCCTCTCGGCCGGTCTGTCCCACGTAGGGCCTCTCGGCCGGTCTGTCCCACGTAGGGCCTCTCGGCCGGTCTGTCCCACGTAGGGCCTCTCGGCCGGTCTGTCCCACGTAGGGCCTCTCGGCCGGTCTGTCCCACGTAGGGCCTCTCGGCCGGTCTGTCCCACGTAGGGCCTCTCGGCCGGTCTGTCCCACGTAGGGCCTCTCGGCCGGTCTGTCCCACGTAGGGCCTCTCGGCCGGTCTGTCCCACGTAGGGCCTCTCGGCCGGTCTGTCCCACGTAGGGCCTCTCGGCCGGTCTGTCCCACGTAGGGCCTCTCGGCCGGTCTGTCCCACGTAGGGCCTCTCGGCCGGTCTGTCCCACGTAGGGCCTCTCGGCCGGTCTGTCCCACGTAGGGCCTCTCGGCCGGTCTGTCCCACGTAGGGCCTCTCGGCCGGTCTGTCCCACGTAGGGCCTCTCGGCCGGTCTGTCCCACGTAGGGCCTCTCGGCCGGTCTGTCCCACGTAGGGCCTCTCGGCCGGTCTGTCCCACGTAGGGCCTCTCGGCCGGTCTGTCCCACGTAGGGCCTCTCGGCCGGTCTGTCCCACGTAGGGCCTCTCGGCCGGTCTGTCCCACGTAGGGCCTCTCGGCCGGTCTGTCCCACGTAGGGCCTCTCGGCCGGTCTGTCCCACGTAGGGCCTCTCGGCCGGTCTGTCCCACGTAGGGCCTCTCGGCCGGTCTGTCCCACGTAGGGCCTCTCTTTATGGAAAGATAAGTGGGTATTTTAGTTTTTTTTTTAAACAAATGAACGGCTTGTTCTGTATAGAGCAGGTGAGTGTACCATTTTCTTCAGATAGTGAGGTAATGGCATGCTTCTCTGATTCCTGTTGGATAACATCAACATTGTATGAAGTAAGTTTACGTCATGGCAGCATGCTACTTAATGCACCAGGACATAAACTTATATCATGCGTTGCAACACCTGAGAACAATTAACATTAATCTTTGCTTTTAACCCCCTATAAGCCACTATCTATTTAGATCACGGTATGAATAGGGTTTACAGAGGGCGGGCGCTCTATTCGTGACATTATTGGCCCCCCGCAATGTAATTGCAGCCGGGTGATGAGTTGCTATGGCAACAGCATGCCAGATACTGGTGTCCCGTCTTGCCATTGCCTATGATCGCTATTACAATCAATAAGGCATTGCGTTACGGAAGTCCTACAATGCCTTTTAATAGCGATTATTCGCATTATGATTCAAATCCCCTACAGGAAAATGAAGGGGGAAAAAAATGAAACGTTTAACCCCTTGAGTGGCACGCCCGGAAATTTTCCGGGACGAGCTCCACTGCTCATAGTGACAGCCCGGAAATCTTCCGGGCTATGTATCACTATGGAAGCTGCAGAGCACAATGCCACAAGCTGTGACACTGTGCTCTGCCTGCACAGACCCACAAAGAAGAAAGCAAGGGCTTTGAAAAACCAGCAGAAGATATTGCCGGCATATCGGCAATGTCCTGCTTTGTTTACAGGTTGCCATAGAGACCATCGGCTTGTCAGAAGCAAGCCGATGGTCTCTGTGACAGGGAGAGCTTGGTGCTTGGCTATCAGAGGACAGCTAGGTACCAGCTCTTAAAGCAGAGATCAGAGAAAACCTCCGATCTCTGCTGTGTTAACCCTTTACATGCTGCAGTCTATGTGACTGCAGCATGTAAAGGGCTGTCACTACAGCATGTAAAGGGCTGTCACCATCAGACCCCCGGAATGTGATCAGGGGGTCCTGATGGGTCCCTGTGGAAGGACAAAGGGACAAAAAAAAAAAAAGTTAAAAAATTATTCAATGACATCATTGAATGGGTGTGATTGCTAACACACGTGCGCCTTCAGCCAATCACAGCCATTCAATGATGTCATTGAATAGTGTGATTGGCTCAAGCCACGTGTGTTTTAGCCAATCACAGCCATTCAATGCTGTCATTGAATGGCTGTAACTGGCTGACGGCGTGTGTATTAGCTTTCTGGAAGCGGGGATTTCAAGCCCCGCATTCAGAAAGCAATGCTGCGCCGGGGACGAGGAGCGAGCGACATCCTGCCGGAGCGCGACAGAACGCCGGGGGAGATGAGTAATGATTTTTTTTTTTACCCTTTTTTTTTTGTATTACCGGCGCATAAGACGACCCCCGACTTCAGAGCAGATTTTTCGGGGTTCAAAAGTCGTCTTATACGCCGGTATATACGGTATTTTCTTTTTGCCTCCCAAAAACGCAATAGAAGTGATTAAAAAAGCAGTACCCCAAAATGGTAACCAATATTAACTACATCTTGTCACGCTAACAGCAAGCCCTCACAGAGCTCCAAACATGACAGAAAAAACGTTATGGGACTTTGCAGCGATGTAGAAATGAAATATTGCGGAAAAGTGGAAAAGCTAAAAAAATAAGAATTTGTTATCGTCATAATTGAACTGACTCTCATAAAAAATGTATTATGCCGCATGATTAATGCTGTAAAAGAAACAATGGCAGAATTGACGTGTTTTCTCTCTTTGCTCTCCAAAAAGTTAAGATTTACAAAATATGGTATTTTTTCACTAAACATGGTACTAATAAAAACTACATTTCGCCTTGCAAGTAAAAGAAGCCCTCAAGTCATCAGAGAAATTAAAAAAAATATGAGTTTTGACAAGTGGACATCCATATGCCCAAAATACGTGTCCTTAAGGGGTTAAAGAGAGTGGGGATTGGGTGAATGAGATCCCCCCCTCTCTTGTCACATCCTCTTTCCTCTCCTGTCGGCTGCAGTAGTGGAACCATGTTGGCACATGCGCACTGTGCAAATTCAGAAATGAAAGCTGAAAATTAATGAACGTTGCTTTTTTTTGGGATAGAAAAATAGCACCCAGTTTTTGTCAACTGTTCATGAATTTATGGACGGTTGGCAGCCCTGAATTTGGGTGACTTGACAGGTTTGTTGTAACCGGGCACATTATTCTGCATACCATATGGAATGGACAAGTACATAAAGCGCTTCTTATACATACAGCGCCATAAACTTTAGACAGGAAAGAAATGTTCATTTTGGCAGCTTACCTTATTTGTGGCTGTTTTCTACTTCGGACTTCTTCCATTCAAATACTGTGTAGGTATGTACAATATATGAACAACCTGCAACACTTACATGACGTAATGTCTGTAGTGCTGTGATCCTTTCTACTGTGTCACAGCAATTATATTTATTTATTGTCTAGATATATGTGAGAGGTTTTTAACTTTTCAATATATTTTATTTTAAAAATGTTATTAAACACTTTTAGTCCCATTAGGGGACTGGAACATGCGATTGCTGACAGAAAACACTGCAATACTTATATATATTACACCTTTTCACTGTTGAGACTTAAAAGGCCTTAATATACACTAGTCCCAGTAGCATTAACTAGGCCTTGGGTTACCATAGTAACCCATAGCCACCCTACAGTTGTGTTGCTGGGGAGGGATGGAGGAATTCCCTCTAACGGCTTAGATGCCACGTTCATCATTGAGTGTGAAATAAGTTAAGCAGCTGGCATCTGATCCCTGAAGGTGATGTCTGCTATGTAACACATTGGGCACCCTCCGTGCTTGGAGCGGGCTTGGCTCCCAAACATGTACAACCTTTATTATGAAGGGGTTAATGAAATAACCAGCATTTTAGTTGTGTAATTTCCAGAGATGTAATTTCTACCAATATCTATAATAAAGCCCCAATGACCCGTATGTCATCACTACAAGCGCTTCAGTCATTGAGGAATAACGATCACTACTTACACCTACATATAGTCTATTGTGGACTGACTGCTCCTTATAGAACCGTTTCCTTAGATAAACATGAAATAGATAAGGGTCCTCAATGAATACCATATAGGCCAAATAACTCAGTAGGAAATCGTTACTTGTGTATCGGCCCATTTGAGGAAAATACAGCAATGTCATATTTCTATATTAAAGGGTTTTCTGGTTCGGTGACGTTTTTCATGTTTCCTCTTTCTGTTCTCTGGATAGGTGATACCTGATAGATCGGTGAGGGTCCGACTGCCGGCATCCCCACCAATCACCACAATGGTAGTGCTGAAGTTGGCAGAATTAATTGAGCGTTGGCTGTACATACACACTGCTGCTCCATTTATTGCAGTAGGACTGCTAAAGGTGGCCATTTGAACGTCTTTAAAGCCATTATTCTGATGATCAATGGGAGGGGGTTCCCAGCAGTAGGACCCCCACTGATCGATCGATTTTCAAAAAATGTCACCGAATTGGAAAACCCTTTTAACTTTATTATTTCAAGTCTCAATGGCTATTCAGTGTGTGTGTATACATATATTATTGTTCTGTATATAATAGTCACACCAATATACTACATGTAGAATTAGGCCGCCTGCACACGGCCGTGAAGGGCTTCGCCGCGAAATATTCCACGGCGAAGCCCGTCATGGCGCCCCCCAGAGACCCCATACTTATCAGCGAATCTGGTGTTCTGGGTCCCGCATGACGCTTCGGCGTGACGAGCACGCATCGTCATGTGACACGCCGGCCACGTCACAAGACACGCCCACAGCGTCGCATGACGCGGCCGGCCATGTCATATGACGCGCGGCGGCGATGGGCGGAGAGGCGATTTCACGCTATCTTCCGCTGTGCTACAGCGGAAGATAGTGTGAGCGGAAGGCTTCCATTGACTGCAATGGAAGCCGGCCGCGTGTACACCCGCGGCAAATAGAGCATGCCGCGGGTGAGGACGGGAGATTTCACGGTGCGGAATTCCGCACCATGAGCATTGAGCTATTAGGTTCAATAGAACCTAATAGCTGCGGGCAACGCGGCGGATTTTTGCCGCATATTATGTGGCGGAAATCTGTCCGTGGGAAGGGGGCCTAATCGTCCAAATCCTCCTGGAGCATTAGGGTATATCACATGGGACAAGAATGATTTTCGGTGTGGACTTTGCGCAAGGTGAATCAGCAGCATTTACAATATAAGCCATGGGGATGAGAGTTTAGCAAATCTCCCCCGCAGAGTGCAGACGATCTCCCCGAGGGATACGCTGTGGACTTTATATCCGCAGCAGGTTAACTATGTGCTGCAGATTTCACCTTTTTGAATCCAAAGTGTGAAATCTGCGGCAAGTCCACCCAAAATGCAAGACAAAATCTATAACATTAAACTGTGAATTAAATGACTGCTAATCTTTGTGTGACTTGGTTGCTTACGGCTCCAGGTGACCCCCTCGCTGGCGCTCCTTGAGGCTGACGCTGCGGCCGGCACTGGCTTCCCCGCGGACAGCTGCAGATCACTGGTCCTATCAGGTAATAATCCAGTCCTTAATGTCTGTTCCTTCTGTCCTCCAATCCAACGTATTGGGCCCCTAGTTGGGTCTCCGCTGCGCTCTTTGTCTGCCTGGTCTTTGCTACAGGATAGATCTCCTTGGACTATGACTTTCTGTTGCCTCTTCTTTCTTCTTCATCTGCCACTGTCACCATTTCTCCTCTTCTGGCTTCTCCAGCTGTTCCTGGCAAAATCCAATCCAGTAGGGTTAGCTTCTTGTCAGCAGCAGCAACAGTTCTCATCTGGCTTCAAGATGGCGTCTGACTGACCAACTGCCACTTTTTCTTCTGGAAGCTCCGCCCACTTCAAGCTCCGCCCACTTCACTGCACTACACAGAGGATAACTGTTATGTCTTGTCTCACAAGAGCTAAATTAAAGGGCCCATGTCGCTCCATTACAATATATATATATATATGAATGTAAATGATGATAGTGCAAGGACTGATTATCACTGGTTAAGCTTGTACAATGCATGTATGTTATAAAACAGTATGTTTTATTTCTGGGTTTTCAGTGTTTTTTTCCTTGCATCTCATAAGTTAAAAACTCCCCACAGTGAGATCTCAGCTTTAGGGCTCATTCATACGGGCGCATGCTATTTTGGTCTGTGTGTAATTTGTGCTTTTTTTCACTTGTGCAAAAAAAAGGCCCAACTGATGTCCGCTCTTCTTCACACGGTCTTCTGGCATAAATGCAGTGAATATGCATTTGACAGCCGTAGGATAGTTTTTTTTATGCATCTATAGATTTGAATGTGCAATTTTGGTGTGTAAATATGGAATAAAATAAGACATGCTGAAAAACACCGCACACATGAATACACCAATGCAAATCAATGGTGTTGTAGGTTGTCCGTATTATGTCCATTAAATATATGAGGTTTCAAGCTGGGTTTACACATTCTGGTTAAAAAAACGTAACCGCTGCGCAGTTGTTTGGGGTTTTCAATTGATAGTTAATGACTGTGTGATTTAGTAAATAAATTACTGTAATATCGGGAAGAGGTGGGGCGTTAACCACCGACATGGAGAAACATCTCTGAGAGGAGTTCCAAATTCAATATCCTGGCCTTCTGTTGGCATCCGCTGCCTCTTATCATCCAGTACTTACTGTTGCTGCCCTGGATCAGCCTCGCCCTCGATCTGTGGTGGAGCTTCAAGGACCACCTGCCCATATCTCGCACTGCGGTCCAATACGGCTTAGCCACATGTCAGCTAAATGACTGTGTATATGTGTATATACATATATATATTATCTATCTATATATAGATGCATATATAGCGATATAGTTAGTTATCTGCGGCAAAAAAAAAAAAATGCATACCGTACGTTTAACTTCTTAGGCCAAGTCGATGATTATTATCATCCAAGCAGTTATTTTCCTGTTACTATAGCAATTATACTCTTGTATATAGGAGACAGTATTCTAGTAGTTATATTATTGTATATAGGAGACAGTATTCTAGTAGTTATATTATTGTATATAGGAGACAATATTCTTGTAGTTATATTCTTTTACATAGGAGACAGCATTATAGTAGTTATATTCCTGTACATAGATGGCAGTGTTCTAGTAATTATATCTTTGTACATAGTAGACCATATTCTAGTAGCTGCATTCTTCTACATAGGGGACAATATTCTAGTAGTTATATTCTTGTACATAGAGAACAGTATCCTAGTAGTTATATACTTGTACATAGGAGACAGTATTATAGTAGTTATATTCTTGTACATAGGAGACATTAGTAAAGTAGTTATATTTTTGTACATAAGGGGCAGTTCTATAGTAGTTATATTCTTCTACGTAGTTATATTTTAGTAGTTATATTCTTGTACATAGGGGGCAGTATTATATTAGTTATATTCTTGTATGTAACAGACAGTATTCTAGTAGTTATATTACTTTATATAGGGGGCAGTATTCTAGTAATAAAATCTTTGTACATAGTAGTCCGTATTCTAGTACTTATATTCTTGTACATGAGACAGTATTATAGTAGTTGCATTCTTGTACATACGGGGCAGTACTGTAACAGTTATATTCTTGTACATAGGGGACAGTATTATAGTAGTTATATTCCTGTACTTAGTGGGCAGTACTATAGTAGTTAGATTCTTGGGTACTGGTGTATCTTGTCTCCACCACGAAAATGGGTGTAGACCAGGGATTGTGCTGTGGAAGGTATAGGGAACACCTACAGCTGCTGATTGGCTTGGCTCCTGTCTCTGCTGTGCTATGCCTCCTTTTCAGCTTCAAGCGGCTTCACCACTGGGCTCCTTGCAATGCCCCCAGCTGTGACATCATGGGATGGCTTCGCCTGTGTTCAGTGGGAGCAGCATCAGCACCGTAGAGGGGAAGGGGTATGGAGTGGCGTAATAAATACCTTATTTGACAGCAGCACTCCACAATGCCCCTGAAATAAAGGGGGTGCGAGATAACTGACCACTGTATGCAGGCAGTCAGCTGTGAGGTAACCACTGCTTGGTATCTGTCAGCTGTGAGATAACTGGCCACTGTATGCAGGCAGTCAGCTGTGAGGTAACCACTGTATGCAGACTGTCGGCTGTGGGGTAACTGGAGGATGAGGCTGTGATGACCGGAGGAACAGAGATGGTTATTAATGGTTACCGGGACGCTGGTGTTTCCTCTGTGTAACTAGTTAGGTGGTTGTTAGACATCCTTGGGGCGCCTCACTACCTCGGTGTAACTGGTCAGGTGGTTGTTAGACATCCTTGGGGCCCCTCACTACCTCGGTGTAACTAGTGAGGTGGTTGTTAGACATCCTTGGGGCGCCTCACTACCTCGGTGTAACTAGTTAGGTGGTGGTTAGACATCCTTGGGGCCCCTCACTACCTCGGTGTAACTAGTGAGGTGGTTGTTAGACATCCTTGGGGCGCCTCACTACCTCGGTGTAACTAGTTAGGTGGTTTATAGATATCCTTGGGGCGCCTCACTACCTCGGTGTAACTAGTTAGGTGGTTGTTAGACATCCTTGGGGCGCCTCACTACCTCGGTGTGACTAGTTAGGTGGCTGTTAGACATCCTTGGGGCGCCTCACTACCTCGGTGTAACTAGTTAGGTGGTTGTTAGACATCCTTGGGGCCCCTCACTACCTCGGTGTAACTAGTTAGGTGGTTGTTAGACATCCTTGGGGCGCCTCACTACCTCGGTGTGACTAGTTAGGTGGCTGTTAGACATCCTTGGGGCGCCTCACTACCTGGATGTGTGTTTACATTTATGGGATCGAGGTAATGGAGAGCTGTGGGTACTGCCATGAGGGCTCATATTGTGCCGCTCTCATCCATTTATGGTTGTTTTAGTCAGAAATCAGTACAAATTCCTTGCATCCAGGAAATACAGTTTCCTGCAATAGGGCAAGACTCCAGTGAGCCTCTCATATTGGAAGTAGGCCCGGCTCAATAAAGAAGGATCCCGGTACGGCTTATATGTGCATGAGTTAAAGGGACCCGGCTGTGAAGGGGTTAATAAGTTAATTTCAGCTGTTTATGATCCTGAGGTAGTTAAATTGCTAATCACATAGATGAGGGCAGAGTTGCCGGTCATTTTGATACCCCCCTTTTTTCAATTTGAGGTTGTCCCCTTTAAGGGTGATACCACAGAAGGAGTCTATCTCCTCTCAGTGATTTATCATCTATCTTACCCCAAGCAGTCTTCTCTGAATGCTGAGGCGCTCCTGAGCTGCTGGCATTAAAGGAGATGTCCCGCGCCGAAACGGGTTTTTTTTTTTTTTAAACCCCCCCCCCCGTTCGGCGCGAGACAACCCCGATGCAGGGGTTAAAAAAACCACCCGCACAGCGCTTACCTGAATCCCGGCGGTCCGGCGTCTTCATACTCACCTGCTGAAGATGGCCGCCGGGATCCTCTGCCTTCATGGACCGCAGGGCTTCTGTGCGGTCCATTGCCGATTCCAGCCTCCTGATTGGCTGGAATCGGCACGTGACGGGGCGGAGCTACACGGAGCCCCATAGAGAAGAGGAGAAGACCCGGACTGCGCAAGCGCGGCTAATTTGGCCATCGGAGGGCGAAAATTAGTCGGCACCATGGAGACGAGGACGCCAGCAACGGAGCAGGTAAGTATAAAACTTTTTATAACTTCTGTATGGCTCATAATTAATGCACAATGTATATTACAAAGTGCATTATTATGGCCATACAGAAGTGTATAGACCCACTTGCTGCCTCGGGACAACCCCTTTAAGATATGCATCATGTGACTACATTGGCTTTGATATGGCACTTCGGTCATGTGATGCAGTATTCGGATAACTTCTTATTGGTTGGGGTTTTAATCCTTTGGTTTCCGGTTTGGCGTTACCGATGGGATCTAAGGCATCCTACTATTATTTAGGACTATCCTTATTTTTAGAGTAGGTGGGAGGAAGGAATCTCCGGATGTTGGTGTAATACACTACTTAGATGATTGTTGTTTATGGGGCATCAGGGTAATGAGGGGTGCACAAGTTTTAGAGGGCATGTGGTCAGGATGGAGGATTTTGGGGGTGCTGCTGGCGAACGGAAAAAATCCCATGGCCATGTACTCGGTTGGAATTTTTAGGTATTCAATTGATAGCATTGTGATGGTTGTTCTAATTGCCAATGTCAGGGGTGTATAGTTTATGGGTTTAATTAGTCAGACATTACGTATGAAGGACGATTACATGGAGGGAGTTGCAGCCATTAGCAGGTCGGTCCTGTTTGGCTTCACAGGTGATTATTATTGGTCCAGGTATTCCCGCAAGTTATGTGTGGTGATGTGCGACTGGAAGGCCCATACATCGCATGCGCAGATATCAAGGGAGCTAAAGCAGGATCTAGTGGTATGGTTGGTATCTGTGACTTTAATGGTCAGTCAGCTTGGTGATGGGAGTTTGTGGAAGCGGAGGAGTTATCATTAGTGGATAATGGTTATGGAGTGATTGTTGGTAAGAGCCGGTCGGCAGGAGTTAGTTCGTATACTAATCAGATTATGTCTAACATATAACCTCTTATTGAGGGTTAGAGATGGTCAGTGTGAGATTAATGCGGCTGCTATTTCATAGTCTTGTTTGCTGATGCAGCAATTCAGGGAAGAAGAGTCCAACATTTAGGATGCAGCTCATATAGCTCAGTTTGGAAGGTATTGTTGGGTATGGCTTTCTTTCAAAGATGGTATAATGTGGTACCTATTAATTCTGTTTTTCAGGTAGAGCGATTGATCAGGGGCTGTAGGGCAGTAGCGTATGCCGCTGATCAGGGGCTGCAAGGCAGTAGTGTACGCCACTGATCAGGGGCTGTAAGGCAGTAGTGTACGCCACTGATCAGGGGCTGTAAGGCAGTAGTGTACGCCGCTGATCAGGGCTGTAAGGCAGTAGTGTACGCCGCTGATCAGGGGCTGTAAGGCAGTAGTGTACGCGCTGATCAGGGGCTGTAAGGCAGAAGTGTACGCCCCTGATCAGCGGCTGTAAGGCAGTAGTGTACGCCGCTGATCAGGGGCTGTAAGGCAGGCAGTAGTGTACGCCGCTGATCAGGGGCTGTAAGGCAGTAGTGTACGCCGCTGATCAGGGGCTGTAAGGCAGTAGTGTACGCCGCTGATCAGGGGTTGTAAGGCAGTAGTGTACGCCGCTGATCAGGGGCTGTAAGGCAGTAGTGTACGCCGCTGATCAGGGGTTGTAAGGCAGTAGTGTACGCCGCTGATCAGGGGCTGTAAGGCAGTAGTGTACGCCGCTGATCAGGGGCTGTAAGGCAGGGCAGTAGTGTACGCCGCTGATCAGGGGCTGTAAGGCAGTAGTGTACGCCGCTGATCAGGGGCTGTAAGGCAGTAGTGTACGCCGCTGATCAGGGGCTGTAAGGCAGTAGTGTATGCCGCTCATCAGGGGCTGTAAGGCAGTAGTGTACGCCGCTGATCAGGGGCTGTAAGGCAGTAGTGTACGCCGCTCATCAGGGGCTGTAAGGCAGTAGTGTACGCCGCTGATCAGGGGTTGTAAGGCAGTAGTGTACGCCGCTGATCAGGGGTTGTAAGGCAGTAGTGTACGCCGCTGATCAGGGGTTGTAAGGCAGTAGTGTACGCCGCTGATCAGGGGCTGTAAGGCAGTAGTGTACGCCGCTGATCAGGGGCTGTAAGGCAGTAGTGTATGCCGCTGATCAACGCTCTGCTATCATTAGCTTACTAGGGAAGTTGGTAAAAGTTGCAGTTAATAAAAAAAAAAAAAAAACTCAATGTAAATAGTGTCCACGCAGCTATACATGGCAAAAGTAAGATCTTATGGAGCAATTAGTAGAAGACCCTGTATTGTTTTCGGGAAGACGGGGATGATGGAGAATCATTATCTTTTAATCTTTAGCTTTTAATGTATAATGGTGCTTAAAAACTGTTTACAGGTGCGGTTTTATTGAAGAAAAAGGTAGACAGATGGGGTTCATCTCGGTGTAAGTTGTACATGTGCCTGAATAATATGGTGTACTAATTCTTCTTTCATTCTAGGAATTAAGAAAAGTATTGTGTGGATTGTTGGACACTCCTTTGTGTACTGGGCTTGGAGAAGGGCGGCGGATCACTGCTATTCCGAAAATTTGGGATTGTACAGATCACAGTTTGCGGTAATAGATGTATGAGGTGGAGTGGGTTAATGGCTGAACTGATCTATAAAGAGTCACATGGGCTTAGAAAGTCACGTGGGCCCTGTCCAGATGTTTTAATTTTACACTTAGGGGGTTAATGACATAGAAGAGAACACATTGATGTGGCATGGGACATTGAAAGGGAGATGTGGAGCATTGAAACTAGGTTCCGGATACAGTGATAGTTTTTTTTTTTCCAGATTTTGTACCTCGATTATTATGGTCATTGCCGAGGTCTGTATATAGCGAGAGAATTTGGAGAAGGGTAGCCCGATGGTAGAGAGCTCATGCCAGGAGTGGATTTTTTTTCTTTTATATATACTGATTTGGAAGGTTTTGGTCTAGGCTTCCATAGGAATGATCTAGTATACTTGTCAGAGATTGAGTTGGATATTTTTAACATGGATTTGTGTAGATGACTGAGGAGGCTGCGGGTGTTGAGGGGGCCATGTCATTAGTGGATGCCATGGCCTGGTGGGGGATTGTCGCCCGCATTAGGCGGGTGGGCAGGTAAACTTGGGGAGAGTTTGGTGGTGGTAAACTCGTGTCTGTAAGACAGAGTTTACATGAACTGTTATGGTTATTGATTCGTTAATAAACTTGGGTCTGTAAAACAGAGTTTACAGCAAGTAACTCTCCCTCCCCCCCCCCCCCCCCCCCCCCCTGCTCCCCGCTGCGACTCACCTGTCAGCTGCGGCGGCTCCCGAATCTTCAGGGACGAGCAGGGAGATACTCGGCTAAAGCACATTACTCGAGCGAGTAGTGCTTTAGCGAGTATACTCGCTCATCCCTAGTTAGCATACATCACACAAAATATTAGATGCCACAGTGGGAAAGTGCAAGGACTGTGTGTATGGCGTAATAACCAGATCACAGTAACCAGTAAACAATATGAAGTAATATGAAGAAAGTTAAGGCTGGGTTCACACAGGGCGGATTTGTTGCAGTTTTGATGAGCTTTTACCGTAGCAGTTTTGCCGCAGAAGAACTGCTTCTGCGTCAAAACCGCTTCAAAGGTTAATTTTGGCTCACGGATTTTCTCGCGGAAAAATCCGCAAGCGTTTTTTTCTGCAGCGTTTTTGCTTTTTGCCGCGGATTTTGCTGCGTCCATAGAGGTCAATGGACAAAAAAGCGCTGCGGAAAAGACAGAAGAATGGACGTGCTGCATCTTTGAAAACCACACCGCAGTTGCATTTCCGCACTGCGGCTGTGTGGAAAAAATCCATCCTGTGAGAACAGCTTTTTGCCAAAACTCATTTGTGCTGCATTGCACTACAAACGCAGCGGTTTTGCCGCAGTGTGGATATGCAACGGCAATCCGCGGTAAAACCACAGCAAATCTGCCCTATGTGAACCCAGCCTAATACTTAAAGGGGATCCCCTTACTGCTGGACTTCCTAGCTTAAAAGTGGATCTTTCATGACTTCTATGCTTACCCTATCTCAGGTCAGTATAGGAAAGAGTGGGAGATCCTGAACTCGGGGAAATCTAGAGTTCTATGGTTTTGTTCAATTTTTTTTCTAAGCCATTGCTTAAATGCTGGCAGGACTTGTATAGAGAGCCTGTGAGTGCTGCTTTCCCTGCCCACACACCGTGATTGATTGCTCTTCTTGTATAAGGCCCCATTTACAGGCAACGATTATCACTAAATATTTGATCAAACAATGTCTTTTGAGGGATAACTGTTGTGTGTAAATGCTACCATTGTTTGCTTTTCTGCCGAACAATGATTTTTAGTTGAGCTTAAAATCCATCGTTCGCCGGATAGCTGATAGCAGGGACTGCACGCTGTGATTCTCCCTGGGACCACTGTTAACATTGTGTTCAGCTGCAGTGCTGCAGGAAAACATAGGGGCTGTATGCAGAGAACAGACCACCTGTTGTTCTCTATATACAGCTCAGGGAGGCTCATTTACATGCAAACGAAGGTAATAAGTGCCCATTAGCAGCTTATGTAAAATGATCGCTTAAAACTGTCAATCATCCTATCTTTTGAATGAATTTTGAGCGATCATATTTGCGTGTAAATGGGGCTTAAGTCTGTATATAGCCATTTCTGTCAGTCACCCTGCATGGGCAGTTGAAGTAGAACTCTCAACCTCTCATTGAGTCTTGACAGTATCTCAAAATTGTTTTACATAAAAATACTGAATCCGATCATAAACTGTAAATCTCTATAAGCTCAGCCTTTCCCCCTCTGTCTTATTCTGCCCTTATATTTAAAGCCCTTCCCTGAAAAACATTTCAGGGGTGATGGCAGCAGGATCCTCCACCGCAGCTGTCATGTGTGACAGCTGCGGTAGGGAATCCTTTATTCTCCGCAGGGATTCAGAATTCCCCTGCTGCATCTGTCACAGCAGCAGATGTGTTCTGCATCTGCGTGGGACAAGGCAGCGGCAGAGAGGTAAATTTTTTTTTTTTTACACTAATATTTTTGTTTTTCAGGGAAGGGCTTATATGTAAAGCCCTTCCCTGAAAAACATTTCAGGGGTGCCGGTAGACTATTGTTTTCAATGGAGCCGCCGGCAGCAACCGCGGCTCCATTGAAATCAAGTCAGGCAGCTACTGAGCATCGATCACCCTGAAAAATGCTCGGGTCTCTCATTGACTTCAATGGTGTTCGTTACTCGAAACGAGCTCTTGAGCGTTACAAAAAGCTCGGTTTGAGTAACGAGCACCCGAGCATTTTGGTGCTCGCTCATCTCTAATCGTATCCATGAGGGGAGATGAAATTGCATAACTAAAGTCCCCTGGTTTGTCCCACAATAGGATCTTTATCTGCGGACCTTACCCCGGCTTCGGAACATGCGCCCATCAGCAAAATAGCAGACACATGTGCAAAAGTCGAGGATTGCCCAGAAAATGAAAAAGCTTCCTGTTCCTGGCTACCGAAGGTAGCTGAGAGCTTGGAGATGTCACGGGGGGGGGGCTGCAGTAAATGGTCCCTGGTCAATGGATAATGGCGATCACATAAAAATATTTTAAAAAGTTGAAGTTTCATCTTCCCTCACCAATGCGATCGGTGAGAGAAAATGAAACTTTTTACCGGAGGCCCGCATATTTGAACCCCAACGTAATCCTTCTCCATGGACCTTCCTGGCTTCTGCGCATGCGACCGCCAGCAAAATGCCAGACACATTCGCTAGAGCCAGGGAGCCCGGGAAATTTAAAATCTCCTTGCTCCCGGCAATCAAAGGTCATCGAGAGCCTGGAGCAGTGACCAGGGGCCTCGTTGAGCGGTCCCCGGTCACCTGATAAAAAAGGAAGCGATCTACCTCAGGCCAGTCTTATACGACTGGATAGAAATTTCCGACTCCACATGCGTCTGATTTGCGGTAATACGCGGATGAATCAAATCAATGGATTACGCAATTCTCCACAGACTAGAGGGTCGGAATTACGTAATCCACTCGCAGAAAACAGAACGCTGCATGTTCTATTTTATCACGGATATCCGTGACATAGAGTCCATTGTGCTCCATGGTCACGTATAAACCCACAACTCATACGCAGTTATATTATGTACGGGCTGCGGGTACCCGTGTCATTCCTAAGCGACAGCGCAGGAAATACAAACAAAAAATGGTGTATTACACATGGCTGCCTGTGTAAGTATGCAGTTATGCGCAGTACATTACACGGCCATATGTAGCGCCACAGCCAGGCACACAGCTGGGATCCGCTGCGGGCCTTCACAAGTGGATTCTACATACAGCCGTGTGAGCCTGGCGTTATTCAGACCGCTACCAGTAATACGTAATTTACAAGAAGCCCTGGCAACTCTCACCTTCCTGCAGTTCCAGGAGCAGCTTGTTCAGCGCCTTCTGTGTGAGACCGCCGCACCTCACCAAGATTACAAAGCCTCACAGACCACCACTTTCTACACCCCATCCCTGCCGCTGAGGTCAAGAAATACCCCCCAAAAAAGCATGGGAGGAGGAGGGATACCTCATGTTTAAATGCCCCATGTGCCCATCCCCAGCAGCCTCTGTAATTACCCTTGTCTTCGGACACGCCACACAGTTTACATTATTACTTTTGTCTAAGATTTTACAATGGCGCCATCTGCTGGCTAGAGCCAGTACTGCGATGTGTGACATGCTGGAGAGGCCCCCCGACAACAGAGCAGCCAGTAATATACAGTAAGAATACCCTGCCAGACATCTTCTGACATCGAAGCTGTACAGGCTTCAATCAGAATGTCTTCAGATGTCAGACAGTGGGTTGGAAAGCGTTAAGCATCTTTAATTCTACAGCTTCAAAATGTTCAATAAAAAATTAAATTTGAAAAAAAATCTGATCTTGATATTTTTTCACTGTTTGGGTTAGTGTGCTAAGCAGCCCTGGTGTTTCTCTACTCTACCTTGGATTTCAGGTAGGAGGATATATGGCACCAATTTTAGCCTTTGTGTTGTAGATGTCCAGTCTGTCATCTAGTGGTCCCGACACGATAAGGAAATCTATGCATAGACTCTGCATCTCCTACTATCAACCTCTCCCGATTATTTGTGAGACTCATACTCCACCACAGGAGGATTTTTTTCAACCTCTGAGGCAAATCATTTATTTGGCCTAGTTTAAATCTAACTTTAAAGTTAAAAGATTCAAGCCTAAGCAATTCAATCTGCGGCCCAGAACTTGAGCCATAAAGTCCAGAGGGAGGTTCCCGACACTGCTGCGGTGCGGGCCAATAATCTTGCTGTATCCGCTTCGCAGATAAATTTTCCTGCCTAGCCTATCTCCTGCACAATGTCTAATTCTTCTGGCGAAGAGACAAAAGACTGCTGCAATGTAGTTGCTTGGCAGATTCGCTGGTGGCCCTATCGAACCAGGTAAAGACAAAAACAGGTTGTAGTGCCGAACCCTCTGCCCCAAAGGAAACTTTGGCTAGGGATTCAAAATTTTTGGCTCCTGCCTCCCTAAAGAACGAGGCATCAGCCATAGGCACTACTGGTAAAGACGAAATGATACAAGATATCTAAATGCTTTTGTTTGGTGAAGTGTTTGCTGGGAAGGTTTCATTCCCTAGCTAAAAGGTCCTCAAATTCTGTATGGGAAGGGAAGACCTTTGGGCGTCTGAAGGTAAAGGTTTTCTCAGATGAAGTAGGTGTCAGACCCTTCAGGTGAAGGTTCACTTTCACTGCAAGTATTAGGCTACCAACCAGAGAGGAGAGTTTAGAGACCTGTTCCTCATTCAAGTCCAAATCCAAGTGAGACTCAGATAGTTCGGCTTTAACGTGATGGCGATGTAGGGGTGCTTGAAGATTGCTTTGAACTAGTAGGCCTAACCTACTTCCAGGACCTACCACCGGAAAGGTACGCATGGGGAAATAGTCATTGTTTGTTACACACTGTGGCAGTAGACAGTGCGGTCCAGCCTGTGTATAATAGCATTGGACGTCAGAATTGATGGCAGCGTTTGAAGGGTTAACAAACCCCGATGAGCAGCACTGCTTCTCAAGGCTATTGTGGGCGGGTATCGGCTGTAAAAAATAGCTGACACCTGCATGGTATAGAGCGGGATCGACCCGTGATCACCCTCCATTACACACCTTGAACCTCCAGGATGTAACTATATGCCCTGCAGTGGTATGGGGTTAATGGTTATAGCGCACATTCTGATGCATGGAATGCATTAGTTACATCATCCTGCAATACTAAAGAGGAGCGGTTGTGTATAGAGTGTACTTCATTTGTGAATTTACAATGAAGGCCTATATACTGGACACAAATATGAATCCTTCCACACAAGAGAGAAGAACCCAACAACAAAGCAGGACTGATAGAAGAAATGAATGACAAGTCATGTAATGAGATATCAAATACATTGTCTCAGGTCTTTAGAATGTTATGTACAGAATATACAGACGGGGGGGGGGGGGGGGGCACAGTTATTCAGGATGTGTGTATGGGGGCGCTGAAGAGTCAGTTCCACTCATTGCGATACTGTTCTTGTCACTGAGGGCTCTGGTCACGGTGCTGGCAAGGGAATGCAGAACTTTTCTGGACAACCTCATTCTACCGTCGGTCGGATCACGGCCAAATTATTTCACTGGTTAGATAAGGAACAGACCGTTATCATTTCACACTGTTACCTGCAAGGAAACAAAAACCGGGCAGGACATGATTTGTATTCGCTCTACTTATAGTAAATCTCCATGGTCAAACTATTGTATGTAATCACATGAAGAACCCTAAAAGAGAAGGTATATGTTTGCCTAAACTTGTGTGATCCCAGCGGGGTCTACATTCACTTTATGTAGATTTACTTCTCGAAGTTTGAGAATGGTCCAAGGCTGGACAGAAGCTTCACCTGAGGCTGAGATTCCTCACTGACAGATTAATAAACAGGGGTCATATTTGAGGGCGGCATTCATCTTCTTAGTCTACAGTCACATTTGCATTGGGGATTCCATTTTCCTTCTCTGTTTATGCAAGCTGAAAAAGGGAATCCTCTGGACAAATGGTTCAATGACCGAATGAACCCCATTGACTATAATATGGGTTCTGCTTGGCTCTTGCAGACATTTCATGTTGGATCTGCGCTGGAACTGAGCGGGATGATTAAACACAATGATAAGTGAACGAGCTCACAATGACTGTTAGTCCTGTTGAATCTCATTCTGTTATTAGCTTTTGTTTAAACCCAACAATTATCTTCACTTTCGCTCATTTGAACCATTTTTTGATGGATATCGTAATAAGGCAGCATTACTCAGAGCATCGTACTATTCCTGGCAGCCCTACTGAGTACTGCAGCATTGTCGCATTCACGTCAATGGGACGGCTAGAGATAGTCGAGCTCTTGTGTCACGGTTTTCTATTGTAAACAGAAGTGTGAACCAACACTTGGCATTATTGGAGCGTGTCTGCACTTGGGTTGTGTAGGATGATCTTGGATCACGTGTACCGTCATTACATATATTACAAGGAGCAGACTGGCTGTATGTTTATTACTAAATCTATAGCCTATATATGATTCTATCTATCGCTCTCTATCTATCTATCTATCTATCTATCTATCTATCTATCTATCTATCTATCTATCTCGCGCTCTCGTCTACCTATCGTGAGCTGCTGGGATTTCCTGGCAAAGTTTCCATTTGAGTTAATACTACTGATATGAGCAGAGATCCCAATGATAAACTCTTTCCCACACAGTTTACATATTACTAACTAGAGGTATAAATGTGAGGTTCTTGGCGCACATTTTATTCCAATTGTGCGAGCCCATCTGCCCCGTCACGGCGACCTCATTCAGATGGGTCCCTACACTAAGACTAGATTTGTAGAAGAGGAGATACTCAGATGTGGCATGTGTCACTTCTCCATGTGGCTCATGTCATCCTCTGTCAGAGCACAGAATCACATTGTCCTCTATATGCATCAATATGATGCAGAACCTTCTAATAACTGATCTAGTTTGCAGTTGTTACACTGCACACATTGTATCTATACACTTCTAGGTGGCTTTTATTCTACATTATGTGCTTCATTCCAGCAGGAGCCTTGCTGTATGCTACCTTATATAATAACACATGGACAGATAATACTGATGTGAGTGACTATACAGGTAAAGTATCACACTGCTATGGTAAAGCATTCCCCGGGAATATATAACTAGCTGCTAGATAACCCGTCACTAGAGCTCTAACCTGTTATCCTCATCTATGATCAGGAGCATCTTTACACTGTGCGCCCCCTGCAGGGCAGAACCAGAGATCAGCGCTCAGGATTCTGTAGGGTCACAGTGATGATATAAGAAGGTCAGAGCGCATGTAGTGATCAGTTATGTATCTGCTATATAAATGCTACTTACATATAACCAGAGAATCCCTATAAAGCCGACCAATTACACTGGAGATCTCCTGTTCTACATATACAGTGTCAGTATAGGGACCCATCTCCATAAGGGGCCCTGGAGGGCCTGATGGGAAGAGAAATGTCATTTACATCCTGCTCTGCTTATTTAGTGACAATACTGAGTGTAATTGGAAGGCTTTGTCCATTGCAGCTTGTCCTGTATTCTGCTTCTTCTGTACGGTCAGTCACATCAGGGTCAGAACTTATCACATAATACAGTCACATAAACATTAACAGGATACAATAAGAAGCTTATACTGAAGATACTACTATTATCTCAAGCAATTAACAATACATTATACTTTATTATATATACTGTGTACATATATACAATGACATTAACATAACATTAATTACATTGAAGAGCATCACATATACACATATTCATATAATATCCATACAGGCATAAATATACACATTACCAATGCAAACAATATATACATTAAATATATAACATGAATACATTTGTGGGCACCAATCATATATACAGATATTGATGTGCTAATGCAATACACAGAAACATTAACAGGATATAGAAACATATCACATATGTATTACAGAATTATTAGTACATGGATGTGTATGCATATATAGATACTCACAGTCTTCAGATGTGAAGGCAGCCTAACTCATGGGAGAGATGCTTTTGTTACCATTATACTCTATACATATATTATATGACAGAAATAATAGTACACAGATGTATATGCATATATAGGTACATATACACTTTTATATACTCACAGTCTTCTGGCTCCCTAAGGATATAACATAAATACATGCGTGGGCATCAATCATATATACAGATATTGATGTGCTAATGCACGGAAACATTACCAGGATATAGAAACATATCACATATATATTACAGAATTAATAGTACACGGATGTATATGCATGTATAGATACAGTTACACTTATATATACTCACAGTCTTCAGATGTGAAGGCAGCCTAACCCATGGGAGAGATACTTTTGTTATATATTATATACATGGACATCAGTATATCCAAACTTTATATAAAAATAAACAGGCATAACACCAAAAAGTAAAGTACAAATATTATACGTATAAACACTGTGTGCACGTTATGTGTAGATTGTGTATAAATATATCTAAAACATGTGGACATTTATAATATGTACAGACATTGCAATATTAATAATACATACACAAACACTATATACAAGAATATGTTATGTACATTGCATATGATATTACCAACATGAATATAAATTACATATGTGGACATTGCAGAATATATATACACCATTATATACATGCAGACAGTATATACAAGCAGAACAAATGAGTATTCAAAACAGGTTGTAATGCTAATGATTAACATATGTTTACGCCTTAAGGTGTAGGTTACAGACGTGCTACTATTCAGACGTGTGATTTCAAAGACACAAAAAGAATGAAACTACTAGCAGACATGTATGTGATAATGCCTCATGTCCACGGACACGCACGGTTTCAAAGTGTGGAATCCCGCAGTGGTTTCCACCCGTGCCCAAAGCCATGAGGCCTAAAAAACATTTTCTTACTTGTCCGAAGCCAGTGTGGGTCTTTTCTGTCCACGGCCAGATCTTCTTTCTTCTGCACTGCGGGTGCGCTGTGCTTTTTTTTTAACATTTAAATCTCCTGTTTTCCCGCGGATCTGCTGCACATCCACAGTGTCAGCTTCAATGGAAGCCGTCAGTGCTGGATCCACAGAAAAATGGAGCATGCTGTGATTTTTTTTTTCCTGCATGTACGATTTGCATGCCAGGAAAAATTGACATCCACATGGTTTTAGTTATTTTGTAGTGCTAATGCATCCCTATGGGTGGCTTGATTTGCGGGTGCCTCATGAGAACGAGGTGTGGGGGTACATAGAAAAACATTGCACATACAAGCATATAATATTAAACACGTTAACTATTTAGCTGCTGCTTATGCTAGCAGGGTGCTATATCTTGCCCAGGCTAGGAGACTTAATACATGTGTCCCCTTATTCATTTTAACTATTTAGCTGCTGCTTATACTAGCAGGGTTGTATATCTTGCCCAGTCTAGGAGACTTAATACATGTGTCCCCTTATTCATATGAAGTATTTAGCTGCTGCTTATACTAGCAGGGTGCTATATCTTGCCCAGTCTAGGAGACTTAATACATATGTCCCCTAATTCATTTTAACTATTTAGCTGCTGCTTATACTAGCAGGCTGCTATATAATAAATATATGCTTTGTATTATGCTTTCAGGGACTTATATTATGTGGGGATCTTTTTAATGTAATGTGTTTTTATGATTTGTGTATTTCTGTGTTTTTCACATTATTATACTTACCTGGCTTCCCATTGATCCCTATTATGAACTCATCTTGTCCTTTGGCTTCGGTCATGTTCTCTTGGCATCACTTGCTTTCAGCTCTATATCAACAAAATAATTTGATATTTGTGACTGATAGGCTGTGATTGCTGTGATATATCTATACGAGAGGCCACATTGACACGTAACCATAGAAAGCAAGAGAAGACCTCTATATCCTCAGAGATAAAGACCCAAAATAGGACTTACAAGTGAGGAGCCTGCGGGCAGCAAATGCCCTCCATAGGGAATAAGTGCTCGTTCACCTGGGCGTATTCGCACAACATAAAACCCACACAAATTTTGCATGCATAATCCTCAGTAAATAGAACCCATTGATCTCAATTTCATGCAATCTGCGATCGCGTGAAAAATCTGCAACATGACCTTTCCTGGTGTCATTTGTGCACCGCAAGAGCCTATTGAAATCAATCCACTCAACATTTGTGTGCGCAAACATGTGGCAAATGCATGCCAAAGCCGGCAAAATAAGCGGGCATCTGTGCATTCCAGTCACACAAAATGCTGCGTATTTCTGTGGCTGAAATGCCCTTACGCCCGTGTGAATGAGCCCTAAACACAGGACAACTATAGATCTTCTACTCGAGCTTCCAGTATAGATCTCCATCACATGTCTACTAGTACTGAATGGAGAGAAGAACATCACCCACCAATAACTGACTGCACACAACTGACAACTTTCAATTTGATGACCAGCAATCCTATTGGTGGTCGTCTCCTGACGTTACTATGGCAACATAAACAATTTATAAGGAAATACCTCTATGTCATGAGACAGCATGTACATTTACTATCTATATAGGATTGCTATTATGACGCCTATTTTCCATAAAGAATAAAACTATCAGGTAATTGGTAGTTTTGAGTTCAAGTAAAATATATTAATAAATCTATATTTTATATATGATACTGCATTTCATGTAACGCTACAGCACAGTGCACCTCCTCCCCCTCCATGCGGACTCTATAACCCAGTTCCCATCTACTTACTGTATTGTTGGATGAAGAAGCGATGTATCATTTCCTCTGGTCTCAGATGTGTCTCCACCTCTTCAGAGTCAGTGCTGTTGTTCAGGTGGCAGAGAGAGTGATGTCATACCACTTATGGCAGATGTCTTGGTTACGATGAGGTCACAACACTGGAGTTCTGTAAGTGCTTAAAGAGGTATTCCAGTAATATAAAGTTACTCATAGGATAGGGCATAACTAAAGTTACAATCAAAATTATCCCCCCCCCCCCCCTGCAAATTAGGCTTGTCAGATTTAAGAACTTACGGCTGTTTGTAAAACTCAATCAAATAAAAGCAATTTAAATAAATCTACACAACTGATATAAAAGTGGTTTCTCCAAGTTGAAGATAGAATGCCACTTTTAAAACCTGCAGTCTGAGAAGTATTCAGCCCCTTCATGACGAGCGTCTTCAGGGCTTATTCAGACGACCGTATATCGGATAGGTATTCATGAGAGGGGGCAGGGCGGGGCGGGGACAGAGCTAAGTTTCGAGACCTAGCTCTGCCCTGCCTCGCCCCTCCCTTTGCAAATAGTGCCGAGGGGTGGAGAGGGCGTGGGAGCTCAGTGCACTACTCCCATCTCTTCCAGCCTCCTCCCCCTGCAGAGAGGGACACCGTATATTGGCCGGGCGTGAATACCTGGCCAATATACGGTCGTCTGAGTAAGCCCTTAGGCTGTATTTACACCAGCGGTAATAATCCGGGGGTTCTGTGTTGTTGCGCCGCGCACAGAACCTGCGTGTTTAAAGAACCAATTATTTTCAGTGGATTCGCTCTCATCCAGCAATGTTTCGCTCGTACCAATACAGTGAAAGTGAAAAATCACAGTTTGTCTTATTTTTGGGTGATTTTGTCTGCAAGGATCACCCAGTATTCTGTAGAGGAGACAAAAATACTGCATTACACTCATCTGCAAATGCAGTTCTCATGAGTTTGATGTGTTTTTCCATTTTAACTATTGAAGGCATGAGCAATTGTTTTCATGAGTGACAAACACATTCAGCGATGCAAATCGCACGTTTTTAAAGGGGAAGCGCATTGCAGAAGCCTGTAAATCTGCGGTTTACGAGTGCGATATAGGTCTGAGTTATCACACTTGCCTGTGTACATATAACCTCATGCCCCATTTACATGAAACAACTGTCGGCTAAACGATCTGCGCGAACATGTGACGTCACCGCTGGTTGTTCGCGCTCGTGCAGAACGTTTAGACAGGCAGATCATCATATTCTGTGAGAAGCACGGAGCGGGGGGGTTAGTCGCAGCGAGAAGTAAGCAAACAGCAATGATTATTATGCTGGTTGAAACGAAAAGTAAACTAATAGCGCACGATGGCTGCGCATTTACACGCAAGGATTACGGCGCAATTTCTTTTGTTTGAACTAATTTAGAATGGAGCATTAGTACTTAGTAGGGCAGCGTCTGGCTTCCAGCTGTGTCTCTAGGGGCGTTCAGCGCTTCGTTATCTTTCTGTATCCCTTTCCTTGTCTATAAAAAGTAATAATCTCTTCTCTTAGGCCCAATGCCCATGGACGGACTTTTGCTGCGGAATTCGCAGTCAGACGCCCGCCGCGAAATCCGCAGCAATGTCCGTCCATTGACATGCAATGTTAAAAGATTCTTCCCTGCCCACTGGCGGAAATTAACTGTGATTTTCCGTTTGCGGGGGTGAGTCGCAGCAGGTTCTATTTAGTGCAGAAAAACGCACAGACAGTTTCCATTGCAGTCAATGGAAGCTGACCGGCCGTCAGCACTTTCGCAGTAGTATCGCAGGAATCCGTGTTAGAGCCCAGCGCTGGCGCGTTACGCCCTGCCCCAGCCGAAACACTCGTAGCGGATCCGGATAGGCGAGTATAGAGTCTCTGGGGGTCACCGGGTCTAATTCCGCTGTGAGATTTCGCAGTCGGATTCCGACCCGGCCGCGGGCAGGAGGACTTACAGGGGTTTTCCAGGGAAATACTATTGAAGATCTTTCCTCGGGATATCAATAGTTGATCGGCTGGGGTCTGTTAATGGGTGTCTCTCGTCTACCCATCTCACACCTACCGCCTCCCACCTACCTGTCTCACATCTCGCATCTATAGTCTATGCTTATTTAACCCCTTCAGTTCTGTGTAAATGTCTCTTCTCAGAGTCAGTGCTGACATTTTCACTACAGGATACGGTTTACTAGTAGATACATGACTATAAATGTGCTTTCAGGCCAGTTGTCACCTTTCTGTTCAGCGGCTCACTGTAAATAGATGTTTCTCATATTCTATTATATACACACAATTTTACAATCTCCTGTAATTGATGCTTATGTCTTCCGTTCCGAAGCAAGTGTGTGCATAGAGCTGTATAAAAATGAGAAATCAGTACGGTATGTAATCTTTAATCCTTAAAAGGAAGCTGTCACTAGGTTCATGCCACCCAAACCCACGGGCAGCATGAACCCAGGACAGAGATGCCCATTTGGCATGTGTCTTGTTTTATTCTGAACCGCTGCTGCGCTACAGAAAGAAATCTACTTAGAAGTTTGACGCAACACTCAAGTGAGGGGGCCGAGCCGCAGCGGGCGCTCCTTGCCGGTAGTATCCAGCCTTGGCAGATCTTCTCCTTGCTTGTGTATATTGAGTATTATTTTTGTATACCATGTGTGTTATCGGTGGGGAAACTCATTTAATATATTCTGTAAGGGAAAGGAGTATAGATTGTATATTCTCTAAATGTTGTTGGGCTAATTATGCATCTGTCAGACCCGTCTTACATATTTAATCTTCCCTCTCAAATGCTCTTGTTTTATTTCTAGTTGCATAAAAAGAAATCCTGCAGATCATGAATAGAACCATCTCAAAGCCAAGAGAAACCCAGAGAGAAAACAGTCCTGTAACCGGTAATACATGTATAATATTAAAGTGCAGTGCTAAATGGAAGCCAATTAAAGTCTAGTGAAGTAGAATACTTCACAAAGATCTGTTACCGGGTCGGAGGGAGAAGGGGGTATATAACCTGCAGTTGTTCTCTGCCGTCCCTCTGATCCATTGGTTCTGGGTACTGTTTTTGGTTGTCTAAGGTGGCTGATATAACCTGCTATACCTGCTCTCTGATTGGCCAGCACTGATCACATGAGCAACACTGGTCAATCAGAGAGCAGTGCACAGTATACATTAGATAGTTAGAAAACTGCAACAGCCATCTTGGGCGCCTGAAAAATGTGACCTGGAATTCGTGAATCGGATAGATGGCAGAGAAGAACAACTGCAAGTAATATACCCTCCTTCAGTCCAGGGTAGAAGTTTGGTCCTGAAACCAGAGGGTTGCTATAAAGCACTAATCTCAGGATTGTCTTGGCACCTATCCACAAAATAGGTGCCGAAAGTCTGATTGGTGAGGGTCTCGCCACCGAAACCAGCACTGATGCCAAGAACAGGGTCGCCGTATCCGCCTCTCCTGGTGCATGAATGAAGGTGCGGATGACTGTTTGCTTCTGCTCAATTCCTTTCAATCGGGCTGCCGGAGAAAGCTCAGGACAAGCACTTAAGCAGGACCACAGAATGTAATGGACTGGCATTGTACATGCTCAGCCGCCACACTAGTCAAGCTGCTCCTCACTGCGGGGTTTGAAGTGAGCAGCAGAGAGGGACACGGGATTGGCGTTTTTGGGATCGGTGGGTGTCCCAGTGGTGAGATTCGCGCTGCTGATCAGACTTTATCAACTGTTCTGTGGATAGGTGGTCGGTCCGTTCTGGAAATACCCATTTACAACTAAAAAAACAAGTCCTCCTAGCCAATGTTATATTCCAGTACCGGCCTGTGGAAGTGGTTTTATCCTTCCACTTAGTAGACATTGCTGAGTAGTTTGTAAACCCGATCACTAAACTGAATCATAAACTAATGCTTAATTTTCTAGAATTTTTTTTCAGCTCTATGCTGAATTAGGGGAAAAAAGCTATTCATACTTTGATCTGTTGCTCTTAAGAAGCTAGTGGTACACTTGATGGATGAACTGTACTTTTCCCGCAATATCATGGTAGAAATTGTTACCATTTCTGCTTCGTTTTCTAGACACTGTCCAAGCGCCGTTGTCCAAGAGAACCAGATTTGTTGGACCTGGAGGATATCATTTTAAAAAAACCTTCAAGCTGAAACAGGTGAGTGACACAGCTTCACCCCTTTGTGTATTATGGCTTGGTGGGTCTGAGGTACTTAGAGGAGGGACCGTTGTCTGAGATTGTCCATCCATTAGGCCGCCATATGATTACCATGTATTACGTGTGTTCTGTATGCCCGTATGAAAGGTGGTAACTCGCAGGCAATTAATCGCATTGCCTTACGCAGTTCCTCTCAAATTAGCGTATCGGAATTGTGTAATACATGAGCGCAAAACAGAACGCAGCATGTTGTATTTTTGCCACATATATGCACATGATAGAGCCAATACGTGTATATATATATATGGGCTTGTATATACACATACCCATATGCAACTACATTGGGGTGAGCGCCCCCTAAGGTAGATTGGTCAGTTTTAAATGTGTTAGTGGTAACCCTTACTAGGCTGTAAAGAAAGGGTGAGTCAGGGTGATGATGGGGAATGTATGTCTGCTTAACAATTGTGTTTTATTAATGGTGTCATGTCTGAGCTGAGGTAGCTGAGCTCTGAGGTGACTGGGCGCTGCTCTGAGGTGACTGAGCTCTGAGGTGACTGAGCGCTGCGCTGAGGTAACTGAGCTCTGAGGTGACTGAGCGCTGCGCTGAGGTAACTGTCCACTGTCAGCTCTGAGGTAACTACTGCTTGGTATCTGTCAGCTGCGAGATAACTGACCGCTGTATGCAGACTGTCGGCTGTGGGGTAACCGGAGGATGAGGCTGTGATGACCGGAGGAACAGAGATGGTTAATAATGGTTACTGGGAGGTTGGTGTTTCCTCAGTGTAACTAGTTAGGTGGTTGTTAGACATCCTTGGGGTGCCTCACCACCTGGATGTAACTAGTTAGGTGGTTGTTAGACATCCTTGGGGTGCCTCACTACCTTGGTGTAACTAGTTAGGTGGTTGTTAGACATCCTTGGGGTGCCTCACTACCTGGATGTAACTAGTAAGGTGGTTGTTAGACATCCTTGGGGTGCCTCACTACCTTGGTGTAACTAGTTAGGTGGTTGTTAGACATCCTTGGGGCACCTCATTACCTCGGTGTAACTAGATAGGTGGTGGTTAGACATCCTTGGGGCGCCTCACTACCTCGGTGTAACTAGTTAGGTGGTGGTTAGACATCCTTGGGGCCCCTCACTACCTCGGTGTAACTAGTTAGGTGGTGGTTAGACATCCTTGGGGCACCTCACTACCTTGGTGTAACTGGTCAGGTGGTTGTTAGACATCCTTGGGGCGCCTCACTACCTCGGTGTAACTAGTTAGGTGGTTGTTAGACATCCTTGGGGCACCTCACTAACTCGGTGTAACTAGTTAGGTGGTGGTTAGACATCCTTGGGGCACCTCATTACCTCGCTGTAACTAGTTGATGAGGTCACTGTCATGTGATCAGGGGCGGAGCATGTAACTCACCGACAGACGGGTGGTCGTTAGTATTTTGATTGTTTTTTCAATCAACCTATGTAATGCCTAATAAATTAACCCATACAAGGGAAAGCATTGGTTTTACTAGTCGTGCTATGGTCTTGAAGGGGTCCAGCTCGAAAAAGGCCTTATTGATCAGAACTTACCGTGCATTCACAAGGTTAAAGGGAAAAATCTATTTCTACATCTTACAAAATCAAATGTGGATTCTGGAGTAAAAGCCTGAACGTGTTACACATAATTTACGTTGTTTACTACCTGCCTTCTCCTGATTAATGGTATTTGTCTTCCATTCACTCTAGGCAACCCTGTGTCAGCAGTAGTTACCTGTAATCTTTTTGTCGTACCAGCACTAAGAAAGATGCAGGGAATCCTGGATCCAAGACCTACAATCATCAAAGCCAGGGTATTTATACCGCCCATGTTATATGGAGAGCGGAATTCGTATCTGCCGTTCCATCGCTATTTATTGCAGTCACCCCTATTAGGAAATGTTATACACCTCTAAAACAGTGTGTGTTTCATGTCCAAGTGTCTAGTGAGGCGGCTCTATACACGTACAAAGGGTCTTTATTTTGAGAATTTACCATATAAAGCAGTTATATGACTTTACATCAACATGAATGTCTCTGTATATGAAGACACAAAATAGCTGCTCAATTTCCATTACTTTGCCGCTGTTTGAAAACTTATATTGTTTTTGTTTTATAAGTAAATGTTAAAGTGACCCTCCAGTTTTCTGGACAAAATTCTGCAATGGAGCCGGAGGAGGAACGTGGGTGTGTATATTATCTGCAGTTGTTCTTCTCTGCCGTCTTTCCAATTTGCAGTTCCAGGTCCTCTTTTCGGGCATTCAAGATGGCCGATTCAGTCTTCAATCTAGCTAATCTCTACAGTGTATTGGTAGTCTTAGACTAACGATGCATTATACCTGTTCGCTGACTTGCCAATGGACAATCAGAGAGCAGTGCATTAGGTAGTTAGAAAATAGCTGTAGCCATCTTGGACAGGTGGAGCCACGGCCTGAAACTGGCAGATTGGGAGGCGTGGCATAGAAGAACAAGTGCAGGTAATTTACCCTCCACTTCGTTAGGTACAAGGACAGAATTTTGAAGGTTTACTTTAAGAGGGATTTTCAACGATGGGATGTTTCAACGGTGGGGGTATGACTGCTGGGACCCCCAGTGTTCAGTGTTCCTGAGACTGGGGGACCTGCGTCCCGCTTATTTCACAGTTCAGCATACATCGTCTCGCTTCTGCAGGGAAGCAGGGAATAGAGCTGCTGGTCACACAGAACAGGCTGATTCCTCTCAACGGTGCAGGCAGATAGCCGAGTGCTGTGCTGTGTTTGCCTATATGTCTGACCTATTGAAATGAATGGAGTAGTGCCACTCCATTCATTTCAACGGGGCAGACAGAAATAGCCGAGTGCTGTGCTCGACTATTATTGTCTGCTTCATTCATTTCAAAGGGGCAAACAGCCAAGCACAGCAATCGGACGATCCCACTGATCTATCAGTTTTCACTGGATGGGTGAAAACTGGAAAAAATGTCCCATCGCCCGGAATACCGCTTTAAGGAAAAACTCCAGGTAAATGTGTATGTGATTAAGGCCGATTTCACATCGGAGTCGGAGGTTCAGTCGCAGATTCGGCTCAAAGTACTGGAAGAAAAAGTGCTGCATGCAGAGCTTTTTCTTTCATCTAAAGTTAGGCAGCCGAGTGGAAAACAGACGGACCTCATTATAATCAATGGGGTCTGTCTGGTGCTTGTGGTGCTGTCCAGAGAATGAGCCATTTGGTTGCAGAGATTCCCCTTTCCTGCTCCCCGAACAGAGCACAAAAGTGGAACCATGGCTGCAGATATAAAACCACCCTAACTTTACACTATACGGTCTTTGTGTTCCCCAATTTCACTACTACAATATGTTGCTAACAATTGGAGGATGTTATGTTAAAGGGGTTGTACTGTTTTAAAAAAAAAACATTTTCGTGTACCCTATTAGGGAATTATGAGTTAACCCTTTCCAATCAACTGTCTGACAGCTTCCGACATTCTGATTAAAGCCTGAAGACGTCCGACAGGGTATTTTTACTGTATATTGTCGGCTGCTCCGTCATCAGAGCCTCTTAGGTACACCACATACTGCAGTGCTGGTTTTAGCCAGCAGGTGGCGCTCTTGTATAATGACAGAAAGAAAAAGCCTCATAGGAATCCAAAATTAGATTAGAAGAGGGCATTGAGGGTCCCTGTCTCCTGAGGAGTGGAGAGCAGTTAGAAAGAATGTCTCCTGATCTGGAGGACTTGACCTGCCCTGCATTACACAGACCTCTTACTCATTTTAATGGGCTGTGTGTAATGCTCAATTTCACCATGGCTTATTTTTGTGCTTGAAGAAACTAGTAATTTAATTGGTATGCAAGCAGAACACCAGCTCCACTTGTACGGAGTTACATCCTGTATTATTCTCCAGAGCTGCATTCCCAATTCTTCAGGTTTCATTGCCAAAATACCCTATGATTTATTACTGGATGTATGTCTGGATATATATTGGCATATTTGGGAAATGTGATTTTCACATCAGGCACTGAATAGTTTCACTGCATCATAGGAGTGCAATGGGGACCAGCAGAATTATGGGCACAGCTCTTGATTATAATGCAGACTGTAAGTCATGATCAGTACAAGATAAGTAATGCTATATATTTACAAAGTCCTCTTTAGACCATTCCTTTTTGTTAGAAGGGACCCTCATTAAAAATAAGCTAATCCCAGTTTGTCCAACTGCTGGACCCCAAGCAAACCACTGGAATCTATGAGGGAAAAGACAGCAAGGGGAACTTCTACACTTGTCCATTGCTATCAGTGGCATGTCTGTGTAATACATAGATGTGTCTGTTTTTTCAGATGCTCCTAGCTGCCGCTCTTCACTCTCGTAGATGGTATTTAAAGTTGGACAGATGATTGAAATACAACAAGAAAAATAGGTGAATATGACTGAATATAGGAGAACATTTTCTTTTCTGTCTTGCAGTTATCTTGTGATGTAAAGTTGGATCCTCGCCCAGAGTACCATCGCTGCATACTTACGTGGCATCACCAAGAGCCACTGCCTTGGGCACAAAGTACAGGTCTCTATTGACTACATATAACTGGACACTTCTATCAGTTAGGTTGTACTGGATATTTTAATAACATTGCCATCAACTTGATAATATAACTAGCAGATATCACACAGTCAGAAAGTGCCATGGCGGGGTGCCCACCCCTACAGCTTCTAACAAAAAATAACTGCATAACCGGTAATGGAAGCCACCATTTTCTTTTCTTAGGGTAGCTTTTCACAGGATGACTTTCGGGTATGTAAGCGTTCGAAAGCCATTCCAACAACTAAGACTTCTGTACTTTCACACAGGAGCGATAGTCGTTCAGTTAATGGAGGCGAAGCGCGCTGGAGATCTCTTCCGGCTGTCAACCTCCGTTTACTGTGAACAAACAGTTGTTCAATGAGAACTCACTAGTTGCTTTGTTACACTTAGCCAAAACAAAATGATCAATGAGCAATTTCTCGCTCAATCGAATCCTGCGTTATTGCACAGAAAAACTATCAGTCAAAATTGCTAGTTCGAACGATTTTTCAGCCAATAGTTGGCACAGGTGAAGCCACCCTTAGGCTCCTTTTAGACTTGTAAAGGTTGATTTCTATTAGCCCTGCAAGGAAGAAGAGGGATTTGAATGGAAATATGCTGGTGGATGACTCGCTATAAAGCAAAAAGAATTTATCATATCAGTCATGGAAGAAGTAAAAAAAAAACTGACCAAATGGTGGCAAGAACCATTTTTAGGAAAGGTTCCTATAGCTTGCTTGTATGGTAAAGCGTTAACAGTCGATGTGGCAAAACATTGCAAAAAGAACAGGCGTGGTGCATAATATGGTGTAAAAATACATTGGGATGAAATGGAAATCCGCTGGCTCTATTCTATATTGTATCATCAGGAGATCTGAAAATCCTTTAGCTGGAAACCTGACCTTGATTGCCAAACAGACATTACTCAACCCGTCACCACAATAGATGACCACTAAGGGTCCCACTACCTACATCAAGAAAGTCAGAGGAGTCAACTTGAATTATACACAGTATATTGTACCTTACATTGTTTTAGTTTTTACTTTATGTTCCTAAGGACCAAAAAAATGGATGCCAGGTTTGGAAAATCTTTTTATAGTTCCCATAAATATCATAGAATCGTGGATTTGGAAGGGACCTCCATGGTCATCCGGTCCAACTCCTTGCTCAATGCAGGATCACTAAATCATACCAGACAGATGTCTGTCCAGCCTCTGTTTGAAGACTTCCATTGAAGTAGAACTCACCACCTCCCGTGGTAACCTGTTCCACCCATTGATCACCCTGACTGTCGACTATCTAATTTGTGTCTCCTCCCTTTTACTTTCATCCCATTGCTTCTAGTCTTTCCTTGTGCAGATGAGAATAGGGCTGATCTCTCTGCACTGTGACAACCCATCAGATATTTGTAGACCGCTATTAAGTCTCCTCTCAGCCTTCACTTTTGCAAGCTAAACATTCCCAGATGCTTTAACCGTACCTAACAGGACATGGTTTGCAGACCGCTCACTATCCTGGTAGCTCTTCTCTGAACTTAATCCAGTTTGTCTATTTTTTTAAAAATTGGGGTGCCCAGAACTGGACACAGTATTCCAGCTGAGGTCTGACTAAGGAAGAGTAGAGGGAGATAATTACCTCATATGATCTAGACTCTATGCTTCTCTTAATACATCACAGAATTGTGTTTTTCATTTTTGCTGCTACGTCACAGTGTTGACTCATGTTCAGTCTGTGATCTATTAGTATAGTCAACTACTTCCTCCAGACCCTAAAGACGAATAACCCATCACACTAGAAGGTTAATCATTAGCCACTAGGTAGAGTAAGCTGATTAATGAACCAGTCTTTACATTACGTCGACTGATCCAGACACCAAGAACTCCCATATAGGAAATGTCCATTGTCATCTTGTCTTACGAGGAGTGTGCTAACGTCTATGTCTTCTCCACGCAGGTAATCAGATGAGCAGTCGCCTGATGAGTATGCGCAGTGCCAATGGACTGTTGATGCTACCTCCAAAGACAGAGCAGTATGTGGAACTTCACAAGGGAGAGGTGGTGGATGTCCTGGTCATCGGAAGGCTATGATGACAAAAGCAAGAGAGAAGCATTGATGCATGTCCACATATCATTGACTGTATCCTGTAATATGCAACGGCACAGCTAGTTTTTATGATTTGGATAAAGTTGATCAGTGTAGTCAACATCTTGAACTAAATTTCAAAAAACTGACTTTGAGGAGAAAAACTGAAAAAAAAATCTCCCCCCCCCCCCCCCCCCCAAAAAAAAAAAACCTTATAAAAAAAAACTCTTATAAAACCTTATTCTGATTATATCAAGGCAACTTTTCCTTCATTGCAATTGCTTTGTGTGTTACAATGCTAGGTCTAATAGCAGTAGCTTTTAGTAGACAGCAGTAGATGCCTGCAAAAGTTGTGTTTCTCTCATCCTTAAAGTACAAATACTTAAGCTCTTAACCAAGGCTGTCTGCTTACTTTATACTAGCTTAGATGACACTGCTGTTTCCCTTATCAGTATGCTTCATAACCGCTTCACAAGAGAGCTCTGCTTGTTCTTTATCTTGTATAATGTGTTGATGTGCCAAGTGGTTGCATCTGGATCCAGACTCCCATCTTATCTTCTTAACAAGGAGGAGAGACGTCCTGGCAATCACTCCGCTCAGTACTATTGGGCAGTAACTGAATACCTTTTCTTTGAAAAAAAAATTGCTTCCTTAAGTGCTGACAGCCTTTTTAACCAATACATTTAAGAAATGTACAGAAAAAAAAATCAAAAACTGATCTTGTACAGATTACAGTGTACCAGCATTCATGTGGAGAAAAAGAAGCAAAGAAAATACTGAAGAACTCTGTACCATAACATTTTCTGTAATGATATTGAAACAAGATGAATTAAATCCTTGACCATTATTTAAAAAATAAATAAATAAAATCTGTTCTTCTTTTGTCCTATGTTTCCTGACTTCAAAAAAGTGTAGTAGAGAATGTACAGCGCTGCTCCATCTCCGCAGTGATGAGTTTCTTTTTACTTTTATTGCTTTACTTTTTCTGTTGTTTTCGCCGAGTACTTTTTGTCGAACTTTTATAAAGTTTCCTCGTAACGATGGAAGTAAAGTTATTCAGTTTGTTGTTGCCAAATCCTATGACCAACGATATAGTTAGAAAAAACACATGGATGCCATTGTATGCTGGTTTTGAAGATACAAAAATACAGTCAGGATCTAGATGATACATTGTTTTGTTTTCTATGGAGGATGCGCCTTTTATTATTAGGAGGATGTGGGTTGGTCCAATCATATTCTGTGGTAGTGTATATGCATAATTCTTGGATTCTGCTCTTGACTTATAATTTTATTGTTTTTAGTACTGTACCAAAAAAAATGTATCCAGATGTATCCCATAAAGACATATATACTTTTGGTGTATGTTGGTAGGTAAAAGTAAAGTCCCCTGGTGCAAGCACAGAGTCATGACTGACTCCTAGGGCCACGTCACGTCATGACATTTTCTTGGCAGACCGTTTTTGCCGTGTGGTTTGCCATTGCCTTCCCCAATGTTCGTACCCATACACATTAAACTTAAGTTGATGAAAATGGACAATATCAAGCAAAATCCTCATTCATAAGGTTAAATTTAACAATCAACAATTGTTTCATCTGACAAATCGCATACACTCATCTAGTCAGATAGTTGACTGCACTGTGGTGTAAGCTGGGTGCTAGAATAGGAGTTCCATCTGATATATGTAAGTAAGAACTCTGCATTATATGGTGCCATACACGTGACCGATGTCTTCTCCTTCGTGCAATTCAGCTAATCCTTTGTGATGATATTTGATTACCAGTAACAATTGTTTGAAAAGGGTCCAAATATGTGAGTGGAATGAAATGTTACTGACTTAGGATTGCCTGTCTAATGAAACCCTCACATCTACAATTGTATGTTGGAGTACAGAGCTCTTTCTTAGACATACAGACCTTGTCTGGAAATCTTTGTCCAAGGGTGAGGCAAAAGATTCGAAGAATCATGCACAAAAGCTCATTAGTCTGTCGTCAAGTGTCATTGAACTAGTATGGCCAGTTTGAACAACTGTGGCAGCCAACACGGACTTACAAACGTATGGCTACATCTGTGAAACAATCATTCACTAGATGAAAATTTAACGACTGATCAACCACCTTCTATACGTCTTTGTACATGAGCTGACAATCTGGCATGAACGATCACATGAACACCCTTTTGCCTGACTTTTGACCTATGTAAAGCTGTACCTGATCCACCATTTAATAAGCAAACATTTGTTCAGCAGCTGGTCGCAACTTTCATGCAGCTGAACAAAATCATCGCCAGCTGCAAACCTCATGATGTCAACAAGGGATGTGGTGCCGACAGCAATGATTCTCTATGTGGGACAAACGATTAGTCCTGCAGAAGGTTTGAATCAGCTTATGTAAAGGCTTGGTATACAAGTGCCAATGATTTGGCGCTTGGCTACCGGAGCAAATTGCTCCATGCAAAATGCACTTAAAGAGCCTCTGTCTTCAACTGTTGGCCCCATGAACTGTATAATGGGCCTCAAAGATAAAGGGACGGGGGATCAGGTAAGATGCTTTTTATAGCCACAGGGTCCCTGTTCCAGGACTGTGTTTCTGAGAAATTAGTGTTCGCATATATATGGTGACACTCTTCCCAAGGCTGTGTGCGCCCACTCTCCTAAAGAGATAGATGGGAGAGCGTATGCGCACAGCCTTCTGATATGGTCACTGTGTGTGTGTGTGCTGATTTCTCAGGGGCCCAGCACTGAAACAGGGGACACTGAGTATAATAAGCAGACCACAGGCCCTCACCTTTGAGCCCCATAACTTAGTTTACAGTTAGTGATGACAGAAGCCCTTCAACTAATGTGAATGGCCACCTTTACTTTAGAAATGCTGTATTATATGCTGTATGATTAGATATTTTTAAACATATTTTGCCATCTATAATTGCAATGAAAATTGTTCAATCCCATTGCAAGTTTATTTGCCAAATTTACAAACTTTCAGCTGTTTGCAAAAAAGCAGGGGATGAACAATTTAAATAGCTCAACACAACTAACATAAGTGGTTTCTCCAAATACAACACAAAATATAATTTTTCATGACTACTGCACTTTTAGAATTATTCACCTTCCTCCCTCAATAAAATCCCTCATGGGAGCACACATTTGCAAATTAGGTGTTGTCTTAAGCACACCTGATGCAACTAATCAAGGGCTTTATTATCTATCTGGACTAGATAGAGGTTTGTGGACGACATTTGACTGCATGTTAGAAATATGGTTAAAGGCCCATTTAGACACAACAATTATCGCTCAAAATTCGCCTTTTGAGCGATAATCGTTATGTTTAACTGCACTAACTTCATGCAGTTTTCGTTAAGCTGTCGCTCAACGTTGTCTTTCAGCATGCTGAAAGACAACAATGAGCCTTATCGGGGATTCACAGCGGGATACAGCTGATACTATTGTTTCATACCCTGCTGACAGGCTGGGTATGAAGAACACAGCTGTCTAGCTGCGTTCTCCATACCCTTCTCGGGGCGTTCGGCTGGATAACAGCCGGGCGCTACATGCAGAAAACAGCTGGATGCAGAAGACAAGCAGGGCCACCCCGCTTGTCTTCTGCATCCTCCGCTCCGAGCGCTCGGCTGTATGACAGACGGGGGCTCCCAGCGGGGAACAGCTGGATGCAGAGAACAAGTGGCTCCCCGCTTGTCATCTGCATCCTCTGCTGGGATCGCAAGGTGATCGCTCAACGTTTGAGCAATCACCTTGTGCTTAAATGACACAACGATTATTGCTGAAAAGTCGCTCAAAAGACATCTTTCGAGCGATTATTGTTGTGTCTAAATGGGCCTTAACATAGTATGTTAGGCTGAAAGAAGACAATGTCCATCTAGTACAACCTGTTTCCAACCCCCTCTCCCCGGAAAGTGAAGACATCATTGCATAAACAAGGAAAATTATATAAAAAGTTAGCAAAGGCACTGACTGTTCCTATAGATACAGTTGGAAGCATAGTTTGCAAGTTTAAAGTTAAAGACACACTGGCTACACTACCTAAATGTGACAGAAAGAGGAAGCTATCACCGGCTGACACCAGATTCCTAAACAGGTAGGTGGTCAAATACCCTTGTATAACTGCAAAACACCTGCAGCAAGATTTGGTGGCAGCAGATACTGCGGTTTCAATTTGCACAGGAGTACAGCTCTACTGACCCAAAGCACAAGAAAAGTCAGCTCATGCCTAAAGCCATATAAATAAGCAACAGAAGTTTTGGGATTCTGTTCTGTGGAACATGAAACAAAAGTGAAACTTTTCAGGCCTGTGGATCAGCGGTATGTTGGGAAGAATAAAGCATATGCTAAAAAGAACCCCCTGCTACAGTGAAGTATGGCCGTGGCTGGGTGATACTCTGGGGCTGCTTTGTGTTGTTCTGGCTCTGGAAACCTCCAGTATGTAGAGGGCAAGATGGATTCAATCAAGTATCCAGGGCATCTTAGAAGAAATCATGCCTCTGTGAGGAAGCTGAAGCTTGGATGTCATTGGACCTTTATAATAGGACAATGATCCCAAACATACCTCAAACTCCACCAAGCCGTGGTTTCAGAAGAAGTCCTGGAAGCTTCTGGAGGGGTCTTCACAGTTGCCTGACTTGAACCCCGTAGAAAAAAATCTTTTGCGGGATGTGAAGAAGGCAATTGCAGCATTCAAACCCAAGAATATTGGTGAGCTGGAGGCCATTATCCATGAGAAATTGGGTAAGAGTCCTCAGGAACGCTGTCAGAAGCTGCTGTCGGGCTATGCATCACGGTTACAGCAGGTCATAACAGCAAAGAGCTCTAATTAGTACTAAAGACCATTCTCATGAGGGGGTTGAACAATTCTGAGACTGCAGGATTCTTTAAAAGTGTCATTTTGTGTTGAATTTGGAGAAGCCCCCTGTTATATTAGTTGCATTGAGATACTTAAATAGTTTTTGTTAGTTTTAGTTTTTTTTTTGCAAAGAGCCGGGAGTTCGTAAATTTAGCAATGAAATGTAATTTGGGGGTAAATAATTTTGATTGCAACTGTATATGATCAAACATGGTATGAATAGAACCCAAGGCAGGAAATACAATATTTGGGATCACAGTAAGAGTCAATAGAATTATTCTAGGTTAACGTATATTCAAAGCCTAATTTATTTTCCTTTCCATGAATATTTTGTATGTGGGTGTGTTTGTCGGGGGGGGGGGGGGGGACATAATATATAAGGAACTTCTGCTGCAGCATTGAGGCTCATGAAGGAAAAAAAGGAGGTGATTGGTTGGTTAAACTCTTTCCTATTGATGCTATGAAGGTGTTCAAAGCTCTAGTGCATATAACATTTGCAAAAGGGAAGCAGAATAGCCAGAGCAGGCACAAATATATTCAGTATTTTTATGCACTTGCACGAATGGGAAGGGGGGAGTAGTGGCACCTGGTGAGGAGCTCCTTTGTCTTTTGCTCTATGTACACCCATTTGTGTATTCCTATGGTTGAGAAATAAAATCTTGTTCTTTGCCTGGTTAGTGATTCCGATGATGGAATCAAGCATATTGTGTTGGAGTTACTTTTAAAAAATACTATTAATGTCTCAAGAGGACTGCCCTTAAAGGGGTTGTTCAGTTGTCAATTGTTGATGGCCTATTCTTAAGATGAGTGATCAATAGTAGAGAGGCGGGAGGCAGACCCACCGATCAGCTGTTCTCTGGGCTGGTGCACTCAGCTGATTTCCGCAGAAGTGTACAGCTCTGTTCCCACTGCAGTAACCCATCTTGGTATTGCATGCCAAGTGCCCATTCATTTAATTGAGAACTTAGCTAGCAATACCAAGCCAGGCCAGTGCAGTTGGAACAGAAATCAGCTTGGTACTTGAGCTCACTGACCCACAAAACAATCGACCGGTGGGGGTCCCTGGCACTAAACCCATCCCGAGAAAACGCCATCAATAATTTACCTCTTTAAGCTTGAAGATGGCCATACACCTCCCTGTAGAGATGCGTTGTTCAATATCATTCAATAGGTGAGAGCGACAAGCTGCTGTCAAACCAATCTGATCAGCTTCTATGAGGAGGTAAGTTCTAAGCTGGATCATGGTAAGACACTAGATATTGTACTGTATGTCCTGATTTTTCCAAACCATTTGATATTGTGACACATAAATGGTTGGGACATAACATGAGAATGCTTGGTCTGGTGGAAAATGTGTCTTTGGGCTCAGTGATGGAAAACAGTTGTTACTAAAGGCAAGGATTTAAGCCTGAAGAAGAACCCTGCGTTGGTTCTGAAATACTTTGTCCAGTTTTGAGCACCCCACTCTAAAAAAAGACATAGGCAAACTGAAGCAAGTTCAGAGAAGAGTTACCAAGATTGTGAGCCGTCTGCAAATCATGTCCTATGAGGAGCAGTTAGGAGATATGGGAATGTTTAGCTTGCAAAAAAGAGGGCTGAGAGGAGACTTAATAGCTGTCTACAAATATCTGAAGTGCTGTCACAGTGCAGAGGGATCAGCCATATTCTCATCTGCACAAGGAAAGACTAGAAGCAATGGGATGAAAGTGAAAGGGAGGAGACACAAATTAGATATTCGACAGTCAGGGTGATCAATGAGTGGAACAGGTTACCACGGGAGGTGGTGAGTTCTACTTCAATGGAAGTCTTCAAACAGAGGCTGGACAGACATCTGTCTGGTATGATTTAGTGATCCTGCATTGAGCAAGGAGTTGGACCAGATGAGGAACTTCTGGTCTTGGAACGGAATAAAATTGCTGATTCAACTGCCAAGCTGTCTGTCAATGTATCAATTATTAAAGCAGGCTGCAAACTCTTAATGTGATGGTATCTGAAGCCTCAAAGACTGTCCTGTATGTTTCCTAGGGTATCAGGTCTCCGGTTTCAGGCCTATGAGGGTGAGGGTACCTTCTTACATATATGGTGGAATTGCCCCAGACTTCACTACTTATACTAGCATGCTAAATCTTTCTAGTCTATAATCCAATAAAAGAGCTATTAATTGATACATTGATCTACAATTTCCTTAACATATACCTGGGTCCAGAAATGGTGAAGGGGATAAACGAAACCTTTCTATATTCGTGCATGGTACTGGTGGGACAGACAGCAGATAAGACAGTCTCCCAGAACCCCCCCCCCCCACCTTCATTCCTTTTCACTGAACTCATAACGGTCTCATTGTATGTTATAGTAACACCTTAAAAGGTGTAACTTATGTTAAACATTTTAGTTTCAGCCTATCATGTATTATTATTAACCTTGGAGGTATATACTTTTCCTGTGATGTCATTTATGGTATATAAACCAAATACACCTTTGAATAAATTAGAAATCATCTGATACCGCACAGGCTGGTGTGATATGTATTTCTCCTGGGTCCAGACTTCTGCACGAGATCTGGGATCATCTTCTCTTTGATAAACACATAAATTCTCCTTACATTTTTGGTCCTTCGAGACGGAAAGACTCACTGCAGAGGGAAGGGACAGCCTGGCTGTGAAAAGGTGGGTCTGAAGTACTCTCCAATCATTAAAAGACCTCCGTCTTGCTTAGACGTCATTAGAGGCCAGTCGGGCATCCTGTCTGAAACAGTGATGTTTTTCCGAACTAGCCTAAGAATTTAGAAGCCTCCCAGATAACGTGTAGTAAGTATAACAATGGTTAAACTTTTCTTCTCTCTTCTTCTGTATGCTTTGGTGTTAGTAAAATTTACAATGGGTATTGTAAAAGAGAAGCAAGTATAGAGGAATGGGTTGTCAAGGGACAATAGCAGTAGTCTATGTGCGATGTGTATTGTAAATTAGAAGCAAGTATAGACAAATTTGTTGTCAAGGGACAATAGCAGTAGTCTATGTGAGACCATAGGCATTGTGAGAAGGCTACAGGAAAGAATTACTCCACGCAGCACGTAAAAGAATCGGTTAGATGACGTCATGGGGCACAGGGGTGTCCAGGAACTTTACTTCTTATCTTACTACTACTACTTTTTCTTTGATATTGTGTTATAGAGTAACTAAGAATATAAAGAGGGCGGCCGCCTACTAACATATTGTAATATTTGTATTGTTGACTTATACTGCATGAAGCGAATGTGTGAGTGATTTGAGATAAGCGGATCTGATACGTGGGCACTGACCTCTAGGACACATTAAGGACCAGCCTTGCTGTGCAGGTTGTTTTCGGACAAGCCCCATATTGTGTTTTATGTTCACAGGCCCTACTCGGAAAGGCAAGAAGGAGTCTTCGTGTATATAGCGAAGCACTGATTCTGGTCAGGAACCCCTGCGTTTTCACTATACATTTTAGTGGCCAGAGGCTTGTTTTATGTTGTTTGTCTTGTAAATCGATGTCAAGAACATAATTACTAACAATGGGAAATACAAATTGTAAGGCATTCTCCTGTGCATGTCTCTGTTGTTGCCAATGACAGGAAGTCCTTGAAGGGGATAAGAAGTACATGGACAAGTTAGATCCTGACTGTCAAATATTGTGACATAAGGGGGGATAGAAATATGGATTTAAAAAATAAATTAAAAGTTCCAAGTTGTAAAGAATTATGTGATAAAATACGGACAAAATCAGCTAAAGATCAGCAGAAATACGAATTATCCGCTGCTGAAGCCTGGTTAAAAGAAGCCCCAAACTGTCACGCCCATATAAATAGAGCCCCGACAGTTTTGATAAACAATTCAAAGGGTTAATGAGGAGTTACAATTAAATGGAAAGAGCAGATAGAAAAATTCTAGGGCCAGATTGGAGTTCTGTAGAAGGAAATTAGAATGGGAAGGGCGGAGATGGTAGAACTCTTCCATAGGATAACTAGGGGGAGAGAGATGATACTAACACTGCATATAATCAGCCATTATAAAGAATGCGTTTGTAAGTGCAGTAAAGAAGGAAATAGGAGGTTATATAATGATGTCGTAGAATTCCTTTGCGGAATCACGGCTTACTCAAGTTGGAATGTTTACACCCCTCCATATTAATTCTGAATTGATAATGCGCATAAGAAGTTTTCACACTGACACGAGGTTCAGCATGCATAGCTTCCTCAATTCTAACTTTAATGATCGGCGTGTAGCCTATTTTAAGAGTTTAACATATCCGCCCATCTGGGCAGGTCAAAGATTACATAGATACAACGTATTGTTTAATTATTGGATAAGCATCTTGCAATTCTTCAATCCTCCGGTCATCTGTGATTGGCCATCAGGTGGTGGATGAAATGAGTGGGTTGTCCTGGAGCCACGTGTGGTTCCTTCAATATGATTGGATGTTACATCATGAACTATAAATTGCACAAACCTCCCATATTATTTGCATACGTTTCCAGTAAAATTGCTTGGGTAATTTCTGCGGTGGCTGTTTCAGACTGTGGTTGTCCGTCTGAGTTATACTGTCCTCCAAAATTGCAAAACAGATGGAAAATGTAACGTGTTTATACTATATATTATCTTGTCAGCGTTTTGAGTACAGAAGTTTCATGTTGGCTTCCCCATGTCAGCAGAGTTATAAAACAGATATTTTCATATGAGCGGAAGTACCTATTGCATAACTGTAAGAACATTATATTTGTAGCAAGACAGAAAGCAAATATGTATACAGAATGTTAAATTGACAACTGTCTACTGCCAAGGCCCACGGATCCATATAGATATATACTGGGCTTCCACCACAGACCCCCCTTGAAACTATCTGTTTCACTAAACTCGCCCTGCTCCGTCCCACCCCAATCCCCCACCGCTGACCCTAGACTCGCATTGTGTTGTAGACGACTGGGCCTATTACTGCCATGGGGGTATAGGATGGTTCGACATCATCACATTCTGGATCCATGATGACGACGGTTGCGCTGACAGTGGGCTTTTTGTTGGACGTCGTAGTGGGACAGGTGGACCAGGCAGTCATCAGGGTCGGAATACACTGTATGCAACGACAAACAGAAATTAGGATGACTATAAAGGTGACAAATATAATTAATAACTTCCTTATCAGAATAACCTCTTGTGCAGAATGTTCTGAAAACTCAGTAGAGTGGCGGTCTTTCACAACTGTCGCTTAGGCTGTAAATGCCCCTCTGATACCTAGGTGTGGGTTCATGGCAATCGGGTCTTTTGGTACATGTGGAGGTCTAGGCTACCACCTGGGATCTCGAGGCATTAGGCATTAGGTGCGACCTTTACTATTTCAGGTAAACACTGCATAACTGGTATAGAACCCGCCTTCTTGACGTTACCTCGATTCATCGACAAGAGTGCAAAATCAGGACTATCTAATAACTGATCAACATGACTGAACCCCTGTCTTATTAGTACGTGCATTATCATATATATTAGTCTGGAAGGAAAGAGCTACAAGGTGATTATTCCCACTTCCCTTTTCCAGAGGCGGCAAGGTAACAGGACCAGGGGCGTTGTAGCACCGGTATGTTGCGTGGACATAAGCAGAGTGCACTGCAGATAAAATAAAGCAAAATCTTAGCGAAAACCTATCACAGTGTTCTAAATACACAATGTCTTAAAACTTATTTTTCTATATTTTTCCCTTCTCCTGTCAGGTACCTAACTGAGGAAAACAGACTAAGGTTAGCTCTTTTTAGTTAGTGCTTCTTAATGGCAACTGCGTCTTTACCTGCGGGTCACGTTTTGTCTGGAATGTAGGTACAAGTCTCCCTTATCATCTTACAGACACTCCCTTTTTTGGCTAAATCGTACCTAGTGCCATTCTATTTTGGAAAGTCATAGTCGAGGTAGGTCCTATTGGTAGACTAGTCCCTATAAGGCGTCTCTAGTATAATTTATAAACCGCTGTTAATTATAATAAACATAATTAATCCAGTCAACATTTATTTACCCTAATAAATCAGGAAAATTCTTTAAAAACTCGTCAGGTACCCCCCTTGGCTGTCTTATGACGTCAACGTACATGTGTGGGTCAAAACTATCACCAGGAGCCTCTCTTCTCACTCTAATGTGCTGTACTAGAAGTACATACTAGTAGTGTGCACAGGTACGCACGGCGTGGGACTACCTAATCTTCACCCACACCAATGTCCCTCCTGGAGATAGTCCTAATGGTGAACACGTCCAGGTCGCCTCACCCTTGCGTCAGGGTTTTCCCACTGCCCGTAAGTCCCTACTCCTAGGAGGGGGGGGATCCCTACCTCACCTTAGAGGGAGGCCATGGATTCCCTGGGCTCATTTCCGGGCATCCATACCCTCTATCTGTACAAGTTAACACCCCACAGGGTGTGCCCTCGCCGGAACCTAAGGTCTTCTGCACTATCCCTTGGCAAATGGGAATTCCACTGACAATCCATCTTAGGAGATCGGGGCAGGCACAGTACTAGTACATTTCTCCTTTTCTTTGGTAGCGTATGTGGTTGGCATTATCGGAACTGGCTCTTCATCTTTTTTAAATAAGGGAAATATTGGTGAGTTCCCCAAAAATCTCCCTCTACCCTGCCTAATTGCCTGGCAGGTGTAGTTTCCAGGGTAGTCAGTAATACTCTCTCCGGTGCAAGACACTTAAGTAGTTATAGAGTATTCCTTCTTCCATTTCTCACGGACAGTGTAATTAGCGGAAATGTTCGTGAAGAGACTAATAAACCACTCTTCAGCATCTACAGGGAGATTTAGGGGGACCATCCCCGAGTGTAGTCGGGCACTACCGCACACGCAACAGTTAGACTTGTTGCTCCTGTTAGCATTGTACCTCATCAACATTGAACGAGTTATACTGGAAGGTAACCATACCCCCATATTCTTCTGACTAAGGATTCCAGTTGCCACCCTCCTCTCTCACTAGCCCTAACCAGAGTAATGTCCTTGGCACAACTAAGACTGGTCTCCCGGATCTGAAGCTTTCTTACAGTATGAAGCATGGATGGATCCATGTAAGTCTTTCGGCTAGTTTCACAGCTGTGGCAGTAGTCAGAAGCACCTGGTAGGGGCCATCAAATCGGGGCTCAGGAGGGTGCTTCCTGGGGAACTTCTTGATGCGCACCCAATCCCCAGGCTGCAAGATATGTGTCCCAGTGTCTGCCTCTGAGTCTGGAAGAGAACACCTGTGTACCTTCGTTTACCTCATTCACTTCCGGTACCCTGTATCTGCAGATTACCTCATTCATGAGCTTCTGTGTGGTTATCTGCTCATTTACCTTAGTATCAGGGTGGGCCTCCAACCTGAAAAAGACTCAAGCAACAACAAGCACATGTTCATACTCCCCAACAGGTGTGAGCTGAATGTGGTCAAATTGGCAATCCCTGAAATGGGTAGAGTGGTCAAGGCAAGTGTTATATGGCCACCTTACTTCTGTCCGGACTTGCATATGGCAAAGATCATGCTAACTGGACAAATGATGCAGCAGCTACAGAGAACCTAGGTGTCACCCATTCTTGTTCAGTGTCGACGTCATCGCTGCTTTTGATTCTGTGTACCAGTTGGGCCATCATGGGGGACAGGGACCTCTGTAGGCAAGTTCTGTTGATTGTTCGCCATACGCCGTCCTGTTCTGTCGCTCCCGTCTTTTAGCCCATCTGCTTTCTTTCCTCGTTGACTTGTAACTGTAAAGTCCTTGACATATCAAAGTCCAAAGTATTTATCAGAGTCCAAAGTATTTATCAAAGTCCAAAGTTTTTATCAAAGTCCAAAGTTTTTATCACTGACTCATGCTGTCAGTATTTATTCTTCTTTCTTCCACGGCTTGAGGGCCGCTGCCTTTGCTGTGTTGTCGGCGAGGGTGTCATCTCTCGCTTCTCCGTTGTAGAAATCGGTGTGGATTCTCCATTGCCAGGTAGTAGTAGTAGGGTTTCCATGAGACTCTGCACCACTGCACCATTCTTAATTGGCTGTCCTACTGAGATAACAAGCTGTCTGGCCTTCCATATTGGGCCATAATCATGAGCTATGCCAAATGCATTCCAGGAGTCAGTGTAAAAAGTTGCCGACTTACCTTCCACCACTCCACACGCCTCAGTGAGGGCCTCCGGTTCCGCTTCTTGCCCTGAGACATGCGGAGGCAGAGCTTCTGTGTTTAGGACATCTTGTTGTGTCACCTCTGCATATCTGGTTCGGAATCATCAATCCTCACCCTGATACCATCTACAAAGAAACCTCAAAATATGCATCATTAACAGTGTGTACATCACTACAATAATGTCAGAATCTTGTTGCACAGAATTTTAACCAATTTTAAAAAATAGCTGATCTGCCATACTCAAATCACCTATGCCTCCCCTCCCCCCAGGAATACCTGATTAAAAGAAGAGTAGCCGGGTTCAAGGTATTACAACATTGGGAAGAGATATTGGGGGAGGCATGGAAAGAGCACATTGTAGCCGGATCTAATAGGCCAGAGATAAGTGCTTGGGTTGCACTTGCATGAGTATGTTCTGGGTGTCATTTGGGGTGCGGACCACTAGGGGGTAGTCCAATAACAACTTAGAAGATTTGTCAGCCATTGCCTGTACTGCTGCCACCGCACAAGCAGATGAGGGAGCTCCTCGAGTCACTGGATCTAACCTCATGGCTGTGGTTGTCCTCCGTGCTTTTGCGTCAATACTGTCGTATGGGTGGCAGTATGAAGCAAGGCCCTGAAAGGTGCGGAATTTGGCAACAGTGTATGTACAGGTATGGCCTGCAGAACTTGGTTAGTCTTTGGAGGCCTCCAGGCCTTACAGCCTTCTGCAAGAGAAATTAACAGTGAAATTGTGGCCGGTTGGCAGTTTTTCCGAAGCATCAGCACACAGCACCTGATCTGCGTGGCTGACCCTTCACCCCCTTTTTTTTTTTTTTTTAACTAGGGGAATACTGTTTGACCCAGGGGTGTGTATCCGGGTCTCGTATATATTATCATGGTGGGTATATTCAATTTTCCTATGTCTGTCTTGTAGTTGTCCCATAATTTGTCAGGAACCGTGGAAAGCTGAGTTTGGGACAAGAGAAAAAACAAAACTTTTTCTTCTGGCTATCTATGATTCTTACCCCCTCCTTGGATAAGAGACGTGTTCTTGCATCATCTAGCTCCACCCCTCTGAGTGTGGCTAATCACTTACTTCCTTATTCTCTCATTCAATGTTTGGCAGTCCTTGGGCACACATCGCAACTCAATAAAGATAAAGTCTTATGCATCACACAATTTACATTTTACAAATTACGAGTCAATCTGCCCCGTTCCTCCTGTGGATACCTGGCCTTATCGTTACCTGCTTGTTTCCTATTCCTTGGCTTCTCTGCAGTTTCTCCACAGTTTCTCTTACTCCCTGTAGTTTATTTATTTATTTTATATTGTCTGTGAATATACGTTACTTGTGCTGGGACTACAGGGCAAGTAACTTCCTCTTTTCAGAATCTCTCCCTCCCGTGACAGCCCAGCGACAGGATTACAAGGGATTACAATTTTTACTTTTACAACAGTTTTTGTCCCAGACTTCCGGCGACCGGGCAGATGCAGTCTTAGATGCCGGGCATCTCCATCTGATTGGTAATGTACTGCAATTCTCTCTATTCACTAAACTGTTATATTGAACGCTGGTGCCTTTGGCGTGTATTAATACAGACGCCATTTCAACCCACCTTCTCTTCCCCTTTTCAGGTCTCTTAGGGAAATTCTAACGTCTAATGCATAAATCACATATATTATGTTGTAACTTTACGGTCACAGCGGTGACCACCTAACATTGTATGTGGTTACAATTGAATTGGGGACTGCTAACATGTATGCTGTTGGGGACTTGGCAAACATAGACGTATTTTCTTGTGGGCATGGTGGGCTACGCAGTCTGTATTCTTAAGAGCCCCCTCAGGATGTGAGTGGCATATAACTTTTTACATTTATGTGACGGGTGTATAACAAAGTTTAGAGATTACATAATAAAACATACGAGTAGTTTTAACATCCAACATTAGTTAAATAACTAACAAATGTTGGAGCACAAGAATCGCTTTGCTTCTATTAGGAGTTCCACTTCTTCTTTTTAAATGAACTTAGCAGCCTTTTTTTTCTTCTTTTCCTCCAAACACACTTACGGGCACAAGCCTATACTTCTATGCTATTGTTAACGTTTAACAATTCAAAGGCAACACAGTTTAGTAGTCTGTCTTTTACTAGAAGGGATCCAATAATGCAACCTAACCTATAAAGTCCAAACCCACAGCGCGCCACTGTGTACGGTGCATTATCTTGGCTATAACCCAGCCAATGCAATGCTCATTGCTAACAATCCCTTCTTACAGCTGAGCAGGACTGATACTAATTCTATATAATAACTCAGCAGGATTAGCTCTACACAACAGACAAGCACACTAACTTTATATAAAGGACAGGCAGGACATTTTAAACACACAGAAAGATTGCTTGATTAATCAATGATAACTTGACTCTCCACCCCTTCCACACTTTCCTGGAGGGTGTAAGAATTAACCTCGGTACAATGTTCGCTGCCTTTCAATTTCAATCATGGCTGCCAGATTTATGATTATAGAAGTCTCCTCAGACGCCAGACACAATATGCCCCGCCCTAGAGTCTCTAGCATTTCTGTCGCTACACAGTTTATCAATCTACCCTCAGACGGAGGGATCTACTCGTGGACATTCAAACGATAAACAAATATTTGTGGACACACACAAATAGACAGAGCACCAGTACGGCTGGTTTTAGTCTTACTGCCCCTCGGGATCCGGTCTGTCAGTTCCCTTTCTTCGGAAGCCTTTTACCAGACTTTACCGAAGTAGCGATACCTGCCCAGACGTTTGACGGCTTTCTGACCCTTAGGCTTTGTAACCAAACCAGACCAGAGCAGGAAAGCCTTCCCGTCAAACTACCCTCACAGGTCCCTTACTCTTAGGTTTTGTAACCAAACCTGGACCGAGTAATCGGGACACCTGCGCAGGGTCAACCCCCCCCTTAAGGCAGCTACTGACCTCGCCACTCGACCAGTACTCTCAAAACAACAGGCATGTAAACATTCCTTTATATCTTATGACAGGTTCTTATCATGTGATCGAGACTTAAAGAAGTACCTGTCGTCGTGCGTCTCCAAATCTATCGGCCTGGCACGGCACATAGGCAAGCCCGGAGTTAGCCACACAGGTATAGATAATTAATTTATCCTACCGTGTATTTGGTGGGCCCGCTAAGTCCAAGGTTGTCTATGTCCGTGCCTTGTGTCCGATTTCTTCGGAGCCTATCGATCACAGTCCCATCTGGGGTGCCACTGTCGTAGAATTCCTTTGCAGAATCACGGCTTACTCAAGTTGGAATGTTTACACCCCTCCATATTAATTCTGAATTGATAATGCGCATAAGAAGTTTTCACACTGACACGAGGTTCAGCATGCATAGCTTCCTCAATTCTAACTTTAATGATCGGCGTGTAGCCTATTTTAAGAGTTTAACATATCCGCCCATCTGGGCAGGTCAAAGATTACATAGATACAACGTATTGTTTAATTATTGGATAAGCATCTTGCAATTCTTCCATCCTCCGGTCATCTGTGATTGGCCATCAGGTGGTGGATGAAATGAGTGGGTTGTCCTGGAGCCACGTGTGGTTCCTTCGATATGATTGGATGTTACATCATGAACTATAAATTGCACAAACCTCCCATATTATTTGCATACGTTTCCAGTAAAATTGCTTGGGTAATTTCTGCGGTGGCTGTTTCAGACTGTGGTTGTCCGTCTGAGTTATACTGTCCTCCAAAATTGCAAAACAGATGGAAAATGTAACGTGTTTATACTATATATTATCTTGTCAGCGTTTTGAGTACAGAAGTTTCATGTTGGCTTCCCCATATCAGCAGAGTTATAAAACAGATATTTTCATATGAGCGGAAGTACCTATTGCATAACTGTAAGAACATTATATTTGTAGCAAGACAGAAAGCAAATATGTATACAGAATGTTAAATTGACAACTGTCTACTGCCAAGGCCCACCGATCCATATAGATATATACTGGGCTTCCACCACAATGAGATACATGATTACCCTTAGGATGGGATCATTGCAGGATGTTTTGGAATATGCAAAACATGCAGAAAAGTTTTACAAAGAAAAGGTTGGGAAAGTGAGAGTTTTTATACAGGGAGAAGAATGTGACACGACGGTTCAAGAAAGTCAGAGAGGTCATTGGACAGCGAGAGGATGTGAAAGTAGAGGCAAAGGAAGAAGCAGAGGTGGGATACAGCTCGGGGATTTAAATGTGTGTTTGAATGATTGGAAATCTGGTGATTTTGCCTGAGGATGCCCAGAGAAACAATGCTCACAGGCACCTTGGGGAAAAATGACTAAGAGGGATGGATGTACAACACTTGGAGGATCTCTTGGCAATTTCTACTGCCTGAGATAGATCTCCAGGTGAATGGGCTGATGATTACTTTCCTGGTGGGCTCAGGAGCCACCAGGGCATTAATACATCCCAATATATACCCAATGTAAAATGTAGTAATAGTCATATCATGGTAAAAGGGGTTAATGGACGGACCCACAGGGAATCCCTCTCTGAACCAGTTATAACAGACCTAGAGACAAATAAGCCTGTGAAATGTCAGATTATATAGTCTTAAATATGTCCAGTAAAATGGTTGAGATAAGATATTATGATAAAATTAGGTACACCTTCACCAGAGTACCTCAGGGCTGCTGTGAATCTCCAACAATTTTCTCCCAGGCTATGTCAGCAAACTTAGCTGACTACCTCTAGGATGCTGGAACTGGGCTACTACTGTATGTTGGTAGCTAGCAGCAGACAGTGGAGCGAATTGTGGGGGGACACAGTCGAACCCTTGAGGTTTCTTTATAAGCAAGGCCATAAAGTAAACAGGTAGAAACTCCAATACTGTCAGCAAACAGTTAAATATCTGGGGTATAACCTGTCAGATGAAGGTAGGCAAGCAATTCTGGAAGTCCCAAAACCACGAGCAAATTCTGTCCTTTTTGGGAATGACAAACGTCTGCAGAGCCTGGATCCTAAATTATGCATCCCTGACAGCACCTCTTACCAGACTCATCTATGATGAACCTCTTTCTGCAGCTGACAGGATCCAGTGGGATGCACCCTCTGAGGAAGCCTTTGTCAGGTTAAAACAGACTCTGGTGGGCACATCAGTCTTGGGGGCTGCTGAACTACAGCAAGCTCTTTGTGCTGTTGACTCAAGGGAAGGATATATGACCTCTGTGTTAACTCAGGCACACAGTGGGAAACAGATCGCTGGCATACTACTCCTGCAGACTAGATCCAGTGGCCGAGCGCTCCCACCCTGTGTACAAGCGGTAGCAGCGGCAGCTGAAGCAGTCAGACCTGCCACTATAGTGCTGTTCCGCCACTCACACTGTGTACCGCACGCAGTTGGTTATACTCATATCTTTGTCCTTCCAGACATCCCTCCTACATGACACTACTGCTCTCACAGCCACACCTGACAACTGAGGGATGTACTACGCTCCATCCATCTACCTTACTGCCTATTTCTTCAGACGGTCCTCCATACAACTGTCTAGGAGAGATGGCACATAAGGTGTTACCCAGACCAGATCTGCAGGATGTATCTCTTGTAGATGCTGAATACACTCTTTGTAGATGGGTTGGACATCTCCGCAGAAGGAAAAAAAACTATCTTACCTAAATCGTTCTTCAGATATGCAGCAAATTTGAGCCATGGCCTGTGTCATTTCTCAACAGGGGGGATGGTAGCACTCATATCGAAAGTATTCACAGCCTATGCGTTTACAAACTACTCTAAAAATTTTTGTTTATCTTATATTCCCTTGTGCCTTGTGTTTAGCACAAATAATACAAGACCATGGAGGGGATGCTGTCCTACACCTCAGTATCCCCTCCAACACATTTGTATGGACTACATAGAATTAAACAAATGTGAAGGTAAGAAATACTGCCTAGTTATTATAGATGCTTTAGCCAAGTGGATAGAAGTGTTTCTCACAGGTCAGTCGCATGAAGCCTCAGTGGCTAAAGCATTACTAAGGGAAATAATACCAGGTGATTGGGTCCTCATCAAGGGGATAAAGAAAAAGAACTGGAAGACCCCAAAGTGAGAAAGACCTTACCAGGTACTCCTGACCACTCCTGCTGCAATAAAGATTGCTGAATGGCAGACCTGGATTCACCATTCTCACTGTAAAAAGGTAACACAGGCAGAGCAGGGACAGTGTGCTGAGGGGGTCTAGTTTAGCCCATTACAGGGGGGTGGGGGGGGGGCACATTAGGTGGTCTCCATCTCAACTCGGTGAAGAAATCCACACCCTTTCCCCATGGGCCTCCTCGGTAAGGACAAAAATAACAGGAATAACATTTCTTTTCGGTGTATTGGTGAGTCTGGGGAACGCTATTGATGACAGCCCTGAAATTGTCAGAGGTCATCATCATATTACCCGATCCTACACGATGGGGGAATGGTGGAAGAGCTCTGACCATTGTCTGTATATAGCATCCCTCACTCTCCACCCCGCTATACTGTGCACATCTCCAGCCCCTTTACCTTCTGTATCACCCCATTACTTGTGTAAGCTCGATGGAGCAGAACCCTCACCCCTATTGTTTCCATCAGCTGATTACTATGTATCCGTGGTTCTGTATTTTTTGTACTTTTGTCTTTCTGTATTCCCCCTGTCTATGTAAACACTGTGGAAATGTTGGCGCTATACACATAAAGATTATTATAGATATGTGTCAGATGAGGGACTTGTTGGCATTGTACACAAAGGAATAAGGCGTGGCTAGATGCTTGCCTGGCTTGATAGTACTCTTAGTCAGGCCACATCCCTGGTGGCCATTTTAGTGCTAGTCATGGCCTGCGGCCATTTTAGTACCTGCTGCAATACCCTCGGCTGTCGCCCAGGCGCCACCTTGGCTTCACACCTCCCATAGATGTACCTTTTACCTAGCATCCCAATGCTTGCACTGATTGTAGTACACAACACTAGTGATTAGTGCCTTCTTTGACTTGTGCAGGAATAGTAAGAACCCTCCATCACTGTCCTCTGTGTGTTGATGATATGTAGTCTACCTTATTAAGTGTGGGTTATAAGATACTTGTCACAGAGACGGAAAAAGTCTATAGACTAAATTATTTGGCCCTTATCACAGTTATAGACTAAAATGTATATACTTTAATGGAAATTTAACTTAAAAACATGAATGGGCTCACACACATGCGTATCGCATGGACGAACAAAACAACCACACAAAAACACAAAGGTCGCCTCTTCCTTATCTCAGGAAACTTATGGAGGCTAGAAAAATCAATATTGATAAAGGACTACTAATGTTATGTCCTCTATTTTTTATTTATATCACATAGGAGGTAAGAGGAAGGCTCTATCTGCTGTAGGGTGCCTGTAAGTATAATGCCCCCCGCAGAGTATTTTAGGTAGGGAACCTCTTCCTAACAAAAATTCGCCCCTCTGTGATTACAGTATAGCGCTTAGCGCATGACGAGATGGTTCAAATAGGAGAAACTCCAAGAGAACTAGACCCTTATGCGCAAGAATTACGGCGCAGACCAGGGTTATTCAATTGCAGTATGCTCGGCTCAACGCGTTTCCCCACACGAATGTGGTTCATCAGGAGCACAAATATTTTGAAGAAAGAATGATAAATCAGGATGATAACTGATTCTGCTTTTTGTTGTTTTTTCGTGATAAATAGATATTTTAAAATATTAGAACAGGGTGGCTTGGGAAAGCGCAATTTATGTGCTCGATCATATATAGACTGGATCACAGCATCTGATTTATTCAGGACAATTTCGAGCACTAAATCGCCATGGCGTGTCTCTATAGCCAAGTTCTTGGGAAATCCACACAATGGATAGCTATAGTGACAAATAGGTAGTGAGGGGACAGGTTGCTATGGATGACGGTAGTGCTGACAAGGATCAGAGATAGTAGGCAGCAGGACAGCAGAGATGATTACATGATGCAGATAGTCCTGGGGTAAGACAGTGAAGGAATGAAAGTTTACAGTAGTATTAAATGAAGTTGACAGACAATGGCTTGAGTGCTGGCTCTGTGTGGTGGGGTTAGCTCACAAATGGTTAAATCATCTGTTACATTGGAATGCTTGTTTCACTTTCACCCTCACCTTTCAGCTTTAGAGTTTAGTGAGAAGAAGGGAGGGGGGAGTGTGTGACTGACTCTCTAACGTAGTAGTCTGAGAGCGATGCTCTGCTTGCTTGAAATGAATAGACTTGTAATGAAGATGATCAGGAATTAAGTTTAATATAAACTTGTGTGAATAGGGAACATACATTCTTGCTGTTATTTGTGTACATGTTAGTTCTGTAATTGGTTTGCAGTGCGTTTGATTGTTAAATGGTGTTTTCAATGTGATAATGTCATGTAAGAAAAAATAATAATAATTAAGTTGTTAATAATGTGAGACCTGAGTGTTCCTATTAAGGGAAAAATATTCCAAGGATACTGCAGTTAGCTGTAGGAGTCTAAAACAGTTAAAGCTTTGTTTATCTTACTCCATCACCTCTCCTTGATAAGAGAAATTCCTGAGGGGGGGGTTGTTAAGGTTGGAGGATTAAGCGGTTAAGTGTATAGAGAATTATATGTTATTAATAATTATATGAGATAGAAAGACATGACTGTACGATAGATAAAAGTTAATGACAAGTGTCATGGGGGGCGTGGCTTGGCATAGGAGAGGGAGGCCGCACATCTCAGAGCTCCGCTGCCACTGACTCTCAGAAAACCAGAAAACAAAGAAAATAGCCCATACCCGATGATGACTAGAGTGGGGAAGAGGAAGGCAGACCAGCCACAGATCCAGGGATCCCCTATAAGTCGGTTCCTGCACGGAACACACGCCGCCGGAGCGGGAAGACGGCTCTCCAACATGGCACTGGGTCAGCGCGACAAGCCCACACTGAAGCAGAGTGGAGATCCAGCAACCCTATCCACAGGCCAGGTGAAGGCAGGAGAGCCCCATGCTGGCACACCGCCAGGGCAGAGAGAGAAGCCCATACAACAGCGGAGCAGAGCCATACCCTGAGGGAAGGAGAAAATCCCCTGCCGACTAGACCCAGGGGCTACAGACAGAAAAGAGCGGGCAGCCAGTACAGGGTGCAGAAGCACCACCTTCAAATGCCGGAGGAGCAGCGCAGCTCCACACCAACACGGAGCAGGGGCAGCAAGAAGGACTAAGGGAGCAGTGGACCAAGAACCCAGGTACCTCACCACCAAACAGAGCCCAACACCCTGAACAGGATGGGAGGGGGAATAGGGCAGAGACCCCGAGGTCACCAGCGAGACATTCCACTGTACCCACACTCTACACAATTGGTAATGAATCCCATGAAACCCCCAGCCAGGGACACAGCCCTAACGCAAAGGGTGGCAGAAAGGGACCTGATGCAGACCATACCCCTCCCCGGAAGGACAACCCAAGCAAGAGCGGGGTAATGCAGGGAGATAATCCTATCCCTATCGCCCGACCTCCTTCTCAACAGAGAGACAACAGCAGAGATATAAATACCTTCCATGACTACAGCTCCCAGTAATTTCCCGAAACAGAAGCTCCTGGCAATCATACAGCGCCACCTGCAGACGATTCCCAAACACTACAAGCACTCTGGGTCATGATACGTGCCCTACCGACCAAAACAGACTTAGAGATGCAGATACGATGTATAGAAGAGAAACACGAGAGGGCCATCGCGGCAGTTAACCACTCAGTACAGGCCTTTACAGAACGGGTGATGGCGCTAGAAGAGAACCCCGAGGTCTCCTATATGGACTTTCAACAGCTAACAAGCTTCATAGAAAAACAGCAGAAACAGCTCAGTGAGTTAACTTTCCACCTCGACGACGTCGAAAACAGAGGCCGCTGCAACAACCTAAAGCTGAGAGGCGCCAGAAGCGCTCTATGAGTGTGTAACAACCGTCTTCAACAAGCTACTACGCCGTCCGGAAGACAGGACAATAGAGCTGGACAGGGTCCACAGAATGATGGGCGGGAGAACAAGGAACCCCAATCTGCCAAGGGATGTCATCTGCCGAGTGCACTTTTACAGACAAAAGGAGGAAATCCAACGCATGGCATGGGAAAGAGGTCCAGTTAACTTTAACGGAGTGGAAATTACTATCTTACCAGATGTCTCCAGACTGACCCTCAATAGTCGGTGACTGATAAGACCACTTGTGGACGCAGCACGCCAGGCGGACGCGACCTACAAATGGGGCCACCCCTTTCATTTAATATTACACAAGCGAGGCCGCCTGTACACCGTCAGATCACCCACAGACCTGGACAGAGCTTTCAGGTTCCTAGAAGTCCTGGCGGTGCCCATTCCAGACTGGACTATGCCCATGGACACGGCACAGAGCAACCCGTGACCCGCGAAGGACCCAGGGAACCTTTCCAACCGGCAAGGCAGCAGGGACCGAGACTAACAACCAATCAAAGAAATCGAGACTTATTGTGCCCCGCCAGCAGATACCCTACGAATGACGGCGGCGCGTTCCCCAGTCTCTTACCCGCCGGACGGGCTGAAAGCTGTCTAATTTTGTCTCTTTGCTTCCTCTTGTTTTTTTCCCACAGTACTACTTCTAATGATAGTGGCATCCCGCAAGTTCCGAGTAAGAAGGTTATAGAGGAACAGATACGGAATCGGTGGTCGTTTTCCTTGTTATCTGATCTCCGAGTTAGACAGCGGCCTTAACAGTAAGTGCACTTCCACGTTACCTCCAGTAGGGCATCAGGGGGCCTGGCTTAACCCCTTTTTTGAGGGGGGGAAACAGGCTCCCTGACTAAAATATAGTTGCTAGCCACCGGGCTAGCCTTAGTTGTGTTTGTCCCGGATTAGTTTTCCTTGTGTGTCGTGTAAGTGTCCATCCCCCCTCCTCTTTTTTTTTCTCTTCTTCTTCCACTCTCCCCTCTCCTTCCCCCTCTCTCTCTATATCTTTCCTGATTCTCAACTTGGTGCTTTCACTACCCCTTCTTTTTGCAACCTGATCTTCTCTCTTTCGCAATGTCAGGCTCCGCTAACCTCTCCATAATCTCCATTAATGCGCAGGAACTGAACGTGCCAGAGAAGAGGTCCTCCATCCTCCACCTCCTCTGGAAAAGAAGAGTACATGTGGCCTTTATCCAGGAGACCCACTTCCGCACGAACAAAAGCCCCAGATTTGCAAACGACAGATTTCCAAACACCTACCACAGCACAAATGCGGAATCCAAGTCCAAAGGGGTCTCCATCCTTATCGCCAACTCCGTCCCATGGGAGCAGGAAGAGGTCCGCTGTGATCCGGGAGGTAGATATATTTTCCTCAAGGGGAAACTCACTGGCACACAAATCACACTAGCGGCCATCTATTCACCCAACTCCAACCAGGTGTCCTTCTTAGAGGAGATCCTGGAGGAGCTGGAGGAATTTCAGGAGGGCACCCTGGTCCTGGGAGGAGATTTTAACATGCCGTTGGACCCAAGAATAGACACATCTAAAGGCAGCGGTAACCTTCCCAGGTCAGCGTACCGCAGGATCAAAAATACATTACACAAGTATCAGTTGGAAGACGCCTGGAGAACCTTACACCCCACCACAAAGGACTACACGTTCTTTTCCCAACCACACAACTCATACTCCAGAATCGATTTTTTCCTCCTCCAACTCTCATCCCTAGCGAATCTAGTCTCGGCTACAATAGACACCATCACATTTTCAGACCACGCAATGATCATACTAGCGCTGAAATTACCTACCCTGCACAATAGAATATGGCATTGGATATTCAATACACGGCGAACTCAGACGAAATCCGCACAACATTAAGGAAATACTTTGAACACAAAGTCACTCCAGAGGTTGACCCACTAACAGTATGGAAAGCACACAAGTGCGTGATACGGGGTTTCTGTGTAGGCCTTGGCTCACGCATTAAAAAGGAACGTAGCGCACATCTCAGGGGACTCCTAGATCAGATCCAGGCACTAGAGTCCTCCCACAAATCGACACTAGACAGAGAGAAGGGAACAGAATTACTACGGTTGAAGGAGCAGGTCCGTTCCCACTGTCTGGGAAAGGCAAAAGTGAGCCTGACGAAATGTAGACGTCATTTCTTTGAATTTGGAGACAAACCGAGCTGCATATTGGCCCGGGCCCTCCGCGCAGCAAGAGCTAGGGCCTACGTTCTACACATTAAGAACTCCGAAGGCCACACACTACATCTTCCCGAACAAATCACAGAAGCGTTTTGGCAATATTACTACTCTTTATATAACCAATCTCCACCACAGTCCGAGCAAGCCAGAGAACACAAGAAAGCTAGGATCCACGAATGCCTACAATGATCAAACATTCGCAGATTCCCAAAGGAGGCCATAGAACTGATGGAGGCCCCAATATCCCCGACTGAGCTAGCAGAAGCGCTGACAGACTCTCAGACAGGGAAAGCGCCAGGTCCAGATGGGCTAACCCTATCATATTATAAGAAATTCGCAGAAACACTTACACCCCACTTCATCCAAGCCTTCAATTCCATAACATCCGGAAACAAAATACCTAGAGATACCCTAACAGCACACATAGCGGTCATCCCTAAAGAAGGGAAGGACCCAGCGCAATGCCAGAGCTACCGCCCCATCTCTTTACTTAACGCAGACCTGAAATTATTTTCTAAAATTCTGGCAAATAGGATCTCCCCCTACTTATGTAACAATACACAAAGACCAAGTCGGCTTCGTCCCATTAAGAGAGGCAAGGGACAACACAACCAAAGCCATTAACCTAATACACCAGGCGCACAGACTCTCCAAATCGATATGCCTTTTATCCACAGATGCAGAAAAGGCATTTGACAGGGTGGAGTGGGACTTCCTATTTGCGACAATTACCCACGTGGGTATGGGCCCTAACATGTTACACTGGATTACAGGCCTATATTCCAGCCCATCCGCGTCCGTTAGAGTAAACAGCCAGCTTTCAAAGCCATTTTCCATTTCAAATGGTACAAGGCAGGGCTGCCCTCTATCGCCACTGATCTTTATAATATGCCTGGAGCCACTGTTGTCACAAATACTTAATAACCCAAACGTTAAAGGGATCACGGTGGGGGAGGAAGAATATAAGATCGCCGCATATGCGGACGACCTCCTGTTCTTTATCTCCAACCCACGAATCTCCTTACCAAACCTATTGGCAGAAATTAACCACTATTCCAAAATATCAAACTTTAAAATAAACTATCATAAGTCAGCAGCTCTTAACATCTCTCTCCCACAACATTTTGTGGAGGAATTAAAGGACTCGTTCTCATTTCAGTGGGAAAAGAATCACATTCAATACTTGGGGACCAAGCTAACGCCAAACATTGAGGACCTATACCCCGCCTACTTTCCAGCACTCTTAAGCGAAATTCGACAAGACCTCAACTCTTGGACCAAAGGGACTTTCTCTTGGTTCGGCAGGGGAGCAATAATCAAAATTAATATACTCCCCAGTATACTATACCTACTTCAGGCCCTTCCCATACAAGTGCCAAGGCTCTTCGTCCAGCATTTACAATCACTCACGTCCACATTCATATGGGCAGGAAAGGCCCCACGGATAGCAAGAGACACTTTATCTCGGCCGAAAAGCGAGGGGGGCATGGGACTACTAGATTACGTAAAATACCACCAGGCAGTACACTTAGTACGCATGGTGGACTGGCACCGGCATGCAGCCCTTAAACAGTGGATAGCAACAGAACAAACAGCAGCCCTGGCGCCGTTAGTAGCTCTCCCATGGTCTGAGGGACAAGCCCCCACAGAACTAGCACTCCATCCTACAATCGGCCCCACGCTAGGGATCGCCATCAAAGTACTAGCCAGGAAAGACATTTCTCCCAGGCCCTCACCCATGTTCCCGGTTCTGGGTAACCCGAGATTTCCCCCAGGCAATGAGAACAAAGTATTCCGTGCAAGGATTACCGAAGGCAGATTCCGGGCAGAACATTTTATGCAAGAAGCCCAGTGGCTCCCACTGGAAATGCTCAGAGGGAATACGGACTCACCCCAACTCCCATTATGGCAGGCATTACAAGTAAGACACTTTCTATCTACGCTACCCCGCCCCACTACTTTTGCCTGCCCAAAAACACAATTTGAAGTCATCTGTAGGGAGAAGGGACCCTCAGGCATACGCTATCCAAAATGTACAACATACTAAACACACAACCTGAGGCCTCACCACCTAAGTACATGAATAAATGGGAAGAAGAGTTGGGAGTCACACTTACACCGGAGGAAAGAGATAGAATTTTCATCATCACACACTCGGTTTCAATATTGAGCAAAATACAAGAATCTGGATACAAGGTTCTCACCAGGTGGTATAGGGTGCCCTCCCACTTGCATAGAATATTCCCGACAGTCCCCCCCACATGTTGGAGATGCGGGGCGGAGCAAGGGACAATGTTACATGTCTTTTGGGACTGCTCGGTCCTGGCGAGCTTTTTGATCAGAGGTGTGGCAGATAGCATCTAGATTCACCCACTACCCCCTGCCAAAATCCCCGGCCTTCTTCCTCCTGCATCACAGCGATATACCACTGGCGACCTACAAAGAATCTATAGTACGTTTTCTAGTGAGTGCGGCAAGATCATGCATTCCTAAACTTTGGAGACAGACAACCTCACCAACAATGGCTCTATGGCTCAATACAGTAAGGAGGATCATGGAGATGGAGGACTTCACTGCGGCACTAAGGGGCACACAGGAAAGCTTCAGGAACATATGGTATCACTGGATGGTGTTCCAGGAATCTGAGGAATATCGCTCGTTAATGGATCACTAAACGACAAAAGCGAAACCTGACCACATAGCTATACTCCACGCAACTTAATGGTTGAGTTTTATTTTATTTTTCCCCTAAATGTGTCCCCCTGGTTAATCCCCCTTGTGTCACGTCTGTCTAATTGGTCATGTTAGTTTATATAATATAGAAAGAAAAGAAACACAGATGACGAACAGAAGGACAACGAGTCTTGAATGTTGCAATAAGTTAAGTCTTCCTTTTATTCACAACAAAGAAAAACTGTTCTAATTCTTTGGTATGGTAATGTTCATAAAGTTGGTGTGACGGTGCGCAATGAACACTATGTAAACTGTAATCAAGTTATAATCTGAAAAATAAAGAATAAAAAAAAAAGGTAATGACAAGTCTTCAAGCCGTGATGACCGTAAAATGTGGGATTAAGCTTCTTAACTGTACCTACACCCCACAGATAAGCGATCCATGTTATACATTGAGTTTGCTGTTTCCACCTGTGGGCAAGGACCTGCTGTTGTCTCTGATCCTGGGGTTATACTTGCTTTGCGCTACCTGGTAATGGGACCAAGGCAGACTACGGGAGACTGCCTGAGGGACACTATATGGAGAGGAGAACCATGGAGGCACACTGTTTTCTGGGATATGGCCTGAGCTACAAAGAGCACACGCAGACGTGTGATGGTTGTGTGGTCACAGGTACCTAGAACAGGTGCCAGGTACAGGCCCTAACGGGATTGTGCTTTGGTACAACTGATAATGCCTGTGCACCTCATGACCTCCGAGGGCAACAGCAAGGGCCGTGTCCGGAAAACTAGGAATTCCTCTCCCAAAGGTTCCTTTGACGCCATCAGGGGTCCTAAGGGGGGTACTGAACGAGTATAGGGCAAGAAATCAGATGGCTGCAGCGGGTTTGAGTCTCTTCTTGCATGGTGGGCAACAGTGGATAAAAATGTAGACTGGATTAATTACACATACTATAACCAACAGAGATTTGTTAATTATACAAGAGATGCAATTAGGGGCCTAGAGGAACAACTAGGACATACCTTACTTATTACATGGCAAAATAGAATGGCTCTTGATATGTTACTAGCAGAAAAAGGAGAAGTTTGTAAAATGATTGGAGGATATTGTTGTACTTTCATTCCTAATAACACGGCACCAGATGATACCTGAGCACTGGAAGGGGTAAATGCATAATAAAATGAACTAGCTGATAACTCTGGCATAGACGATCCATTCAGGGACTGGTTGAAAGCTTGTTCGGACACTGGTCACAAGTCATATACTCCACACTAGTCTCTGTGTCAGTATTTGCCTCCATTCTAGTACTCTGTGGTTGCTGCTGTATTCCATGTATCCGAGGAGCACTGCATCAGCCAGTGCCCGATTAACCAATCACAGCCATTCAATGATGTCATTCAGTGATGTCATTCAGTGGTGCAAGCCTCTGGTTTGCACCACTGCCTCTCCCCCTGTGCCCCAACCTGCCACTGAGATCCAACCCCCCTCTCAGGACACAGGCACGACCGTCTCCTGGCCTGCACCCACATGCTCACCTCCGCTGTCCTCGGCCCCATCCAGCAATGTCTCTCAGCGCAGCGTCCAGCCATCGCTAGCGCAACTGTTTGAACGCAAGTACGCCGTCGTGCACATAGCCAAATTGATCAGCCTGGAGATGCTGCCGTATAGGCTTGTGGAAACGGAGGCTTTCAAAGACATGATGGCGGCGGCGGCCCCGCGCTACTCGGTTCCCAGTCGCCACTACTTTTCCCGATGTGCCGTCCCAGCCCTGCACGACCACGTCTCCCGCAACATTGTACGCACCCTCACCAACGCGGTTACTGCCAAGGTCCACGTAACAACGGACACGTGGACAAGCACAGGCGGAGAGGGCAACTATATCTCCCTGACGGCACATTGGGTGAATTTAGTGGAGGCTGGGACCGAGTCAGAGCCTGGGACCGCTCACGTCCTACCCACCCCCAGAATTGCGGGTCCCAGCTCAGTGGTGGTATCTGCGGTGGTGTATGCTTCCTCCACTAAACCACCCTCCTCCTCCTCCTCCTACGCAACCTCTATCTCACAATCAAGATGTGTCAGCAGCAGCATGTCGCCAGCAGTCGGTGTCGCGCGGCGTGGCAGCACAGCGGTGGGCAAGCGTCAGCAGGCCGTGCTGAAACTACTCAGCTTAGGAGAGAAGAGGCACATGGCCCACGAACTGCTGCAGGGTCTGAGAGCAGACCGACCGCTGGCTTTCGCCACTGAGCCTCCAACCGGGCATGGTCGTGTGTGACAACGGCCGTAACCTGGTGGCGGCTCTGCAGCCTCACGCACGTGCCATGCCTGGCCCACGTCTTTAATTTGGTGGTTCAGCGGTTTCTGAAAAGCTACCCACGCTTGTCAGACCTGCTCGGAAAGGTGCGCCGGCTCAGCGCACATTTCCGCAAGTCCAACACGGACGCTGCCACCCTGCGGACCCTGCAACATCGGTTTAATCTGCCAGTGCACTGACTGCTGTGCGACGTGCCCACACGGTGGAACTCTATGCTTCACATGTTGGCCAGGCTCTATGAGCAGCGTAGAGCTATAGTGGAATACCAACTCCAACATGGGCGGCGTAGTGGGAGTCAGCCTCCTCAATTCTTTACAGAAGAGTGGGCCTGGTTGGCAGACATCTGCCAGGTCCTTGGAAACTTTGAGGAGTCTACCCAGATGGTGAGCGGTGATGCTGCAATCATTAGCGCAATCAAGAAGGAAAATACTGTGGCAGCAGACAGCGATGCAGTAAAACTTCTTCCTTTATTCCTCCACACACATACGACGTTTCGATCAACACAGTGATCTTTGTCAAGTACAAATACACCCTTAGTTACAGACTATATATAGTGAAACAACAATTAAAATCCCACATGTAACAGCTGAACAGTACCTAATTCGCATGTGCTCACGTCCTCCATGGCTCCCGATGCTTCCGGTTTGTCATCTGAACGAGTGCGCCTGTGCATGATTTAGCCACTATCGCGAGATTTAGAAGAGCAAGAGGAATCTTGAGGGACTGATCGCGCATGCGCCTGGAGTCCTGCGATGCCGCTGATATAACTATTGGACTCTATTTAGTAAAAGAGACTTCAGAAGTTAAGTGCGCATGCGCTAGCAGTTCCACTGCTCTAATAGCAATAGAAGTATCGCTGGTCCACGGAGAAGACTATATGTAGTGGCAAACAGTATTAATTATAAATAAGATGCTGTTTATAGGTAGTCTTATAGGGAAAACTAGCTCCAACACAGCAAATCCATATTATATATATATATATATATATATATATATATATATATATATATACATACATACATACATACATACACACACATATACATATACACATATATATATATATATACATATATACACATATATATATATATATTCCACAGCAACATTAAACAATAATGGTAATATTGATCAGCCTCATATATCTGTATGTTGATTTAGCAACAAACTTTTTATTGGAGAGTGAGATATGGAGAAAATGATGTCCATTATTGAAATAAATGTCAAAATATAAATAATCTTGGGTAATAACCCTAATATATTAATAATCAATAATCTACCATATCTCACAGCAATATGTCTTTAATCATAGTTCATATCTCATACATATGACTCATGGGTCCAACAATTAGAGTACAGCTCCCTCTATTATCATAACCTATAGTGATACCTCATAAAGCAGCCAATACATAGAATGATATCATATTTATTTATTATGCACATTAGCACACATTAATGCACAAAATATTTTTTTTTGGGGGGGGGGGGGGAGTTTATACTGGAAGCCAAACAACAAGTAATGGAACAACAAGGAGTCCGGAGCACATGCATCAAACAGGTATCTGTAACATAAAATAAAAGGTAATTAAAATCAAATACCGTAGATGAGATTATGTATACATAATTTGCAGATAGAGAAAGTGCACATTAGTCTGACACATGACTATCAACTGGACCTATTTATATACAGGACATAATGGGATACTCTATATTAAGACCCTTGGGGGAAAGGGTATCAAGTTCGTGTATCCAACGGATCTCTTTACATTTAAGGATTCCCTCCCGGTCCCCACCTTGAGGCAGTGGGGCAACAGAGTCAATGACCCTAAATTTGAGCTGACTGATTGTATGGTGAAATTCAGCAAAATGTTTTGAGATTGGTAGATCTGTCTTTCTTGTACGGATAGTGCTTTTATGCTACTACGCTAGCATTGGAGTCCGCTGTAGGCACGCGATTGCTGATGGTTTGTGCAGAGGCCTATGTCCTGGGTGCAGTGAAAGTCCGCTTCCAGCCTAGGATTGCTGAATGTGTGGGCCGAGGCCTATGCCATGTTTGGCCGCTCAGATCAATTTTTTGTTCATGTCTTGGGTTTCCTAGGACCCACCTATGCTGTTGGTGCAAACTTAGTTCCCATTGTGGTGTTTGACCTGTCTGGCACAAAGGCACTGACTGACTTGGGTAGGGGGCAGAGCGCTGACTGCTTTCCCCTTGCAGTGTGGATTGAGCTATGCGACACCTTGACAGAATGAATACTGTGTGGCACATGGATTCCCCATTGCTATGCCCACGTTTGCAGCTCCTGACGGAGGTGGCACAGGATTGGAGTTCTCATTGCTTCTGTACAGCATTGTGGGCTATCGCCCCGCCCCTTTTAAAGAGGGTCGCTGCCTGGCCCTGCTAACCCTCTGCAGTGTGTGCCTCCGGTTCCTCCTCATGGCAGACGCACTTATAAATAGACATGAGGGTGGTGTGGCTATGAGGCCAGTGTGTGGCATGAGGGCAGCTGAAGGCTGCGCAAGGACACTTTGGTGTGCGCTGTGGACACTGGGTCGTGCGGGGGGGAAGGGGGGGGTTGGGCAGCATGTAACCCAGGAGAAGTGGCAGCGGAGTGTCATGCAGGCAGTGATTGTGCCTTGTTGGAGGTAGTGTGGTGCTTAGCTGAGGTATGCCTTGCTAATGAGGGTTTTTCAGAAGAAAAAATTGTTGGGGGGGGGGCCCACTCTTGCCGCTATTGTGGCTTAATAGTGGGACCTGGGAACTTGAGATGCAGCCCAACATGTAGCCCTTCGCCTGCCCTATCCGTTTCAGTGTCAATTTCTTGAATTTCCCAGATTTTCAGAAATGAGAACCTTAGCGAGCATCGGCGATATACAAAAATGCTCGGGTCGCCCATTGACTTCAATGGGGTTCGTTACTCGAAACGAACCCTCGAGCATCGCGGAAAGTTCGACTTGAGTAACGAGCACCTGAGCATTTTGGTGCTCCCTCATCTCTAATTATGACATCATAATGGAGTTCTATATTACATTATAATGAAGTTTTACGTTGTATCTTTTGTTATTACTAGATTGTGACATCATAATGGAGTTGTAAATTCTACCCCCTACTATAATTACATTATGACATCATAATGCAGTTTTACATTATGACATCATAATGGAGTTCTATATTACATAATAATATTGTTCTACATTGTATCTTTTGTTATTACTAGATTATGACATCATAATGGAGTTGTAAATTATATTACCTGCTATAAATAAATTATGACATCATAAAGCAGTTTTACATTATGACATCATAATGGAGTTCTATACTACATTATAATGAAGTTCTACATTGTATCTTTTGTTATTACTAGATTGTGACATCATAATGGAGTTGTAAATTCAATCCCCTGCCATAAATACATTATGACATCATAATGCAGTTTTACATTATGACATCATAATGGCGTTCTATATTACATAATAATGTTTTTCTACATTGTATCTTTTGCTATTACTAGATTCTGACATCATAATGGAGTTGTAAATCCTATCCCCTACTATGAATACATTATTACATCATAATGCAGTTTCACATTATGACATCATAATGGCGTTCTATATTACATAATAATGTTGTTCTACGTTGTATCTTTTGTTACTACTAGATTGCGACATCATAATGAAGTTGTAAATTCTATCCCCTACTATAAAAACATTATGACATCATAATGCAGTTTTACATTATGACATCATAATAGACTTCTATATTACATTATAATTATGTTGTATCTTTTGTTATTACTAGATTGTGACATCATAATGGAGTTGTAAATTCTATCCCCTACCATGAACAGATTATGACATCATAATGCAGTTTTACATTATGACATCATAATGGAGTTCTATATTACATTATAATTAAGTTGTATGTTGTATCTTTTGTTATTACTAATTTGTGACATCATAATGGAGTTTTAAATACTATCCCCTACCATGAATAGATTATGACATCTTAATGCAGTTTTACATTACATTATGACATCCTAATATAGTTCTATACTAAATTATAATGAAGTTCTACATTGTATCTTTTGTTATTACTAGATTGTGACATCATAATGCAGTTGTAAATTCTACCCCCTACTATAAATACATTATGACATCATAATGCAGTTTTACATTATGACATCATAATGGAGTTCTATATTATATTATAATGAAGTTCTACAAAGTATCTTCTGTTATTACTAGATTGTGACATCATAATGGAGTTGTAAATCCTATCCCCTACAATAAATACATTATGACATCATAATGAAGTTTCACATTATGACATCATAATGGAGTTCTATATTACATAAAAATGCTGTTCTACATTGTATTTTTTGTTATTACTAGATTGTGACATCATAATGATATTGTAAATTCTATCCCCTACCATGAATAGATTATGACATCATAATGCAGTTTTACATTATGACATCATAATGGAGTTCTATATTACAAAGTAGTGTTGTTCTACGTTGCATCTTTTGTTATTACTAGATTGTGATATCATAATGGAGTTGTAAATTCTATTACTTGCTATGAATAGATTATGACATCATAATGCAGTTTTACATTATGACATCATAATAGAGTTCTATACTACATTATAATGAAGTTCTACATTACATCTTTTGTTATTACTAAATTCTGACATCATAATGGAGTTGTAAATTCTATCCCCTACTATGAATACATTATGACGTCATAATGCAGTTTAATATTATGACATCATAATGAAGTTCTATATTACATAATAATGTTGTTCTATGTTGTATCTTTTGTTATTACTAGATTGTGACATCATAATGCAGTTGTAAATTCTATCCCCTACTATAAATACATGATGACATCATAATGCAGTTTTACATTATGACATCATAATGGAGTTCTATATTACATAATAATGTTGTTCTACGTTGTATCCTTTAATAGTACTAGATTGTGACATCATAATGGAGTTGTAAATTCTATCCCCTACCATGAATAGATTATGACATCATAATGCAGTTTTACATTACATGATGACATCATAATGGAGCTCTATATTATAATTTAATGAAGTTCTACGTTGCATCTTTTGTTATTACTAATTTGTGACATCATAATGCAGTTTTAAATACTATCCCCTACCATGAATAGATTATGACATCATAATGCAGTTTTACATTACATTATGACATCCTAATATAGTTCTATACTAAATTATAATTTCACTGTGAAAGTACCCCAGAAATATTAGATTACCATTCTTCATTTGGGGCATTTGAGTACAAAAGACAGAGGCTATTTGTCTTGATCCTGATGAATCGGCTCACTTATTACATCAGGGCCGTAGAAACACGTCGATTAAATATTATTTGTCTATCATCCTTAGCCTTCTGAAATAAAATTTATACCGTTATTACCACTGTATAAATAGCAATATAACCGTACCTGTAAATCTATTAAGGGAACGGTAATTAACATCGGTATAGCGGATCACCACGATAAGGTGATATACCTATCCCCTGTCCTGTATGTTCTTTGGGTGTTTGTATGTTTATGTTCGTCTAGTTTTCTGATGTGTGCTGGGCCATTTGGTGGTGTGATTTAGTGTATTTTAAATAAAGTCCTATAATAAAAGTTATATTTTAATAATAGAACAGATTATCTAATCTAATATTTCTGGGGTAGTTTCACAGTGAAATTGTATTTCATTTAAAGGACCCCACCTGTCCCAGTGACGACTGTATACTAAATTATAATGAAGTTCTACATTGTATCTTTTGTTATTACTAGATTGTGACATTATAATGGAGTTGTAAATTCTACCCCCTACTATAAATACATTATGACATCATAATGCAGTTTTACATTATGACATCATAATAGAGTTCTATATTACATAATAATGTTGTTCTACGTTGTATCTTTTGTTATTACTAGATTGTGACATCATAATGGAGTTGTAAATTCTATTATCTGCTATGAATAGATTATGACATCATAATGCAGTTTTACATTATGACATCATAATGGAGTTCTATACTACATTATAATGAAGTTCTACAAAGTATCTTCTGTTATTACTAGATTGTGACATCATAATGGAGTTGTAAATCCTATCCCCTACAATAAATACATTATGACATCATAATGCAGTTTCACATTATGACATCATAATGGCGTTCTATATTACATAATAATGTTTTTCTACATTGTATCTTTTGTTATTACTAGATTCTGACATCATAATGGAGTTGTAAATCCTATCCCATACTATGAATACATTATTACGTCATAATGCAGTTTCACATTATGACATCATAATGGAGTTCTATATTACATAATAATGTTGTTCTACGTTGTATCTTTTGTTATTACTAGATTCTGACATCATAATGGAGTTGTAAATTCTATTACCTGCTATGAATAGATTATGACATCATAATGCAGTTTTACATTACGACATCAAAATAGAGTTCTATACTACATTATAATGAAGTTCTACATTGTATCTTTTGCTATTACAAGATTGTGACATCATAATGGAGTTGTAAATTCTATCCCCTACCATGAATAGATTATGACATCATAATGCAGTTTTACATTACGTTATGACATCATAACAGAGTTCTATACTAAATTATAATGAAGTTCTACATTGTATCTTTTGTTATTACTAAATTGTGACATCATAATGGAGTTGTAAATCCTATCCACTACAATGAATACATTATGACATCATAATGCAGTTTCACGTTATGACATCATAATGGAGTTCTATATTACATAAAAATGCTGTTCTACATTGTATCTTTTGTTATTACTAGATTGTGACATCATAATGGAGTTGTAAATTCTACCCCCTACTATAAATACATTATGACATCATAATGAAGTTTCACATTATGACATCATAATGAGTTCTATATTACATAAAAAGGCTGTTCTACATTGTATCTTTTGTTATTACTAGATTGTGACATCATAATGATATTGTAAATTTGATCCCCTACCATGAATAGATTATGACATCCTAATGCAGTTTTACATTACGACATCATAATAGAGTTCTATACTAAAATATAATGGATTTCTACATTGTATCTTTTGTTATTACTAGATTGTGACATCATAATGGAGTTGTAAATGCTATCCCCTACTATGAATAGATTATGATGTCATAATGCAGTTTCACATTATGACATCATAATGAAGTTCTATATTACATAATGTTTTTCTACTTTGTATCTTTTATTATTATTAGATTGTGACATTATGGAGTTGTAAATTATATTACCTGCTATAAATAAATTATGACATCATAAAGCAGTTTTACATTATGACATCATAATGGAGTTCTATACTACATTATAATGAAGTTCTACATTGTATCTTTTGTTATTACGAGATTGTGACATCATAATGGAGTTGTAAATTCAATCCCCTGCCATAAATACATTATGACATCATAATGCAGTTTTACATGATGACATCATAATGGCGTTCTATATTACATAATAATGTTTTTCTACATTGTATCTTTTGTTATTACTAGATTCTGACATCATAATGGAGTTGTAAATCCTATCCCCTACTATGAATACATTATTACGTCATAATGCAGTTTCACATTATGACATCATAATGGCGTTCTATATTACATAATAATGTTGTTCTACGTTGTATCTTAGATTGCGACATCATAATGAAGTTGTAAATTCTATCCCCTACTATAAAAACATTATGACATCATAATGCAGTTTTACATTATGACATCATAATAGAGTTCTATATTACATTATAATTATGTTGTATCTTTTGTTATTACTAGATTGTGACATCATAATGGAGTTGTAAATTCTATCCCCTACCATGAACAGATTATGACATCATAATGCAGTTTTACATTATGACATAATGGAGTTCTATATTACATTATCATTAAGTTGTATGTTGTATCTTTTGTTATTACTAATTTGTGACATCATAATGGAGTTTTAAATACTATCCCCTACCATGAATAGATTATGACATCTTAATGCAGTTTTACATTACATTATGACATCCTAATATAGTTCTATACTAAATTATAATGAAGTTCTACATTGTATCTTTTGTTATTACTAGATTGTGACATCATAATGCAGTTGTAAATTCTACCCCCTACTATAAATACATTATGACATCATAATGCAGTTTTACATTATGACATCATAATGGAGTTCTATATTATATTATAATGAAGTTCTACATTGTATCTTTTGTTATTACTAGATTGTGACATCATAATGCAGTTGTAAATTCTACCCCCTACTATAAATACATTATGACATCATAATGCAGTTTCACATTATGACATCATAATGGAGTTCTATATTACATAATAATGTTGTTCTACGTTGTATCTTTTGTTATTACTAGATTCTGACATCATAATGGAGTTGTAAATTCTATTACCTGCTATGAATAGATTATGACATCATAACGCAGTTTTACATTACGACATCAAAATAGAGTTCTATACTACATTATAATGAAGTTCTACATTGTATCTTTTGCTATTACAAGATTGTGACATCATAATGGAGTTGTAAATTCTATCCCCTACCATGAATAGATTATGACATCATAATGCAGTTTTACATTACGTTATGACATCATAACAGAGTTCTATACTAAATTATAATGAAGTTCTACATTGTATCTTTTGTTATTACTAAATTGTGACATCATAATGGAGTTGTAAATCCTATCCACTACAATGAATACATTATGACATCATAATGCAGTTTCACGTTATGACATCATAATGGAGTTCTATATTACATAAAAATGCTGTTCTACATTGTATCTTTTGTTATTACTAGATTGTGACATCATAATGGAGTTGTAAATTCTACCCCCTACTATAAATACATTATGATATCATAATGAAGTTTCACATTATGACATCATAATGAGTTCTATATTACATAAAAAAGGCTGTTCTACATTGTATCTTTTGTTATTACTAGATTGTGACATCATAATGATATTGTAAATTTGATCCCCTACCATGAATAGATTATGACATCCTAATGCAGTTTTACATTACGACATCATAATAGAGTTCTATACTAAAATATAATGGATTTCTACATTGTATCTTTTGTTATTACTAGATTGTGACATCATAATGGAGTTGTAAATGCTATCCCCTACTATGAATAGATTATGATGTCATAATGCAGTTTCACATTATGACATCATAATGAAGTTCTATATTACATAATGTTTTTCTACTTTGTATCTTTTATTATTATTAGATTGTGACATTATGGAGTTGTAAATTATATTACCTGCTATAAATAAATTATGACATCATAAAGCAGTTTTACATTATGACATCATAATGGAGTTCTATACTACATTATAATGAAGTTCTACATTGTATCTTTTGTTATTACTAGATTGTGACATCATAATGGAGTTGTAAATTCAATCCCCTGCCATAAATACATTATGACATCATAATGCAGTCTTACATTATGACATCATAATGGCGTTCTATATTACATAATGTTTTTCTACATTGTATCTTTTGTTATTACTAGATTCTGACATCATAATGGAGTTGTAAATCCTATCCCCTACTATGAATACATTATTACGTCATAATGCAGTTTCACATTATGACATCATAATGGCGTTCTATATTACATAATAATGTTGTTCTACGTTGTATCTTAGATTGCGACATCATAATGAAGTTGTAAATTCTATCCCCTACTATAAAAACATTATGACATCATAATGCAGTTTTACATTATGACATCATAATAGAGTTCTATATTACATTATAATTATGTTGTATCTTTTGTTATTACTAGATTGTGACATCATAATGGAGTTGTAAATTCTATCCCCTACCATGAACAGATTATGACATCATAATGCAGTTTTACATTATGACATAATGGAGTTCTATATTACATTATCATTAAGTTGTATGTTGTATCTTTTGTTATTACTAATTTGTGACATCATAATGGAGTTTTAAATACTATCCCCTACCATGAATAGATTATGACATCTTAATGCAGTTTTACATTACATTATGACATCCTAATATAGTTCTATACTAAATTATAATGAAGTTCTACATTGTATCTTTTGTTATTACTAGATTGTGACATCATAATGCAGTTGTAAATTCTACCCCCTACTATAAATACATTATGACATCATAATGCAGTTTTACATTATGACATCATAATGGAGTTCTATATTATATTATAATGAAGTTCTACAAAGTATCTTCTGTTATTACTAGATTGTGACATCATAATGGAGTTGTAAATCCTATCCCCTACAATAAATACATTATGACATATAATGAAGTTTCACATTATGACATCATAATGGAGTTCTATATTACATAAAAATGCTGTTCTACGTTGTATTTTTTGTTATTACTAGATTGTGACATCATAATGATATTGTAAATTCTATCCCCTACCATGAATAGATTATGACATCATAATGCAGTTTTACATTATGACATCATAATGGAGTTCTATATTACAAAGTAGTGTTGTTCTACGTTGCATCTTTTGTTATTACTAGATTGTGATATCATAATGGAGTTGTAAATTCTATTACTTGCTATGAATAGATTATGACATCATAATGCAGTTTTACATTATGACATCATAATAGAGTTCTATACTACATTATAATGAAGTTCTACATTACATCTTTTGTTATTACTAGATTCTGAAATCATAATGGTGTTGTAAATTCTATCCCCTACTATGAATACATTATGACGTCATAATGCAGTTTAATATTATGACATCATAATGGAGTTCTATATTACATAATAATGTTGTTCTATGTTGTATCTTTTGTTATTACTAGATTGTGACATCATAATGCAGTTGTAAATTCTATCCCCTACTATAAATACATGATGACATCATAATGCAGTTTTACATTATGACATCATAATGGAGTTCTATATTACATAATAATGTTGTTCTACGTTGTATCCTTTAATAGTACTAGATTGTGACATCATAATGGAGTTGTAAATTCTATCCCCTATCATGAATAGATTATGACATCATAATGCAGTTTTACATTACATGATGACATCATAATGGAGCTCTATATTACAATATAATGAAGTTCTACGTTGCATCTTTTGTTATTACTAATTTGTGACATCATAATGCAGTTTTAAATACTATCCCCTACCATGAATAGATTATGACATCATAATGCAGTTTTACATTACATTATGACATCCTAATATAGTTCTATACTAAATTATAATTTCACTGTGAAAGTACCCCAGAAATATTAGATTACCATTCTTCATTTGGGGCATTTGAGTACAAAAGACAGAGGCTATTTGTCTTGATCCTGATGAATCGGCTCACTTATTACATCAGGGCCGTAGAAACACGTCGATTAAATATTATTTGTCTATCATCCTTAGCCTTCTGAAATAAAATTTATACCGTTATTACCACTGTATAAATAGCAATATAACCGTACCTGTAAATCTATTAAGGGAACGGTAATTAACATCGGTATAGCGGATCACCACGATAAGGTGATATACCTATCCCCTGTCCTGTATGTTCTTTGGGTGTTTGTATGTTTATGTTCGTCTAGTTTTCTGATGTGTGCTGGGCCATTTGGTGGTGTGATTTAGTGTATTTTAAATAAAGTCCTATAATAAAAGTTATATTTTAATAATAGAACAGATTATCTAATCTAATATTTCTGGGGTAGTTTCACAGTGAAATTGTATTTCATTTAAAGGACCCCACCTGTCCCAGTGACGACTGTATACTAAATTATAATGAAGTTCTACATTGTATCTTTTGTTATTACTAGATTGTGACATTATAATGGAGTTGTAAATTCTACCCCCTACTATAAATACATTATGACATCATAATGCAGTTTTACATTATGACATCATAATAGAGTTCTATATTACATAATAATGTTGTTCTACGTTGTATCTTTTGTTATTACTAGATTGTGACATCATAATGGAGTTGTAAATTCTATTATCTGCTATGAATAGATTATGACATCATAATGCAGTTTTACATTATGACATCATAATGGAGTTCTATACTACATTATAATGAAGTTCTACAAAGTATCTTCTGTTATTACTAGATTGTGACATCATAATGGAGTTGTAAATCCTATCCCCTACAATAAATACATTATGACATCATAATGCAGTTTCACATTATGACATCATAATGGCGTTCTATATTACATAATAATGTTTTTCTACATTGTATCTTTTGTTATTACTAGATTCTGACATCATAATGGAGTTGTAAATCCTATCCCATACTATGAATACATTATTACGTCATAATGCAGTTTCACATTATGACATCATAATGGAGTTCTATATTACATAATAATGTTGTTCTACGTTGTATCTTTTGTTATTACTAGATTCTGACATCATAATGGAGTTGTAAATTCTATTACCTGCTATGAATAGATTATGACATCATAATGCAGTTTTACATTACGACATCAAAATAGAGTTCTATACTACATTATAATGAAGTTCTACATTGTATCTTTTGCTATTACAAGATTGTGACATCATAATGGAGTTGTAAATTCTATCCCCTACCATGAATAGATTATGACATCATAATGCAGTTTTACATTACGTTATGACATCATAACAGAGTTCTATACTAAATTATAATGAAGTTCTACATTGTATCTTTTGTTATTACTAAATTGTGACATCATAATGGAGTTGTAAATCCTATCCACTACAATGAATACATTATGACATCATAATGCAGTTTCACGTTATGACATCATAATGGAGTTCTATATTACATAAAAATGCTGTTCTACATTGTATCTTTTGTTATTACTAGATTGTGACATCATAATGGAGTTGTAAATTCTACCCCCTACTATAAATACATTATGACATCATAATGAAGTTTCACATTATGACATCATAATGAGTTCTATATTACATAAAAAGGCTGTTCTACATTGTATCTTTTGTTATTACTAGATTGTGACATCATAATGATATTGTAAATTTGATCCCCTACCATGAATAGATTATGACATCCTAATGCAGTTTTACATTACGACATCATAATAGAGTTCTATACTAAAATATAATGGATTTCTACATTGTATCTTTTGTTATTACTAGATTGTGACATCATAATGGAGTTGTAAATGCTATCCCCTACTATGAATAGATTATGATGTCATAATGCAGTTTCACATTATGACATCATAATGAAGTTCTATATTACATAATGTTTTTCTACTTTGTATCTTTTATTATTATTAGATTGTGACATTATGGAGTTGTAAATTATATTACCTGCTATAAATAAATTATGACATCATAAAGCAGTTTTACATTATGACATCATAATGGAGTTCTATACTACATTATAATGAAGTTCTACATTGTATCTTTTGTTATTACGAGATTGTGACATCATAATGGAGTTGTAAATTCAATCCCCTGCCATAAATACATTATGACATCATAATGCAGTTTTACATGATGACATCATAATGGCGTTCTATATTACATAATAATGTTTTTCTACATTGTATCTTTTGTTATTACTAGATTCTGACATCATAATGGAGTTGTAAATCCTATCCCCTACTATGAATACATTATTACGTCATAATGCAGTTTCACATTATGACATCATAATGGCGTTCTATATTACATAATAATGTTGTTCTACGTTGTATCTTAGATTGCGACATCATAATGAAGTTGTAAATTCTATCCCCTACTATAAAAACATTATGACATCATAATGCAGTTTTACATTATGACATCATAATAGAGTTCTATATTACATTATAATTATGTTGTATCTTTTGTTATTACTAGATTGTGACATCATAATGGAGTTGTAAATTCTATCCCCTACCATGAACAGATTATGACATCATAATGCAGTTTTACATTATGACATAATGGAGTTCTATATTACATTATCATTAAGTTGTATGTTGTATCTTTTGTTATTACTAATTTGTGACATCATAATGGAGTTTTAAATACTATCCCCTACCATGAATAGATTATGACATCTTAATGCAGTTTTACATTACATTATGACATCCTAATATAGTTCTATACTAAATTATAATGAAGTTCTACATTGTATCTTTTGTTATTACTAGATTGTGACATCATAATGCAGTTGTAAATTCTACCCCCTACTATAAATACATTATGACATCATAATGCAGTTTTACATTATGACATCATAATGGAGTTCTATATTATATTATAATGAAGTTCTACATTGTATCTTTTGTTATTACTAGATTGTGACATCATAATGCAGTTGTAAATTCTACCCCCTACTATAAATACATTATGACATCATAATGCAGTTTCACATTATGACATCATAATGGAGTTCTATATTACATAATAATGTTGTTCTACGTTGTATCTTTTGTTATTACTAGATTCTGACATCATAATGGAGTTGTAAATTCTATTACCTGCTATGAATAGATTATGACATCATAACGCAGTTTTACATTACGACATCAAAATAGAGTTCTATACTACATTATAATGAAGTTCTACATTGTATCTTTTGCTATTACAAGATTGTGACATCATAATGGAGTTGTAAATTCTATCCCCTACCATGAATAGATTATGACATCATAATGCAGTTTTACATTACGTTATGACATCATAACAGAGTTCTATACTAAATTATAATGAAGTTCTACATTGTATCTTTTGTTATTACTAAATTGTGACATCATAATGGAGTTGTAAATCCTATCCACTACAATGAATACATTATGACATCATAATGCAGTTTCACGTTATGACATCATAATGGAGTTCTATATTACATAAAAATGCTGTTCTACATTGTATCTTTTGTTATTACTAGATTGTGACATCATAATGGAGTTGTAAATTCTACCCCCTACTATAAATACATTATGATATCATAATGAAGTTTCACATTATGACATCATAATGAGTTCTATATTACATAAAAAAGGCTGTTCTACATTGTATCTTTTGTTATTACTAGTTGGGACATCATAATGATATTGTAAATTTGATCCCCTACCATGAATAGATTATGACATCCTAATGCAGTTTTACATTACGACATCATAATAGAGTTCTATACTAAAATATAATGGATTTCTACATTGTATCTTTTGTTATTACTAGATTGTGACATCATAATGGAGTTGTAAATGCTATCCCCTACTATGAATAGATTATGATGTCATAATGCAGTTTCACATTATGACATCATAATGAAGTTCTATATTACATAATGTTTTTCTACTTTGTATCTTTTATTATTATTAGATTGTGACATTATGGAGTTGTAAATTATATTACCTGCTATAAATAAATTATGACATCATAAAGCAGTTTTACATTATGACATCATAATGGAGTTCTATACTACATTATAATGAAGTTCTACATTGTATCTTTTGTTATTACTAGATTGTGACATCATAATGGAGTTGTAAATTCAATCCCCTGCCATAAATACATTATGACATCATAATGCAGTCTTACATTATGACATCATAATGGCGTTCTATATTACATAATGTTTTTCTACATTGTATCTTTTGTTATTACTAGATTCTGACATCATAATGGAGTTGTAAATCCTATCCCCTACTATGAATACATTATTACGTCATAATGCAGTTTCACATTATGACATCATAATGGCGTTCTATATTACATAATAATGTTGTTCTACGTTGTATCTTAGATTGCGACATCATAATGAAGTTGTAAATTCTATCCCCTACTATAAAAACATTATGACATCATAATGCAGTTTTACATTATGACATCATAATAGAGTTCTATATTACATTATAATTATGTTGTATCTTTTGTTATTACTAGATTGTGACATCATAATGGAGTTGTAAATTCTATCCCCTACCATGAACAGATTATGACATCATAATGCAGTTTTACATTATGACATAATGGAGTTCTATATTACATTATCATTAAGTTGTATGTTGTATCTTTTGTTATTACTAATTTGTGACATCATAATGGAGTTTTAAATACTATCCCCTACCATGAATAGATTATGACATCTTAATGCAGTTTTACATTACATTATGACATCCTAATATAGTTCTATACTAAATTATAATGAAGTTCTACATTGTATCTTTTGTTATTACTAGATTGTGACATCATAATGCAGTTGTAAATTCTACCCCCTACTATAAATACATTATGACATCATAATGCAGTTTTACATTATGACATCATAATGGAGTTCTATATTATATTATAATGAAGTTCTACAAAGTATCTTCTGTTATTACTAGATTGTGACATCATAATGGAGTTGTAAATCCTATCCCCTACAATAAATACATTATGACATATAATGAAGTTTCACATTATGACATCATAATGGAGTTCTATATTACATAAAAATGCTGTTCTACGTTGTATTTTTTGTTATTACTAGATTGTGACATCATAATGATATTGTAAATTCTATCCCCTACCATGAATAGATTATGACATCATAATGCAGTTTTACATTATGACATCATAATGGAGTTCTATATTACAAAGTAGTGTTGTTCTACGTTGCATCTTTTGTTATTACTAGATTGTGATATCATAATGGAGTTGTAAATTCTATTACTTGCTATGAATAGATTATGACATCATAATGCAGTTTTACATTATGACATCATAATAGAGTTCTATACTACATTATAATGAAGTTCTACATTACATCTTTTGTTATTACTAGATTCTGAAATCATAATGGTGTTGTAAATTCTATCCCCTACTATGAATACATTATGACGTCATAATGCAGTTTAATATTATGACATCATAATGGAGTTCTATATTACATAATAATGTTGTTCTATGTTGTATCTTTTGTTATTACTAGATTGTGACATCATAATGCAGTTGTAAATTCTATCCCCTACTATAAATACATGATGACATCATAATGCAGTTTTACATTATGACATCATAATGGAGTTCTATATTACATAATAATGTTGTTCTACGTTGTATCCTTTAATAGTACTAGATTGTGACATCATAATGGAGTTGTAAATTCTATCCCCTATCATGAATAGATTATGACATCATAATGCAGTTTTACATTACATGATGACATCATAATGGAGCTCTATATTACAATATAATGAAGTTCTACGTTGCATCTTTTGTTATTACTAATTTGTGACATCATAATGCAGTTTTAAATACTATCCCCTACCATGAATAGATTATGACATCATAATGAAGTTTTACATTACATTATGACATCCTAATATAGTTCTATACTAAATTATAATTTCACTGTGAAAGTACCCCAGAAATATTAGATTACCATTCTTCATTTGGGGCATTTGAGTACAAAAGACAGAGGCTATTTGTCTTGATCCTGATGAATCGGCTCACTTATTACATCAGGGCCGTAGAAACACGTCGATTAAATATTATTTGTCTATCATCCTTAGCCTTCTGAAATAAAATTTATACCGTTATTACCACTGTATAAATAGCAATATAACCGTACCTGTAAATCTATTAAGGGAACGGTAATTAACATCGGTATAGCGGATCACCACGATAAGGTGATATACCTATCCCCTGTCCTGTATGTTCTTTGGGTGTTTGTATGTTTATGTTCGTCTAGTTTTCTGATGTGTGCTGGGCCATTTGGTGGTGTGATTTAGTGTATTTTAAATAAAGTCCTATAAAAAAAGTTATATTTTATTAATAGAACAGATTATCTAATCTAATATTTCTGGGGTACTTTCACAGTGAAATTGTATTTCATTTAAAGGACCCCACCTGTCCCAGTGACGACTGTATACTAAATTATAATGAAGTTCTACATTGTATCTTTTGTTATTACTAGATTGTGACATCATAATGCAGTTTTACATTATGACATCATAATAGAGTTCTATATTATATAATAATGTTGTTCTACGTTGTATCTTTTGTTATTACTAGATTGTGACATCATAATGGAGTTGTAAATTCTATTACCTGCTATGAATAGATTATGACATCATAATGCAGTTTTACATTATGACATCATAATGGAGTTCTATACTACATTATAATGAAGTTCTACAAAGTATCTTCTGTTATTACTAGATTGTGACATCATAATGGAGTTGTAAATCCTATCCCCTACAATAAATACATTATGACATCATAATGCAGTTTCACATTATGACATCATAATGGCGTTCTATATTACATAATAATGTTTTTCTACATTGTATCTTTTGTTATTACTAGATTCTGACATCATAATGGAGTTGTAAATCCTATCCCATACTATGAATACATTATTACGTCATAATGCAGTTTCACATTATGACATCATAATGGAGTTCTATATTACATAATAATGTTGTTCTACGTTGTATCTTTTGTTATTACTAGATTCTGACATCATAATGGAGTTGTAAATTCTATTACCTGCTATGAATAGATTATGACATCATAATGCAGTTTTACATTACGACATCAAAATAGAGTTCTATACTACATTATAATGAAGTTCTACATTGTATCTTTTGCTATTACAAGATTGTGACATCATAATGGAGTTGTAAATTCTATCCCCTACCATGAATAGATTATGACATCATAATGCAGTTTCACGTTACGTTATGACATCATAACAGAGTTCTATACTAAATTATAATGAAGTTCTACATTGTATCTTTTGTTATTACTAAATTGTGACATCATAATGGAGTTGTAAATCCTATCCACTACAATGAATACATTATGACATCATAATGCAGTTTCACGTTATGACATCATAATGGAGTTCTATATTACATACAAATGCTGTTCTACATTGTATCTTTTGTTATTACTAGATTGTGACATCATAATGGAGTTGTAAATTCTACCCCCTACTATAAATACATTATGACATCATAATGAAGTTTCACATTATGACATCATAATGAGTTGTATATTACATAAAAAGGCTGTTCTACATTGTATCTTTTGTTATTACTAGATTGTGACATCATAATGATATTGTAAATTTGATCCCCTACCATGAATAGATTATGACATCCTAATGCAGTTTTACATTACGACATCATAATAGAGTTCTATACTAAAATATAATGGATTTCTACATTGTATCTTTTGTTATTACTAGATTGTGACATCTTAATGGAGTTGTAAATGCTATCACCTACTATGAATAGATTATGATGTCATAATGCAGTTTCACATTATGACATCATAATGAAGTTCTATATTACATAATGTTTTTCTACTTTGTATCTTTTATTATTATTAGATTGTGACATAATGGAGTTGTAAATTATATTACCTGCTATAAATAAATTATGACATCATAAAGCAGTTTTACATTATGACATCATAATGGAGTTCTATACTACATTATAATGAAGTTCTACATTGTATCTTTTGTTATTACTAGATTGTGACATCATAATGGAGTTGTAAATTCAATCCCCTGCCATAAATACATTATGACATCATAATGCAGTTTTACATTATGACATCATAATGGCGTTCTATATTACATAATAATGTTTTTCTACATTGTATCTTTTGTTATTACTAGATTCTGACATCATAATGGAGTTGTAAATCCTATCCCCTACTATGAATACATTATTACGTCATAATGCAGTTTCACATTATGACATCATAATGGCGTTCTATATTACATAATAATGTTGTTCAACGTTGTATCTTTTGTTACTACTAGATTGCGACATCATAATGAAGTTGTAAATTCTATCCCCTACTATAAAAACATTATGACATCATAATGCAGTTTTACATTATGACATCATAATAGAGTTCTATATTACATTATAATTATGTTGTATCTTTTGTTATTACTAGATTGTGACATCATAATGGAGTTGTAAATTCTATCCCCTACCATGAACAGATTATGACATCATAATGCAGTTTTACATTATGACATCATAATGGAGTTCTATATTACATTATCATTAAGTTGTATGTTGTATCTTTTGTTATTACTAATTTGTGACATCATAATGGAGTTTTAAATACTATCCCCTACCATGAATAGATTATGACATCTTAATGCAGTTTTACATTACATTATGACATCCTAATATAGTTCTATACTAAATTATAATGAAGTTCTACATTGTATCTTTTGTTATTACTAGATTGTGACATCCTAATGCAGTTGTAAATTCTACCCCCTACTATAAATACATTATGACATCATAATGCAGTTTTACATTATGACATCATAATGGAGTTCTATATTATATTATAATGAAGTTCTACAAAGTATCTTCTGTTATTACTAGATTGTGACATCATAATGGAGTTGTAAATCCTATCCCCTACAATAAATACATTATGACATCATAATGAAGTTTCACATTATGACATCATAATGGAGTTCTATATTACATAAAAATGCTGTTCTACGTTGTATTTTTTGTTATTACTAGATTGTGACATCATAATGATATTGTAAATTCTATCCCCTACCATGAATAGATTATGACATCATAAGCAGTTTTACATTATGACATCATAATGGAGTTCTATATTACAAAGTAGTGTTGTTCTACGTTGCATCTTTTGTTATTACTAGATTGTGATATCATAATGGAGTTGTAAATTCTATTACTTGCTATGAATAGATTATGACATCATAATGCAGTTTTACATTATGACATCATAATAGAGTTCTATACTACATTATAATGAAGTTCTACATTACATCTTTTGTTATTACTATATTCTGACATCATAATGGTGTTGTAAATTCTATCCCCTACTATGAATACATTATGACGTCATAATGCAGTTTAATATTATGACATCATAATGGAGTTCTATATTACATAATAATGTTGTTCTATGTTGTATCTTTTGTTATTACTAGATTGTGACATCATAATGCAGTTGTAAATTCTATCCCCTACTATAAATACATGATGACATCATAATGCAGTTTTACATTATGACATCATAATGGAGTTCTATATTACATAATAATGTTGTTCTACGTTGTATCCTTTAATAGTACTAGATTGTGACATCATAATGGAGTTGTAAATTCTATCCCCTACCATGAATAGATTATGACATCATAATGCAGTTTTACATTACATGATGACATCATAATGGAGCTCTATATTATAATTTAATGAAGTTCTACGTTGCATCTTTTGTTATTACTAATTTGTGACATCATAATGCAGTTTTAAATACTATCCCCTACCATGAATAGATTATGACATCATAATGCAGTTTTACATTACATTATGACATCCTAATATAGTTCTATACTAAATTATAATTTCACTGTGAAAGTACCCCAGAAATATTAGATTACCATTCTTCATTTGGGGCATTTGAGTACAAAAGACAGAGGCTATTTGTCTTGATCCTGATGAATCGGCTCACTTATTACATCAGGGCCGTAGAAACACGTCGATTAAATATTATTTGTCTATCATCCTTAGCCTTCTGAAATAAAATTTATACCGTTATTACCACTGTATAAATAGCAATATAACCGTACCTGTAAATCTATTAAGGGAACGGTAATTAACATCGGTATAGCGGATCACCACGATAAGGTGATATACCTATCCCCTGTCCTGTATGTTCTTTGGGTGTTTGTATGTTTATGTTCGTCTAGTTTTCTGATGTGTGCTGGGCCATTTGGTGGTGTGATTTAGTGTATTTTAAATAAAGTCCTATAATAAAAGTTATATTTTAATAATAGAACAGATTATCTAATCTAATATTTCTGGGGTAGTTTCACAGTGAAATTGTATTTCATTTAAAGGACCCCACCTGTCCCAGTGACGACTGTATACTAAATTATAATGAAGTTCTACATTGTATCTTTTGTTATTACTAGATTGTGACATTATAATGGAGTTGTAAATTCTACCCCCTACTATAAATACATTATGACATCATAATGCAGTTTTACATTATGACATCATAATAGAGTTCTATATTACATAATAATGTTGTTCTACGTTGTATCTTTTGATATTACTAGATTGTGACATCATAATGGAGTTGTAAATTCTATTATCTGCTATGAATAGATTATGACATCATAATGCAGTTTTACATTATGACATCATAATGGAGTTCTATACTACATTATAATGAAGTTCTACAAAGTATCTTCTGTTATTACTAGATTGTGACATCATAATGGAGTTGTAAATCCTATCCCCTACAATAAATACATTATGACATCATAATGCAGTTTCACATTATGACATCATAATGGCGTTCTATATTACATAATAATGTTTTTCTACATTGTATCTTTTGTTATTACTAGATTCTGACATCATAATGGAGTTGTAAATCCTATCCCATACTATGAATACATTATTACGTCATAATGCAGTTTCACATTATGACATCATAATGGAGTTCTATATTACATAATAATGTTGTTCTACGTTGTATCTTTTGTTATTACTAGATTCTGACATCATAATGGAGTTGTAAATTCTATTACCTGCTATGAATAGATTATGACATCATAATGCAGTTTTACATTACGACATCAAAATAGAGTTCTATACTACATTATAATGAAGTTCTACATTGTATCTTTTGCTATTACAAGATTGTGACATCATAATGGAGTTGTAAATTCTATCCCCTACCATGAATAGATTATGACATCATAATGCAGTTTTACATTACGTTATGACATCATAACAGAGTTCTATACTAAATTATAATGAAGTTCTACATTGTATCTTTTGTTATTACTAAATTGTGACATCATAATGGAGTTGTAAATCCTATCCACTACAATGAATACATTATGACGTCATAATGCAGTTTCACGTTATGACATCATAATGGAGTTCTATATTACATAAAAATGCTGTTCTACATTGTATCTTTTGTTATTACTAGATTGTGACATCATAATGGAGTTGTAAATTCTACCCCCTACTATAAATACATTATGACATCATAATGAAGTTTCACATTATGACATCATAATGAGTTCTATATTACATAAAAAGGCTGTTCTACATTGTATCTTTTGTTATTACTAGATTGTGACATCATAATGATATTGTAAATTTGATCCCCTACCATGAATAGATTATGACATCCTAATGCAGTTTTACATTACGACATCATAATAGAGTTCTATACTAAAATATAATGGATTTCTACATTGTATCTTTTGTTATTACTAGATTGTGACATCATAATGGAGTTGTAAATGCTATCCCCTACTATGAATAGATTATGATGTCATAATGCAGTTTCACATTATGACATCATAATGAAGTTCTATATTACATAATGTTTTTCTACTTTGTATCTTTTATTATTATTAGATTGTGACATTATGGAGTTGTAAATTATATTACCTGCTATAAATAAATTATGACATCATAAAGCAGTTTTACATTATGACATCATAATGGAGTTCTATACTACATTATAATGAAGTTCTACATTGTATCTTTTGTTATTACGAGATTGTGACATCATAATGGAGTTGTAAATTCAATCCCCTGCCATAAATACATTATGACATCATAATGCAGTTTTACATTATGACATCATAATGGCGTTCTATATTACATAATAATGTTTTTCTACATTGTATCTTTTGTTATTACTAGATTCTGACATCATAATGGAGTTGTAAATCCTATCCCCTACTATGAATACATTATTACGTCATAATGCAGTTTCACATTATGACATCATAATGGCGTTCTATATTACATAATAATGTTGTTCTACGTTGTATCTTAGATTGCGACATCATAATGAAGTTGTAAATTCTATCCCCTACTATAAAAACATTATGACATCATAATGCAGTTTTACATTATGACATCATAATAGAGTTCTATATTACATTATAATTATGTTGTATCTTTTGTTATTACTAGATTGTGACATCATAATGGAGTTGTAAATTCTATCCCCTACCATGAACAGATTATGACATCATAATGCAGTTTTACATTATGACATAATGGAGTTCTATATTACATTATCATTAAGTTGTATGTTGTATCTTTTGTTATTACTAATTTGTGACATCATAATGGAGTTTTAAATACTATCCCCTACCATGAATAGATTATGACATCTTAATGCAGTTTTACATTACATTATGACATCCTAATATAGTTCTATACTAAATTATAATGAAGTTCTACATTGTATCTTTTGTTATTACTAGATTGTGACATCATAATGCAGTTGTAAATTCTACCCCCTACTATAAATACATTATGACATCATAATGCAGTTTTACATTATGACATCATAATGGAGTTCTATATTATATTATAATGAAGTTCTACATTGTATCTTTTGTTATTACTAGATTGTGACATCATAATGCAGTTGTAAATTCTACCCCCTACTATAAATACATTATGACATCATAATGCAGTTTCACATTATGACATCATAATGGAGTTCTATATTACATAATAATGTTGTTCTACGTTGTATCTTTTGTTATTACTAGATTCTGACATCATAATGGAGTTGTAAATTCTATTACCTGCTATGAATAGATTATGACATCATAACGCAGTTTTACATTACGACAGCAAAATAGAGTTCTATACTACATTATAATGAAGTTCTACATTGTATCTTTTGCTATTACAAGATTGTGACATCATAATGGAGTTGTAAATTCTATCCCCTACCATGAATAGATTATGACATCATAATGCAGTTTTACATTACGTTATGACATCATAACAGAGTTCTATACTAAATTATAATGAAGTTCTACATTGTATCTTTTGTTATTACTAAATTGTGACATCATAATGGAGTTGTAAATCCTATCCACTACAATGAATACATTATGACATCATAATGCAGTTTCACGTTATGACATCATAATGGAGTTCTATATTACATAAAAATGCTGTTCTACATTGTATCTTTTGTTATTACTAGATTGTGACATCATAATGGAGTTGTAAATTCTACCCCCTACTATAAATACATTATGATATCATAATGAAGTTTCACATTATGACATCATAATGAGTTCTATATTACATAAAAAAGGCTGTTCTACATTGTATCTTTTGTTATTACTAGATTGTGACATCATAATGATATTGTAAATTTGATCCCCTACCATGAATAGATTATGACATCCTAATGCAGTTTTACATTACGACATCATAATAGAGTTCTATACTAAAATATAATGGATTTCTACATTGTATCTTTTGTTATTACTAGATTGTGACATCATAATGGAGTTGTAAATGCTATCCCCTACTATGAATAGATTATGATGTCATAATGCAGTTTCACATTATGACATCATAATGAAGTTCTATATTACATAATGTTTTTCTACTTTGTATCTTTTATTATTATTAGATTGTGACATTATGGAGTTGTAAATTATATTACCTGCTATAAATAAATTATGACATCATAAAGCAGTTTTACATTATGACATCATAATGGAGTTCTATACTACATTATAATGAAGTTCTACATTGTATCTTTTGTTATTACTAGATTGTGACATCATAATGGAGTTGTAAATTCAATCCCCTGCCATAAATACATTATGACATCATAATGCAGTCTTACATTATGACATCATAATAGCGTTCTATATTACATAATGTTTTTCTACATTGTATCTTTTGTTATTACTAGATTCTGACATCATAATGGAGTTGTAAATCCTATCCCCTACTATGAATACATTATTACGTCATAATGCAGTTTCACATTATGACATCATAATGGCGTTCTATATTACATAATAATGTTGTTCTACGTTGTATCTTAGATTGCGACATCATAATGAAGTTGTAAATTCTATCCCCTACTATAAAAACATTATGACATCATAATGCAGTTTTACATTATGACATCATAATAGAGTTCTATATTACATTATAATTATGTTGTATCTTTTGTTATTACTAGATTGTGACATCATAATGGAGTTGTAAATTCTATCCCCTACCATGAACAGATTATGACATCATAATGCAGTTTTACATTATGACATAATGGAGTTCTATATTACATTATCATTAAGTTGTATGTTGTATCTTTTGTTATTACTAATTTGTGACATCATAATGGAGTTTTAAATACTATCCCCTACCATGAATAGATTATGACATCTTAATGCAGTTTTACATTACATTATGACATCCTAATATAGTTCTATACTAAATTATAATGAAGTTCTACATTGTATCTTTTGTTATTACTAGATTGTGACATCATAATGCAGTTGTAAATTCTACCCCCTACTATAAATACATTATGACATCATAATGCAGTTTTACATTATGACATCATAATGGAGTTCTATATTATATTATAATGAAGTTCTACAAAGTATCTTCTGTTATTACTAGATTGTGACATCATAATGGAGTTGTAAATCCTATCCCCTACAATAAATACATTATGACATATAATGAAGTTTCACATTATGACATCATAATGGAGTTCTATATTACATAAAAATGCTGTTCTACGTTGTATTTTTTGTTATTACTAGATTGTGACATCATAATGATATTGTAAATTCTATCCCCTACCATGAATAGATTATGACATCATAATGCAGTTTTACATTATGACATCATAATGGAGTTCTATATTACAAAGTAGTGTTGTTCTACGTTGCATCTTTTGTTATTACTAGATTGTGATATCATAATGGAGTTGTAAATTCTATTACTTGCTATGAATAGATTATGACATCATAATGCAGTTTTACATTATGACATCATAATAGAGTTCTATACTACATTATAATGAAGTTCTACATTACATCTTTTGTTATTACTAGATTCTGAAATCATAATGGTGTTGTAAATTCTATCCCCTACTATGAATACATTATGACGTCATAATGCAGTTTAATATTATGACATCATAATGGAGTTCTATATTACATAATAATGTTGTTCTATGTTGTATCTTTTGTTATTACTAGATTGTGACATCATAATGCAGTTGTAAATTCTATCCCCTACTATAAATACATGATGACATCATAATGCAGTTTTACATTATGACATCATAATGGAGTTCTATATTACATAATAATATTGTTCTACGTTGTATCCTTTAATAGTACTAGATTGTGACATCATAATGGAGTTGTAAATTCTATCCCCTATCATGAATAGATTATGACATCATAATGCAGTTTTACATTACATGATGACATCATAATGGAGCTCTATATTACAATATAATGAAGTTCTAAGTTGCATCTTTTGTTATTACTAATTTGTGACATCATAATGCAGTTTTAAATACTATCCCCTACCATGAATAGATTATGACATCATAATGCAGTTTTACATTACATTATGACATCCTAATATAGTTCTATACTAAATTATAATTTCACTGTGAAAGTACCCCAGAAATATTAGATTACCATTCTTCATTTGGGGCATTTGAGTACAAAAGACAGAGGCTATTTGTCTTGATCCTGATGAATCGGCTCACTTATTACATCAGGGCCGTAGAAACACGTCGATTAAATATTATTTGTCTATCATCCTTAGCCTTCTGAAATAAAATTTATACCGTTATTACCACTGTATAAATAGCAATATAACCGTACCTGTAAATCTATTAAGGGAACGGTAATTAACATCGGTATAGCGGATCACCACGATAAGGTGATATACCTATCCCCTGTCCTGTATGTTCTTTGGGTGTTTGTATGTTTATGTTCGTCTAGTTTTCTGATGTGTGCTGGGCCATTTGGTGGTGTGATTTAGTGTATTTTAAATAAAGTCCTATAAAAAAAGTTATATTTTATTAATAGAACAGATTATCTAATCTAATATTTCTGGGGTACTTTCACAGTGAAATTGTATTTCATTTAAAGGACCCCACCTGTCCCAGTGACGACTGTATACTAAATTATAATGAAGTTCTACATTGTATCTTTTGTTATTACTAGATTGTGACATCATAATGCAGTTTTACATTATGACATCATAATAGAGTTCTATATTATATAATAATGTTGTTCTACGTTGTATCTTTTGTTATTACTAGATTGTGACATCATAATGGAGTTGTAAATTCTATTACCTGCTATGAATAGATTATGACATCATAATGCAGTTTTACATTATGACATCATAATGGAGTTCTATACTACATTATAATGAAGTTCTACAAAGTATCTTCTGTTATTACTAGATTGTGACATCATAATGGAGTTGTAAATCCTATCCCCTACAATAAATACATTATGACATCATAATGCAGTTTCACATTATGACATCATAATGGCGTTCTATATTACATAATAATGTTTTTCTACATTGTATCTTTTGTTATTACTAGATTCTGACATCATAATGGAGTTGTAAATCCTATCCCATACTATGAATACATTATTACGTCATAATGCAGTTTCACATTATGACATCATAATGGAGTTCTATATTACATAATAATGTTGTTCTACGTTGTATCTTTTGTTATTACTAGATTCTGACATCATAATGGAGTTGTAAATTCTATTACCTGCTATGAATAGATTATGACATCATAATGCAGTTTTACATTACGACATCAAAATAGAGTTCTATACTACATTATAATGAAGTTCTACATTGTATCTTTTGCTATTACAAGATTGTGACATCATAATGGAGTTGTAAATTCTATCCCCTACCATGAATAGATTATGACATCATAATGCAGTTTTACATTACGTTATGACATCATAACAGAGTTCTATACTAAATTATAATGAAGTTCTACATTGTATCTTTTGTTATTACTAAATTGTGACATCATAATGGAGTTGTAAATCCTATCCACTACAATGAATACATTATGACATCATAATGCAGTTTCACGTTATGACATCATAATGGAGTTCTATATTACATACAAATGCTGTTCTACATTGTATCTTTTGTTATTACTAGATTGTGACATCATAATGGAGTTGTAAATTCTACCCCCTACTATAAATACATTATGACATCATAATGAAGTTTCACATTATGACATCATAATGAGTTGTATATTACATAAAAAGGCTGTTCTACATTGTATCTTTTGTTATTACTAGATTGTGACATCATAATGATATTGTAAATTTGATCCCCTACCATGAATAGATTATGACATCCTAATGCAGTTTTACATTACGACATCATAATAGAGTTCTATACTAAAATATAATGGATTTCTACATTGTATCTTTTGTTATTACTAGATTGTGACATCTTAATGGAGTTGTAAATGCTATCACCTACTATGAATAGATTATGATGTCATAATGCAGTTTCACATTATGACATCATAATGAAGTTCTATATTACATAATGTTTTTCTACTTTGTATCTTTTATTATTATTAGATTGTGACATAATGGAGTTGTAAATTATATTACCTGCTATAAATAAATTATGACATCATAAAGCAGTTTTACATTATGACATCATAATGGAGTTCTATACTACATTATAATGAAGTTCTACATTGTATCTTTTGTTATTACTAAATTGTGACATCATAATGGAGTTGTAAATTCAATCCCCTGCCATAAATACATTATGACATCATAATGCAGTTTTACATTATGACATCATAATGGCGTTCTATATTACATAATAATGTTTTTCTACATTGTATCTTTTGTTATTACTAGATTCTGACATCATAATGGAGTTGTAAATCCTATCCCCTACTATGAATACATTATTACGTCATAATGCAGTTTCACATTATGACATCATAATGGCGTTCTATATTACATAATAATGTTGTTCAACGTTGTATCTTTTGTTACTACTAGATTGCGACATCATAATGAAGTTGTAAATTCTATCCCCTACTATAAAAACATTATGACATCATAATGCAGTTTTACATTATGACATCATAATAGAGTTCTATATTACATTATAATTATGTTGTATCTTTTGTTATTACTAGATTGTGACATCATAATGGAGTTGTAAATTCTATCCCCTACCATGAACAGATTATGACATCATAATGCAGTTTTACATTATGACATCATAATGGAGTTCTATATTACATTATCATTAAGTTGTATGTTGTATCTTTTGTTATTACTAATTTGTGACATCATAATGGAGTTTTAAATACTATCCCCTACCATGAATAGATTATGACATCTTAATGCAGTTTTACATTACATTATGACATCCTAATATAGTTCTATACTAAATTATAATGAAGTTCTACATTGTATCTTTTGTTATTACTAGATTGTGACATCATAATGCAGTTGTAAATTCTACCCCCTACTATAAATACATTATGACATCATAATGCAGTTTTACATTATGACATCATAATGGAGTTCTATATTATATTATAATGAAGTTCTACAAAGTATCTTCTGTTATTACTAGATTGTGACATCATAATGGAGTTGTAAATCCTATCCCCTACAATAAATACATTATGACATCATAATGAAGTTTCACATTATGACATCATAATGGAGTTCTATATTACATAAAAATGCTGTTCTACGTTGTATTTTTTGTTATTACTAGATTGTGACATCATAATGATATTGTAAATTCTATCCCCTACCATGAATAGATTATGACATCATAAGCAGTTTTACATTATGACATCATAATGGAGTTCTATATTACAAAGTAGTGTTGTTCTACGTTGCATCTTTTGTTATTACTAGATTGTGATATCATAATGGAGTTGTAAATTCTATTACTTGCTATGAATAGATTATGACATCATAATGCAGTTTTACATTATGACATCATAATAGAGTTCTATACTACATTATAATGAAGTTCTACATTACATCTTTTGTTATTACTATATTCTGACATCATAATGGTGTTGTAAATTCTATCCCCTACTATGAATACATTATGACGTCATAATGCAGTTTAATATTATGACATCATAATGGAGTTCTATATTACATAATAATGTTGTTCTATGTTGTATCTTTTGTTATTACTAGATTGTGACATCATAATGCAGTTGTAAATTCTATCCCCTACTATAAATACATGATGACATCATAATGCAGTTTTACATTATGACATCATAATGGAGTTCTATATTACATAATAATGTTGTTCTACGTTGTATCCTTTAATAGTACTAGATTGTGACATCATAATGGAGTTGTAAATTCTATCCCCTACCATGAATAGATTATGACATCATAATGCAGTTTTACATTACATTATGACATCCTAATATAGTTCTATACTAAATTATAATCTCACTGTGAAAGTACCCCAGAAATATTAGATTACCATTCTTCATTTGGGGCATTTGAGTACAAAAGACAGAGGCTATTTGTCTTGATCCTGATGAATCGGCTCACTTATTACATCAGGGCCGTAGAAACACGTCGATTAAATATTATTTGTCTATCATCCTTAGCCTTCTGAAATAAAATTTATACCGTTATTAGCACTGTATAAATAGCAATATAACCGTACCTGTAAATCTATTAAGGGAACGGTAATTAACATCGGTATAGCGGATCACCACGATAAGGTGATATACCTATCCCCTGTCCTGTATGTTCTTTGGGTGTTTGTATGTTTATGTTCGTCTAGTTTTCTGATGTGTGCTGGGCCATTTGGTGGTGTGATTTAGTGTATTTTAAATAAAGTCCTATAATAAAAGTTATATTTTAATAATAGAACAGATTATCTAATCTAATATTTCTGGGGTAGTTTCACAGTGAAATTGTATTTCATTTAAAGGACCCCACCTGTCCCAGTGACGACTGTATACTAAATTATAATGAAGTTCTACATTGTATCTTTTGTTATTACTAGATTGTGACATCATAATGGAGTTGTAAATTCTACCCCCTACTATAAATACATTATGACATCATAATGCAGTTTTACATTATGACACCATAATAGAGTTCTATATTACATAATAATGTTGTTCTACGTTGTATCTTTTGTTATTACTAGATTGTGACATCATAATGGAGTTGTAAATTCTATTATCTGCTATGAATAGATTATGACATCATAATGCAGTTTTACATTATGACATCATAATGGAGTTCTATACTACATTATAATGAAGTTCTACAAAGTATCTTCTGTTATTACTAGATTGTGACATCATAATGGAGTTGTAAATCCTATCCCCTACAATAAATACATTATGACATCATAATGCAGTTTCACATTATGACATCATAATGGCGTTCTATATTACATAATAATGTTTTTCTACATTGTATCTTTTGTTATTACTAGATTCTGACATCATAATGGAGTTGTAAATCCTATCCCATACTATGAATACATTATTACGTCATAATGCAGTTTCACATTATGACATCATAATGGAGTTCTATATTACATAATAATGTTGTTCTACGTTGTATCTTAGATTGCGACATCATAATGAAGTTGTAAATTCTATCCCCTACTATAAAAACATTATGACATCATAATGCAGTTTTACATTATGACATCATAATAGAGTTCTATATTACATTATAATTATGTTGTATCTTTTGTTATTACTAGATTGTGACATCATAATGGAGTTGTAAATTCTATCCCCTACCATGAACAGATTATGACATCATAATGCAGTTTTACATTATGACATAATGGAGTTCTATATTACATTATCATTAAGTTGTATGTTGTATCTTTTGTTATTACTAATTTGTGACATCATAATGGAGTTTTAAATACTATCCCCTACCATGAATAGATTATGACATCTTAATGCAGTTTTACATTACATTATGACATCCTAATATAGTTCTATACTAAATTATAATGAAGTTCTACATTGTATCTTTTGTTATTACTAGATTGTGACATCATAATGCAGTTGTAAATTCTACCCCCTACTATAAATACATTATGACATCATAATGCAGTTTTACATTATGACATCATAATGGAGTTCTATATTATATTATAATGAAGTTCTACATTGTATCTTTTGTTATTACTAGATTGTGACATCATAATGCAGTTGTAAATTCTACCCCCTACTATAAATACATTATGACATCATAATGCAGTTTCACATTATGACATCATAATGGAGTTCTATATTACATAATAATGTTGTTCTACGTTGTATCTTTTGTTATTACTAGATTCTGACATCATAATGGAGTTGTAAATTCTATTACCTGCTATGAATAGATTATGACATCATAACGCAGTTTTACATTACGACATCAAAATAGAGTTCTATACTACATTATAATGAAGTTCTACATTGTATCTTTTGCTATTACAAGATTGTGACATCATAATGGAGTTGTAAATTCTATCCCCTACCATGAATAGATTATGACATCATAATGCAGTTTTACATTACGTTATGACATCATAACAGAGTTCTATACTAAATTATAATGAAGTTCTACATTGTATCTTTTGTTATTACTAAATTGTGACATCATAATGGAGTTGTAAATCCTATCCACTACAATGAATACATTATGACATCATAATGCAGTTTCACGTTATGACATCATAATGGAGTTCTATATTACATAAAAATGCTGTTCTACATTGTATCTTTTGTTATTACTAGATTGTGACATCATAATGGAGTTGTAAATTCTACCCCCTACTATAAATACATTATGATATCATAATGAAGTTTCACATTATGACATCATAATGAGTTCTATATTACATAAAAAAGGCTGTTCTACATTGTATCTTTTGTTATTACTAGATTGTGACATCATAATGATATTGTAAATTTGATCCCCTACCATGAATAGATTATGACATCCTAATGCAGTTTTACATTACGACATCATAATAGAGTTCTATACTAAAATATAATGGATTTCTACATTGTATCTTTTGTTATTACTAGATTGTGACATCATAATGGAGTTGTAAATGCTATCCCCTACTATGAATAGATTATGATGTCATAATGCAGTTTCACATTATGACATCATAATGAAGTTCTATATTACATAATGTTTTTCTACTTTGTATCTTTTATTATTATTAGATTGTGACATTATGGAGTTGTAAATTATATTACCTGCTATAAATAAATTATGACATCATAAAGCAGTTTTACATTATGACATCATAATGGAGTTCTATACTACATTATAATGAAGTTCTACATTGTATCTTTTGTTATTACTAGATTGTGACATCATAATGGAGTTGTAAATTCAATCCCCTGCCATAAATACATTATGACATCATAATGCAGTCTTACATTATGACATCATAATGGCGTTCTATATTACATAATGTTTTTCTACATTGTATCTTTTGTTATTACTAGATTCTGACATCATAATGGAGTTGTAAATCCTATCCCCTACTATGAATACATTATTACGTCATAATGCAGTTTCACATTATGACATCATAATGGCGTTCTATATTACATAATAATGTTGTTCTACGTTGTATCTTAGATTGCGACATCATAATGAAGTTGTAAATTCTATCCCCTACTATAAAAACATTATGACATCATAATGCAGTTTTACATTATGACATCATAATAGAGTTCTATATTACATTATAATTATGTTGTATCTTTTGTTATTACTAGATTGTGACATCATAATGGAGTTGTAAATTCTATCCCCTACCATGAACAGATTATGACATCATAATGCAGTTTTACATTATGACATAATGGAGTTCTATATTACATTATCATTAAGTTGTATGTTGTATCTTTTGTTATTACTAATTTGTGACATCATAATGGAGTTTTAAATACTATCCCCTACCATGAATAGATTATGACATCTTAATGCAGTTTTACATTACATTATGACATCCTAATATAGTTCTATACTAAATTATAATGAAGTTCTACATTGTATCTTTTGTTATTACTAGATTGTGACATCATAATGCAGTTGTAAATTCTACCCCCTACTATAAATACATTATGACATCATAATGCAGTTTTACATTATGACATCATAATGGAGTTCTATATTATATTATAATGAAGTTCTACAAAGTATCTTCTGTTATTACTAGATTGTGACATCATAATGGAGTTGTAAATCCTATCCCCTACAATAAATACATTATGACATATAATGAAGTTTCACATTATGACATCATAATGGAGTTCTATATTACATAAAAATGCTGTTCTACGTTGTATTTTTTGTTATTACTAGATTGTGACATCATAATGATATTGTAAATTCTATCCCCTACCATGAATAGATTATGACATCATAATGCAGTTTTACATTATGACATCATAATGGAGTTCTATATTACAAAGTAGTGTTGTTCTACGTTGCATCTTTTGTTATTACTAGATTGTGATATCATAATGGAGTTGTAAATTCTATTACTTGCTATGAATAGATTATGACATCATAATGCAGTTTTACATTATGACATCATAATAGAGTTCTATACTACATTATAATGAAGTTCTACATTACATCTTTTGTTATTACTAGATTCTGAAATCATAATGGTGTTGTAAATTCTATCCCCTACTATGAATACATTATGACGTCATAATGCAGTTTAATATTATGACATCATAATGGAGTTCTATATTACATAATAATGTTGTTCTATGTTGTATCTTTTGTTATTACTAGATTGTGACATCATAATGCAGTTGTAAATTCTATCCCCTACTATAAATACATGATGACATCATAATGCAGTTTTACATTATGACATCATAATGGAGTTCTATATTACATAATAATGTTGTTCTACGTTGTATCCTTTAATAGTACTAGATTGTGACATCATAATGGAGTTGTAAATTCTATCCCCTATCATGAATAGATTATGACATCATAATGCAGTTTTACATTACATGATGACATCATAATGGAGCTCTATATTACAATATAATGAAGTTCTACGTTGCATCTTTTGTTATTACTAATTTGTGACATCATAATGCAGTTTTAAATACTATCCCCTACCATGAATAGATTATGACATCATAATGCAGTTTTACATTACATTATGACATCCTAATATAGTTCTATACTAAATTATAATTTCACTGTGAAAGTACCCCAGAAATATTAGATTACCATTCTTCATTTGGGGCATTTGAGTACAAAAGACAGAGGCTATTTGTCTTGATCCTGATGAATCGGCTCACTTATTACATCAGGGCCGTAGAAACACGTCGATTAAATATTATTTGTCTATCATCCTTAGCCTTCTGAAATAAAATTTATACCGTTATTACCACTGTATAAATAGCAATATAACCGTACCTGTAAATCTATTAAGGGAACGGTAATTAACATCGGTATAGCGGATCACCACGATAAGGTGATATACCTATCCCCTGTCCTGTATGTTCTTTGGGTGTTTGTATGTTTATGTTCGTCTAGTTTTCTGATGTGTGCTGGGCCATTTGGTGGTGTGATTTAGTGTATTTTAAATAAAGTCCTATAAAAAAAGTTATATTTTATTAATAGAACAGATTATCTAATCTAATATTTCTGGGGTACTTTCACAGTGAAATTGTATTTCATTTAAAGGACCCCACCTGTCCCAGTGACGACTGTATACTAAATTATAATGAAGTTCTACATTGTATCTTTTGTTATTACTAGATTGTGACATCATAATGGAGTTGTAAATTCTACCCCCTACTATAAATACATTATGACATCATAATGCAGTTTTACATTATGACATCATAATAGAGTTCTATATTACATAATAATGTTGTTCTACGTTGTATCTTTTGTTATTACTAGATTGTGACATCATAATGGAGTTGTAAATTCTATTATCTGCTATGAATAGATTATGACATCATAATGCAGTTTTACATTATGACATCATAATGGAGTTCTATACTACATTATAATGAAGTTCTACAAAGTATCTTCTGTTATTACTAGATTGTGACATCATAATGGAGTTGTAAATCCTATCCCCTACAATAAATACATTATGACATCATAATGCAGTTTCACATTATGACATCATAATGGCGTTCTATATTACATAATAATGTTTTTCTACATTGTATCTTTTGTTATTACTAGATTCTGACATCATAATGGAGTTGTAAATCCTATCCCATACTATGAATACATTATTACGTCATAATGCAGTTTCACATTATGACATCATAATGGAGTTCTATATTACATAATAATGTTGTTCTACGTTGTATCTTAGATTGCGACATCATAATGAAGTTGTAAATTCTATCCCCTACTATAAAAACATTATGACATCATAATGCAGTTTTACATTATGACATCATAATAGAGTTCTATATTACATTATAATTATGTTGTATCTTTTGTTATTACTAGATTGTGACATCATAATGGAGTTGTAAATTCTATCCCCTACCATGAACAGATTATGACATCATAATGCAGTTTTACATTATGACATAATGGAGTTCTATATTACATTATCATTAAGTTGTATGTTGTATCTTTTGTTATTACTAATTTGTGACATCATAATGGAGTTTTAAATACTATCCCCTACCATGAATAGATTATGACATCTTAATGCAGTTTTACATTACATTATGACATCCTAATATAGTTCTATACTAAATTATAATGAAGTTCTACATTGTATCTTTTGTTATTACTAGATTGTGACATCATAATGCAGTTGTAAATTCTACCCCCTACTATAAATACATTATGACATCATAATGCAGTTTTACATTATGACATCATAATGGAGTTCTATATTATATTATAATGAAGTTCTACATTGTATCTTTTGTTATTACTAGATTGTGACATCATAATGCAGTTGTAAATTCTACCCCCTACTATAAATACATTATGACATCATAATGCAGTTTCACATTATGACATCATAATGGAGTTCTATATTACATAATAATGTTGTTCTACGTTGTATCTTTTGTTATTACTAGATTCTGACATCATAATGGAGTTGTAAATTCTATTACCTGCTATGAATAGATTATGACATCATAACGCAGTTTTACATTACGACATCAAAATAGAGTTCTATACTACATTATAATGAAGTTCTACATTGTATCTTTTGCTATTACAAGATTGTGACATCATAATGGAGTTGTAAATTCTATCCCCTACCATGAATAGATTATGACATCATAATGCAGTTTTACATTACGTTATGACATCATAACAGAGTTCTATACTAAATTATAATGAAGTTCTACATTGTATCTTTTGTTATTACTAAATTGTGACATCATAATGGAGTTGTAAATCCTATCCACTACAATGAATACATTATGACATCATAATGCAGTTTCACGTTATGACATCATAATGGAGTTCTATATTACATAAAAATGCTGTTCTACATTGTATCTTTTGTTATTACTAGATTGTGACATCATAATGGAGTTGTAAATTCTACCCCCTACTATAAATACATTATGATATCATAATGAAGTTTCACATTATGACATCATAATGAGTTCTATATTACATAAAAAAGGCTGTTCTACATTGTATCTTTTGTTATTACTAGATTGTGACATCATAATGATATTGTAAATTTGATCCCCTACCATGAATAGATTATGACATCCTAATGCAGTTTTACATTACGACATCATAATAGAGTTCTATACTAAAATATAATGGATTTCTACATTGTATCTTTTGTTATTACTAGATTGTGACATCATAATGGAGTTGTAAATGCTATCCCCTACTATGAATAGATTATGATGTCATAATGCAGTTTCACATTATGACATCATAATGAAGTTCTATATTACATAATGTTTTTCTACTTTGTATCTTTTATTATTATTAGATTGTGACATTATGGAGTTGTAAATTATATTACCTGCTATAAATAAATTATGACATCATAAAGCAGTTTTACATTATGACATCATAATGGAGTTCTATACTACATTATAATGAAGTTCTACATTGTATCTTTTGTTATTACTAGATTGTGACATCATAATGGAGTTGTAAATTCAATCCCCTGCCATAAATACATTATGACATCATAATGCAGTCTTACATTATGACATCATAATGGCGTTCTATATTACATAATGTTTTTCTACATTGTATCTTTTGTTATTACTAGATTCTGACATCATAATGGAGTTGTAAATCCTATCCCCTACTATGAATACATTATTACGTCATAATGCAGTTTCACATTATGACATCATAATGGCGTTCTATATTACATAATAATGTTGTTCTACGTTGTATCTTAGATTGCGACATCATAATGAAGTTGTAAATTCTATCCCCTACTATAAAAACATTATGACATCATAATGCAGTTTTACATTATGACATCATAATAGAGTTCTATATTACATTATAATTATGTTGTATCTTTTGTTATTACTAGATTGTGACATCATAATGGAGTTGTAAATTCTATCCCCTACCATGAACAGATTATGACATCATAATGCAGTTTTACATTATGACATAATGGAGTTCTATATTACATTATCATTAAGTTGTATGTTGTATCTTTTGTTATTACTAATTTGTGACATCATAATGGAGTTTTAAATACTATCCCCTACCATGAATAGATTATGACATCTTAATGCAGTTTTACATTACATTATGACATCCTAATATAGTTCTATACTAAATTATAATGAAGTTCTACATTGTATCTTTTGTTATTACTAGATTGTGACATCATAATGCAGTTGTAAATTCTACCCCCTACTATAAATACATTATGACATGATAATGCAGTTTTACATTATGACATCATAATGGAGTTCTATATTATATTATAATGAAGTTCTACAAAGTATCTTCTGTTATTACTAGATTGTGACATCATAATGGAGTTGTAAATCCTATCCCCTACAATAAATACATTATGACATATAATGAAGTTTCACATTATGACATCATAATGGAGTTCTATATTACATAAAAATGCTGTTCTACGTTGTATTTTTTGTTATTACTAGATTGTGACATCATAATGATATTGTAAATTCTATCCCCTACCATGAATAGATTATGACATCATAATGCAGTTTTACATTATGACATCATAATGGAGTTCTATATTACAAAGTAGTGTTGTTCTACGTTGCATCTTTTGTTATTACTAGATTGTGATATCATAATGGAGTTGTAAATTCTATTACTTGCTATGAATAGATTATGACATCATAATGCAGTTTTACATTATGACATCATAATAGAGTTCTATACTACATTATAATGAAGTTCTACATTACATCTTTTGTTATTACTAGATTCTGAAATCATAATGGTGTTGTAAATTCTATCCCCTACTATGAATACATTATGACGTCATAATGCAGTTTAATATTATGACATCATAATGGAGTTCTATATTACATAATAATGTTGTTCTATGTTGTATCTTTTGTTATTACTAGATTGTGACATCATAATGCAGTTGTAAATTCTATCCCCTACTATAAATACATGATGACATCATAATGCAGTTTTACATTATGACATCATAATGGAGTTCTATATTACATAATAATGTTGTTCTACGTTGTATCCTTTAATAGTACTAGATTGTGACATCATAATGGAGTTGTAAATTCTATCCCCTATCATGAATAGATTATGACATCATAATGCAGTTTTACATTACATGATGACATCATAATGGAGCTCTATATTACAATATAATGAAGTTCTACGTTGCATCTTTTGTTATTACTAATTTGTGACATCATAATGCAGTTTTAAATACTATCCCCTACCATGAATAGATTATGACATCATAATGCAGTTTTACATTACATTATGACATCCTAATATAGTTCTATACTAAATTATAATTTCACTGTGAAAGTACCCCAGAAATATTAGATTACCATTCTTCATTTGGGGCATTTGAGTACAAAAGACAGAGGCTATTTGTCTTGATCCTGATGAATCGGCTCACTTATTACATCAGGGCCGTAGAAACACGTCGATTAAATATTATTTGTCTATCATCCTTAGCCTTCTGAAATAAAATTTATACCGTTATTACCACTGTATAAATAGCAATATAACCGTACCTGTAAATCTATTAAGGGAACGGTAATTAACATCGGTATAGCGGATCACCACGATAAGGTGATATACCTATCCCCTGTCCTGTATGTTCTTTGGGTGTTTGTATGTTTATGTTCGTCTAGTTTTCTGATGTGTGCTGGGCCATTTGGTGGTGTGATTTAGTGTATTTTAAATAAAGTCCTATAAAAAAAGTTATATTTTATTAATAGAACAGATTATCTAATCTAATATTTCTGGGGTACTTTCACAGTGAAATTGTATTTCATTTAAAGGACCCCACCTGTCCCAGTGACGACTGTATACTAAATTATAATGAAGTTCTACATTGTATCTTTTGTTATTACTAGATTGTGACATCATAATGCAGTTTTACATTATGACATCATAATAGAGTTCTATATTATATAATAATGTTGTTCTACGTTGTATCTTTTGTTATTACTAGATTGTGACATCATAATGGAGTTGTAAATTCTATTACCTGCTATGAATAGATTATGACATCATAATGCAGTTTTACATTATGACATCATAATGGAGTTCTATACTACATTATAATGAAGTTCTACAAAGTATCTTCTGTTATTACTAGATTGTGACATCATAATGGAGTTGTAAATCCTATCCCCTACAATAAATACATTATGACATCATAATGCAGTTTCACATTATGACATCATAATGGCGTTCTATATTACATAATAATGTTTTTCTACATTGTATCTTTTGTTATTACTAGATTCTGACATCATAATGGAGTTGTAAATCCTATCCCATACTATGAATACATTATTACGTCATAATGCAGTTTCACATTATGACATCATAATGGAGTTCTATATTACATAATAATGTTGTTCTACGTTGTATCTTTTGTTATTACTAGATTCTGACATCATAATGGAGTTGTAAATTCTATTACCTGCTATGAATAGATTATGACATCATAATGCAGTTTTACATTACGACATCAAAATAGAGTTCTATACTACATTATAATGAAGTTCTACATTGTATCTTTTGCTATTACAAGATTGTGACATCATAATGGAGTTGTAAATTCTATCCCCTACCATGAATAGATTATGACATCATAATGCAGTTTTACATTACGTTATGACATCATAACAGAGTTCTATACTAAATTATAATGAAGTTCTACATTGTATCTTTTGTTATTACTAAATTGTGACATCATAATGGAGTTGTAAATCCTATCCACTACAATGAATACATTATGACATCATAATGCAGTTTCACGTTATGACATCATAATGGAGTTCTATATTACATACAAATGCTGTTCTACATTGTATCTTTTGTTATTACTAGATTGTGACATCATAATGGAGTTGTAAATTCTACCCCCTACTATAAATACATTATGACATCATAATGAAGTTTCACATTATGACATCATAATGAGTTGTATATTACATAAAAAGGCTGTTCTACATTGTATCTTTTGTTATTACTAGATTGTGACATCATAATGATATTGTAAATTTGATCCCCTACCATGAATAGATTATGACATCCTAATGCAGTTTTACATTACGACATCATAATAGAGTTCTATACTAAAATATAATGGATTTCTACATTGTATCTTTTGTTATTACTAGATTGTGACATCTTAATGGAGTTGTAAATGCTATCACCTACTATGAATAGATTATGATGTCATAATGCAGTTTCACATTATGACATCATAATGAAGTTCTATATTACATAATGTTTTTCTACTTTGTATCTTTTATTATTATTAGATTGTGACATAATGGAGTTGTAAATTATATTACCTGCTATAAATAAATTATGACATCATAAAGCAGTTTTACATTATGACATCATAATGGAGTTCTATACTACATTATAATGAAGTTCTACATTGTATCTTTTGTTATTACTAGATTGTGACATCATAATGGAGTTGTAAATTCAATCCCCTGCCATAAATACATTATGACATCATAATGCAGTTTTACATTATGACATCATAATGGCGTTCTATATTACATAATAATGTTTTTCTACATTGTATCTTTTGTTATTACTAGATTCTGACATCATAATGGAGTTGTAAATCCTATCCCCTACTATGAATACATTATTACGTCATAATGCAGTTTCACATTATGACATCATAATGGCGTTCTATATTACATAATAATGTTGTTCAACGTTGTATCTTTTGTTACTACTAGATTGCGACATCATAATGAAGTTGTAAATTCTATCCCCTACTATAAAAACATTATGACATCATAATGCAGTTTTACATTATGACATCATAATAGAGTTCTATATTACATTATAATTATGTTGTATCTTTTGTTATTACTAGATTGTGACATCATAATGGAGTTGTAAATTCTATCCCCTACCATGAACAGATTATGACATCATAATGCAGTTTTACATTATGACATCATAATGGAGTTCTATATTACATTATCATTAAGTTGTATGTTGTATCTTTTGTTATTACTAATTTGTGACATCATAATGGAGTTTTAAATACTATCCCCTACCATGAATAGATTATGACATCTTAATGCAGTTTTACATTACATTATGACATCCTAATATAGTTCTATACTAAATTATAATGAAGTTCTACATTGTATCTTTTGTTATTACTAGATTGTGACATCATAATGCAGTTGTAAATTCTACCCCCTACTATAAATACATTATGACATCATAATGCAGTTTTACATTATGACATCATAATGGAGTTCTATATTATATTATAATGAAGTTCTACAAAGTATCTTCTGTTATTACTAGATTGTGACATCATAATGGAGTTGTAAATCCTATCCCCTACAATAAATACATTATGACATCATAATGAAGTTTCACATTATGACATCATAATGGAGTTCTATATTACATAAAAATGCTGTTCTACGTTGTATTTTTTGTTATTACTAGATTGTGACATCATAATGATATTGTAAATTCTATCCCCTACCATGAATAGATTATGACATCATAAGCAGTTTTACATTATGACATCATAATGGAGTTCTATATTACAAAGTAGTGTTGTTCTACGTTGCATCTTTTGTTATTACTAGATTGTGATATCATAATGGAGTTGTAAATTCTATTACTTGCTATGAATAGATTATGACATCATAATGCAGTTTTACATTATGACATCATAATAGAGTTCTATACTACATTATAATGAAGTTCTACATTACATCTTTTGTTATTACTATATTCTGACATCATAATGGTGTTGTAAATTCTATCCCCTACTATGAATACATTATGACGTCATAATGCAGTTTAATATTATGACATCATAATGGAGTTCTATATTACATAATAATGTTGTTCTATGTTGTATCTTTTGTTATTACTAGATTGTGACATCATAATGCAGTTGTAAATTCTATCCCCTACTATAAATACATGATGACATCATAATGCAGTTTTACATTATGACATCATAATGGAGTTCTATATTACATAATAATGTTGTTCTACGTTGTATCCTTTAATAGTACTAGATTGTGACATCATAATGGAGTTGTAAATTCTATCCCCTACCATGAATAGATTATGACATCATAATGCAGTTTTACATTACATTATGACATCCTAATATAGTTCTATACTAAATTATAATTTCACTGTGAAAGTACCCCAGAAATATTAGATTACCATTCTTCATTTGGGGCATTTGAGTACAAAAGACAGAGGCTATTTGTCTTGATCCTGATGAATCGGCTCACTTATTACATCAGGGCCGTAGAAACACGTCGATTAAATATTATTTGTCTATCATCCTTAGCCTTCTGAAATAAAATTTATACCGTTATTAGCACTGTATAAATAGCAATATAACCGTACCTGTAAATCTATTAAGGGAACGGTAATTAACATCGGTATAGCGGATCACCACGATAAGGTGATATACCTATCCCCTGTCCTGTATGTTCTTTGGGTGTTTGTATGTTTATGTTCGTCTAGTTTTCTGATGTGTGCTGGGCCATTTGGTGGTGTGATTTAGTGTATTTTAAATAAAGTCCTATAATAAAAGTTATATTTTAATAATAGAACAGATTATCTAATCTAATATTTCTGGGGTAGTTTCACAGTGAAATTGTATTTCATTTAAAGGACCCCACCTGTCCCAGTGACGACTGTATACTAAATTATAATGAAGTTCTACATTGTATCTTTTGTTATTACTAGATTGTGACATCATAATGGAGTTGTAAATTCTACCCCCTACTATAAATACATTATGACATCATAATGCAGTTTTACATTATGACATCATAATAGAGTTCTATATTACATAATAATGTTGTTCTACGTTGTATCTTTTGTTATTACTAGATTGTGACATCATAATGGAGTTGTAAATTCTATTATCTGCTATGAATAGATTATGACATCATAATGCAGTTTTACATTATGACATCATAATGGAGTTCTATACTACATTATAATGAAGTTCTACAAAGTATCTTCTGTTATTACTAGATTGTGACATCATAATGGAGTTGTAAATCCTATCCCCTACAATAAATACATTATGACATCATAATGCAGTTTCACATTATGACATCATAATGGCGTTCTATATTACATAATAATGTTTTTCTACATTGTATCTTTTGTTATTACTAGATTCTGACATCATAATGGAGTTGTAAATCCTATCCCATACTATGAATACATTATTACGTCATAATGCAGTTTCACATTATGACATCATAATGGAGTTCTATATTACATAATAATGTTGTTCTACGTTGTATCTTAGATTGCGACATCATAATGAAGTTGTAAATTCTATCCCCTACTATAAAAACATTATGACATCATAATGCAGTTTTACATTATGACATCATAATAGAGTTCTATATTACATTATAATTATGTTGTATCTTTTGTTATTACTAGATTGTGACATCATAATGGAGTTGTAAATTCTATCCCCTACAATGAACAGATTATGACATCATAATGCAGTTTTACATTATGACATAATGGAGTTCTATATTACATTATCATTAAGTTGTATGTTGTATCTTTTGTTATTACTAATTTGTGACATCATAATGGAGTTTTAAATACTATCCCCTACCATGAATAGATTATGACATCTTAATGCAGTTTTACATTACATTATGACATCCTAATATAGTTCTATACTAAATTATAATGAAGTTCTACATTGTATCTTTTGTTATTACTAGATTGTGACATCATAATGCAGTTGTAAATTCTACCCCCTACTATAAATACATTATGACATCATAATGCAGTTTTACATTATGACATCATAATGGAGTTCTATATTATATTATAATGAAGTTCTACATTGTATCTTTTGTTATTACTAGATTGTGACATCATAATGCAGTTGTAAATTCTACCCCCTACTATAAATACATTATGACATCATAATGCAGTTTCACATTATGACATCATAATGGAGTTCTATATTACATAATAATGTTGTTCTACGTTGTATCTTTTGTTATTACTAGATTCTGACATCATAATGGAGTTGTAAATTCTATTACCTGCTATGAATAGATTATGACATCATAACGCAGTTTTACATTACGACATCAAAATAGAGTTCTATACTACATTATAATGAAGTTCTACATTGTATCTTTTGCTATTACAAGATTGTGACATCATAATGGAGTTGTAAATTCTATCCCCTACCATGAATAGATTATGACATCATAATGCAGTTTTACATTACGTTATGACATCATAACAGAGTTCTATACTAAATTATAATGAAGTTCTACATTGTATCTTTTGTTATTACTAAATTGTGACATCATAATGGAGTTGTAAATCCTATCCACTACAATGAATACATTATGACATCATAATGCAGTTTCACGTTATGACATCATAATGGAGTTCTATATTACATAAAAATGCTGTTCTACATTGTATCTTTTGTTATTACTAGATTGTGACATCATAATGGAGTTGTAAATTCTACCCCCTACTATAAATACATTATGATATCATAATGAAGTTTCACATTATGACATCATAATGAGTTCTATATTACATAAAAAAGGCTGTTCTACATTGTATCTTTTGTTATTACTAGATTGTGACATCATAATGATATTGTAAATTTGATCCCCTACCATGAATAGATTATGACATCCTAATGCAGTTTTACATTACGACATCATAATAGAGTTCTATACTAAAATATAATGGATTTCTACATTGTATCTTTTGTTATTACTAGATTGTGACATCATAATGGAGTTGTAAATGCTATCCCCTACTATGAATAGATTATGATGTCATAATGCAGTTTCACATTATGACATCATAATGAAGTTCTATATTACATAATGTTTTTCTACTTTGTATCTTTTATTATTATTAGATTGTGACATTATGGAGTTGTAAATTATATTACCTGCTATAAATAAATTATGACATCATAAAGCAGTTTTACATTATGACATCATAATGGAGTTCTATACTACATTATAATGAAGTTCTACATTGTATCTTTTGTTATTACTAGATTGTGACATCATAATGGAGTTGTAAATTCAATCCCCTGCCATAAATACATTATGACATCATAATGCAGTCTTACATTATGACATCATAATGGCGTTCTATATTACATAATGTTTTTCTACATTGTATCTTTTGTTATTACTAGATTCTGACATCATAATGGAGTTGTAAATCCTATCCCCTACTATGAATACATTATTACGTCATAATGCAGTTTCACATTATGACATCATAATGGCGTTCTATATTACATAATAATGTTGTTCTACGTTGTATCTTAGATTGCGACATCATAATGAAGTTGTAAATTCTATCCCCTACTATAAAAACATTATGACATCATAATGCAGTTTTACATTATGACATCATAATAGAGTTCTATATTACATTATAATTATGTTGTATCTTTTGTTATTACTAGATTGTGACATCATAATGGAGTTGTAAATTCTATCCCCTACCATGAACAGATTATGACATCATAATGCAGTTTTACATTATGACATAATGGAGTTCTATATTACATTATCATTAAGTTGTATGTTGTATCTTTTGTTATTACTAATTTGTGACATCATAATGGAGTTTTAAATACTATCCCCTACCATGAATAGATTATGACATCTTAATGCAGTTTTACATTACATTATGACATCCTAATATAGTTCTATACTAAATTATAATGAAGTTCTACATTGTATCTTTTGTTATTACTAGATTGTGACATCATAATGCAGTTGTAAATTCTACCCCCTACTATAAATACATTATGACATCATAATGCAGTTTTACATTATGACATCATAATGGAGTTCTATATTATATTATAATGAAGTTCTACAAAGTATCTTCTGTTATTACTAGATTGTGACATCATAATGGAGTTGTAAATCCTATCCCCTACAATAAATACATTATGACATATAATGAAGTTTCACATTATGACATCATAATGGAGTTCTATATTACATAAAAATGCTGTTCTACGTTGTATTTTTTGTTATTACTAGATTGTGACATCATAATGATATTGTAAATTCTATCCCCTACCATGAATAGATTATGACATCATAATGCAGTTTTACATTATGACATCATAATGGAGTTCTATATTACAAAGTAGTGTTGTTCTACGTTGCATCTTTTGTTATTACTAGATTGTGATATCATAATGGAGTTGTAAATTCTATTACTTGCTATGAATAGATTATGACATCATAATGCAGTTTTACATTATGACATCATAATAGAGTTCTATACTACATTATAATGAAGTTCTACATTACATCTTTTGTTATTACTAGATTCTGAAATCATAATGGTGTTGTAAATTCTATCCCCTACTATGAATACATTATGACGTCATAATGCAGTTTAATATTATGACATCATAATGGAGTTCTATATTACATAATAATGTTGTTCTATGTTGTATCTTTTGTTATTACTAGATTGTGACATCATAATGCAGTTGTAAATTCTATCCCCTACTATAAATACATGATGACATCATAATGCAGTTTTACATTATGACATCATAATGGAGTTCTATATTACATAATAATGTTGTTCTACGTTGTATCCTTTAATAGTACTAGATTGTGACATCATAATGGAGTTGTAAATTCTATCCCCTACCATGAATAGATTATGACATCATAATGCAGTTTTACATTACATGATGACATCATAATGGAGCTCTATATTACAATATAATGAAGTTCTACGTTGCATCTTTTGTTATTACTAATTTGTGACATCATAATGCAGTTTTAAATACTATCCCCTACCATGAATAGATTATGACATCATAATGCAGTTTTACATTACATTATGACATCCTAATATAGTTCTATACTAAATTATAATTTCACTGTGAAAGTACCCCAGAAATATTAGATTACCATTCTTCATTTGGGGCATTTGAGTACAAAAGACAGAGGCTATTTGTCTTGATCCTGATGAATCGGCTCACTTATTACATCAGGGCCGTAGAAACACGTCGATTAAATATTATTTGTCTATCATCCTTAGCCTTCTGAAATAAAATTTATACCGTTATTACCACTGTATAAATAGCAATATAACCGTACCTGTAAATCTATTAAGGGAACGGTAATTAACATCGGTATAGCGGATCACCACGATAAGGTGATATACCTATCCCCTGTCCTGTATGTTCTTTGGGTGTTTGTATGTTTATGTTCGTCTAGTTTTCTGATGTGTGCTGGGCCATTTGGTGGTGTGATTTAGTGTATTTTAAATAAAGTCCTATAAAAAAAGTTATATTTTATTAATAGAACAGATTATCTAATCTAATATTTCTGGGGTACTTTCACAGTGAAATTGTATTTCATTTAAAGGACCCCACCTGTCCCAGTGACGACTGTATACTAAATTATAATGAAGTTCTACATTGTATCTTTTGTTATTACTAGATTGTGACATCATAATGCAGTTTTACATTATGACATCATAATAGAGTTCTATATTATATAATAATGTTGTTCTACGTTGTATCTTTTGTTATTACTAGATTGTGACATCATAATGGAGTTGTAAATTCTATTACCTGCTATGAATAGATTATGACATCATAATGCAGTTTTACATTATGACATTATAATGGAGTTCTATACTACATTATAATGAAGTTCTACAAAGTATCTTCTGTTATTACTAGATTGTGACATCATAATGGAGTTGTAAATCCTATCCCCTACAATAAATACATTATGACATCATAATGCAGTTTCACATTATGACATCATAATGGCGTTCTATATTACATAATAATGTTTTTCTACATTGTATCTTTTGTTATTACTAGATTCTGACATCATAATGGAGTTGTAAATCCTATCCCATACTATGAATACATTATTACGTCATAATGCAGTTTCACATTATGACATCATAATGGAGTTCTATATTACATAATAATGTTGTTCTACGTTGTATCTTTTGTTATTACTAGATTCTGACATCATAATGGAGTTGTAAATTCTATTACCTGCTATGAATAGATTATGACATCATAATGCAGTTTTACATTACGACATCAAAATAGAGTTCTATACTACATTATAATGAAGTTCTACATTGTATCTTTTGCTATTACAAGATTGTGACATCATAATGGAGTTGTAAATTCTATCCCCTACCATGAATAGATTATGACATCATAATGCAGTTTTACATTACGTTATGACATCATAACAGAGTTCTATACTAAATTATAATGAAGTTCTACATTGTATCTTTTGTTATTACTAAATTGTGACATCATAATGGAGTTGTAAATCCTATCCACTACAATGAATACATTATGACATCATAATGCAGTTTCACGTTATGACATCATAATGGAGTTCTATATTACATACAAATGCTGTTCTACATTGTATCTTTTGTTATTACTAGATTGTGACATCATAATGGAGTTGTAAATTCTACCCCCTACTATAAATACATTATGACATCATAATGAAGTTTCACATTATGACATCATAATGAGTTGTATATTACATAAAAAGGCTGTTCTACATTGTATCTTTTGTTATTACTAGATTGTGACATCATAATGATATTGTAAATTTGATCCCCTACCATGAATAGATTATGACATCCTAATGCAGTTTTACATTACGACATCATAATAGAGTTCTATACTAAAATATAATGGATTTCTACATTGTATCTTTTGTTATTACTAGATTGTGACATCATAATGGAGTTGTAAATGCTATCCCCTACTATGAATAGATTATGATGTCATAATGCAGTTTCACATTATGACATCATAATGAAGTTCTATATTACATAATGTTTTTCTACTTTGTATCTTTTATTATTATTAGATTGTGACATTATGGAGTTGTAAATTATATTACCTGCTATAAATAAATTATGACATCATAAAGCAGTTTTACATTATGACATCATAATGGAGTTCTATACTACATTATAATGAAGTTCTACATTGTATCTTTTGTTATTACTAGATTGTGACATCATAATGGAGTTGTAAATTCAATCCCCTGCCATAAATACATTATGACATCATAATGCAGTCTTACATTATGACATCATAATGGCGTTCTATATTACATAATGTTTTTCTACATTGTATCTTTTGTTATTACTAGATTCTGACATCATAATGGAGTTGTAAATCCTATCCCCTACTATGAATACATTATTACGTCATAATGCAGTTTCACATTATGACATCATAATGGCGTTCTATATTACATAATAATGTTGTTCTACGTTGTATCTTAGATTGCGACATCATAATGAAGTTGTAAATTCTATCCCCTACTATAAAAACATTATGACATCATAATGCAGTTTTACATTATGACATCATAATAGAGTTCTATATTACATTATAATTATGTTGTATCTTTTGTTATTACTAGATTGTGACATCATAATGGAGTTGTAAATTCTATCCCCTACCATGAACAGATTATGACATCATAATGCAGTTTTACATTATGACATAATGGAGTTCTATATTACATTATCATTAAGTTGTATGTTGTATCTTTTGTTATTACTAATTTGTGACATCATAATGGAGTTTTAAATACTATCCCCTACCATGAATAGATTATGACATCTTAATGCAGTTTTACATTACATTATGACATCCTAATATAGTTCTATACTAAATTATAATGAAGTTCTACATTGTATCTTTTGTTATTACTAGATTGTGACATCATAATGCAGTTGTAAATTCTACCCCCTACTATAAATACATTATGACATCATAATGCAGTTTTACATTATGACATCATAATGGAGTTCTATATTATATTATAATGAAGTTCTACAAAGTATCTTCTGTTATTACTAGATTGTGACATCATAATGGAGTTGTAAATCCTATCCCCTACAATAAATACATTATGACATATAATGAAGTTTCACATTATGACATCATAATGGAGTTCTATATTACATAAAAATGCTGTTCTACGTTGTATTTTTTGTTATTACTAGATTGTGACATCATAATGATATTGTAAATTCTATCCCCTACCATGAATAGATTATGACATCATAATGCAGTTTTACATTATGACATCATAATGGAGTTCTATATTACAAAGTAGTGTTGTTCTACGTTGCATCTTTTGTTATTACTAGATTGTGATATCATAATGGAGTTGTAAATTCTATTACTTGCTATGAATAGATTATGACATCATAATGCAGTTTTACATTATGACATCATAATAGAGTTCTATACTACATTATAATGAAGTTCTACATTACATCTTTTGTTATTACTAGATTCTGAAATCATAATGGTGTTGTAAATTCTATCCCCTACTATGAATACATTATGACGTCATAATGCAGTTTAATATTATGACATCATAATGGAGTTCTATATTACATAATAATGTTGTTCTATGTTGTATCTTTTGTTATTACTAGATTGTGACATCATAATGCAGTTGTAAATTCTATCCCCTACTATAAATACATGATGACATCATAATGCAGTTTTACATTATGACATCATAATGGAGTTCTATATTACATAATAATGTTGTTCTACGTTGTATCCTTTAATAGTACTAGATTGTGACATCATAATGGAGTTGTAAATTCTATCCCCTACCATGAATAGATTATGACATCATAATGCAGTTTTACATTACATGATGACATCATAATGGAGCTCTATATTACAATATAATGAAGTTCTACGTTGCATCTTTTGTTATTACTAATTTGTGACATCATAATGCAGTTTTAAATACTATCCCCTACCATGAATAGATTATGACATCATAATGCAGTTTTACATTACATTATGACATCCTAATATAGTTCTATACTAAATTATAATTTCACTGTGAAAGTACCCCAGAAATATTAGATTACCATTCTTCATTTGGGGCATTTGAGTACAAAAGACAGAGGCTATTTGTCTTGATCCTGATGAATCGGCTCACTTATTACATCAGGGCCGTAGAAACACGTCGATTAAATATTATTTGTCTATCATCCTTAGCCTTCTGAAATAAAATTTATACCGTTATTACCACTGTATAAATAGCAATATAACCGTACCTGTAAATCTATTAAGGGAACGGTAATTAACATCGGTATAGCGGATCACCACGATAAGGTGATATACCTATCCCCTGTCCTGTATGTTCTTTGGGTGTTTGTATGTTTATGTTCGTCTAGTTTTCTGATGTGTGCTGGGCCATTTGGTGGTGTGATTTAGTGTATTTTAAATAAAGTCCTATAAAAAAAGTTATATTTTATTAATAGAACAGATTATCTAATCTAATATTTCTGGGGTACTTTCACAGTGAAATTGTATTTCATTTAAAGGACCCCACCTGTCCCAGTGACGACTGTATACTAAATTATAATGAAGTTCTACATTGTATCTTTTGTTATTACTAGATTGTGACATCATAATGCAGTTTTACATTATGACATCATAATAGAGTTCTATATTATATAATAATGTTGTTCTACGTTGTATCTTTTGTTATTACTAGATTGTGACATCATAATGGAGTTGTAAATTCTATTACCTGCTATGAATAGATTATGACATCATAATGCAGTTTTACATTATGACATTATAATGGAGTTCTATACTACATTATAATGAAGTTCTACAAAGTATCTTCTGTTATTACTAGATTGTGACATCATAATGGAGTTGTAAATCCTATCCCCTACAATAAATACATTATGACATCATAATGCAGTTTCACATTATGACATCATAATGGCGTTCTATATTACATAATAATGTTTTTCTACATTGTATCTTTTGTTATTACTAGATTCTGACATCATAATGGAGTTGTAAATCCTATCCCATACTATGAATACATTATTACGTCATAATGCAGTTTCACATTATGACATCATAATGGAGTTCTATATTACATAATAATGTTGTTCTACGTTGTATCTTTTGTTATTACTAGATTCTGACATCATAATGGAGTTGTAAATTCTATTACCTGCTATGAATAGATTATGACATCATAATGCAGTTTTACATTACGACATCAAAATAGAGTTCTATACTACATTATAATGAAGTTCTACATTGTATCTTTTGCTATTACAAGATTGTGACATCATAATGGAGTTGTAAATTCTATCCCCTACCATGAATAGATTATGACATCATAATGCAGTTTTACATTACGTTATGACATCATAACAGAGTTCTATACTAAATTATAATGAAGTTCTACATTGTATCTTTTGTTATTACTAAATTGTGACATCATAATGGAGTTGTAAATCCTATCCACTACAATGAATACATTATGACATCATAATGCAGTTTCACGTTATGACATCATAATGGAGTTCTATATTACATACAAATGCTGTTCTACATTGTATCTTTTGTTATTACTAGATTGTGACATCATAATGGAGTTGTAAATTCTACCCCCTACTATAAATACATTATGACATCATAATGAAGTTTCACATTATGACATCATAATGAGTTGTATATTACATAAAAAGGCTGTTCTACATTGTATCTTTTGTTATTACTAGATTGTGACATCATAATGATATTGTAAATTTGATCCCCTACCATGAATAGATTATGACATCCTAATGCAGTTTTACATTACGCCATCATAATAGAGTTCTATACTAAAATATAATGGATTTCTACATTGTATCTTTTGTTATTACTAGATTGTGACATCTTAATGGAGTTGTAAATGCTATCACCTACTATGAATAGATTATGATGTCATAATGCAGTTTCACATTATGACATCATAATGAAGTTCTATATTACATAATGTTTTTCTACTTTGTATCTTTTATTATTATTAGATTGTGACATAATGGAGTTGTAAATTATATTACCTGCTATAAATAAATTATGACATCATAAAGCAGTTTTACATTATGACATCATAATGGAGTTCTATACTACATTATAATGAAGTTCTACATTGTATCTTTTGTTATTACTAGATTGTGACATCATAATGGAGTTGTAAATTCAATCCCCTGCCATAAATACATTATGACATCATAATGCAGTTTTACATTATGACATCATAATGGCGTTCTATATTACATAATAATGTTTTTCTACATTGTATCTTTTGTTATTACTAGATTCTGACATCATAATGGAGTTGTAAATCCTATCCCCTACTATGAATACATTATTACGTCATAATGCAGTTTCACATTATGACATCATAATGGCGTTCTATATTACATAATAATGTTGTTCAACGTTGTATCTTTTGTTACTACTAGATTGCGACATCATAATGAAGTTGTAAATTCTATCCCCTACTATAAAAACATTATGACATCATAATGCAGTTTTACATTATGACATCATAATAGAGTTCTATATTACATTATAATTATGTTGTATCTTTTGTTATTACTAGATTGTGACATCATAATGGAGTTGTAAATTCTATCCCCTACCATGAACAGATTATGACATCATAATGCAGTTTTACATTATGACATCATAATGGAGTTCTATATTACATTATCATTAAGTTGTATGTTGTATCTTTTGTTATTACTAATTTGTGACATCATAATGGAGTTTTAAATACTATCCCCTACCATGAATAGATTATGACATCTTAATGCAGTTTTACATTACATTATGACATCCTAATATAGTTCTATACTAAATTATAATGAAGTTCTACATTGTATCTTTTGTTATTACTAGATTGTGACATCATAATGCAGTTGTAAATTCTACCCCCTACTATAAATACATTATGACATCATAATGCAGTTTTACATTATGACATCATAATGGAGTTCTATATTATATTATAATGAAGTTCTACAAAGTATCTTCTGTTATTACTAGATTGTGACATCATAATGGAGTTGTAAATCCTATCCCCTACAATAAATACATTATGACATCATAATGAAGTTTCACATTATGACATCATAATGGAGTTCTATATTACATAAAAATGCTGTTCTACGTTGTATTTTTTGTTATTACTAGATTGTGACATCATAATGATATTGTAAATTCTATCCCCTACCATGAATAGATTATGACATCATAAGCAGTTTTACATTATGACATCATAATGGAGTTCTATATTACAAAGTAGTGTTGTTCTACGTTGCATCTTTTGTTATTACTAGATTGTGATATCATAATGGAGTTGTAAATTCTATTACTTGCTATGAATAGATTATGACATCATAATGCAGTTTTACATTATGACATCATAATAGAGTTCTATACTACATTATAATGAAGTTCTACATTACATCTTTTGTTATTACTATATTCTGACATCATAATGGTGTTGTAAATTCTATCCCCTACTATGAATACATTATGACGTCATAATGCAGTTTAATATTATGACATCATAATGGAGTTCTATATTACATAATAATGTTGTTCTATGTTGTATCTTTTGTTATTACTAGATTGTGACATCATAATGCAGTTGTAAATTCTATCCCCTACTATAAATACATGATGACATCATAATGCAGTTTTACATTATGACATCATAATGGAGTTCTATATTACATAATAATGTTGTTCTACGTTGTATCCTTTAATAGTACTAGATTGTGACATCATAATGGAGTTGTAAATTCTATCCCCTACCATGAATAGATTATGACATCATAATGCAGTTTTACATTACATTATGACATCCTAATATAGTTCTATACTAAATTATAATTTCACTGTGAAAGTACCCCAGAAATATTAGATTACCATTCTTCATTTGGGGCATTTGAGTACAAAAGACAGAGGCTATTTGTCTTGATCCTGATGAATCGGCTCACTTATTACATCAGGGCCGTAGAAACACGTCGATTAAATATTATTTGTCTATCATCCTTAGCCTTCTGAAATAAAATTTATACCGTTATTAGCACTGTATAAATAGCAATATAACCGTACCTGTAAATCTATTAAGGGAACGGTAATTAACATCGGTATAGCGGATCACCACGATAAGGTGATATACCTATCCCCTGTCCTGTATGTTCTTTGGGTGTTTGTATGTTTATGTTCGTCTAGTTTTCTGATGTGTGCTGGGCCATTTGGTGGTGTGATTTAGTGTATTTTAAATAAAGTCCTATAATAAAAGTTATATTTTAATAATAGAACAGATTATCTAATCTAATATTTCTGGGGTAGTTTCACAGTGAAATTGTATTTCATTTAAAGGACCCCACCTGTCCCAGTGACGACTGTATACTAAATTATAATGAAGTTCTACATTGTATCTTTTGTTATTACTAGATTGTGACATCATAATGGAGTTGTAAATTCTACCCCCTACTATAAATACATTATGACATCATAATGCAGTTTTACATTATGACATCATAATAGAGTTCTATATTACATAATAATGTTGTTCTACGTTGTATCTTTTGTTATTACTAGATTGTGACATCATAATGGAGTTGTAAATTCTATTATCTGCTATGAATAGATTATGACATCATAATGCAGTTTTACATTATGACATCATAATGGAGTTCTATACTACATTATAATGAAGTTCTACAAAGTATCTTCTGTTATTACTAGATTGTGACATCATAATGGAGTTGTAAATCCTATCCCCTACAATAAATACATTATGACATCATAATGCAGTTTCACATTATGACATCATAATGGCGTTCTATATTACATAATAATGTTTTTCTACATTGTATCTTTTGTTATTACTAGATTCTGACATCATAATGGAGTTGTAAATCCTATCCCATACTATGAATACATTATTACGTCATAATGCAGTTTCACATTATGACATCATAATGGAGTTCTATATTACATAATAATGTTGTTCTACGTTGTATCTTAGATTGCGACATCATAATGAAGTTGTAAATTCTATCCCCTACTATAAAAACATTATGACATCATAATGCAGTTTTACATTATGACATCATAATAGAGTTCTATATTACATTATAATTATGTTGTATCTTTTGTTATTACTAGATTGTGACATCATAATGGAGTTGTAAATTCTATCCCCTACCATGAACAGATTATGACATCATAATGCAGTTTTACATTATGACATAATGGAGTTCTATATTACATTATCATTAAGTTGTATGTTGTATCTTTTGTTATTACTAATTTGTGACATCATAATGGAGTTTTAAATACTATCCCCTACCATGAATAGATTATGACATCTTAATGCAGTTTTACATTACATTATGACATCCTAATATAGTTCTATACTAAATTATAATGAAGTTCTACATTGTATCTTTTGTTATTACTAGATTGTGACATCATAATGCAGTTGTAAATTCTACCCCCTACTATAAATACATTATGACATCATAATGCAGTTTTACATTATGACATCATAATGGAGTTCTATATTATATTATAATGAAGTTCTACATTGCATCTTTTGTTATTACTAGATTGTGACATCATAATGCAGTTGTAAATTCTACCCCCTACTATAAATACATTATGACATCATAATGCAGTTTCACATTATGACATCATAATGGAGTTCTATATTACATAATAATGTTGTTCTACGTTGTATCTTTTGTTATTACTAGATTCTGACATCATAATGGAGTTGTAAATTCTATTACCTGCTATGAATAGATTATAACATCATAACGCAGTTTTACATTACGACATCAAAATAGAGTTCTATACTACATTATAATGAAGTTCTACATTGTATCTTTTGCTATTACAAGATTGTGACATCATAATGGAGTTGTAAATTCTATCCCCTACCATGAATAGATTATGACATCATAATGCAGTTTTACATTACGTTATGACATCATAACAGAGTTCTATACTAAATTATAATGAAGTTCTACATTGTATCTTTTGTTATTACTAAATTGTGACATCATAATGGAGTTGTAAATCCTATCCACTACAATGAATACATTATGACATCATAATGCAGTTTCACGTTATGACATCATAATGGAGTTCTATATTACATAAAAATGCTGTTCTACATTGTATCTTTTGTTATTACTAGATTGTGACATCATAATGGAGTTGTAAATTCTACCCCCTACTATAAATACATTATGATATCATAATGAAGTTTCACATTATGACATCATAATGAGTTCTATATTACATAAAAAAGGCTGTTCTACATTGTATCTTTTGTTATTACTAGATTGTGACATCATAATGATATTGTAAATTTGATCCCCTACCATGAATAGATTATGACATCCTAATGCAGTTTTACATTACGACATCATAATAGAGTTCTATACTAAAATATAATGGATTTCTACATTGTATCTTTTGTTATTACTAGATTGTGACATCTTAATGGAGTTGTAAATGCTATCCCCTACTATGAATAGATTATGATGTCATAATGCAGTTTCACATTATGACATCATAATGAAGTTCTATATTACATAATGTTTTTCTACTTTGTATCTTTTATTATTATTAGATTGTGACATTATGGAGTTGTAAATTATATTACCTGCTATAAATAAATTATGACATCATAAAGCAGTTTTACATTATGACATCATAATGGAGTTCTATACTACATTATAATGAAGTTCTACATTGTATCTTTTGTTATTACTAGATTGTGACATCATAATGGAGTTGTAAATTCAATCCCCTGCCATAAATACATTATGACATCATAATGCAGTCTTACATTATGACATCATAATGGCGTTCTATATTACATAATGTTTTTCTACATTGTATCTTTTGTTATTACTAGATTCTGACATCATAATGGAGTTGTAAATCCTATCCCCTACTATGAATACATTATTACGTCATAATGCAGTTTCACATTATGACATCATAATGGCGTTCTATATTACATAATAATGTTGTTCTACGTTGTATCTTAGATTGCGACATCATAATGAAGTTGTAAATTCTATCCCCTACTATAAAAACATTATGACATCATAATGCAGTTTTACATTATGACATCATAATAGAGTTCTATATTACATTATAATTATGTTGTATCTTTTGTTATTACTAGATTGTGACATCATAATGGAGTTGTAAATTCTATCCCCTACCATGAACAGATTATGACATCATAATGCAGTTTTACATTATGACATAATGGAGTTCTATATTACATTATCATTAAGTTGTATGTTGTATCTTTTGTTATTACTAATTTGTGACATCATAATGGAGTTTTAAATACTATCCCCTACCATGAATAGATTATGACATCTTAATGCAGTTTTACATTACATTATGACATCCTAATATAGTTCTATACTAAATTATAATGAAGTTCTACATTGTATCTTTTGTTATTACTAGATTGTGACATCATAATGCAGTTGTAAATTCTACCCCCTACTATAAATACATTATGACATCATAATGCAGTTTTACATTATGACATCATAATGGAGTTCTATATTATATTATAATGAAGTTCTACATTGTATCTTTTGTTATTACTAGATTGTGACATCATAATGCAGTTGTAAATTCTACCCCCTACTATAAATACATTATGACATCATAATGCAGTTTCACATTATGACATCATAATGGAGTTCTATATTACATAATAATGTTGTTCTACGTTGTATCTTTTGTTATTACTAGATTCTGACATCATAATGGAGTTGTAAATTCTATTACCTGCTATGAATAGATTATGACATCATAACGCAGTTTTACATTACGACATCAAAATAGAGTTCTATACTACATTATAATGAAGTTCTACATTGTATCTTTTGCTATTACAAGATTGTGACATCATAATGGAGTTGTAAATTCTATCCCCTACCATGAATAGATTATGACATCATAATGCAGTTTTACATTACGTTATGACATCATAACAGAGTTCTATACTAAATTATAATGAAGTTCTACATTGTATCTTTTGTTATTACTAAATTGTGACATCATAATGGAGTTGTAAATCCTATCCACTACAATGAATACATTATGACATCATAATGCAGTTTCACGTTATGACATCATAATGGAGTTCTATATTACATAAAAATGCTGTTCTACATTGTATCTTTTGTTATTACTAGATTGTGACATCATAATGGAGTTGTAAATTCTACCCCCTACTATAAATACATTATGATATCATAATGAAGTTTCACATTATGACATCATAATGAGTTCTATATTACATAAAAAAGGCTGTTCTACATTGTATCTTTTGTTATTACTAGATTGTGACATCATAATGATATTGTAAATTTGATCCCCTACCATGAATAGATTATGACATCCTAATGCAGTTTTACATTACGACATCATAATAGAGTTCTATACTAAAATATAATGGATTTCTACATTGTATCTTTTGTTATTACTAGATTGTGACATCATAATGGAGTTGTAAATGCTATCCCCTACTATGAATAGATTATGATGTCATAATGCAGTTTCACATTATGACATCATAATGAAGTTCTATATTACATAATGTTTTTCTACTTTGTATCTTTTATTATTATTAGATTGTGACATTATGGAGTTGTAAATTATATTACCTGCTATAAATAAATTATGACATCATAAAGCAGTTTTACATTATGACATCATAATGGAGTTCTATACTACATTATAATGAAGTTCTACATTGTATCTTTTGTTATTACTAGATTGTGACATCATAATGGAGTTGTAAATTCAATCCCCTGCCATAAATACATTATGACATCATAATGCAGTCTTACATTATGACATCATAATGGCGTTCTATATTACATAATGTTTTTCTACATTGTATCTTTTGTTATTACTAGATTCTGACATCATAATGGAGTTGTAAATCCTATCCCCTACTATGAATACATTATTACGTCATAATGCAGTTTCACATTATGACATCATAATGGCGTTCTATATTACATAATAATGTTGTTCTACGTTGTATCTTAGATTGCGACATCATAATGAAGTTGTAAATTCTATCCCCTACTATAAAAACATTATGACATCATAATGCAGTTTTACATTATGACATCATAATAGAGTTCTATATTACATTATAATTATGTTGTATCTTTTGTTATTACTAGATTGTGACATCATAATGGAGTTGTAAATTCTATCCCCTACCATGAACAGATTATGACATCATAATGCAGTTTTACATTATGACATAATGGAGTTCTATATTACATTATCATTAAGTTGTATGTTGTATCTTTTGTTATTACTAATTTGTGACATTATAATGGAGTTTTAAATACTATCCCCTACCATGAATAGATTATGACATCTTAATGCAGTTTTACATTACATTATGACATCCTAATATAGTTCTATACTAAATTATAATGAAGTTCTACATTGTATCTTTTGTTATTACTAGATTGTGACATCATAATGCAGTTGTAAATTCTACCCCCTACTATAAATACATTATGACATCATAATGCAGTTTTACATTATGACATCATAATGGAGTTCTATATTATATTATAATGAAGTTCTACATTGTATCTTTTGTTATTACTAGATTGTGACATCATAATGCAGTTGTAAATTCTACCCCCTACTATAAATACATTATGACATCATAATGCAGTTTCACATTATGACATCATAATGGAGTTCTATATTACATAATAATGTTGTTCTACGTTGTATCTTTTGTTATTACTAGATTCTGACATCATAATGGAGTTGTAAATTCTATTACCTGCTATGAATAGATTATGACATCATAACGCAGTTTTACATTACGACATCAAAATAGAGTTCTATACTACATTATAATGAAGTTCTACATTGTATCTTTTGCTATTACAAGATTGTGACATCATAATGGAGTTGTAAATTCTATCCCCTACCATGAATAGATTATGACATCATAATGCAGTTTTACATTACGTTATGACATCATAACAGAGTTCTATACTAAATTATAATGAAGTTCTACATTGTATCTTTTGTTATTACTAAATTGTGACATCATAATGGAGTTGTAAATCCTATCCACTACAATGAATACATTATGACATCATAATGCAGTTTCACGTTATGACATCATAATGGAGTTCTATATTACATAAAAATGCTGTTCTACATTGTATCTTTTGTTATTACTAGATTGTGACATCATAATGGAGTTGTAAATTCTACCCCCTACTATAAATACATTATGATATCATAATGAAGTTTCACATTATGACATCATAATGAGTTCTATATTACATAAAAAAGGCTGTTCTACATTGTATCTTTTGTTATTACTAGATTGTGACATCATAATGATATTGTAAATTTGATCCCCTACCATGAATAGATTATGACATCCTAATGCAGTTTTACATTACGACATCATAATAGAGTTCTATACTAAAATATAATGGATTTCTACATTGTATCTTTTGTTATTACTAGATTGTGACATCATAATGGAGTTGTAAATGCTATCCCCTACTATGAATAGATTATGATGTCATAATGCAGTTTCACATTATGACATCATAATGAAGTTCTATATTACATAATGTTTTTCTACTTTGTATCTTTTATTATTATTAGATTGTGACATTATGGAGTTGTAAATTATATTACCTGCTATAAATAAATTATGACATCATAAAGCAGTTTTACATTATGACATCATAATGGAGTTCTATACTACATTATAATGAAGTTCTACATTGTATCTTTTGTTATTACTAGATTGTGACATCATAATGGAGTTGTAAATTCAATCCCCTGCCATAAATACATTATGACATCATAATGCAGTCTTACATTATGACATCATAATGGCGTTCTATATTACATAATGTTTTTCTACATTGTATCTTTTGTTATTACTAGATTCTGACATCATAATGGAGTTGTAAATCCTATCCCCTACTATGAATACATTATTACGTCATAATGCAGTTTCACATTATGACATCATAATGGCGTTCTATATTACATAATAATGTTGTTCTACGTTGTATCTTAGATTGCGACATCATAATGAAGTTGTAAATACTATCCCCTACTATAAAAACATTATGACATCATAATGCAGTTTTACATTATGACATCATAATAGAGTTCTATATTACATTATAATTATGTTGTATCTTTTGTTATTACTAGATTGTGACATCATAATGGAGTTGTAAATTCTATCCCCTACCATGAACAGATTATGACATCATAATGCAGTTTTACATTATGACATAATGGAGTTCTATATTACATTATCATTAAGTTGTATGTTGTATCTTTTGTTATTACTAATTTGTGACATCATAATGGAGTTTTAAATACTATCCCCTACCATGAATAGATTATGACATCTTAATGCAGTTTTACATTACATTATGACATCCTAATATAGTTCTATACTAAATTATAATGAAGTTCTACATTGTATCTTTTGTTATTACTAGATTGTGACATCATAATGCAGTTGTAAATTCTACCCCCTACTATAAATACATTATGACATCATAATGCAGTTTTACATCATGACATCATAATGGAGTTCTATATTATATTATAATGAAGTTCTACAAAGTATCTTCTGTTATTACTAGATTGTGACATCATAATGGAGTTGTAAATCCTATCCCCTACAATAAATACATTATGACATATAATGAAGTTTCACATTATGACATCATAATGGAGTTCTATATTACATAAAAATGCTGTTCTACGTTGTATTTTTTGTTATTACTAGATTGTGACATCATAATGATATTGTAAATTCTATCCCCTACCATGAATAGATTATGACATCATAATGCAGTTTTACATTATGACATCATAATGGAGTTCTATATTACAAAGTAGTGTTGTTCTACGTTGCATCTTTTGTTATTACTAGATTGTGATATCATAATGGAGTTGTAAATTCTATTACTTGCTATGAATAGATTATGACATCATAATGCAGTTTTACATTATGACATCATAATAGAGTTCTATACTACATTATAATGAAGTTCTACATTACATCTTTTGTTATTACTAGATTCTGAAATCATAATGGTGTTGTAAATTCTATCCCCTACTATGAATACATTATGACGTCATAATGCAGTTTAATATTATGACATCATAATGGAGTTCTATATTACATAATAATGTTGTTCTATGTTGTATCTTTTGTTATTACTAGATTGTGACATCATAATGCAGTTGTAAATTCTATCCCCTACTATAAATACATGATGACATCATAATGCAGTTTTACATTATGACATCATAATGGAGTTCTATATTACATAATAATGTTGTTCTACGTTGTATCCTTTAATAGTACTAGATTGTGACATCATAATGGAGTTGTAAATTCTATCCCCTACCATGAATAGATTATGACATCATAATGCAGTTTTACATTACATGATGACATCATAATGGAGCTCTATATTACAATATAATGAAGTTCTACGTTGCATCTTTTGTTATTACTAATTTGTGACATCATAATGCAGTTTTAAATACTATCCCCTACCATGAATAGATTATGACATCATAATGCAGTTTTACATTACATTATGACATCCTAATATAGTTCTATACTAAATTATAATTTCACTGTGAAAGTACCCCAGAAATATTAGATTACCATTCTTCATTTGGGGCATTTGAGTACAAAAGACAGAGGCTATTTGTCTTGATCCTGATGAATCGGCTCACTTATTACATCAGGGCCGTAGAAACACGTCGATTAAATATTATTTGTCTATCATCCTTAGCCTTCTGAAATAAAATTTATACCGTTATTACCACTGTATAAATAGCAATATAACCGTACCTGTAAATCTATTAAGGGAACGGTAATTAACATCGGTATAGCGGATCACCACGATAAGGTGATATACCTATCCCCTGTCCTGTATGTTCTTTGGGTGTTTGTATGTTTATGTTCGTCTAGTTTTCTGATGTGTGCTGGGCCATTTGGTGGTGTGATTTAGTGTATTTTAAATAAAGTCCTATAAAAAAAGTTATATTTTATTAATAGAACAGATTATCTAATCTAATATTTCTGGGGTACTTTCACAGTGAAATTGTATTTCATTTAAAGGACCCCACCTGTCCCAGTGACGACTGTATACTAAATTATAATGAAGTTCTACATTGTATCTTTTGTTATTACTAGATTGTGACATCATAATGCAGTTTTACATTATGACATCATAATAGAGTTCTATATTATATAATAATGTTGTTCTACGTTGTATCTTTTGTTATTACTAGATTGTGACATCATAATGGAGTTGTAAATTCTATTACCTGCTATGAATAGATTATGACATCATAATGCAGTTTTACATTATGACATCATAATGGAGTTCTATACTACATTATAATGAGGTTCTACAAAGTATCTTCTGTTATTACTAGATTGTGACATCATAATGGAGTTGTAAATCCTATCCCCTACAATAAATACATTATGACATCATAATGCAGTTTCACATTATGACATCATAATGGCGTTCTATCTATATATATAAAATTGAATGTATGTCTGTCTGCGTGCGTGCGTGTCTGCGTGCGTGTCTGTTTGTCCTTTATGCGCTACTACTCCATTCATCCGATCGCCATGAAACTTTGGGAAGTTGTTAAGTACACTCCTGGGAAGATTATAGGCATAGTACAAATATCCTACGATAAAATGGCGCGCGAGCGTCGTCGAAAGTTACGCCCCCCCCCCCACGTAGATCGAATAAGTAAGCCACCTGCTATTGTGATGTCATCACTGATGTCATCAACATCGGACGCCCTTGAACATGCCCCAACATGTTCTATAAAGCTGCATTGTGATGTCATTAAGGCTGTATTATGACACGTACAGCTTGGAACCACTAGAGCACGCCAGCCAGTTACCATTGGAGTTGGAAGTGGGTAAACAAGTACTAGGATATCTTCCTAAGAAGCCACAGCAGCCGGATAAATTGTATGTTCCACCCAACGGCTATTTTATTCAGCCCGCAAGGGGGAAGCAGCGGCCTACAAAATCTCATTCAGGTAGGTAGGTTCAGTTCTTGGAGGTTGGGGAATGCTTATGGGCAAGGCCTTATGTCTCATCCCAACTTAATTCTCTCACTTCCCAATGTCATAGAAACTTAAAATTGGCACGAGCATTGATTATGTCATAAATAGGAAAAGTTAATGGGTCCCAACTCGATTATTCAATTCAAAGCACCAAAGAATTAGCGTTCAAATTTTACGTACGGAATCTAATTCTCTCATTTCCTGATGTCATAGATAGATAGATAGATAGACTGTATGCAATAACCCTGATAGATAGATAGATAGATAGATAGATAGACTGTATGCAATGACACGTACAGCTTGAAACCATAAATACTAGAGCACGCCAGCCATTTACAGTCAGTCTCCATTGGAGTTGGAAGTGGGCAAACATGTACTAGGCTATCTTCCCAAGAAGCCACAGCAGCCGGATAAATTGGATGTTCCACACAACGGCTATTTTATTCAGCCTGCAAGGGGGAAGCAGCGGCCTACAAAACCTCAGTGGTCGCTGCTGCCGTCATCTAGATATATAAAAACGAATGTATGTATGTATGTCTGTCTTTGCAGCAACGCGCGACGGGTACGCTAGTATTACATAATAATGTTTTTCTACATTGTATCTTTTGTTATTACTAGATTCTGACATCATAATGGAGTTGTAAATCCTATCCCATACTATGAATACATTATTACGTCATAATGCAGTTTCACATTATGACATCATAATGGAGTTCTATATTACATAATAATGTTGTTCTACGTTGTATCTTTTGTTATTACTAGATTCTGACATCATAATGGAGTTGTAAATTCTATTACCTGCTATGAATAGATTATGACATCATAATGCAGTTTTACATTACGACATCAAAATAGAGTTCTATACTACATTATAATGAAGTTCTACATTGTATCTTTTGCTATTACAAGATTGTGACATCATAATGGAGTTGTAAATTCTATCCCCTACCATGAATAGATTATGACATCATAATGCAGTTTTACATTACGTTATGACATCATAACAGAGTTCTATACTAAATTATAATGAAGTTCTACATTGTATCTTTTGTTATTACTAAATTGTGACATCATAATGGAGTTGTAAATCCTATCCACTACAATGAATACATTATGACATCATAATGCAGTTTCACGTTATGACATCATAATGGAGTTCTATATTACATACAAATGCTGTTCTACATTGTATCTTTTGTTATTACTAGATTGTGACATCATAATGGAGTTGTAAATTCTACCCCCTACTATAAATACATTATGACATCATAATGAAGTTTCACATTATGACATCATAATGAGTTGTATATTACATAAAAAGGCTGTTCTACATTGTATCTTTTGTTATTACTAGATTGTGACATCATAATGATATTGTAAATTTGATCCCCTACCATGAATAGATTATGACATCCTAATGCAGTTTTACATTACGACATCATAATAGAGTTCTATACTAAAATATAATGGATTTCTACATTGTATCTTTTGTTATTACTAGATTGTGACATCTTAATGGAGTTGTAAATGCTATCACCTACTATGAATAGATTATGATGTCATAATGCAGTTTCACATTATGACATCATAATGAAGTTCTATATTACATAATGTTTTTCTACTTTGTATCTTTTATTATTATTAGATTGTGACATAATGGAGTTGTAAATTATATTACCTGCTATAAATAAATTATGACATCATAAAGCAGTTTTACATTATGACATCATAATGGAGTTCTATACTACATTATAATGAAGTTCTACATTGTATCTTTTGTTATTACTAGATTGTGACATCATAATGGAGTTGTAAATTCAATCCCCTGCCATAAATACATTATGACATCATAATGCAGTTTTACATTATGACATCATAATGGCGTTCTATATTACATAATAATGTTTTTCTACATTGTATCTTTTGTTATTACTAGATTCTGACATCATAATGGAGTTGTAAATCCTATCCCCTACTATGAATACATTATTACGTCATAATGCAGTTTCACATTATGACATCATAATGGCGTTCTATATTACATAATAATGTTGTTCTACGTTGTATCTTTTGTTACTACTAGATTGCGACATCATAATGAAGTTGTAAATTCTATCCCCTACTATAAAAACATTATGACATCATAATGCAGTTTTACATTATGACATCATAATAGAGTTCTATATTACATTATAATTATGTTGTATCTTTTGTTATTACTAGATTGCGACATCATAATGAAGTTGTAAATTCTATCCCCTACTATAAAAACATTATGACATCATAATGCAGTTTTACATTATGACATCATAATAGAGTTCTATATTACATTATAATTATGTTGTATCTTTTGTTATTACTAATTTGTGACATCATAATGGAGTTTTAAATACTATCCCCTACCATGAATAGATTATGACATCTTAATGCAGTTTTACATTACATTATGACATCCTAATATAGTTCTATACTAAATTATAATGAAGTTCTACATTGTATCTTTTGTTATTACTAGATTGTGACATCATAATGCAGTTGTAAATTCTACCCCCTACTATAAATACATTATGACATCATAATGCAGTTTTACATTATGACATCATAATGGAGTTCTATATTATATTATAATGAAGTTCTACAAAGTATCTTCTGTTATTACTAGATTGTGATATCATAATGGAGTTGTAAATCCTATCCCCTACAATAAATACATTATGACATCATAATGAAGTTTCACATTATGACATCATAATGGAGTTCTATATTACATAAAAATGCTGTTCTACGTTGTATTTTTTGTTATTACTAGATTGTGACATCATAATGATATTGTAAATTCTATCCCCTACCATGAATAGATTATGACATCATAAGCAGTTTTACATTATGACATCATAATGGAGTTCTATATTACAAAGTAGTGTTGTTCTACGTTGCATCTTTTGTTATTACTAGATTGTGATATCATAATGGAGTTGTAAATTCTATTACTTGCTATGAATAGATTATGACATCATAATGCAGTTTTACATTATGACATCATAATAGAGTTCTATACTACATTATAATGAAGTTCTACATTACATCTTTTGTTATTACTATATTCTGACATCATAATGGTGTTGTAAATTCTATCCCCTACTATGAATACATTATGACGTCATAATGCAGTTTAATATTATGACATCATAATGGAGTTCTATATTACATAATAATGTTGTTCTACGTTGTATCCTTTAATAGTACTAGATTGTGACATCATAATGGAGTTGTAAATTCTATCCCCTACTATAAATACATGATGACATCATAATGCAGTTTTACATTATGACATCATAATGGAGTTCTATATTACATAATAATGTTGTTCTACGTTGTATCCTTTAATAGTACTAGATTGTGACATCATAATGGAGTTGTAAATTCTATCCCCTACCATGAATAGATTATGACATCATAATGCAGTTTTACATTACATGATGACATCATAATGGAGCTCTATATTACAATATAATGAAGTTCTACGTTGCATCTTTTGTTATTACTAATTTGTGACATCATAATGCAGTTTTAAATACTATCCCCTACCATGAATAGATTATGACATCATAATGCAGTTTTACATTACATTATGACATCCTAATATAGTTCTATACTAAATTATAATTTCACTGTGAAAGTACCCCAGAAATATTAGATTACCATTCTTCATTTGGGGCATTTGAGTACAAAAGACAGAGGCTATTTGTCTTGATCCTGATGAATCGGCTCACTTATTACATCAGGGCCGTAGAAACACGTCGATTAAATATTATTTGTCTATCATCCTTAGCCTTCTGAAATAAAATTTATACCGTTATTACCACTGTATAAATAGCAATATAACCGTACCTGTAAATCTATTAAGGGAACGGTAATTAACATCGGTATAGCGGATCACCACGATAAGGTGATATACCTATCCCCTGTCCTGTATGTTCTTTGGGTGTTTGTATGTTTATGTTCGTCTAGTTTTCTGATGTGTGCTGGGCCATTTGGTGGTGTGATTTAGTGTATTTTAAATAAAGTCCTATAATAAAAGTTATATTTTAATAATAGAACAGATTATCTAATCTAATATTTCTGGGGTACTTTCACAGTGAAATTGTATTTCATTTAAAGGACCCCACCTGTCCCAGTGACGACTGTATACTAAATTATAATGAAGTTCTACATTGTATCTTTTGTTATTACTAGATTGTGACATCATAATGGAGTTGTAAATTCTACCCCCTACTATAAATACATTATGACATCATAATGCAGTTTTACATTATGACATCATAATAGAGTTCTATATTACATAATAATGTTGTTCTACGTTGTATCTTTTGTTATTACTAGATTGTGACATCATAATGGAGTTGTAAATTCTATTACCTGCTATGAATAGATTATGACATCATAATGCAGTTTTACATTATGACATCATAATGGAGTTCTATACTACATTATAATGGAGTTCTACAAAGTATCTTCTGTTATTACTAGATTGTGACATCATAATGGAGTTGTAAATCCTATCCCCTACAATAAATACATTATGACATCATAATGCAGTTTCACATTATGACATCATAATGCAGTTTTACATTATGACATCATAATAGAGTTCTATACTACATTATAATGAAGTTCTACATTACATCTTTTGTTATTACTATATTCTGACATCATAATGGTGTTGTAAATTCTATCCCCTACTATGAATACATTATGACGTCATAATGCAGTTTAATATTATGACATCATCATGGAGTTCTATATTACATAATAATGTTGTTCTATGTTGTATCTTTTGTTATTACTAGATTGTGACATCATAATGCAGTTGTAAATTCTATCCCCTACTATAAATACATGATGACATCATAATGCAGTTTTACATTATGACATCATAATGGAGTTCTATATTACATAATAATGTTGTTCTACGTTGTATCCTTTAATAGTACTAGATTGTGACATCATAATGGAGTTGTAAATTCTATCCCCTACCATGAATAGATTATGACATCATAATGCAGTTTTACATTACATGATGACATCATAATGAAGCTCTATATTACAATATAATGAAGTTCTACGTTGCATCTTTTGTTATTACTAATTTGTGACATCATAATGCAGTTTTAAATACTATCCCCTACCATGAATAGATTATGACATCATAATGCAGTTTTACATTACATTATGACATCCTAATATAGTTCTATACTAAATTATAATTTCACTGTGAAAGTACCCCAGAAATATTAGATTACCATTCTTCATTTGGGGCATTTGAGTACAAAAGACAGAGGCTATTTGTCTTGATCCTGATGAATCGGCTCACTTATTACATCAGGGCCGTAGAAACACGTCGATTAAATATTATTTGTCTATCATCCTTAGCCTTCTGAAATAAAATTTATACCGTTATTACCACTGTATAAATAGCAATATAACCGTACCTGTAAATCTATTAAGGGAACGGTAATTAACATCGGTATAGCGGATCACCACGATAAGGTGATATACCTATCCCCTGTCCTGTATGTTCTTTGGGTGTTTGTATGTTTATGTTCGTCTAGTTTTCTGATTTGTGCTGGGCCATTTGGTGGTGTGATTTAGTGTATTTTAAATAAAGTCCTATAATAAAAGTTATATTTTAATAATAGAACAGATTATCTAATCTAATATTTCTGGGGTAGTTTCACAGTGAAATTGCATTTCATTTAAAGGACCCCACCTGTCCCAGTGACGACTGTATACTAAATTATAATGAAGTTCTACATTGTATCTTTTGTTATTACTAGATTGTGACATCATAATGGAGTTGTAAATTCTACCCCCTACTATAAATACATTATGACATCATAATGCAGTTTTACATTATGACATCATAATAGAGTTCTATATTACATAATAATGTTGTTCTACGTTGTATCTTTTGTTATTACTAGATTGTGACATCATAATGGAGTTGTAAATTCTATTACCTGCTATGAATAGATTATGACATCATAATGCAGTTTTACATTATGACATCATAATGGAGTTCTATACTACATTATAATGAAGTTCTACAAAGTATCTTCTGTTATTACTAGATTGTGACATCATAATGGAGTTGTAAATCCTATCCCCTACAATAAATACATTATGACATCATAATGCAGTTTCACATTATGACATCATAATGGCGTTCTATATTACATAATAATGTTTTTCTACATTGTATCTTTTGTTATTACTAGATTCTGACATCATAATGGAGTTGTAAATCCTATCCCATACTATGAATACATTATTACGTCATAATGCAGTTTCACATTATGACATCATAATGGAGTTCTATATTACATAATAATGTTGTTCTACGTTGTATCTTTTGTTATTACTAGATTCTGACATCATAATGGAGTTGTAAATTCTATTACCTGCTATGAATAGATTATGACATCATAATGCAGTTTTACATTACGACATCAAAATAGAGTTCTATACTACATTATAATGAAGTTCTACATTGTATCTTTTGCTATTACAAGATTGTGACATCATAATGGAGTTGTAAATTCTATCCCCTACCATGAATAGATTATGACATCATAATGCAGTTTTACATTACGTTATGACATCATAACAGAGTTCTATACTAAATTATAATGAAGTTCTACATTGTATCTTTTGTTATTACTAAATTGTGACATCATAATGGAGTTGTAAATCCTATCCACTACAATGAATACATTATGACATCATAATGCAGTTTCACGTTATGACATCATAATGGAGTTCTATATTACATACAAATGCTGTTCTACATTGTATCTTTTGTTATTACTAGATTGTGACATCATAATGGAGTTGTAAATTCTACCCCCTACTATAAATACATTATGACATCATAATGAAGTTTCACATTATGACATCATAATGAGTTGTATATTACATAAAAAGGCTGTTCTACATTGTATCTTTTGTTATTACTAGATTGTGACATCATAATGATATTGTAAATTTGATCCCCTACCATGAATAGATTATGACATCCTAATGCAGTTTTACATTACGACATCATAATAGAGTTCTATACTAAAATATAATGGATTTCTACATTGTATCTTTTGTTATTACTAGATTGTGACATCTTAATGGAGTTGTAAATGCTATCACCTACTATGAATAGATTATGATGTCATAATGCAGTTTCACATTATGACATCATAATGAAGTTCTATATTACATAATGTTTTTCTACTTTGTATCTTTTATTATTATTAGATTGTGACATAATGGAGTTGTAAATTATATTACCTGCTATAAATAAATTATGACATCATAAAGCAGTTTTACATTATGACATCATAATGGAGTTCTATACTACATTATAATGAAGTTCTACATTGTATCTTTTGTTATTACTAGATTGTGACATCATAATGGAGTTGTAAATTCAATCCCCTGCCATAAATACATTATGACATCATAATGCAGTTTTACATTATGACATCATAATGGCGTTCTATATTACATAATAATGTTTTTCTACATTGTATCTTTTGTTATTACTAGATTCTGACATCATAATGGAGTTGTAAATCCTATCCCCTACTATGAATACATTATTACGTCATAATGCAGTTTCACATTATGACATCATAATGGCGTTCTATATTACATAATAATGTTGTTCTACGTTGTATCTTTTGTTACTACTAGATTGCGACATCATAATGAAGTTGTAAATTCTATCCCCTACTATAAAAACATTATGACATCATAATGCAGTTTTACATTATGACATCATAATAGAGTTCTATATTACATTATAATTATGTTGTATCTTTTGTTATTACTAGATTGTGACATCATAATGGAGTTGTAAATTCTATCCCCTACCATGAACAGATTATGACATCATAATGCAGTTTTACATTATGACATCATAATGGAGTTCTATATTACATTATCATTAAGTTGTATGTTGTATCTTTTGTTATTACTAATTTGTGACATCATAATGGAGTTTTAAATACTATCCCCTACCATGAATAGATTATGACATCTTAATGCAGTTTTACATTACATTATGACATCCTAATATAGTTCTATACTAAATTATAATGAAGTTCTACATTGTATCTTTTGTTATTACTAGATTGTGACATCATAATGCAGTTGTAAATTCTACCCCCTACTATAAATACATTATGACATCATAATGCAGTTTTACATTATGACATCATAATGGAGTTCTATATTATATTATAATGAAGTTCTACAAAGTATCTTCTGTTATTACTAGATTGTGACATCATAATGGAGTTGTAAATCCTATCCCCTACAATAAATACATTATGACATCATAATGAAGTTTCACATTATGACATCATAATGGAGTTCTATATTACATAAAAATGCTGTTCTACGTTGTATTTTTTGTTATTACTAGATTGTGACATCATAATGATATTGTAAATTCTATCCCCTACCATGAATAGATTATGACATCATAAGCAGTTTTACATTATGACATCATAATGGAGTTCTATATTACAAAGTAGTGTTGTTCTACGTTGCATCTTTTGTTATTACTAGATTGTGATATCATAATGGAGTTGTAAATTCTATTACTTGCTATGAATAGATTATGACATCATAATGCAGTTTTACATTATGACATCATAATAGAGTTCTATACTACATTATAATGAAGTTCTACATTACATCTTTTGTTATTACTATATTCTGACATCATAATGGTGTTGTAAATTCTATCCCCTACTATGAATACATTATGACGTCATAATGCAGTTTAATATTATGACATCATAATGGAGTTCTATATTACATAATAATGTTGTTCTATGTTGTATCTTTTGTTATTACTAGATTGTGACATCATAATGCAGTTGTAAATTCTATCCCCTACTATAAATACATGATGACATCATAATGCAGTTTTACATTATGACATCATAATGGAGTTCTATATTACATAATAATGTTGTTCTACGTTGTATCCTTTAATAGTACTAGATTGTGACATCATAATGGAGTTGTAAATTCTATCCCCTACCATGAATAGATTATGACATCATAATGCAGTTTTACATTACATTATGACATCCTAATATAGTTCTATACTAAATTATAATTTCACTGTGAAAGTACCCCAGAAATATTAGATTACCATTCTTCATTTTGGGGCATTTGAGTACAAAAGACAGAGGCTATTTGTCTTGATCCTGATGAATCGGCTCACTTATTACATCAGGGCCGTAGAAACACGTCGATTAAATATTATTTGTCTATCATCCTTAGCCTTCTGAAATAAAATTTATACCGTTATTACCACTGTATAAATAGCAATATAACCGTACCTGTAAATCTATTAAGGGAACGGTAATTAACATCGGTATAGCGGATCACCACGATAAGGTGATATACCTATCCCCTGTCCTGTATGTTCTTTGGGTGTTTGTATGTTTATGTTCGTCTAGTTTTCTGATGTGTGCTGGGCCATTTGGTGGTGTGATTTAGTGTATTTTAAATAAAGTCCTATAATAAAAGTTATATTTTAATAATAGAACAGATTATCTAATCTAATATTTCTGGGGTAGTTTCACAGTGAAATTGTATTTCATTTAAAGGACCCCACCTGTCCCAGTGACGACTGTATACTAAATTATAATGAAGTTCTACATTGTATCTTTTGTTATTACTAGATTGTGACATCATAATGGAGTTGTAAATTCTACCCCCTACTATAAATACATTATGACATCATAATGCAGTTTTACATTATGACATCATAATAGAGTTCTATATTACATAATAATGTTGTTCTACGTTGTATCTTTTGTTATTACTAGATTGTGACATCATAATGGAGTTGTAAATTCTATTATCTGCTATGAATAGATTATGACATCATAATGCAGTTTTACATTATGACATCATAATGGAGTTCTATACTAAAATATAATGGATTTCTACATTGTATCTTTTGTTATTACTAGATTGTGACATCTTAATGGAGTTGTAAATGCTATCACCTACTATGAATAGATTATGATGTCATAATGCAGTTTCACATTATGACATCATAATGAAGTTCTATATTACATAATGTTTTTCTACTTTGTATCTTTTATTATTATTAGATTGTGACATAATGGAGTTGTAAATTATATTACCTGCTATAAATAAATTATGACATCATAAAGCAGTTTTACATTATGACATCATAATGGAGTTCTATACTACATTATAATGAAGTTCTACATTGTATCTTTTGTTATTACTAGATTGTGACATCATAATGGAGTTGTAAATTCAATCCCCTGCCATAAATACATTATGACATCATAATGCAGTTTTACATTATGACATCATAATGGCGTTCTATATTACATAATAATGTTTTTCTACATTGTATCTTTTGTTATTACTAGATTCTGACATCATAATGGAGTTGTAAATCCTATCCCCTACTATGAATACATTATTACGTCATAATGCAGTTTCACATTATGACATCATAATGGCGTTCTATATTACATAATAATGTTGTTCTACGTTGTATCTTTTGTTACTACTAGATTGCGACATCATAATGAAGTTGTAAATTCTATCCCCTACTATAAAAACATTATGACATCATAATGCAGTTTTACATTATGACATCATAATAGAGTTCTATATTACATTATAATTATGTTGTATCTTTTGTTATTACTAGATTGTGACATCATAATGGAGTTGTAAATTCTATCCCCTACCATGAACAGATTATGACATCATAATGCAGTTTTACATTATGACATCATAATGGAGTTCTATATTACATTATCATTAAGTTGTATGTTGTATCTTTTGTTATTACTAATTTGTGACATCATAATGGAGTTTTAAATACTATCCCCTACCATGAATAGATTATGACATCTTAATGCAGTTTTACATTACATTATGACATCCTAATATAGTTCTATACTAAATTATAATGAAGTTCTACATTGTATCTTTTGTTATTACTAGATTGTGACATCATAATGCAGTTGTAAATTCTACCCCCTACTATAAATACATTATGACATCATAATGCAGTTTTACATTATGACATCATAATGGAGTTCTATATTATATTATAATGAAGTTCTACAAAGTATCTTCTGTTATTACTAGATTGTGACATCATAATGGAGTTGTAAATCCTATCCCCTACAATAAATACATTATGACATCATAATGAAGTTTCACATTATGACATCATAATGGAGTTCTATATTACATAAAAATGCTGTTCTACGTTGTATTTTTTGTTATTACTAGATTGTGACATCATAATGATATTGTAAATTCTATCCCCTACCATGAATAGATTATGACATCATAAGCAGTTTTACATTATGACATCATAATGGAGTTCTATATTACAAAGTAGTGTTGTTCTACGTTGCATCTTTTGTTATTACTAGATTGTGATATCATAATGGAGTTGTAAATTCTATTACTTGCTATGAATAGATTATGACATCATAATGCAGTTTTACATTATGACATCATAATAGAGTTCTATACTACATTATAATGAAGTTCTACATTACATCTTTTGTTATTACTATATTCTGACATCATAATGGTGTTGTAAATTCTATCCCCTACTATGAATACATTATGACGTCATAATGCAGTTTAATATTATGACATCATAATGGAGTTCTATATTACATAATAATGTTGTTCTATGTTGTATCTTTTGTTATTACTAGATTGTGACATCATAATGCAGTTGTAAATTCTATCCCCTACTATAAATACATGATGACATCATAATGCAGTTTTACATTATGACATCATAATGGAGTTCTATATTACATAATAATGTTGTTCTACGTTGTATCCTTTAATAGTACTAGATTGTGACATCATAATGGAGTTGTAAATTCTATCCCCTACCATGAATAGATTATGACATCATAATGCAGTTTTACATTACATTATGACATCCTAATATAGTTCTATACTAAATTATAATTTCACTGTGAAAGTACCCCAGAAATATTAGATTACCATTCTTCATTTTGGGGCATTTGAGTACAAAAGACAGAGGCTATTTGTCTTGATCCTGATGAATCGGCTCACTTATTACATCAGGGCCGTAGAAACACGTCGATTAAATATTATTTGTCTATCATCCTTAGCCTTCTGAAATAAAATTTATACCGTTATTACCACTGTATAAATAGCAATATAACCGTACCTGTAAATCTATTAAGGGAACGGTAATTAACATCGGTATAGCGGATCACCACGATAAGGTGATATACCTATCCCCTGTCCTGTATGTTCTTTGGGTGTTTGTATGTTTATGTTCGTCTAGTTTTCTGATGTGTGCTGGGCCATTTGGTGGTGTGATTTAGTGTATTTTAAATAAAGTCCTATAATAAAAGTTATATTTTAATAATAGAACAGATTATCTAATCTAATATTTCTGGGGTAGTTTCACAGTGAAATTGTATTTCATTTAAAGGACCCCACCTGTCCCAGTGACGACTGTATACTAAATTATAATGAAGTTCTACATTGTATCTTTTGTTATTACTAGATTGTGACATCATAATGGAGTTGTAAATTCTACCCCCTACTATAAATACATTATGACATCATAATGCAGTTTTACATTATGACATCATAATAGAGTTCTATATTACATAATAATGTTGTTCTACGTTGTATCTTTTGTTATTACTAGATTGTGACATCATAATGGAGTTGTAAATTCTATTATCTGCTATGAATAGATTATGACATCATAATGCAGTTTTACATTATGACATCATAATGGAGTTCTATACTACATTATAATGAAGTTCTACAAAGTATCTTCTGTTATTACTAGATTGTGACATCATAATGGAGTTGTAAATCCTATCCCCTACAATAAATACATTATGACATCATAATGCAGTTTCACATTATGACATCATAATGGCGTTCTATATTACATAATAATGTTTTTCTACATTGTATCTTTTGTTATTACTAGATTCTGACATCATAATGGAGTTGTAAATCCTATCCCATACTATGAATACATTATTACGTCATAATGCAGTTTCACATTATGACATCATAATGGAGTTCTATATTACATAATAATGTTGTTCTACGTTGTATCTTTTGTTATTACTAGATTCTGACATCATAATGGAGTTGTAAATTCTATTACCTGCTATGAATAGATTATGACATCATAATGCAGTTTTACATTACGACATCAAAATAGAGTTCTATACTACATTATAATGAAGTTCTACATTGTATCTTTTGCTATTACAAGATTGTGACATCATAATGGAGTTGAAAATTCTATCCCCTACCACGAATAGATTATGACATCATAATGCAGTTTTACATTACGTTATGACATCATAACAGAGTTCTATACTAAATTATAATGAAGTTCTACATTGTATCTTTTGTTATTACTAAATTGTGACATCATAATGGAGTTGTAAATCCTATCCACTACAATGAATACATTATGACATCATAAAGCAGTTTCACGTTATGACATCATAATGGAGTTCTATATTACATAAAAATGCTGTTCTACATTGTATCTTTTGTTATTACTAGATTGTGACATCATAATGGAGTTGTAAATTCTACCCCCTACTATAAATACATTATGACATCATAATGAAGTTTCACATTATGACATCATAATGAGTTGTATATTACATAAAAAGGCTGTTCTACATTGTATCTTTTGTTATTACTAGATTGTGACATCATAATGATATTGTAAATTTGATCCCCTACCATGAATAGATTATGACATCCTAATGCAGTTTTACATTACGACATCATAATAGAGTTCTATACTAAAATATAATGGATTTCTACATTGTATCTTTTGTTATTACTAGATTGTGACATCTTAATGGAGTTGTAAATGCTATCACCTACTATGAATAGATTATGATGTCATAATGCAGTTTCACATTATGACATCATAATGAAGTTCTATATTACATAATGTTTTTCTACTTTGTATCTTTTATTATTATTAGATTGTGACATAATGGAGTTGTAAATTATATTACCTGCTATAAATAAATTATGACATCATAAAGCAGTTTTACATTATGACATCATAATGGAGTTCTATACTACATTATAATGAAGTTCTACATTGTATCTTTTGTTATTACTAGATTGTGACATCATAATGGAGTTGTAAATTCAATCCCCTGCCATAAATACATTATGACATCATAATGCAGTTTTACATTATGACATCATAATGGCGTTCTATATTACATAATAATGTTTTTCTACATTGTATCTTTTGTTATTACTAGATTCTGACATCATAATGGAGTTGTAAATCCTATCCCCTACTATGATTACATTATTACGTCATAATGCAGTTTCACATTATGACATCATAATGGCGTTCTATATTACATAATAATGTTGTTCTACGTTGTATCTTTTGTTACTACTAGATTGCGACATCATAATGAAGTTGTAAATTCTATCCCCTACTATAAAAACATTATGACATCATAATGCAGTTTTACATTATGACATCATAATAGAGTTCTATATTACATTATAATTATGTTGTATCTTTTGTTATTACTAGATTGTGACATCATAATGGAGTTGTAAATTCTATCCCCTACCATGAACAGATTATGACATCATAATGCAGTTTTACATTATGACATCATAATGGAGTTCTATATTACATTATCATTAAGTTGTATGTTGTATCTTTTGTTATTACTAATTTGTGACATCATAATGGAGTTTTAAATACTATCCCCTACCATGAATAGATTATGACATCTTAATGCAGTTTTACATTACATTATGACATCCTAATATAGTTCTATACTAAATTATAATGAAGTTCTACATTGTATCTTTTGTTATTACTAGATTGTGACATCATAATGCAGTTGTAAATTCTACCCCCTACTATAAATACATTATGTTTAATCTCTTTTTATTAAGTTTTCAGAATATTTTACAAACATTAGGAATTATCAGTAAGAAAAAGAAAAGAAAAACAATAAAAAGGAAAATGGAAATAGGCCTCGCAGGGCCTATGGTTCATATTGTACAACAATTGGGCACATCTTCTTGTAAACAACAAATAAAACAGTCAATTCGTCTAGCCCATAGATGATCCCCGGACCCCCTTGCCCCCAATCCACTGTTCTTTTACTATATCAACGCATATTTAACTGACGGTAAAGGTGGGGTCTATGTCGTGATGAATATTATGGTTTATGTGGTGGGAATCCTTTTCATTTGAGGAAAGAAGGAAGAGAAAAAGAGGGGGGGGGGGAAGATATAGAAACGATCTGAGCAAGTTAATTAGATAGCGCAGGAAGACAAGGTACTTTGACTATAGCTCACTGAACACCTCTACACAGACAGAACCACACTTACACTTACACATAAAATAAGAGAACGAACAACAACAACAAACAAACAAAAAAAAAAGGGGGGGGGGAGGGGGGGGCGGGAGCACCCTGAGCGTCTTCCAGTCGGTCCCCAACTTCAAAGGCCCTACGGCCCCTACAGGGCTCGTGAGTACGTTTAGTAGAACAAGCTGGCAAACTCTGCTGAGGACTCGAACATAATCCAGGGCTGCCAGGTCTTTCTGTATTTCTCCTTTTGTTTTTCGGGCTCTCGAGAGTGCTCCGCACATAGCTCCTCCATCTGGCTAAGGTATGCCATCTCCTGCTGCCACTCCCTCATTGAGGGAACTTGTGTGGATCGCCAGTGACGAGGGATGACTGCTCTGGCTGCTGCAATACAAAACCGGAGCAAGTCTCCCTTTTGTGCACTAATGGGGCCCGGCAGGATGGAGAGGAGAGCTATCTGCGGCGTATTGCTAATCGATTTTCTGCACATTGAGTTATATGTGGCAAACACCCTGTTCCAGAAGGGCCGCAGTTTATCACAACCCCACCAGACATGTAACAGAGTGCCTCTATCAGTCCCACAGCGCCAACACATGTCCGACACCGAGGGGAATATTGCATGTAGTCGCGTCGGGTATCTGTACCATCTAGCCAACACCTTGTACCCTTTCTCTTGAGCAGCGCATGCCATGGTTAGTTTGTGTGTGAAAATAAATGATTTTTCCCAGTCGCTCTGTGTGATTTCCTCTCCTAATTCCTGCTCCCAAGCCCACTTGAAACCCGGGCTTGTGCAACTAAGTTCATGCATCAGAAGGCCGTATATTTGTGATAGCACGTGCTCCGGAGGCGACCGCAACTCGAACAACCTCTCGAAGGGGGTCAATTCCAGGCCCGGGGTGTCGCTTCCCTCCCAAGGTGTAAGGAAGGAGCGCAACTGAAAATACTCGAGCCAGGAGACACGAATGTCTCCGAATCGGTGTTTGAGTTCCTGCAGAGTGGGAATTGATTGCCCACCCAGAACCTGCTGGACCCTGGTATCCTCCCGATTCTCCCAACCCAAATAGCGTTCTCGCTCCCTCCCCGGTGGGAAAGCTGGGTTATTAAACAATGGCGTCAAAGGGCTATGTTCCCTGGACAGTATCTGTTGACGTGTTTGTATATCCCATAGTCTAAGTGTACCCCTTAGGAAGTAGTTGGGACCTATCGCTTGGGCCCTATCCTCTTTTTTTACCCATGGGAGTAGCCTCAGAGGGATTGTACTGTCTGTTTGTTCCAGTGCTATCCATTGTTTGTTGTCGGTGTGATAGTGCCAGTCTAGCAGGTGTGTAAGAATCGCCGCCGTATGATAGTTCTTGAAGTCAGGTAAACCAGTTCCTCCTTTTGATTTGGGGTACGATAACGTGCGCGTGCTTACTCGTGGTCTTTGCCCCCCCCACACGAATCTGATAAGTGCGGACTTCAGTTTGTTAAAAAATATTTGGGGTACCGTTATAGGGATAGCTTGGAAGATATATAAGAATCGGGGTAGGACATCCATTTTAATGGTTTGTATCCTCCCGAACCATGACAAAACTCTGGTGGAATAGGCGGTCAGGTCTTTAAGAGTGCGATCCAGTAGGGTAGAGTAGTTCATGGAGAACAGCTTGGAGTAATCCGATGGAATATGTATTCCTAAATACTTTATAGCCTCTTGTTGCCACTTAAAGGGAAAGTGTTCTATTATATGTTTTTTTGTTTCTGGGCCTAAGGATATATTTAGTGCTTCAGTTTTGCTATAGTTTATTTTAAAATTAGATAGGTGGCCAAATTTTTCGAATTCATCGATCAAGGAGGGCAGAGTGATGCGGGGTTGTGTGATATATAGCAGTATGTCGTCGGCGTATAAGGCCGCTTTATACTGGGTCCCTCCCACTGTCAGTCCATTGATGTTCGGATTATTTCTAATTGCTGTTGCTAGATGCTCCATCACTAAGACGTACAGCAGAGGAGACAGGGGGCAGCCCTGCCTGGTCCCGTTCCTGATGTTGATGGGGGAGGATAGTGTGCCATTTATCCTAACCCTGGCCGTGGGGCAAGTGTAAAGAGCTAGTGTTCTGGACAAAAATTTAGGACCCAGCCCTATCTGCCTGAGGGCTGCCTCAAGAAACCCCCAATGAACTCTGTCAAAGGCTTTCTCCGCATCTACCGACAACAAACACATTGGGGCATCACCGTCTCGAGCCCTAGCCACAAGGAGCAGGGTTTTTATTACATTATCTCTGGCTTCTCTCCCCCTGACGAAGCCCACCTGGTCCGTGTGTACAATGCTCGGGAGATGCGGAGAAAGCCTGTTGGCCAGGGCCTTGGCATAAATCTTTATGTCCACGTTGATCAGTGAGATCGGCCTATAGTTAGTGGAAACTGTGGGGTCTTTTCCTGGTTTCGGAATTACACTTATATGTGCCTCAAGGGCCTGTTGCGGGAAAGGGGACTCCTGGGAGACCGTAGAGAATGCCCTGGCTAGAAAAGGGGCGAGCTGCTGTCTAAGAAATTTGTAAAAGGCGGGGGTAAAACCGTCGGGCCCTGGGCTCTTCCCCGCAGGGGTGCTTTTGATAACCTCCTCTATCTCCTCCGCTGTGATATCCCTTTCCAATGCGTCACTGTGGTCGGGGTCCAGTAGCGGCAGGGCTGTTTCTGCTACATATTTGGAAATTCGGTCTTTTAGTAAATTTTCGTTCATATCCGCGAATTGTCCCTTAAGATTATAGAGCTGGGAATAGTATTTCTGAAATATATCCAGGATTTCCGTAGGATTATATGTATCAGTGCCCGTCGCGTTTTTGATTCGTGGAATAAATGTCTGTGTGGCCCTCGGGTGGATCAGACGGGACAGGGGTTTGCCCGCTTTATTAGAATACTCATAGTGAAAGCGCTTGTGTTGGTTTCTTAGATGGGTATAGGCCTGGTCTAATTTTGATTTTAGCTCCTTCCTGACCCGAACCAGATCTGCCAGGGTATCTGGCGAGAGGGTTTTTTTATGCGCAGACTCTAAGGTGTGGATCTGTTTAAGGAGTTTAGTAATAGTAGTGGCTCTTTCTTTTTTGAGCCGAGAGCCATGTTTTATTAGAGTACCCCTCAGGACGCACTTCAGTGCCTCCCATTGTATAGGAGCTGAAGTGGTGTCTGTGGCATGTGTCGCAAGAAATGTTTCAATCTGTTCTTTAACTTCTGCTTCACATACGCTATCTTTCAGGAGGTTGTCATTCAACCTCCACGTCCACTGGCGGTCTGTTTGATCTGGTAAGGTTAGGGTCAGGAATACAGGAGCGTGGTCCGACCACACCATATCCCCTATTGTGGCCGTAGGTTGCCATGACAGGGCATGGTGTCCCATAAGAAAGTAGTCTATGCGACTGTAGGAATTATGTGGATGTGAGAAGAAGGTGTAGTCCCTATCCTGTGGATGCAGGATACGCCACACATCCACCAGCTGGAGTGCATGCGCTGCGTTCTTAAAGGTCCGTAGTTGCCCAGGGGGAACATTGCCTCTGTTCGCCGAGGAGTCTATTTCTGGGTTTAAAGTCATATTGTAGTCCCCTCCAGCCACGACAACCCCCTCTGCGAACTCTGCCACTACCTTCAAGAAGGCCTGGTTAGCTACTGCCTGCTGTTGGTTTGGTGCATACCAGTTTGCGATTGTGATTTTAGTGGTTCCTATTTTCACTTTAATGAGGACATATCGTCCCTGAGGGTCTGTTTTGGTTTCTATGAGGTGGTGAGCTAGGGACCTATGTATCGCGATGGAAACCCCACCCGCCCGGCTGTCGGGGTTGGCGCTGTGGAACCAATGCGAGTAATACCTATCCCGTATGGCAGGGACGTGTCCCACTTTAAAATGTGTCTCTTGAAATAGTGCCACTTGGACCCTCTGCTTGTGCAGCTGGTATAAGACCTGTGATCTTTTCTGGGGAACATTAAATCCCCGAATATTTAGTGAACTAAGTTTGAGTGGTCCCATGTTGTTAAAGAAAGGAGGGGGAAGGGTCGTACAAAACAAAACCGAAAAACAAACAAAAAGACGAGACAAACACTTAACAACGATTTGCTCCTAAATAAGGAGGTCAACTAGTACCTACGAAGTAGAGGAAGAATTAGTAAGAGGGGAGGGTGAAAGAAAGATTAGTAGAGGTAGTATGTCAGATGAGAACAACTACCTTAAAGAGAGGGTATAGGGCAGCTCTGTATTTAGCTAGCGTCCGGTTTTTAATGGACGCTGGGGTCTAGTGGGTAGCGGGCTTTCTATTGGGCGGAGCTCTCCCTCACCCCAGAGAAATGTTATGTTATGGGAAGTTATCTGTATATGGCACTATATTTTCTAGCTAAATGGCTTTAATGGGCAGAGGACATAACCATGAACGTTTAACTATCATAACAGGTTGAGAAATCTAGCCTACCGACCCCCATGTCCACCTATCATTTGTGTTGCGCCTACGTGTTCCCACCGCTAGTAAGCCTAACGCTATCTGTGTATGTGCATTGTGTAGGTTGTCCATCCGGACGTTACCCTCGCCGGTTTCTGGTGTGGTGATGCCAAGTCTCTCTCCTCCTCCCGTTGCTGGGTGTCGAGGCTTGGAAACTCTTGTGTGCTGGGTTCCTCCCTTCTCCATTCTCCATCCCCTCCACGATGTGAGGAACATTGCAGGCCGCTGCTCCTTGCTATTGGAAAGTCTATATGGATGGGAGAAAAAGGAGCAGGAGAGAGAGGGGAAGGAGGGGAGGAGGGAGAAAGAAGACTGGCAAGGTGAGGGTCGATCTGGAACTCTTCTCTCGTTGTGGATGCTGCTTGCTTGGCGGTGGGAGATGCGCCATTTCAGGTGGAGTCACGGGTTTCTTCAATTCTCCTGTCTCTTTGAGGTCTAGGGTTTATAGGTTTAGGAGTGTCCTTTATCTGGCTAGGGGACTACGGGATCTGCGACGTCGGCCTGTTCCATCCCCTCTTCTTCTTCCCCAATTCTCTCTTTGTGGTCGTGGGGCCCCTCCCCCAGGAGGCAAGGGCAGACAGGGCCAGTCTTGAATAATCGGCATAGGAATGTCCAAAGCCACGCTGAAGTTGGCAAGATCTTCTGGGTTTCGCAGTACTATTAGGCGGCCCGCATGTCGGACTTGCAGACGGAAGGGGAATCCCCAGGTGTAGGCCATATTGTGCTGGCGCATGATATCCAATAGTGGGCGCAGGGATTTTCTCTTCATCAAAGTGAGTCGTGATAGGTCTGGGAGCAGCTGTACGGGCCTGCCTTGGAATTGTATGGGGCCGGTCTCCCATGCCCTCTTCATTATGGCTTCCTTCACTCTATATTTATGGACCCGGCAGATAATGTCCCGTGGCCGATCTGGGTCTGTTGCTCTAGGGCCTAGCGATCTGTGAGCGCGATCCAGCTCCAGCGGGGTGTCCGGCGGGACCTCTAGGATGAAGTTAAAGAGGTGGCGAAGAGTGTCTTCCAGGTGTTGTGGTTCTATTGTTTCCGGTATGCCCCGGACTCTGATGTTGTTCCTTCTCCCTCTATTCTCCACATCGTCCAGCGAGTCCGTCAGGTATTGTAATTGGAGGGCTTGGGTCTGTAATAAGGCTTCTTGAGCGTTCACTTTGGTCGCCAGTTCTGTCAGGGATGTCTCCACTGTGGCGACTCTCGTATCTACCTGTTGCACTTCTTCTCGCACCGCTGCCACTTCTGTTTTGTAAGTATTTTCAAGCCTTGCAATATACGCTTCCATGTCTGCTTTTGTTGGGATCGCCAGTATATGTGCGCTGAGGGCTCCAATGTCTGTGAGTGCCTGCAGACTCTCTAGATGGTGGGTAGGCAGCTGTGTTTGTACAGTCTATGTTGGCAGACTGTGGAGGAGCGCTCTTGTTACTGCCGGGGGGAGTGCTCTTGTTACTGCCGGGGGGAGTGCTCTTGTTACTGCCGGGGGGGGCTCTCTTGTTACTGCCGGGGGGAGCGCTCTTGTTACTGCCGGGAGGAGCGCTGTTGTTACTGCCGGGAGGAGCGCTGTTGTTACTGCCGGGAGGAGCGCTGTTGTTACTGCCTGGAGGGCCGCTCGTCTTGCTGCCTGGAGGAGCGCTCCTCCTCCTGTCGGGAGTGGCGTTCGTGTTACTGCAGGAAGGAATGCTCATGATATTGCCGGCAGGAGCGCTCATAATGTTGCCGGGAGGAGCAAACCAGTTGCCACCATGTGGGGCAGTTACAATCATGCTGGGTGGGGTGGTTGTGTTGCTGCCAGGAGAAGCCTTTTCATTACTGCCAGGAGGCGCAATCAAGTCACTGCCAGGAGGCGCAATCAAGTCACTGCCAGGAGGCGCAATCAAGTCACTGCCAGGAGGCGCAATCAAGTCACTGCCAGGAGGCGCAATCAAGTCACTGCCAGGAGGCGCAATCAAGTCACTGCCATGAAGAGCGATCATGTTACTGCCAGGAGGAGCGATCATGTTACTGCCAGGAGGAGCGATCATGTTACTGCCAAGAGGAGCAATTATGTTACTGCCAGGAGGAGCAATCATGTTACTGCCAGGAAGAGCAACCTCAGCACCTCCAAGAGGGATGTTTATGTTACTGCCAGGAGGAGCGATCATGTTACTGCCAGGAGGAGCGATCTTGTTACTGCCAGGAGGAGCAATTATGTTACTGCCAAGAGGAGCAATTATGTTACTGCCAGGAGGAGCAATCATGTTACTGCCAGGAGGAGCAATCATGTTACTGCCAGGAGGAGCAATCATGTTACTGCCGGGAGGAGCGATCATGTTACTGCCGGGAGGAGCGATCATGTTACTGCCGGGAGGAGCAATCTTGTTACTGCCGGGAGGAGCAATCTTGTTACTGCCAGGAGGAGCAATCTTGTTACTGCCAGGAGGAGCAATCCTGTTACTGCCAGGAGGAGCAATCTTGTTACTGCCAGGAGGAGCAATCTTGTTACTGCCAGGAGGAGCAATCTTGTTACTGCCAGGAGGAGCAATCTTGTTACTGCCAGGAGGAGCAATCTTGTTACTGCCAGGAGGAGCAATCTTGTTACTGCCAGGAGGAGCAATCTTGTTACTGCCAGGAGGAGCAATCTTGTTACTGCCAGTAAGAGCAACCTCAGTACCTCCAAGAGGGATGTTTATGTTACTGCCAGGAGGAGCTTTCTGAGTATGACTGGGGGAGTCTGGATTAGCTCTTGCTACTGGGGTTTGTGGATCTCTGTTGGGGGTGTCCGTGAATGCCTCAGCGCTCCCTCTGCTCTGGCTCCCGCTCTCCTCTGGAGCCTCTGCCCACGTGTGCCCCGCTGCGGCCGCCATCTTGGACGGCGTGGGGCCATGAGACCGCCGCTCCCCGCTCACCTCCGCTGGGCCCCCGCTCACCTCCGCTGGGCGCTCCGGCGGCGCCGAGGAGCGCATCCGCCTCCTCCCTGCACCGTCCCACGTCATCGGGAGCTCCTCCGCTGTCACGGAGCCGTCGGGAGGGATCTCCGCCGGCGTCCCCGCTGGTAAGTCTTGCCCTGCCGGCAGCGCTGGCGTAGGGGACCCGCTCTGCGCAGGGGGGGGATCCCGGCTCTCTGCTTCTCCTGCCGCCCCGTTTCCCGCCGCTGCCATGCTCCGTGCAGGTGGTGGGGGGTCCTCCCGCTGCGCCGTCTGCGGTGAGCCTTGGTGTGCCGCGGCCGCCATGCCAGGCTGGGATTCCTCTTCCTCGGGACGCCTCTGGCCGGGGAAGAACCGCTGGATGCCCGCTGGAGTCGGGCCGTCTGGTAGGTGGGTGTTGCTCCTCAGCGATTTCTTCCTCCTATTGCCCGTTTTATTGTTTTTGTGTGCCATTTTTGTTGGTTTTCTCTGGGTATGAAGACGGAGCCGAGGAGAAACGTGTCCTCACTCCTCCATAGCCAGGCCACGCCCCCCTATAAATACATTATGACATCATAATGCAGTTTTACATTATGACATCATAATGGAGTTCTATATTATATTATAATGAAGTTCTACAAAGTATCTTCTGTTATTACTAGATTGTGATATCATAATGGAGTTGTAAATCCTATCCCCTACAATAAATACATTATGACATCATAATGAAGTTTCACATTATGACATCATAATGGAGTTCTATATTACATAAAAATGCTGTTCTACGTTGTATTTTTTGTTATTACTAGATTGTGACATCATAATGATATTGTAAATTCTATCCCCTACCATGAATAGATTATGACATCATAAGCAGTTTTACATTATGACATCATAATGGAGTTCTATATTACAAAGTAGTGTTGTTCTACGTTGCATCTTTTGTTATTACTAGATTGTGATATCATAATGGAGTTGTAAATTCTATTACTTGCTATGAATAGATTATGACATCATAATGCAGTTTTACATTATGACATCATAATAGAGTTCTATACTACATTATAATGAAGTTCTACATTACATCTTTTGTTATTACTATATTCTGACATCATAATGGTGTTGTAAATTCTATCCCCTACTATGAATACATTATGACGTCATAATGCAGTTTAATATTATGACATCATAATGGAGTTCTATATTACATAATAATGTTGTTCTATGTTGTATCTTTTGTTATTACTAGATTGTGACATCATAATGCAGTTGTAAATTCTATCCCCTACTATAAATACATGATGACATCATAATGCAGTTTTACATTATGACATCATAATGGAGTTCTATATTACATAATAATGTTGTTCTACGTTGTATCCTTTAATAGTACTAGATTGTGACATCATAATGGAGTTGTAAATTCTATCCCCTACCATGAATAGATTATGACATCATAATGCAGTTTTACATTACATGATGACATCATAATGGAGCTCTATATTACAATATAATGAAGTTCTACGTTGCATCTTTTGTTATTACTAATTTGTGACATCATAATGCAGTTTTAAATACTATCCCCTACCATGAATAGATTATGACATCATAATGCAGTTTTACATTACATTATGACATCCTAATATAGTTCTATACTAAATTATAATTTCACTGTGAAAGTACCCCAGAAATATTAGATTACCATTCTTCATTTGGGGCATTTGAGTACAAAAGACAGAGGCTATTTGTCTTGATCCTGATGAATCGGCTCACTTATTACATCAGGGCCGTAGAAACACGTCGATTAAATATTATTTGTCTATCATCCTTAGCCTTCTGAAATAAAATTTATACCGTTATTACCACTGTATAAATAGCAATATAACCGTACCTGTAAATCTATTAAGGGAACGGTAATTAACATCGGTATAGCGGATCACCACGATAAGGTGATATACCTATCCCCTGTCCTGTATGTTCTTTGGGTGTTTGTATGTTTATGTTCGTCTAGTTTTCTGATGTGTGCTGGGCCATTTGGTGGTGTGATTTAGTGTATTTTAAATAAAGTCCTATAATAAAAGTTATATTTTAATAATAGAACAGATTATCTAATCTAATATTTCTGGGGTACTTTCACAGTGAAATTGTATTTCATTTAAAGGACCCCACCTGTCCCAGTGACGACTGTATACTAAATTATAATGAAGTTCTACATTGTATCTTTTGTTATTACTAGATTGTGACATCATAATGGAGTTGTAAATTCTACCCCCTACTATAAATACATTATGACATCATAATGCAGTTTTACATTATGACATCATAATAGAGTTCTATATTACATAATAATGTTGTTCTACGTTGTATCTTTTGTTATTACTAGATTGTGACATCATAATGGAGTTGTAAATTCTATTACCTGCTATGAATAGATTATGACATCATAATGCAGTTTTACATTATGACATCATAATGGAGTTCTATACTACATTATAATGGAGTTCTACAAAGTATCTTCTGTTATTACTAGATTGTGACATCATAATGGAGTTGTAAATCCTATCCCCTACAATAAATACATTATGACATCATAATGCAGTTTCACATTATGACATCATAATGCAGTTTTACATTATGACATCATAATAGAGTTCTATACTACATTATAATGAAGTTCTACATTACATCTTTTGTTATTACTATATTCTGACATCATAATGGTGTTGTAAATTCTATCCCCTACTATGAATACATTATGACGTCATAATGCAGTTTAATATTATGACATCATCATGGAGTTCTATATTACATAATAATGTTGTTCTATGTTGTATCTTTTGTTATTACTAGATTGTGACATCATAATGCAGTTGTAAATTCTATCCCCTACTATAAATACATGATGACATCATAATGCAGTTTTACATTATGACATCATAATGGAGTTCTATATTACATAATAATGTTGTTCTACGTTGTATCCTTTAATAGTACTAGATTGTGACATCATAATGGAGTTGTAAATTCTATCCCCTACCATGAATAGATTATGACATCATAATGCAGTTTTACATTACATGATGACATCATAATGAAGCTCTATATTACAATATAATGAAGTTCTACGTTGCATCTTTTGTTATTACTAATTTGTGACATCATAATGCAGTTTTAAATACTATCCCCTACCATGAATAGATTATGACATCATAATGCAGTTTTACATTACATTATGACATCCTAATATAGTTCTATACTAAATTATAATTTCACTGTGAAAGTACCCCAGAAATATTAGATTACCATTCTTCATTTGGGGCATTTGAGTACAAAAGACAGAGGCTATTTGTCTTGATCCTGATGAATCGGCTCACTTATTACATCAGGGCCGTAGAAACACGTCGATAAAATATTATTTGTCTATCATCCTTAGCCTTCTGAAATAAAATTTATACCGTTATTACCACTGTATAAATAGCAATATAACCGTACCTGTAAATCTATTAAGGGAACGGTAATTAACATCGGTATAGCGGATCACCACGATAAGGTGATATACCTATCCCCTGTCCTGTATGTTCTTTGGGTGTTTGTATGTTTATGTTCGTCTAGTTTTCTGATGTGTGCTGGGCCATTTGGTGGTGTGATTTAGTGTATTTTAAATAAAGTCCTATAATAAAAGTTATATTTTAATAATAGAACAGATTATCTAATCTAATATTTCTGGGGTAGTTTCACAGTGAAATTGCATTTCATTTAAAGGACCCCACCTGTCCCAGTGACGACTGTATACTAAATTATAATGAAGTTCTACATTGTATCTTTTGTTATTACTAGATTGTGACATCATAATGGAGTTGTAAATTCTACCCCCTACTATAAATACATTATGACATCATAATGCAGTTTTACATTATGACATCATAATAGAGTTCTATATTACATAATAATGTTGTTCTACGTTGTATCTTTTGTTATTACTAGATTGTGACATCATAATGGAGTTGTAAATTCTATTACCTGCTATGAATAGATTATGACATCATAATGCAGTTTTACATTATGACATCATAATGGAGTTCTATACTACATTATAATGAAGTTCTACAAAGTATCTTCTGTTATTACTAGATTGTGACATCATAATGGAGTTGTAAATCCTATCCCCTACAATAAATACATTATGACATCATAATGCAGTTTCACATTATGACATCATAATGGCGTTCTATATTACATAATAATGTTTTTCTACATTGTATCTTTTGTTATTACTAGATTCTGACATCATAATGGAGTTGTAAATCCTATCCCATACTATGAATACATTATTACGTCATAATGCAGTTTCACATTATGACATCATAATGGAGTTCTATATTACATAATAATGTTGTTCTACGTTGTATCTTTTGTTATTACTAGATTCTGACATCATAATGGAGTTGTAAATTCTATTACCTGCTATGAATAGATTATGACATCATAATGCAGTTTTACATTACGACATCAAAATAGAGTTCTATACTACATTATAATGAAGTTCTACATTGTATCTTTTGCTATTACAAGATTGTGACATCATAATGGAGTTGTAAATTCTATCCCCTACCATGAATAGATTATGACATCATAATGCAGTTTTACATTACGTTATGACATCATAACAGAGTTCTATACTAAATTATAATGAAGTTCTACATTGTATCTTTTGTTATTACTAAATTGTGACATCATAATGGAGTTGTAAATCCTATCCACTACAATGAATACATTATGACATCATAATGCAGTTTCACGTTATGACATCATAATGGAGTTCTATATTACATACAAATGCTGTTCTACATTGTATCTTTTGTTATTACTAGATTGTGACATCATAATGGAGTTGTAAATTCTACCCCCTACTATAAATACATTATGACATCATAATGAAGTTTCACATTATGACATCATAATGAGTTGTATATTACATAAAAAGGCTGTTCTACATTGTATCTTTTGTTATTACTAGATTGTGACATCATAATGATATTGTAAATTTGATCCCCTACCATGAATAGATTATGACATCCTAATGCAGTTTTACATTACGACATCATAATAGAGTTCTATACTAAAATATAATGGATTTCTACATTGTATCTTTTGTTATTACTAGATTGTGACATCTTAATGGAGTTGTAAATGCTATCACCTACTATGAATAGATTATGATGTCATAATGCAGTTTCACATTATGACATCATAATGAAGTTCTATATTACATAATGTTTTTCTACTTTGTATCTTTTATTATTATTAGATTGTGACATAATGGAGTTGTAAATTATATTACCTGCTATAAATAAATTATGACATCATAAAGCAGTTTTACATTATGACATCATAATGGAGTTCTATACTACATTATAATGAAGTTCTACATTGTATCTTTTGTTATTACTAGATTGTGACATCATAATGGAGTTGTAAATTCAATCCCCTGCCATAAATACATTATGACATCATAATGCAGTTTTACATTATGACATCATAATGGCGTTCTATATTACATAATAATGTTTTTCTACATTGTATCTTTTGTTATTACTAGATTCTGACATCATAATGGAGTTGTAAATCCTATCCCCTACTATGAATACATTATTACGTCATAATGCAGTTTCACATTATGACATCATAATGGCGTTCTATATTACATAATAATGTTGTTCTACGTTGTATCTTTTGTTACTACTAGATTGCGACATCATAATGAAGTTGTAAATTCTATCCCCTACTATAAAAACATTATGACATCATAATGCAGTTTTACATTATGACATCATAATAGAGTTCTATATTACATTATAATTATGTTGTATCTTTTGTTATTACTAGATTGTGACATCATAATGGAGTTGTAAATTCTATCCCCTACCATGAACAGATTATGACATCATAATGCAGTTTTACATTATGACATCATAATGGAGTTCTATATTACATTATCATTAAGTTGTATGTTGTATCTTTTGTTATTACTAATTTGTGACATCATAATGGAGTTTTAAATACTATCCCCTACCATGAATAGATTATGACATCTTAATGCAGTTTTACATTACATTATGACATCCTAATATAGTTCTATACTAAATTATAATGAAGTTCTACATTGTATCTTTTGTTATTACTAGATTGTGACATCATAATGCAGTTGTAAATTCTACCCCCTACTATAAATACATTATGACATCATAATGCAGTTTTACATTATGACATCATAATGGAGTTCTATATTATATTATAATGAAGTTCTACAAAGTATCTTCTGTTATTACTAGATTGTGACATCATAATGGAGTTGTAAATCCTATCCCCTACAATAAATACATTATGACATCATAATGAAGTTTCACATTATGACATCATAATGGAGTTCTATATTACATAAAAATGCTGTTCTACGTTGTATTTTTTGTTATTACTAGATTGTGACATCATAATGATATTGTAAATTCTATCCCCTACCATGAATAGATTATGACATCATAAGCAGTTTTACATTATGACATCATAATGGAGTTCTATATTACAAAGTAGTGTTGTTCTACGTTGCATCTTTTGTTATTACTAGATTGTGATATCATAATGGAGTTGTAAATTCTATTACTTGCTATGAATAGATTATGACATCATAATGCAGTTTTACATTATGACATCATAATAGAGTTCTATACTACATTATAATGAAGTTCTACATTACATCTTTTGTTATTACTATATTCTGACATCATAATGGTGTTGTAAATTCTATCCCCTACTATGAATACATTATGACGTCATAATGCAGTTTAATATTATGACATCATAATGGAGTTCTATATTACATAATAATGTTGTTCTATGTTGTATCTTTTGTTATTACTAGATTGTGACATCATAATGCAGTTGTAAATTCTATCCCCTACTATAAATACATGATGACATCATAATGCAGTTTTACATTATGACATCATAATGGAGTTCTATATTACATAATAATGTTGTTCTACGTTGTATCCTTTAATAGTACTAGATTGTGACATCATAATGGAGTTGTAAATTCTATCCCCTACCATGAATAGATTATGACATCATAATGCAGTTTTACATTACATTATGACATCCTAATATAGTTCTATACTAAATTATAATTTCACTGTGAAAGTACCCCAGAAATATTAGATTACCATTCTTCATTTGGGGCATTTGAGTACAAAAGACAGAGGCTATTTGTCTTGATCCTGATGAATCGGCTCACTTATTACATCAGGGCCGTAGAAACACGTCGATTAAATATTATTTGTCTATCATCCTTAGCCTTCTGAAATAAAATTTATACCGTTATTACCACTGTATAAATAGCAATATAACCGTACCTGTAAATCTATTAAGGGAACGGTAATTAACATCGGTATAGCGGATCACCACGATAAGGTGATATACCTATCCCCTGTCCTGTATGTTCTTTGGGTGTTTGTATGTTTATGTTCGTCTAGTTTTCTGATGTGTGCTGGGCCATTTGGTGGTGTGATTTAGTGTATTTTAAATAAAGTCCTATAATAAACGTTATATTTTAATAATAGAACAGATTATCTAATCTAATATTTCTGGGGTAGTTTCACAGTGAAATTGTATTTCATTTAAAGGACCCCACCTGTCCCAGTGACGACTGTATACTAAATTATAATGAAGTTCTACATTGTATCTTTTGTTATTACTAGATTGTGACATCATAATGGAGTTGTAAATTCTACCCCCTACTATAAATACATTATGACATCATAATGCAGTTTTACATTATGACATCATAATAGAGTTCTATATTACATAATAATGTTGTTCTACGTTGTATCTTTTGTTATTACTAGATTGTGACATCATAATGGAGTTGTAAATTCTATTATCTGCTATGAATAGATTATGACATCATAATGCAGTTTTACATTATGACATCATAATGGAGTTCTATACTACATTATAATGAAGTTCTACAAAGTATCTTCTGTTATTACTAGATTGTGACATCATAATGGAGTTGTAAATCCTATCCCCTACAATAAATACATTATGACATCATAATGCAGTTTCACATTATGACATCATAATGGCGTTCTATATTACATAATAATGTTTTTCTACATTGTATCTTTTGTTATTACTAGATTCTGACATCATAATGGAGTTGTAAATCCTATCCCATACTATGAATACATTATTACGTCATAATGCAGTTTCACATTATGACATCATAATGGAGTTCTATATTACATAATAATGTTGTTCTACGTTGTATCTTTTGTTATTACTAGATTCTGACATCATAATGGAGTTGTAAATTCTATTACCTGCTATGAATAGATTATGACATCATAATGCAGTTTTACATTACGACATCAAAATAGAGTTCTATACTACATTATAATGAAGTTCTACATTGTATCTTTTGCTATTACAAGATTGTGACATCATAATGGAGTTGAAAATTCTATCCCCTACCACGAATAGATTATGACATCATAATGCAGTTTTACATTACGTTATGACATCATAACAGAGTTCTATACTAAATTATAATGAAGTTCTACATTGTATCTTTTGTTATTACTAAATTGTGACATCATAATGGAGTTGTAAATCCTATCCACTACAATGAATACATTATGACATCATAAAGCAGTTTCACGTTATGACATCATAATGGAGTTCTATATTACATAAAAATGCTGTTCTACATTGTATCTTTTGTTATTACTAGATTGTGACATCATAATGGAGTTGTAAATTCTACCCCCTACTATAAATACATTATGACATCATAATGAAGTTTCACATTATGACATCATAATGAGTTCTATATTACATAAAAAGGCTGTTCTACATTGTATCTTTTGTTATTACTAGATTGTGACATCATAATGATATTGTAAATTTGATCCCCTACCATGAATAGATTATGACATCCTAATGCAGTTTTACATTACGACATCATAATAGAGTTCTATACTAAAATATAATGGATTTCTACATTGTATCTTTTGTTATTACTAGATTGTGACATCATAATGGAGTTGTAAATGCTATCCCCTACTATGAATAGATTATGATGTCATAATGCAGTTTCACATTATGACATCATAATGAAGTTCTATATTACATAATGTTTTTCTACTTTGTATCTTTTATTATTATTAGATTGTGACATTATGGAGTTGTAAATTCTATTACCTGCTATGAATAGATTATGACATCATAATGCAGTTTTACATTATGACATCATAATGGAGTTCTATACTACATTATAATGAAGTTCTACATTGTATCTTTTGTTATTACTAGATTGTGACATCATAATGGAGTTGTAAATTCAATCCCCTGCCATAAATACATTATGACATCATAATGCAGTTTCACATTATGACATCATAATGCAGTTTTACATTATGACATCATAATAGAGTTCTATACTACATTATAATGAAGTTCTACATTACATCTTTTGTTATTACTATATTCTGACATCATAATGGTGTTGTAAATTCTATCCCCTACTATGAATACATTATGACGTCATAATGCAGTTTAATATTATGACATCATAATGGAGTTCTATATTACATAATAATGTTGTTCTATGTTGTATCTTTTGTTATTACTAGATTGTGACATCATAATGCAGTTGTAAATTCTATCCCCTACTATAAATACATGATGACATCATAATGCAGTTTTACATTATGACATCATAATGGAGTTCTATATTATATTATAATGAAGTTCTACAAAGTATCTTCTGTTATTACTAGATTGTGATATCATAATGGAGTTGTAAATCCTATCCCCTACAATAAATACATTATGACATCATAATGAAGTTTCACATTATGACATCATAATGGAGTTCTATATTACATAAAAATGCTGTTCTACGTTGTATTTTTTGTTATTACTAGATTGTGACATCATAATGATATTGTAAATTCTATCCCCTACCATGAATAGATTATGACATCATAAGCAGTTTTACATTATGACATCATAATGGAGTTCTATATTACAAAGTAGTGTTGTTCTACGTTGCATCTTTTGTTATTACTAGATTGTGATATCATAATGGAGTTGTAAATTCTATTACTTGCTATGAATAGATTATGACATCATAATGCAGTTTTACATTATGACATCATAATAGAGTTCTATACTACATTATAATGAAGTTCTACATTACATCTTTTGTTATTACTATATTCTGACATCATAATGGTGTTGTAAATTCTATCCCCTACTATGAATACATTATGACGTCATAATGCAGTTTAATATTATGACATCATAATGGAGTTCTATATTACATAATAATGTTGTTCTATGTTGTATCTTTTGTTATTACTAGATTGTGACATCATAATGCAGTTGTAAATTCTATCCCCTACTATAAATACATGATGACATCATAATGCAGTTTTACATTATGACATCATAATGGAGTTCTATATTACATAATAATGTTGTTCTACGTTGTATCCTTTAATAGTACTAGATTGTGACATCATAATGGAGTTGTAAATTCTATCCCCTACCATGAATAGATTATGACATCATAATGCAGTTTTACATTACATGATGACATCATAATGGAGCTCTATATTACAATATAATGAAGTTCTACGTTGCATCTTTTGTTATTACTAATTTGTGACATCATAATGCAGTTTTAAATACTATCCCCTACCATGAATAGATTATGACATCATAATGCAGTTTTACATTACATTATGACATCCTAATATAGTTCTATACTAAATTATAATTTCACTGTGAAAGTACCCCAGAAATATTAGATTACCATTCTTCATTTGGGGCATTTGAGTACAAAAGACAGAGGCTATTTGTCTTGATCCTGATGAATCGGCTCACTTATTACATCAGGGCCGTAGAAACACGTCGATTAAATATTATTTGTCTATCATCCTTAGCCTTCTGAAATAAAATTTATACCGTTATTACCACTGTATAAATAGCAATATAACCGTACCTGTAAATCTATTAAGGGAACGGTAATTAACATCGGTATAGCGGATCACCACGATAAGGTGATATACCTATCCCCTGTCCTGTATGTTCTTTGGGTGTTTGTATGTTTATGTTCGTCTAGTTTTCTGATGTGTGCTGGGCCATTTGGTGGTGTGATTTAGTGTATTTTAAATAAAGTCCTATAATAAAAGTTATATTTTAATAATAGAACAGATTATCTAATCTAATATTTCTGGGGTACTTTCACAGTGAAATTGTATTTCATTTAAAGGACCCCACCTGTCCCAGTGACGACTGTATACTAAATTATAATGAAGTTCTACATTGTATCTTTTGTTATTACTAGATTGTGACATCATAATGGAGTTGTAAATTCTACCCCCTACTATAAATACATTATGACATCATAATGCAGTTTTACATTATGACATCATAATAGAGTTCTATATTACATAATAATGTTGTTCTACGTTGTATCTTTTGTTATTACTAGATTGTGACATCATAATGGAGTTGTAAATTCTATTACCTGCTATGAATAGATTATGACATCATAATGCAGTTTTACATTATGACATCATAATGGAGTTCTATACTACATTATAATGGAGTTCTACAAAGTATCTTCTGTTATTACTAGATTGTGACATCATAATGGAGTTGTAAATCCTATCCCCTACAATAAATACATTATGACATCATAATGCAGTTTCACATTATGACATCATAATGCAGTTTTACATTATGACATCATAATAGAGTTCTATACTACATTATAATGAAGTTCTACATTACATCTTTTGTTATTACTATATTCTGACATCATAATGGTGTTGTAAATTCTATCCCCTACTATGAATACATTATGACGTCATAATGCAGTTTAATATTATGACATCATCATGGAGTTCTATATTACATAATAATGTTGTTCTATGTTGTATCTTTTGTTATTACTAGATTGTGACATCATAATGCAGTTGTAAATTCTATCCCCTACTATAAATACATGATGACATCATAATGCAGTTTTACATTATGACATCATAATGGAGTTCTATATTACATAATAATGTTGTTCTACGTTGTATCCTTTAATAGTACTAGATTGTGACATCATAATGGAGTTGTAAATTCTATCCCCTACCATGAATAGATTATGACATCATAATGCAGTTTTACATTACATGATGACATCATAATGAAGCTCTATATTACAATATAATGAAGTTCTACGTTGCATCTTTTGTTATTACTAATTTGTGACATCATAATGCAGTTTTAAATACTATCCCCTACCATGAATAGATTATGACATCATAATGCAGTTTTACATTACATTATGACATCCTAATATAGTTCTATACTAAATTATAATTTCACTGTGAAAGTACCCCAGAAATATTAGATTACCATTCTTCATTTGGGGCATTTGAGTACAAAAGACAGAGGCTATTTGTCTTGATCCTGATGAATCGGCTCACTTATTACATCAGGGCCGTAGAAACACGTCGATAAAATATTATTTGTCTATCATCCTTAGCCTTCTGAAATAAAATTTATACCGTTATTACCACTGTATAAATAGCAATATAACCGTACCTGTAAATCTATTAAGGGAACGGTAATTAACATCGGTATAGCGGATCACCACGATAAGGTGATATACCTATCCCCTGTCCTGTATGTTCTTTGGGTGTTTGTATGTTTATGTTCGTCTAGTTTTCTGATGTGTGCTGGGCCATTTGGTGGTGTGATTTAGTGTATTTTAAATAAAGTCCTATAATAAAAGTTATATTTTAATAATAGAACAGATTATCTAATCTAATATTTCTGGGGTAGTTTCACAGTGAAATTGCATTTCATTTAAAGGACCCCACCTGTCCCAGTGACGACTGTATACTAAATTATAATGAAGTTCTACATTGTATCTTTTGTTATTACTAGATTGTGACATCATAATGGAGTTGTAAATTCTACCCCCTACTATAAATACATTATGACATCATAATGCAGTTTTACATTATGACATCATAATAGAGTTCTATATTACATAATAATGTTGTTCTACGTTGTATCTTTTGTTATTACTAGATTGTGACATCATAATGGAGTTGTAAATTCTATTACCTGCTATGAATAGATTATGACATCATAATGCAGTTTTACATTATGACATCATAATGGAGTTCTATACTACATTATAATGAAGTTCTACAAAGTATCTTCTGTTATTACTAGATTGTGACATCATAATGGAGTTGTAAATCCTATCCCCTACAATAAATACATTATGACATCATAATGCAGTTTCACATTATGACATCATAATGGCGTTCTATATTACATAATAATGTTTTTCTACATTGTATCTTTTGTTATTACTAGATTCTGACATCATAATGGAGTTGTAAATCCTATCCCATACTATGAATACATTATTACGTCATAATGCAGTTTCACATTATGACATCATAATGGAGTTCTATATTACATAATAATGTTGTTCTACGTTGTATCTTTTGTTATTACTAGATTCTGACATCATAATGGAGTTGTAAATTCTATTACCTGCTATGAATAGATTATGACATCATAATGCAGTTTTACATTACGACATCAAAATAGAGTTCTATACTACATTATAATGAAGTTCTACATTGTATCTTTTGCTATTACAAGATTGTGACATCATAATGGAGTTGTAAATTCTATCCCCTACCATGAATAGATTATGACATCATAATGCAGTTTTACATTACGTTATGACATCATAACAGAGTTCTATACTAAATTATAATGAAGTTCTACATTGTATCTTTTGTTATTACTAAATTGTGACATCATAATGGAGTTGTAAATCCTATCCACTACAATGAATACATTATGACATCATAATGCAGTTTCACGTTATGACATCATAATGGAGTTCTATATTACATACAAATGCTGTTCTACATTGTATCTTTTGTTATTACTAGATTGTGACATCATAATGGAGTTGTAAATTCTACCCCCTACTATAAATACATTATGACATCATAATGAAGTTTCACATTATGACATCATAATGAGTTGTATATTACATAAAAAGGCTGTTCTACATTGTATCTTTTGTTATTACTAGATTGTGACATCATAATGATATTGTAAATTTGATCCCCTACCATGAATAGATTATGACATCCTAATGCAGTTTTACATTACGACATCATAATAGAGTTCTATACTAAAATATAATGGATTTCTACATTGTATCTTTTGTTATTACTAGATTGTGACATCTTAATGGAGTTGTAAATGCTATCACCTACTATGAATAGATTATGATGTCATAATGCAGTTTCACATTATGACATCATAATGAAGTTCTATATTACATAATGTTTTTCTACTTTGTATCTTTTATTATTATTAGATTGTGACATAATGGAGTTGTAAATTATATTACCTGCTATAAATAAATTATGACATCATAAAGCAGTTTTACATTATGACATCATAATGGAGTTCTATACTACATTATAATGAAGTTCTACATTGTATCTTTTGTTATTACTAGATTGTGACATCATAATGGAGTTGTAAATTCAATCCCCTGCCATAAATACATTATGACATCATAATGCAGTTTTACATTATGACATCATAATGGCGTTCTATATTACATAATAATGTTTTTCTACATTGTATCTTTTGTTATTACTAGATTCTGACATCATAATGGAGTTGTAAATCCTATCCCCTACTATGAATACATTATTACGTCATAATGCAGTTTCACATTATGACATCATAATGGCGTTCTATATTACATAATAATGTTGTTCTACGTTGTATCTTTTGTTACTACTAGATTGCGACATCATAATGAAGTTGTAAATTCTATCCCCTACTATAAAAACATTATGACATCATAATGCAGTTTTACATTATGACATCATAATAGAGTTCTATATTACATTATAATTATGTTGTATCTTTTGTTATTACTAGATTGTGACATCATAATGGAGTTGTAAATTCTATCCCCTACCATGAACAGATTATGACATCATAATGCAGTTTTACATTATGACATCATAATGGAGTTCTATATTACATTATCATTAAGTTGTATGTTGTATCTTTTGTTATTACTAATTTGTGACATCATAATGGAGTTTTAAATACTATCCCCTACCATGAATAGATTATGACATCTTAATGCAGTTTTACATTACATTATGACATCCTAATATAGTTCTATACTAAATTATAATGAAGTTCTACATTGTATCTTTTGTTATTACTAGATTGTGACATCATAATGCAGTTGTAAATTCTACCCCCTACTATAAATACATTATGACATCATAATGCAGTTTTACATTATGACATCATAATGGAGTTCTATATTATATTATAATGAAGTTCTACAAAGTATCTTCTGTTATTACTAGATTGTGACATCATAATGGAGTTGTAAATCCTATCCCCTACAATAAATACATTATGACATCATAATGAAGTTTCACATTATGACATCATAATGGAGTTCTATATTACATAAAAATGCTGTTCTACGTTGTATTTTTTGTTATTACTAGATTGTGACATCATAATGATATTGTAAATTCTATCCCCTACCATGAATAGATTATGACATCATAAGCAGTTTTACATTATGACATCATAATGGAGTTCTATATTACAAAGTAGTGTTGTTCTACGTTGCATCTTTTGTTATTACTAGATTGTGATATCATAATGGAGTTGTAAATTCTATTACTTGCTATGAATAGATTATGACATCATAATGCAGTTTTACATTATGACATCATAATAGAGTTCTATACTACATTATAATGAAGTTCTACATTACATCTTTTGTTATTACTATATTCTGACATCATAATGGTGTTGTAAATTCTATCCCCTACTATGAATACATTATGACGTCATAATGCAGTTTAATATTATGACATCATAATGGAGTTCTATATTACATAATAATGTTGTTCTATGTTGTATCTTTTGTTATTACTAGATTGTGACATCATAATGCAGTTGTAAATTCTATCCCCTACTATAAATACATGATGACATCATAATGCAGTTTTACATTATGACATCATAATGGAGTTCTATATTACATAATAATGTTGTTCTACGTTGTATCCTTTAATAGTACTAGATTGTGACATCATAATGGAGTTGTAAATTCTATCCCCTACCATGAATAGATTATGACATCATAATGCAGTTTTACATTACATTATGACATCCTAATATAGTTCTATACTAAATTATAATTTCACTGTGAAAGTACCCCAGAAATATTAGATTACCATTCTTCATTTGGGGCATTTGAGTACAAAAGACAGAGGCTATTTGTCTTGATCCTGATGAATCGGCTCACTTATTACATCAGGGCCGTAGAAACACGTCGATTAAATATTATTTGTCTATCATCCTTAGCCTTCTGAAATAAAATTTATACCGTTATTACCACTGTATAAATAGCAATATAACCGTACCTGTAAATCTATTAAGGGAACGGTAATTAACATCGGTATAGCGGATCACCACGATAAGGTGATATACCTATCCCCTGTCCTGTATGTTCTTTGGGTGTTTGTATGTTTATGTTCGTCTAGTTTTCTGATGTGTGCTGGGCCATTTGGTGGTGTGATTTAGTGTATTTTAAATAAAGTCCTATAATAAAAGTTATATTTTAATAATAGAACAGATTATCTAATCTAATATTTCTGGGGTAGTTTCACAGTGAAATTGTATTTCATTTAAAGGACCCCACCTGTCCCAGTGACGACTGTATACTAAATTATAATGAAGTTCTACATTGTATCTTTTGTTATTACTAGATTGTGACATCATAATGGAGTTGTAAATTCTACCCCCTACTATAAATACATTATGACATCATAATGCAGTTTTACATTATGACATCATAATAGAGTTCTATATTACATAATAATGTTGTTCTACGTTGTATCTTTTGTTATTACTAGATTGTGACATCATAATGGAGTTGTAAATTCTATTATCTGCTATGAATAGATTATGACATCATAATGCAGTTTTACATTATGACATCATAATGGAGTTCTATACTACATTATAATGAAGTTCTACAAAGTATCTTCTGTTATTACTAGATTGTGACATCATAATGGAGTTGTAAATCCTATCCCCTACAATAAATACATTATGACATCATAATGCAGTTTCACATTATGACATCATAATGGCGTTCTATATTACATAATAATGTTTTTCTACATTGTATCTTTTGTTATTACTAGATTCTGACATCATAATGGAGTTGTAAATCCTATCCCATACTATGAATACATTATTACGTCATAATGCAGTTTCACATTATGACATCATAATGGAGTTCTATATTACATAATAATGTTGTTCTACGTTGTATCTTTTGTTATTACTAGATTCTGACATCATAATGGAGTTGTAAATTCTATTACCTGCTATGAATAGATTATGACATCATAATGCAGTTTTACATTACGACATCAAAATAGAGTTCTATACTACATTATAATGAAGTTCTACATTGTATCTTTTGCTATTACAAGATTGTGACATCATAATGGAGTTGAAAATTCTATCCCCTACCACGAATAGATTATGACATCATAATGCAGTTTTACATTACGTTATGACATCATAACAGAGTTCTATACTAAATTATAATGAAGTTCTACATTGTATCTTTTGTTATTACTAAATTGTGACATCATAATGGAGTTGTAAATCCTATCCACTACAATGAATACATTATGACATCATAAAGCAGTTTCACGTTATGACATCATAATGGAGTTCTATATTACATAAAAATGCTGTTCTACATTGTATCTTTTGTTATTACTAGATTGTGACATCATAATGGAGTTGTAAATTCTACCCCCTACTATAAATACATTATGACATCATAATGAAGTTTCACATTATGACATCATAATGAGTTCTATATTACATAAAAAGGCTGTTCTACATTGTATCTTTTGTTATTACTAGATTGTGACATCATAATGATATTGTAAATTTGATCCCCTACCATGAATAGATTATGACATCCTAATGCAGTTTTACATTACGACATCATAATAGAGTTCTATACTAAAATATAATGGATTTCTACATTGTATCTTTTGTTATTACTAGATTGTGACATCATAATGGAGTTGTAAATGCTATCCCCTACTATGAATAGATTATGATGTCATAATGCAGTTTCACATTATGACATCATAATGAAGTTCTATATTACATAATGTTTTTCTACTTTGTATCTTTTATTATTATTAGATTGTGACATTATGGAGTTGTAAATTCTATTACCTGCTATGAATAGATTATGACATCATAATGCAGTTTTACATTATGACATCATAATGGAGTTCTATACTACATTATAATGAAGTTCTACATTGTATCTTTTGTTATTACTAGATTGTGACATCATAATGGAGTTGTAAATTCAATCCCCTGCCATAAATACATTATGACATCATAATGCAGTTTCACATTATGACATCATAATGCAGTTTTACATTATGACATCATAATAGAGTTCTATACTACATTATAATGAAGTTCTACATTACATCTTTTGTTATTACTATATTCTGACATCATAATGGTGTTGTAAATTCTATCCCCTACTATGAATACATTATGACGTCATAATGCAGTTTAATATTATGACATCATAATGGAGTTCTATATTACATAATAATGTTGTTCTATGTTGTATCTTTTGTTATTACTAGATTGTGACATCATAATGCAGTTGTAAATTCTATCCCCTACTATAAATACATGATGACATCATAATGCAGTTTTACATTATGACATCATAATGGAGTTCTATATTATATTATAATGAAGTTCTACAAAGTATCTTCTGTTATTACTAGATTGTGATATCATAATGGAGTTGTAAATCCTATCCCCTACAATAAATACATTATGACATCATAATGAAGTTTCACATTATGACATCATAATGGAGTTCTATATTACATAAAAATGCTGTTCTACGTTGTATTTTTTGTTATTACTAGATTGTGACATCATAATGATATTGTAAATTCTATCCCCTACCATGAATAGATTATGACATCATAAGCAGTTTTACATTATGACATCATAATGGAGTTCTATATTACAAAGTAGTGTTGTTCTACGTTGCATCTTTTGTTATTACTAGATTGTGATATCATAATGGAGTTGTAAATTCTATTACTTGCTATGAATAGATTATGACATCATAATGCAGTTTTACATTATGACATCATAATAGAGTTCTATACTACATTATAATGAAGTTCTACATTACATCTTTTGTTATTACTATATTCTGACATCATAATGGTGTTGTAAATTCTATCCCCTACTATGAATACATTATGACGTCATAATGCAGTTTAATATTATGACATCATAATGGAGTTCTATATTACATAATAATGTTGTTCTATGTTGTATCTTTTGTTATTACTAGATTGTGACATCATAATGCAGTTGTAAATTCTATCCCCTACTATAAATACATGATGACATCATAATGCAGTTTTACATTATGACATCATAATGGAGTTCTATATTACATAATAATGTTGTTCTACGTTGTATCCTTTAATAGTACTAGATTGTGACATCATAATGGAGTTGTAAATTCTATCCCCTACCATGAATAGATTATGACATCATAATGCAGTTTTACATTACATGATGACATCATAATGGAGCTCTATATTACAATATAATGAAGTTCTACGTTGCATCTTTTGTTATTACTAATTTGTGACATCATAATGCAGTTTTAAATACTATCCCCTACCATGAATAGATTATGACATCATAATGCAGTTTTACATTACATTATGACATCCTAATATAGTTCTATACTAAATTATAATTTCACTGTGAAAGTACCCCAGAAATATTAGATTACCATTCTTCATTTGGGGCATTTGAGTACAAAAGACAGAGGCTATTTGTCTTGATCCTGATGAATCGGCTCACTTATTACATCAGGGCCGTAGAAACACGTCGATTAAATATTATTTGTCTATCATCCTTAGCCTTCTGAAATAAAATTTATACCGTTATTACCACTGTATAAATAGCAATATAACCGTACCTGTAAATCTATTAAGGGAACGGTAATTAACATCGGTATAGCGGATCACCACGATAAGGTGATATACCTATCCCCTGTCCTGTATGTTCTTTGGGTGTTTGTATGTTTATGTTCGTCTAGTTTTCTGATGTGTGCTGGGCCATTTGGTGGTGTGATTTAGTGTATTTTAAATAAAGTCCTATAAAAAAAGTTATATTTTATTAATAGAACAGATTATCTAATCTAATATTTCTGGGGTACTTTCACAGTGAAATTGTATTTCATTTAAAGGACCCCACCTGTCCCAGTGACGACTGTATACTAAATTATAATGAAGTTCTACATTGTATCTTTTGTTATTACTAGATTGTGACATCATAATGCAGTTTTACATTATGACATCATAATAGAGTTCTATATTATATAATAATGTTGTTCTACGTTGTATCTTTTGTTATTACTAGATTGTGACATCATAATGGAGTTGTAAATTCTATTACCTGCTATGAATAGATTATGACATCATAATGCAGTTTTACATTATGACATCATAATGGAGTTCTATACTACATTATAATGAAGTTCTACAAAGTATCTTCTGTTATTACTAGATTGTGACATCATAATGGAGTTGTAAATCCTATCCCCTACAATAAATACATTATGACATCATAATGCAGTTTCACATTATGACATCATAATGGCGTTCTATATTACATAATAATGTTTTTCTACATTGTATCTTTTGTTATTACTAGATTCTGACATCATAATGGAGTTGTAAATCCTATCCCATACTATGAATACATTATTACGTCATAATGCAGTTTCACATTATGACATCATAATGGAGTTCTATATTACATAATAATGTTGTTCTACGTTGTATCTTTTGTTATTACTAGATTCTGACATCATAATGGAGTTGTAAATTCTATTACCTGCTATGAATAGATTATGACATCATAATGCAGTTTTACATTATGACATCATAATGGAGTTCTATACTACATTATAATGAAGTTCTACATTGTATCTTTTGTTATTACTAGATTGTGACATCATAATGGAGTTGTAAATTCAATCCCCTGCCATAAATACATTATGACATCATAATGCAGTTTCACATTATGACATCATAATGCAGTTTTACATTATGACATCATAATAGAGTTCTATACTACATTATAATGAAGTTCTACATTACATCTTTTGTTATTACTATATTCTGACATCATAATGGTGTTGTAAATTCTATCCCCTACTATGAATACATTATGACGTCATAATGCAGTTTAATATTATGACATCATAATGGAGTTCTATATTACATAATAATGTTGTTCTATGTTGTATCTTTTGTTATTACTAGATTGTGACATCATAATGCAGTTGTAAATTCTATCCCCTACTATAAATACATGATGACATCATAATGCAGTTTTACATTATGACATCATAATGGAGTTCTATATTACATAATAATGTTGTTCTACGTTGTATCCTTTAATAGTACTAGATTGTGACATCATAATGGAGTTGTAAATTCTATCCCCTACCATGAATAGATTATGACATCATAATGCAGTTTTACATTACATGATGACATCATAATGAAGCTCTATATTACAATATAATGAAGTTCTACGTTGCATCTTTTGTTATTACTAATTTGTGACATCATAATGCAGTTTTAAATACTATCCCCTACCATGAATAGATTATGACATCATAATGCAGTTTTACATTACATTATGACATCCTAATATAGTTCTATACTAAATTATAATTTCACTGTGAAAGTACCCCAGAAATATTAGATTACCATTCTTCATTTGGGGCATTTGAGTACAAAAGACAGAGGCTATTTGTCTTGATCCTGATGAATCGGCTCACTTATTACATCAGGGCCGTAGAAACACGTCGATTAAATATTATTTGTCTATCATCCTTAACCTTCTGAAATAAAATTTATACCGTTATTACCACTGTATAAATAGCAATATAACCGTACCTGTAAATCTATTAAGGGAACGGTAATTAACATCGGTATAGCGGATCACCACGATAAGGTGATATACCTATCCCCTGTCCTGTATGTTCTTTGGGTGTTTGTATGTTTATGTTCGTCTAGTTTTCTGATGTGTGCTGGGCCATTTGGTGGTGTGATTTAGTGTATTTTAAATAAAGTCCTATAAAAAAAGTTATATTTTATTAATAGAACAGATTATCTAATCTAATATTTCTGGGGTACTTTCACAGTGAAATTGTATTTCATTTAAAGGACCCCACCTGTCCCAGTGACGACTGTATACTAAATTATAATGAAGTTCTACATTGTATCTTTTGTTATTACTAGATTGTGACATCATAATGCAGTTTTACATTATGACATCATAATAGAGTTCTATATTATATAATAATGTTGTTCTACGTTGTATCTTTTGTTATTACTAGATTGTGACATCATAATGGAGTTGTAAATTCTATTACCTGCTATGAATAGATTATGACATCATAATGCAGTTTTACATTATGACATCATAATGGAGTTCTATACTACATTATAATGAAGTTCTACAAAGTATCTTCTGTTATTACTAGATTGTGACATCATAATGGAGTTGTAAATCCTATCCCCTACAATAAATACATTATGACATCATAATGCAGTTTCACATTATGACATCATAATGGCGTTCTATATTACATAATAATGTTTTTCTACATTGTATCTTTTGTTATTACTAGATTCTGACATCATAATGGAGTTGTAAATCCTATCCCATACTATGAATACATTATTACGTCATAATGCAGTTTCACATTATGACATCATAATGGAGTTCTATATTACATAATAATGTTGTTCTACGTTGTATCTTTTGTTATTACTAGATTCTGACATCATAATGGAGTTGTAAATTCTATTACCTGCTATGAATAGATTATGACATCATAATGCAGTTTTACATTACGACATCAAAATAGAGTTCTATACTACATTATAATGAAGTTCTACATTGTATCTTTTGCTATTACAAGATTGTGACATCATAATGGAGTTGTAAATTCTATCCCCTACCATGAATAGATTATGACATCATAATGCAGTTTTACATTACGTTATGACATCATAACAGAGTTCTATACTAAATTATAATGAAGTTCTACATTGTATCTTTTGTTATTACTAAATTGTGACATCATAATGGAGTTGTAAATCCTATCCACTACAATGAATACATTATGACATCATAATGCAGTTTCACGTTATGACATCATAATGGAGTTCTATATTACATACAAATGCTGTTCTACATTGTATCTTTTGTTATTACTAGATTGTGACATCATAATGGAGTTGTAAATTCTACCCCCTACTATAAATACATTATGACATCATAATGAAGTTTCACATTATGACATCATAATGAGTTGTATATTACATAAAAAGGCTGTTCTACATTGTATCTTTTGTTATTACTAGATTGTGACATCATAATGATATTGTAAATTTGATCCCCTACCATGAATAGATTATGACATCCTAATGCAGTTTTACATTACGACATCATAATAGAGTTCTATACTAAAATATAATGGATTTCTACATTGTATCTTTTGTTATTACTAGATTGTGACATCTTAATGGAGTTGTAAATGCTATCACCTACTATGAATAGATTATGATGTCATAATGCAGTTTCACATTATGACATCATAATGAAGTTCTATATTACATAATGTTTTTCTACTTTGTATCTTTTATAATTATTAGATTGTGACATAATGGAGTTGTAAATTATATTACCTGCTATAAATAAATTATGACATCATAAAGCAGTTTTACATTATGACATCATAATGGAGTTCTATACTACATTATAATGAAGTTCTACATTGTATCTTTTGTTATTACTAGATTGTGACATCATAATGGAGTTGTAAATTCAATCCCCTGCCATAAATACATTATGACATCATAATGCAGTTTTACATTATGACATCATAATGGCGTTCTATATTACATAATAATGTTTTTCTACATTGTATCTTTTGTTATTACTAGATTCTGACATCATAATGGAGTTGTAAATCCTATCCCCTACTATGAATACATTATTACGTCATAATGCAGTTTCACATTATGACATCATAATGGCGTTCTATATTACATAATAATGTTGTTCTACGTTGTATCTTTTGTTACTACTAGATTGCGACATCATAATGAAGTTGTAAATTCTATCCCCTACTATAAAAACATTATGACATCATAATGCAGTTTTACATTATGACATCATAATAGAGTTCTATATTACATTATAATTATGTTGTATCTTTTGTTATTACTAGATTGCGACATCATAATGAAGTTGTAAATTCTATCCCCTACTATAAAAACATTATGACATCATAATGCAGTTTTACATTATGACATCATAATAGAGTTCTATATTACATTATAATTATGTTGTATCTTTTGTTATTACTAATTTGTGACATCATAATGGAGTTTTAAATACTATCCCCTACCATGAATAGATTATGACATCTTAATGCAGTTTTACATTACATTATGACATCCTAATATAGTTCTATACTAAATTATAATGAAGTTCTACATTGTATCTTTTGTTATTACTAGATTGTGACATCATAATGCAGTTGTAAATTCTACCCCCTACTATAAATACATTATGACATCATAATGCAGTTTTACATTATGACATCATAATGGAGTTCTATATTATATTATAATGAAGTTCTACAAAGTATCTTCTGTTATTACTAGATTGTGATATCATAATGGAGTTGTAAATCCTATCCCCTACAATAAATACATTATGACATCATAATGAAGTTTCACATTATGACATCATAATGGAGTTCTATATTACATAAAAATGCTGTTCTACGTTGTATTTTTTGTTATTACTAGATTGTGACATCATAATGATATTGTAAATTCTATCCCCTACCATGAATAGATTATGACATCATAAGCAGTTTTACATTATGACATCATAATGGAGTTCTATATTACAAAGTAGTGTTGTTCTACGTTGCATCTTTTGTTATTACTAGATTGTGATATCATAATGGAGTTGTAAATTCTATTACTTGCTATGAATAGATTATGACATCATAATGCAGTTTTACATTATGACATCATAATAGAGTTCTATACTACATTATAATGAAGTTCTACATTACATCTTTTGTTATTACTATATTCTGACATCATAATGGTGTTGTAAATTCTATCCCCTACTATGAATACATTATGACGTCATAATGCAGTTTAATATTATGACATCATAATGGAGTTCTATATTACATAATAATGTTGTTCTATGTTGTATCTTTTGTTATTACTAGATTGTGACATCATAATGCAGTTGTAAATTCTATCCCCTACTATAAATACATGATGACATCATAATGCAGTTTTACATTATGACATCATAATGGAGTTCTATATTACATAATAATGTTGTTCTACGTTGTATCCTTTAATAGTACTAGATTGTGACATCATAATGGAGTTGTAAATTCTATCCCCTACCATGAATAGATTATGACATCATAATGCAGTTTTACATTACATGATGACATCATAATGGAGCTCTATATTACAATATAATGAAGTTCTACGTTGCATCTTTTGTTATTACTAATTTGTGACATCATAATGCAGTTTTAAATACTATCCCCTACCATGAATAGATTATGACATCATAATGCAGTTTTACATTACATTATGACATCCTAATATAGTTCTATACTAAATTATAATTTCACTGTGAAAGTACCCCAGAAATATTAGATTACCATTCTTCATTTGGGGCATTTGAGTACAAAAGACAGAGGCTATTTGTCTTGATCCTGATGAATCGGCTCACTTATTACATCAGGGCCGTAGAAACACGTCGATTAAATATTATTTGTCTATCATCCTTAGCCTTCTGAAATAAAATTTATACCGTTATTACCACTGTATAAATAGCAATATAACCGTACCTGTAAATCTATTAAGGGAACGGTAATTAACATCGGTATAGCGGATCACCACGATAAGGTGATATACCTATCCCCTGTCCTGTATGTTCTTTGGGTGTTTGTATGTTTATGTTCGTCTAGTTTTCTGATGTGTGCTGGGCCATTTGGTGGTGTGATTTAGTGTATTTTAAATAAAGTCCTATAATAAAAGTTATATTTTAATAATAGAACAGATTATCTAATCTAATATTTCTGGGGTACTTTCACAGTGAAATTGTATTTCATTTAAAGGACCCCACCTGTCCCAGTGACGACTGTATACTAAATTATAATGAAGTTCTACATTGTATCTTTTGTTATTACTAGATTGTGACATCATAATGGAGTTGTAAATTCTACCCCCTACTATAAATACATTATGACATCATAATGCAGTTTTACATTATGACATCATAATAGAGTTCTATATTACATAATAATGTTGTTCTACGTTGTATCTTTTGTTATTACTAGATTGTGACATCATAATGGAGTTGTAAATTCTATTACCTGCTATGAATAGATTATGACATCATAATGCAGTTTTACATTATGACATCATAATGGAGTTCTATACTACATTATAATGGAGTTCTACAAAGTATCTTCTGTTATTACTAGATTGTGACATCATAATGGAGTTGTAAATCCTATCCCCTACAATAAATACATTATGACATCATAATGCAGTTTCACATTATGACATCATAATGCAGTTTTACATTATGACATCATAATAGAGTTCTATACTACATTATAATGAAGTTCTACATTACATCTTTTGTTATTACTATATTCTGACATCATAATGGTGTTGTAAATTCTATCCCCTACTATGAATACATTATGTCGTCATAATGCAGTTTAATATTATGACATCATCATGGAGTTCTATATTACATAATAATGTTGTTCTATGTTGTATCTTTTGTTATTACTAGATTGTGACATCATAATGCAGTTGTAAATTCTATCCCCTACTATAAATACATGATGACATCATAATGCAGTTTTACATTATGACATCATAATGGAGTTCTATATTACATAATAATGTTGTTCTACGTTGTATCCTTTAATAGTACTAGATTGTGACATCATAATGGAGTTGTAAATTCTATCCCCTACCATGAATAGATTATGACATCATAATGCAGTTTTACATTACATGATGACATCATAATGAAGCTCTATATTACAATATAATGAAGTTCTACGTTGCATCTTTTGTTATTACTAATTTGTGACATCATAATGCAGTTTTAAATACTATCCCCTACCATGAATAGATTATGACATCATAATGCAGTTTTACATTACATTATGACATCCTAATATAGTTCTATACTAAATTATAATTTCACTGTGAAAGTACCCCAGAAATATTAGATTACCATTCTTCATTTGGGGCATTTGAGTACAAAAGACAGAGGCTATTTGTCTTGATCCTGATGAATCGGCTCACTTATTACATCAGGGCCGTAGAAACACGTCGATTAAATATTATTTGTCTATCATCCTTAGCCTTCTGAAATAAAATTTATACCGTTATTACCACTGTATAAATAGCAATATAACCGTACCTGTAAATCTATTAAGGGAACGGTAATTAACATCGGTATAGCGGATCACCACGATAAGGTGATATACCTATCCCCTGTCCTGTATGTTCTTTGGGTGTTTGTATGTTTATGTTCGTCTAGTTTTCTGATGTGTGCTGGGCCATTTGGTGGTGTGATTTAGTGTATTTTAAATAAAGTCCTATAATAAAAGTTATATTTTAATAATAGAACAGATTATCTAATCTAATATTTCTGGGGTAGTTTCACAGTGAAATTGCATTTCATTTAAAGGACCCCACCTGTCCCAGTGACGACTGTATACTAAATTATAATGAAGTTCTACATTGTATCTTTTGTTATTACTAGATTGTGACATCATAATGGAGTTGTAAATTCTACCCCCTACTATAAATACATTATGACATCATAATGCAGTTTTACATTATGACATCATAATAGAGTTCTATATTACATAATAATGTTGTTCTACGTTGTATCTTTTGTTATTACTAGATTGTGACATCATAATGGAGTTGTAAATTCTATTACCTGCTATGAATAGATTATGACATCATAATGCAGTTTTACATTATGACATCATAATGGAGTTCTATACTACATTATAATGAAGTTCTACAAAGTATCTTCTGTTATTACTAGATTGTGACATCATAATGGAGTTGTAAATCCTATCCCCTACAATAAATACATTATGACATCATAATGCAGTTTCACATTATGACATCATAATGGCGTTCTATATTACATAATAATGTTTTTCTACATTGTATCTTTTGTTATTACTAGATTCTGACATCATAATGGAGTTGTAAATCCTATCCCATACTATGAATACATTATTACGTCATAATGCAGTTTCACATTATGACATCATAATGGAGTTCTATATTACATAATAATGTTGTTCTACGTTGTATCTTTTGTTATTACTAGATTCTGACATCATAATGGAGTTGTAAATTCTATTACCTGCTATGAATAGATTATGACATCATAATGCAGTTTTACATTACGACATCAAAATAGAGTTCTATACTACATTATAATGAAGTTCTACATTGTATCTTTTGCTATTACAAGATTGTGACATCATAATGGAGTTGTAAATTCTATCCCCTACCATGAATAGATTATGACATCATAATGCAGTTTTACATTACGTTATGACATCATAACAGAGTTCTATACTAAATTATAATGAAGTTCTACATTGTATCTTTTGTTATTACTAAATTGTGACATCATAATGGAGTTGTAAATCCTATCCACTACAATGAATACATTATGACATCATAATGCAGTTTCACGTTATGACATCATAATGGAGTTCTATATTACATACAAATGCTGTTCTACATTGTATCTTTTGTTATTACTAGATTGTGACATCATAATGGAGTTGTAAATTCTACCCCCTACTATAAATACATTATGACATCATAATGAAGTTTCACATTATGACATCATAATGAGTTGTATATTACATAAAAAGGCTGTTCTACATTGTATCTTTTGTTATTACTAGATTGTGACATCATAATGATATTGTAAATTTGATCCCCTACCATGAATAGATTATGACATCCTAATGCAGTTTTACTTTACGACATCATAATAGAGTTCTATACTAAATTATAATGGATTTCTACATTGTATCTTTTGTTATTACTAGATTGTGACATCTTAATGGAGTTGTAAATGCTATCACCTACTATGAATAGATTATGATGTCATAATGCAGTTTCACATTATGACATCATAATGAAGTTCTATATTACATAATGTTTTTCTACTTTGTATCTTTTATTATTATTAGATTGTGACATAATGGAGTTGTAAATTATATTACCTGCTATAAATAAATTATGACATCATAAAGCAGTTTTACATTATGACATCATAATGGAGTTCTATACTACATTATAATGAAGTTCTACATTGTATCTTTTGTTATTACTAGATTGTGACATCATAATGGAGTTGTAAATTCAATCCCCTGCCATAAATACATTATGACATCATAATGCAGTTTTACATTATGACATCATAATGGCGTTCTATATTACATAATAATGTTTTTCTACATTGTATCTTTTGTTATTACTAGATTCTGACATCATAATGGAGTTGTAAATCCTATCCCCTACTATGAATACATTATAACGTCATAATGCAGTTTCACATTATGACATCATAATGGCGTTCTATATTACATAATAATGTTGTTCTACGTTGTATCTTTTGTTACTACTAGATTGCGACATCATAATGAAGTTGTAAATTCTATCCCCTACTATAAAAACATTATGACATCATAATGCAGTTTTACATTATGACATCATAATAGAGTTCTATATTACATTATAATTATGTTGTATCTTTTGTTATTACTAGATTGTGACATCATAATGGAGTTGTAAATTCTATCCCCTACCATGAACAGATTATGACATCATAATGCAGTTTTACATTATGACATCATAATGGAGTTCTATATTACATTATCATTAAGTTGTATGTTGTATCTTTTGTTATTACTAATTTGTGACATCATAATGGAGTTTTAAATACTATCCCCTACCATGAATAGATTATGACATCTTAATGCAGTTTTACATTACATTATGACATCCTAATATAGTTCTATACTAAATTATAATGAAGTTCTACATTGTATCTTTTGTTATTACTAGATTGTGACATCATAATGCAGTTGTAAATTCTACCCCCTACTATAAATACATTATGACATCATAATGCAGTTTTACATTATGACATCATAATGGAGTTCTATATTATATTATAATGAAGTTCTACAAAGTATCTTCTGTTATTACTAGATTGTGACATCATAATGGAGTTGTAAATCCTATCCCCTACAATAAATACATTATGACATCATAATGAAGTTTCACATTATGACATCATAATGGAGTTCTATATTACATAAAAATGCTGTTCTACGTTGTATTTTTTGTTATTACTAGATTGTGACATCATAATGATATTGTAAATTCTATCCCCTACCATGAATAGATTATGACATCATAAGCAGTTTTACATTATGACATCATAATGGAGTTCTATATTACAAAGTAGTGTTGTTCTACGTTGCATCTTTTGTTATTACTAGATTGTGATATCATAATGGAGTTGTAAATTCTATTACTTGCTATGAATAGATTATGACATCATAATGCAGTTTTACATTATGACATCATAATAGAGTTCTATACTACATTATAATGAAGTTCTACATTACATCTTTTGTTATTACTATATTCTGACATCATAATGGTGTTGTAAATTCTATCCCCTACTATGAATACATTATGACGTCATAATGCAGTTTAATATTATGACATCATAATGGAGTTCTATATTACATAATAATGTTGTTCTATGTTGTATCTTTTGTTATTACTAGATTGTGACATCATAATGCAGTTGTAAATTCTATCCCCTACTATAAATACATGATGACATCATAATGCAGTTTTACATTATGACATCATAATGGAGTTCTATATTACATAATAATGTTGTTCTACGTTGTATCCTTTAATAGTACTAGATTGTGACATCATAATGGAGTTGTAAATTCTATCCCCTACCATGAATAGATTATGACATCATAATGCAGTTTTACATTACATGATGACATCATAATGAAGCTCTATATTACAATATAATGAAGTTCTACGTTGCATCTTTTGTTATTACTAATTTGTGACATCATAATGCAGTTTTAAATACTATCCCCTACCATGAATAGATTATGACATCATAATGCAGTTTTACATTACATTATGACATCCTAATATAGTTCTATACTAAATTATAATTTCACTGTGAAAGTACCCCAGAAATATTAGATTACCATTCTTCATTTGGGGCATTTGAGTACAAAAGACAGAGGCTATTTGTCTTGATCCTGATGAATCGGCTCACTTATTACATCAGGGCCGTAGAAACACGTCGATTAAATATTATTTGTCTATCATCCTTAGCCTTCTGAAATAAAATTTATACCGTTATTACCACTGTATAAATAGCAATATAACCGTACCTGTAAATCTATTAAGGGAACGGTAATTAACATCGGTATAGCGGATCACCACGATAAGGTGATATACCTATCCCCTGTCCTGTATGTTCTTTGGGTGTTTGTATGTTTATGTTCGTCTAGTTTTCTGATGTGTGCTGGGCCATTTGGTGGTGTGATTTAGTGTATTTTAAATAAAGTCCTATAATAAAAGTTATATTTTAATAATAGAACAGATTATCTAATCTAATATTTCTGGGGTAGTTTCACAGTGAAATTGTATTTCATTTAAAGGACCCCACCTGTCCCAGTGACGACTGTATACTAAATTATAATGAAGTTCTACATTGTATCTTTTGTTATTACTAGATTGTGACATCATAATGGAGTTGTAAATTCTACCCCCTACTATAAATACATTATGACATCATAATGCAGTTTTACATTATGACATCATAATAGAGTTCTATATTACATAATAATGTTGTTCTACGTTGTATCTTTTGTTATTACTAGATTGTGACATCATAATGGAGTTGTAAATTCTATTACCTGCTATGAATAGATTATGACATCATAATGCAGTTTTACATTATGACATCATAATGGAGTTCTATACTACATTATAATGAAGTTCTACATTGTATCTTTTGTTATTACTAGATTAAGAGATCATAATGGAGTTGTAAATTCTATCCCCTACCATGAATAGATTATGACATCATAATGCAGTTTTGCATTATGACATCATAATGGAATTCTATATTACATAATAATGTTGTTCTACATTGTATCTTTTGTTATCACTAGATTGTGACATCATAATGGAGTTGTAAATTCTATTACCTGCTATGAATAGATTATGACATTATAATGCAGTTTTACATTATGACTAGAGATGAGCGAGCGTACTCGGAAAAGCACTACTCGCTCGAGTAATTTGCTTTATTCGAGTATCGCTGTGCTCGTCCCTGAAGATTCGGGTGCCGCTGCGGCTGACAGGTGAGTCGCAGCGGGGGGCAGGGGAGAGCGGGTGGGAGAGAGGGAGAAAAAAGATCTTACCTCCGTTCCTCCCCGCTCTCCCCTGCAGCTCCCCGCTCCGTGCCGGCACCCGAATCTTCAGGGACGAGCACAGCGATACTCGGATAAAGCAAATTACTCGAGCGAGTAGTGCTTTTCCGAGTACGCTCGCTCATCTCTAATTATGACATTATAAAGCAGTTCTAGACTACATTATAATGAAGTTCTACATTCTATCTTTTGTTATTACTAGATTAAGAGATCATAATGGAGTTGTAAATTCTATCCCCTACCATAAATAGATTATGACATCATAATGCAGTTTTACATTACATTATGACATCATAATGGAGTTCTATACTACATTATAAAGAAGTTCTACATTGTATCGTTTGTTATTACTAAATTGTCACATCATAATGGAGTTGTAAATTCTATCACCTGCTATGAATAGATTATGACATCATAATGCAGTTTTACATTATGACATCATAATGGAGTTCTATTTTACATTATAAATAAGTTGTATGTTGTATCTTGTTATTAATACATTGTGACATCATAATGGAGTTGTAAATTCTATCCCCTACGATTAATAGATTATGACATCATAATGCAGTTTTACATTACATTATGACATGTTAATGGAGTTCTATACTACATTATAATGAAGTTCTACATTGCATCTCTTGTTATTACTAGATTGTGACATCATAATGGTGTTGCAAATTCTATCCCCTACTATAAATACATTATGACATCATAATGCAGTTTTACATTATGACATCATAATGGAGTTCTATATTACATAATAATGTTGTTCTACATTGTATCCTTTGTTACTACTAGATTGTGACATCATAATAGAGTTGTAAATTCTATCCCTTACCATGAATAGATTATGACATCATAATGCAGTTTTACATTACATTATGACATCATAATGGAGTTCTATATCTATATATATAAAATTGAATGTATGTCTGTCTGCGTGCGTGCGTGTCTGCGTGCGTGTCTGTTTGTCCTTTATGCGCTACTACACCATTCATCCGATCGCCATGAAACTTTGGGAAGTTGTTAAGTACACTCCTGGGAAGATTATAGGCATAGTACAAATATCCTACGATAAATGGCGCGCGAGCGTCGTCGAAAGTTACGCCCCCCCCCCCCACGTAGATCGAATAAGTAAGCCACCTGCTATTGTGATGTCATCACTGATGTCATCAACATCGGACGCCCTTGAACATGCCCCAACATGTTCTATAAAGCTGCATTGTGATGTCATTAAGGCTCTATTATGACACGTACAGCTTGGAACCACTAGAGCACGCCAGCCAATTACCATTGGAGTTGGAAGTGGGTAAACAAGTACTAGGATATCTTCCTAAGAAGCCACAGCAGCCGGATAAATTGTATGTTCCACCCAACGGCTATTTTATTCAGCCCGCAAGGGGGAAGCAGCGGCCTACAAAATCTCATTCAGGTAGGTAGGTTCAGTTCTTGGAGGTTGGGGAATGCTTATGGGCAAGGCCTTATGTCTCATCCCAACTTAATTCTCTCACTTCCCAATGTCATAGAAACTTGAAATTTGCCACGAGCATTGATTATGTCATAAATAGGAAAAGTTAATGGGTCCCAACTCGATTATTCAATTCAAAGCGCCAAAGAATTAGCGTTCAAATTTTACGTACGGAATCTAATTCTCTCATTTCCTGATGTCATAGATAGATAGATAGATAGATAGATAGATAGACTGTATGCAATAACCCTGATAGATAGATATGGAGATAGATAGATAGATAGATAGATAGATAGACTGTATGCAATGACACGTACAGCTTGAAACCATAAATACTAGAGCACGCCAGCCATTTACAGTCAGTCTCCATTGGAGTTGGAAGTGGGCAAACATGTACTAGGCTATCTTCCCAAGAAGCCACAGCAGCCGGATAAATTGGATGTTCCACACAACGGCTATTTTATTCAGCCTGCAAGGGGGAAGCAGCGGCCTACAAAACCTCAGTGGTCGCAATAGCAGGTGGCTTACTTATTCGATCTACGTGGGGGGGGGTGTAACTTTCGACGACGCTCGCGCGCGCGCCATTTATCGTAGGATATTTGTACTATGCCTATAATCTTCCCAGGAGTGTACTTAACAACTTCCCAAAGTTTCATGGCGATCGGATGAATGGTGTAGTAGCGCATAAAGGACAAACAGACACGCAGACACGCACGCACGCAGACAGACATACATTCAATTTTATATATATAGATAATAATGTTGCTCTACGTTGTATCTTTTCTTACTACTAATTTCTGACATCATAATGAAGTTTTAAATACTATCCCCTACCATGAATAGATTATGACATCATAATGCAGTTTTACATTATGACATCATAATGGAGTTCTATAGTACAATATAATTAAGTTCTACACTGTATCTTTTGTTATTACTAGATTGTGACATCATAATGGAGTTGTAAATCCTATCACCTACTATGAATAGATTATGACGTCATAATGCAGTTTCACATTATGACATCATAATGGAGTTCTATACTACATTATAATGAAGTTCTACATTGTATCTTTTGTTATTACTAGATTAAGACATCATCATGGAGTTGTAAATTCTATCCCCTACCATGAATAGATTATGACATCATAATGCAGTTTTACTTTATGACATCACAATGGAGTTCTATATTACATAATAATGTTGTTCTACATTGTATCTTTTGTTATTACTAGATTGTGACATCTTAATGGAGTTGTAAATCCTATCCCCTACTATGAATAGATTATGACGTCATAATGCAGTTTTTACATTATGACATCATAATGGAGTTCTATATTATATAATGATGTTGTTCTACGTTGTATGTTTTGTTATTACTAGATTGTGACATCATAATGGAGTTGTAAACTCTATCCCCTATGAATACATTATGACATCATAATGCAGTTTTAAATTATGACATCATAATGGAGTTGTAAATTCTTTCCCCTACCATAAGTACATTATGACATCATAATGCTGTTTTGCATTATGACATCATAATGGAGTTCTATATTACATAATAATGTTGTTCTACATTGTATCTTTTGTTATTACTAAATTGTGACATCATAACGGAGTTGTAAATTCTATTACCTGCTATGAATAGATTATGACATCATAATGCAGTTTTACATTAGGACATCATAATGCAGTTCTATACTACATTATAATGAAGTTCTACCTTCTATCTTTTGTAATTACTAGATTGTGACATCATAATAGAGTTGTAAATCCTATCCCCTACTATGAATAGATTATGACGTCCTAATGCAGTTTCACATTATGACATCATAATGGAGTTCTATATTACATAATGATGTTGTTCTATGTTGTATGTTTTGTTATTACTAGATTGTGACATCATAATGGAGTTGTAAATTCTATCCACTATGAATACATTATGACATCATAATGCAGTTTTGCATTATGACATCATAATGGAATTCTATATTACATAATAATGTTGTTCTACATTGTATCTTTTGTTATTACTAGATTGTGACATCATAATGGAGTTGCAAATTCTATTACCTGCTATAAATAGATTATGACATTATAATGCAGTTTTACATTATGACATTATAATGCAGTTCTATACTACATTATAATGAAGTTCTACATTCTATCTTTTGTTATTACTAGATTGTGACATCATAATGGAGTTGTAAATTCTATCCCCTACCATAAATACATCATGACATCATAATGCAGTTTTACATTATGACATCATAATGGAGTTCTATATTACATAATGTTTTTCTATGTTGTATCTTTTAATATTACTAGATTGTGACATCATAATGGAGTTGTAAAGTCTACCCCCTACCATGAATAAATTATGACATCATAATGCAGTTTTACATTACATTATGACATCACAATGGAGTTCTATCTTACATAATAATGTTCTACATTGTATCTTTTGTTATTTCTAGATTGTGACATCATAATGGAGTTGCAAATCCTATCACTTACTATGAATAGATTATGACGTCACAATGCAGTTTCACATTATGACATCATAATGGAGTTCTATATTACATAATGATGTTGTTCTACGTTGTATGTTTTGTTATTACTAGATTGTGACATCATAATGGAGTTGTAAATTCTATCCCCTATGAATACATTATGACATCATAATGCAGTTTTGCATTATGACATCATAATGGAATTCTATATTACATAATAATGTTCTATATTGTATCTTTTGTTATTACTAGATTGTGACATCATAATGGAGTTGTAAATTCTATTACCTGCTATGAATAGATTATGACATTATAATGCAGTTTTACATTATGACATTATAATGCAGTTCTATACTACATTATAATGAAGTTCTACATTCTATCTTTTGTTATTACTAGATTGTGACATCATAATGGAGTTGTAAACTCTATTACCTGCTATGAATAGATTATGACATCATAATGCAGTTTTACATTATGACATCATAATGGAGTTCTATATTACATAATAATGTTGTTCTACGTTGTATCTTTTGTTACTACTAATTAGTGACATCATAATGGAGTTTTAAATACTATCTCCTACCATGAATAGATTATGACATCATAAAGCAGTTTTACATAACATTATGACAACATAATGTAGTTCTATACTAAATTATAATGAAGTTCTACATTGTATCTTTTGTTATTACTAGATTGTGAGATCATGATGGAGTTGTAAATTCTACTCCCTACTACAAATACATTATGACATCATAATGCAGTTTTACATTATGACATCATAATGGAGTTCTATATTACATAATAATGTTCTACGTTGTATCTTTTGTTACTACTAGATTGTGACATGATAATGGAGTTGTAAATTCTATCCCCTACCATGAATAGATTATGACATCATAATGCAGTTTTACATCACATTATGACATCATAATGGAGTTCTATATTACATTATAATGAAGATCTACGTTGTATCTTTTATTACTAATTTGTGACATCATAATGGAGTTTTAAATACTATCCCCTACCATGAATAGATTATGACATCATAATGCAGTTTTAGATTATGACATCATAATGGAGTTCTATATTACATAATAATGTTTTTCTACGTTGCATCTTTTGTTATTACTAGATTGTGACATCATAATGGAGTTGTAAATTCTATTACCTGCTATGAATAGATTATGACATCATCATGCAGTTTTACATTATGACATCATAATGGAGTTCTATACTACATTATAATGAAATTCTACATTGTATCTTTTGTTATTACTAGATTGTGACATCATAATGGAGTTTAAAGTTCTACCCCCTACTATGAGTAGATTATGACATCATAATGGAGTTCTATATAGCATTATAATGAAGTTCTACATTGTATCTTTTGTTATTACTAGATTGTGACATCATAATGGAGTTGTAAATTCTATCCCCTACTATGAATACATTATGACATCATAATGGAGTTCTATATTACAGAATTATGTTGTTCTACATTGTATCTTTTGTTATTACTAGATTGTGACATCATAATGGAGTTGTAAATCCTATCCCCTACTATGAATAGATTAAGACGGCATAATGCAGTTTCACATTATGACATAATGGAGCTGTATATTACATTATAATTACGTTGTATGTTGTATCTTTTGCTATTACTAGATTGTGACATAATAATGGAGTTGTAAATTCTATCCCCTACAATTAATAGATTCTGACATCATAATGCAGTTTTACATTACATTATGACATCATAATGGAGTTCTATACTACATTATAATGACGTTCTACATTGCATCTTTTGTTATTACTAGATTGTGACATCATAATGGAGTTGTAAATTCTATCACCTGCTCTTAATAGATTATGACATCATAATGCAGTTTTAGATTATGACATCATAATGGAGTTCTATATTACATAATAATGTTGTTCTGCGTTGTATCTTTTGTTGTTACTAGATTGTGACATCATAATGAAGTTGTAAATTCTATTACCTGCTATGAATAGATTATGACATCATCATGCAGTTTTACATTATGACATCATAATGGAGTTCTATACTACATTATAATGAAGTTCTACATTGTATGTTTTGTTATTACTAGATTGTGACATCATAATGGAGTTGTAAATTCTATCACCTGCTATTAATAGATTATGACATCATAATGCAGTTTTAGATTATGACATCATAATGCAGTTCTATATTACATAAAAATGTTGTTCTACGTTGTATGTTTTGTTATTACTAGATTGTGACATCATAATGGAGTTGTAAATTCTATACCCTACCATTAATAGATTATGACATTATAATGCAGTTTTGCATTATGACATCATAATGGAATTCTATATTACATAATAATGTTGTTCTACATTGTATCTTTTGTTATTACTAGATTGTGACATCATAATGGAGTTTAAAGTTCTACCCCCTACTATGAGTAGATTATGACATCATAATGGAGTTCTATATAGCATTATAATGAAGTTCTACATTGTATCTTTTGTTATTACTAGATTGTGACATCATAATGGAGTTGTAAATTCTATCCCCTACTATGAATACATTATGACATCATAATGGAGTTCTATATTACAGAATTATGTTGTTCTACATTGTATCTTTTGTTATTACTAGATTGTGACATCATAATGGAGTTGTAAATCCTATCCCCTACTATGAATAGATTAAGACGGCATAATGCAGTTTCACATTATGACATAATGGAGCTGTATATTACATTATAATTACGTTGTATGTTGTATCTTTTGCTATTACTAGATTGTGACATAATAATGGAGTTGTAAATTCTATCCCCTACGATTAATAGATTATGACATCATAATGCAGTTTTACATTACATTATGACATCATAATGGAGTTCTATACTACATTATAATGACGTTCTACATTGCATCTTTTGTTATTACTAGATTGTGACATCATAATGGTGTTGCAAATTCTATCCCCTACTATAAATACATTATGACATCATAATGCAGTTTTTCATTATGACATAATGGAGTTCTATATTACATAATAATGTTGTTCTACGTTGTATCCTTTGTTACTACCAGATTGTGACATCATCATGGAGTTGTAAATTCTATCCCCTACCATGAATAGATTATGACATCATAATGCAGTTTTACATTACATTATGACATCATAATGGAGTTCTATGCTACATTATAATGAAATTCTACATTGTATCTTTTGTTATTACTAGATTGTGACATCATAATGGAGTTGTAAGTTCTACCCCCTACTATGAGTAGATTATGACATCATAATGCAGTTTTACATTACATTATGACATCATAATGGAGTTCTATATAGCATTATAATGAAGTTCTACGTTGTATCTTTTGTTATTACTAGATTTTGACATGATAATGAAGTTGTAAATTCTATCCCCTTCAATAATAACTGTTACCATGCATGGCGGTGCAAGGTCCCGTGGTCGGCGCGCGCCGCTCCGTTGTCGGCTCCGGCGTCCTGGAGCTCTGGAGTCGGGGCTCTCCCGGCGGCGTGGGGCAGCCAGTGTGCGGCGGCATGGGCGTGTCCGCCCGTAGGGTGCCGCCCGCACTCATCCACCTTTCTTATGCAGCAGTGGGAGAGTCGGCTCCTCCCACTCTCCGCCCCTGGGCGGAGGCTTGCAGTTTTAAGGCTGGCAGTGACCTGAGCTCACTGCCAGTTATTGGTTCTGCTAGCATCTAGTCGGTCCTTTCTGCAGCTAAGTCTTAGTTCACCCTCTAGTTTGCCTGTCAGCTTCCATTTCCAGCTTTGCTTTCTCTGTATTTTCTGTTGGTCATTTCCATCTGCCTTCTCTGTCGGCACTCTGTTCCCTCCATCAGTTAGTCACATCTTGTCAGTCGCCAGGTCCCTAGCCAGTGCAGGGACCGCCGTCCAGTTGTCCGCCTGTGGTTAGCCAGGGCTGAGGCAAGTAGACAGGGACAGTGGGGTGCGGGAAGATCAGGGCACCCCACCTGGCGCTCGGGGGGGGGGGGGGGGGCAGAGTGCCTTAACACAATGACAACCAGCTGCTGCTGCAAAAGCAAATAATCATTTTACAGTTTTCCTTTCAGCCTGATACACATGACCATGCACAAGCTAATGGCCCGGGAGACAGGGGATTCAGTCATGTTGTTGATCAGTCATTAGACAACCCTGATTTTACACTCTTTGTGGATGCATTGTGGTATGGTCAAGCATGCAGGTTCTAAACAGGTTATGTTGTGGCCAAAGCCGAACCCCTTCCATCTCACATGTCAGTCAGAATTACGAGCTCTGGAAGAAGCATGCAAGCATGCTCAAGAAGACACGGACTACAAGGACTCATACTATGCCTTTGGCATTACTGATTACCATGGACCCATCTGGAAAGCAAGGTCATTCTTGACAAGCAAATGAAAAAACCAATTAAAAACAGTAAAGGTGTGAAGGCACTGATGGAAACCCTCCTGCTGCCCAAAAGAGTGGCCTGAAAGCCACTCCATAACAAAAGGCCACTCTAAGGATGGCTCAAAAGAGGCAATCAGATATCACCTGGCTGAGAAGGCTGTGAATACAACCACACAGAAGCCCAGATTGATCCTTCAGGGCTTGGGGTGGTACAGGTACCCCCTCAGACCTCACCCCTTGTGGATTATGACCCGTTGATTCAGTTACAAAAGCAGGCAATCAAGGGGGAAAAGGAACAATGGGAGCCAGCAGGATGGGCAGAGACACCTGGAGATAAATGGATGATTTATCTCCAGATCAGCTCTATGTAAGACCCAAGTCAGCGCAGCATAAGAGGACCTAACCTAGCTACAAGCAAAAATAGTTTAGTGGAAATAGTGACAATAGGTTGCTGGAGGGTAACTGATAGCTAAGTCAGTAGACCCTTTATAATATCCTCTACTACCTCCCTTTTTGTAGGTCAATCCTACTTGATCCAATGAAAAACTCCAATTTATTCAATAAACACACCCTACACATGTGAGTACACTTGTCAGTCTCCTGGGAGCAGGTCTCTCTCTCGAATAGAATACATATTTGGCTCTCCAAACACTTGCCCTCTACTTAACCTCAATAGTTCATGGCACTCGGGGAGTATCTGATCATAAACCAATCATCCTTAAATTACAATTCCCAGGACAGTATTTTGCCCGGACCTGGAAGCTTAATCTCTTTTGGCTTAAGCTAATAGGATCAAATGACCGGATACCAGATCAAATAACCACATTCCTCCAAATCCATGAAGAAGATACGAGAAATGCCTTAATATGGGATACACTAAAAGCTTACCTTAGAGGTTGTTTTAAATCACCAATATCCTGCATAAAAAGATCTACTTCCCAAGCTGACTTTCTGTTAGAGGAGCAGACAGCAGAGGCCGAAAAACAATACATAGCGAACCCTACAGACACCAACAAAACAAGCTGGCTAGGATTACTTAGCTTACTTAGACATTAATTACATGTTAAAACCAAATGGAAAATCTTCTTTACGCGGCAATATTTTTTAGAAATGGGTAACCAGTCGAGTCCCCGTTTGGCCAATTAATGAAACAAAACGGGCTAACCAACTCTGTCCTCACAATTAAAGCGGCTGATGGACGGATACTCACGGAGGCCCAATCTATAACAACCAGGTTTAGGGAATACTATACCAATCTATATACTTCAACAAGTGAAATGTCGATGTTGGATAATTTGGCCTATCTAGAAGACCTTGCCTTCCCGTCCCTTTCTGCTGAACAAATAGCACTATTAGGCCTCATGTCTACGGGGAAAAGAAGAATGAAAATCCGCAGCGGATTTTAACTCTTCTCCCGCCCGCGGATCCGCACCCCATAAGGATACATTGACCACCCGCCGGTAGGTGAATACCTGCGGATGGTCAATAAAAGTGAATAAAAAAAAATATGGAGCATGAAAAAATCCGGACATGCTCCATTTTCGTGCGGGTCTCCCGTGGGGACAGCTCCCGCAGGCTTCTATTGAAGCCTATAGAAGCCGTCCGGATCTGCGGGAGACCTAAAATAAGAATAAACTTACCCGCAGCGGACCGGGCAGGTCTTCTCTTCTTCGCGGCCAGATCTTCTTTCTTCGGCCCAGCGGATGTGCCCGGCGCATTCGAGCGGCACGCCGACGACATGCCGGGCACATCCGCAGGCCGCAGAAAGAAGATCCGGCCGCGAAGAAGAGAAGACCTGCCCGGTCCTCTGCGGGTAAGTTTATTCTTATTTTCAGCGCTCATGTCCGCGGGGGAGGAGGGACCCGCTACGGATTCTCCATGGAGAATCCGTAGCGGGCCTGATTTTCCCCGTTGACATGAGGCCTTAGATGCCCCAATAGCATTAGAGGAAATCCATCAAGCTATCATGGATATGGCACTAAATAAGTCCCCTGGGCCAGATGGCCTCCTCTTGGGGGTAGATCATAAATATATAGAACAGCTTTCTCCAATACTATATGATACTCTGCAGCGGGTTTATCAGGGAAATTCCCTCCCACCCTCCTTTTATAAAGCGTCTATAATCGCGTTGTTGAAACCTGGTAAAGAACCCGATAATTGTGACTCATATAGGCCAATATCACTGCCTAATGTGGATTATAAAATATTGACAGAAATACTGGCTACTAGACTTAACCAAGTAATCCTTTCCATAATCCATGAAGACTAGATAGGGTTTATGCCCGGAAAATCAACCACAATAAATATACGCAGAGTCCAAACAATTGTATAAATAGGGAGACTGCATGATATGCCTTGGGCAGTAGTGTCACTAGATACAAAAAAAGCATTTGACTCATTGGAGTGGAGTTTCCTGGAGGCATGTTTGATACATTTTGGTTTCTGGTCCCGATTCCTAGGGTGGATCAGGTTACTGTATGAATCCCCCACAGCCAACGTTATAGTAAACGGTATATCTTCGGCGAACTTTCTACTGTCTCGGGGGACGCGTCAGGGATGTCCTTTGTCTCCCTCCCTTTTTGCAATAGCAATTGAGGTACTGGCCATCCGTTTGCGCAATACTTCTGCGGTTACGGGAGTGAGTTGGAGGGGTAGAGAGAGTAAAGTTGGTCTATATGCAGATGATATGGTTCTTTTCCTCCGTAACCCAGAGCATTCCTTCTCACAAGCCCTTGAGATAATAGACTCTCTCTCAACATTCTGGACTTTATATACACTGGTCCAAATCTGCAATAATGTATACAGCCCAAAACGCGACCACAATTTCTGATGTGTCAGCCTGTGGTCTATTGGAAATAACCAAATTCAAGTATGTAGGAATTAATATAGTGCAAGACCATAAAAACTACAAGTCCGCTGCAAAACCTAATACAAACGAAAATGAAGGCCTGGTGGAAATTACCTATATCCGTGGCAGGTCGTATAAACCTTATTAGGATGGTAATCCAACCCAAATGTTTATATTCGTTACAACATATGTCGGTTAAAGTTCCAGAAAGTTTCTTCCAAACCTTAAACTGTCGGTATTAGATTTGTTTGGGGCCCGTCTCACTCCAAGCTTAAACTCACTGCACTACAACGCCCTAAAAACCAAGCCGGAATGGCGTTATCCGACTTTAAAGTGTATTACATAGCAAGACAGTTACGTAATCTCAGGGATTGGTTCATTTTGGGAAGAGATGCCAATCACAGATCATTACCTAGCCGATGAGTTAGAGGGTCAGAATCTAATTGGGTTTTTGGAACATCCAGATTTTAGAAAATCATCAAGACTTATAACCATGCATAAAGTGGCCCTGTGTGGCGCGCAGCAAAGCGTATCCAACAATACACAGATACAATGACTGACACTCCTTTATGGAATAACCCTACTTTGCCCTCACTCAAGATGATGCAGGGTGTTGGATACTGGGTTAAACTAGGGATACAAACTCTAGGAGATATATACGAGGATAATATACTGCTGTCCTATATACAATTACGAGAGAATCTAAAAGTACCTAGACTTCAACTTTTCAGGTACTTTCAGTTGAGACATGCTTTGAATGCAGAATTTCCACCGAATTCTACCAAAATCTCCAAATACCCAACAGTAGGTATTCTTAAATTACAGGGACCTAGAGGACTAATATCAGCACTTTACACACACTTGCTGTCGGCCAAGATAAGCCGTGACCCACTCTCTATTTATGATAGGTGGAAAACATTAACCCCTTGAGTGGCGGGTTTCCTACCCCCCTGTCGTGCCCATCAGGGCAGGTTTTTTTAAATTGGACAATCATTTAATTTTAACTAATTTTGCAGTCGCGTTCCAAGAGCTATAACTTTTTCATTTTTCCATTGACACGGCCATGTGAGGGCTTGTTTTTTGCTGGAGAAGTTGTACTTTTTGATGGCATCATTTTTGGGTATATATAATGTATTGCATAACTTTTGTGAAAAAATTTGTAGGGAGATTAGGGAAAAAAAGTAATACAAGTTAAATCCCCCTCCTTTTGCCATATCTATAATAAAAAATCTAAATCATAAAAGAAAAATACATATTTGGTATCGCCGCGTCCGTAAATGTCTGATCTATCAAAATAGTGCATTATTTACCCCCCATGGTGAACGTAATCCGAAAAAAAAAATAAAGAACGCCAGAACTGCACTTTTTCAGTCACCCTGTCTCCCAGAAAAAATGCAATAAAAAGTGATCAAAAAGTCGTATGTATTCCAAAATGGTACCAACGTTAACTACAGGACGTCCCGCAAAAAACGAGCCCTTGCTCAAGTATGTCGATGGAAAAATAAAGAAGTTATTGCGCGCAGAAGATGCAGCAGAAAATAATTTTAAAAAATGAAATGTCTTTGCAAAAAAATACAAGTGCTATAGTAAAAAAAAGTTTACACATTTGGTATCATAGTAATCGTACTGACCCATAGAATAAAGTTATCAGGTCATTTTTGTTGCAGTTTCTCTACCATAGAAGCAAGACGCACTGAAAGATGGTGGAATGTCATTTTTCTTTCATTTTACTCCACTTAGATTTTTGTAAAAGTTTTTCAGTACATTATATGGTACTTTAAATAGCACCATTGAAAAATATAACTCGTTCCGCAAGAAACAAGCCCTCATACAGCGACGTCGAAGGATAAATAAAGGAGTTATGATTTTTTAAACGGGGGGAGGAAAAAAACAATTGGGGAAAGAAGAAAAAAAGGGACCGTGTCATTAAGGGGTTAAATAATGTACTAACTTCCTTCTCTGGGTCATTACGACGCAGGGATACCACATGTGTAATTGTATTTTTAATTTTTCATAAAGTAAAGGCAGACAAGTGTTTTTAATTTAATTTTATTTATTTTATTTTTTAAATAATTTTTAACAATTTTTTTTTTCGTTTTGTCTCTTTAGGGGACTTCCACAGAGACCCATCAGGACTCCCTGATCACATTCTGGGGGGACCCATGGTGACAGCCCTTTACATGCTGCAGTCACATGCTGCAATTACAGAGCCCCAAGGTTCCCCACCCTTCCCCCATAATAGCATATACAACAAGAAGGTTTCCACTAAATATAACTACAGAGCCCCAAGGTCCCCCCGCCCCCCCAAACTACAGAGCCCCGAGGTCTCTCCCTATACAACAAATACAGAGCTACAACGTCCACCCCCTACTAAACAGCAACTACAGAGCCACAAGGTTTCCACTAAATGGTATTGGTGTATTATGTCGTCACCGGAAGTAAGGGGTGGCGACATAATACACCTGTCAACTTCTGATTGGCTGGGGACAGAGGACTGCGGTGTGGCTGGAAGCAGTGGCGGCAGAGGACAGCGCCGAGCCTGGGAAGCGACAGAGAGGACTGCATCGAGCTGCACAGCTGCCAGAGGCACCAGAGGACAGTGCAGAGGCTGCGACTGCCAGCCTCTGAAATACCCCAAGTGCCGTTACACACAGCACGAGGAGACAGTGGCCAAAGCAGGAGTGGCGCTGGCTGAGGGACAGCAGACCACAACTGTGAATTAGCGGGGCGCCACAGAGCACACCGCCGGCGGCAGACCGGCCCACAACGAGCACTGACTGATGGCTGCAGCATGTGGAAGTACTTTTGCCTGCCCTGCCTGGTTAGGGATTAGTTTTCCTGTTTGGCTTCGCTTATTCGCTGTAAATGCTGTAACATGGCAGCATTTACAGCAAATAAGCTAAGCCTAAGGGGAAAACTAACCCCTTACCATAACAGGGCAGGGCAGGCAAAAATACTTCCACACGCTCCTAGCACCTTAAAGCATTGAGCCAATCGGGAGCTAGGGGTGTGACAGGGGTGTTCCTACTGTCAAATCCCTAGCTTCCGGTGGCGACATAATCCACCAGTACCCCACGAAATTGCAAATAAAGATCCACAAAGCCTGTCAAAATGTGGCATAATGCAATACTATGGTATTGCATTATACTGTAAGAGTGATCAAACAATCACAAGTTCAAATCCCCTTAAAAGGACTAAAAGAAAAAAACTTTTTATTACTGCAAAAAGTAAAGGCTCTGTAGTTGCAGTTTGGGGTGGGAGTGTGTGGCTCTGTAGTTGCGGTTTGGGGTGGGAGTGTGTGGCTCTGTAGTTGCGGTTTGGGGTGGGAGTGTGTGGCTCTGTAGTTGCTATATTTAGTGGAAGCCTGGCTCTACTTGCTATTAAGCAACCTTTCACATGGGACATAATTAGTGCACATGGACTTTTTATACCTCTATAGGGCTTGAATAGTGCCATTAAAAAATACAACTCCCACAAAACAAAACAAGCCCTCATACAACGGCAGCAGAAAATTAGTTATGATTTATTGAAAGTTGGGCAAGTTACAATTTATTGAAATCAAAAATCTGGGGGAGAAATTGGGTCTGTATCCTTGGCTTAATAATTCAGTTCTGGAAAACCCCACAGTATTGCAGATGTCTAATCACTGAGGATCCAACGGCTGAGACCCCCCAGCGGTCCAGAGAGCAGCATCCCCCCTGAATGCCTCGTGGAATGGAGCAGCGGTGTACATGCGTGACTATCGCTTTTTTGCGCTCAGCAACCTCCATTCATCTTATAGAAGGGAGTGAAATGGCGCTTAAGCATGCGCACCGCTACTCCAGTCACAGTGCGTTCAGAGTGCGCTGTTCACTGGGGGTCCTGTGCAGATGGGATATACTGTCTAGTGAGAAAACCCCTAAAGCAGACCTGGAGACATGAAGATGGCCGCCCAGCTTCTCGGACCGCCTGCTGCACACTGCATTAGTCTAAGACATCACACCTGCGGAGTAACCAGTGCTGCCAAGTCCGATCAGAGCGTAGTGTAAGCGTATTTGCGAAGTGGGATTTGCCCATGCAAAATGCACTGTAAACTACGCAAGATGTGCGCAATTGCATGCGGAAAAAAAAAAAACATGCACCAATGCTCTCAGCCATTTAAATGGCTGATAGCTTCAGGAGTTCCAAATGTTCTCTCTATGCACAAATGCACGGAGAGATAGAAAAGGCTGCACATTTTTATTGCACAACCGCATTGTGCACGAGCGCCAAATACGTGCGTGTGAACGAACCCACTGGGGAGAGGATGGAGGGGGAAAGAAACAATGGGTTCTATTTTCAGCATATTGTGTGCACAAATATGGTTGTGCAACTCTGGTTTAGGCTACGGATGAGTACTGTGAACAGTCTGCATCAGGCGGGCAGGGAAGTGGTTCAGCCATTTTTGTTCCTTCAGGCCCCGAAGGTGACAGCAGACTGTAGCCGGGCCAGCAGAGATCTTGTGTCGTCATCCAACCTCGCAATATCATTGGGGTCAATGGGGGTGAAGGGTGAGCAGCAAGGAGCAGCGACCACAAGCCATACAGAGCAAAACTCCAACCTTGGGGACGCAGCCAGCGGGGGCCACGCACCGCCCAACCCCGGGGACGCAGCCACCGGGGCCACACAACGCACCACCTCGGGGACGCAGCTGTAGAGCTATGCACCGCACCACCCCAGTATTTCTGTTTCGGTGGTTTAGTTGAATAATATCACATAGCCCTTATCAGCTGACCACAAACTGTAGTTGTCTCGGCCATATGACACATCTGCTTGTATCGGTCAGTAATGCGAGGGGCTCACCGATTACCTCCAAGATGGCTGACTGTTTCCCACCCAACTTCCTAGACACATAATGCCCCACAAGCAGCTGTACTGACACCAGGCCGTCTCTTCATACACTGCTGCCAATGAGAAAGCAGTCTAATAAGCCGAGCACGGAGCCCACTCATAGTCCGTGAAGCCTCTTGTCCGACACCTCAGCTCGCAGCCGCCTTTCACGCTTCCCCCCTCAGTGCAGAGAGCTCACTGCGCGGGAAAGGAGCCGATCACGTGGGGCTCATGGAGCAGGAAACCCGCCGTCCTCCTTCCAGAACATTCCTGCACTTCATCGGGGCTCCAACCGGAAGTGGTGGGCGGGACATAGGTTTTATAGATTCGGGGGGAGAGAGAGAGAAAGACACAGCAGGCAGCTTTCAGAGGTCGGCCCGCGCGCATCCAGTCAGCAGAGGCCGACCGCGCGGCGGGAGGATGCGGCTCGTGAGGTAACTTCATCCGTGGAGGCCCGTCAGGCTGGCAGCGTCCTGTAGCGGCAGCTCAGCGCTGACAGGGGGGACGCGGCCGGCTCCTGTGAGGGGCGCTAGTATTCCCTCATGGTTAGCGCTCTCATGCAGTTGTGGCTCTTCCCCCAGGGGGCGCCCTCCTGTGTATTGTGTGCTGTAGTGTGTATGATATGGCGTTAGATGTAATCCCCCTCTGTGTTGTGCTGCTCGCAGTTCTCACGGCCTCTCCAGGACCCGGCATGTTGTGGTGTATTGTCTGCACTGCAGCCCTGTTTCCCATGGTGGCATATAAACCTCTGGGCACAATTATTGTGGCATTTATACACCATGCCGCTGGGTGACAGCGGGAAACCAGGAAGACCGTGCAGGACGGCATGTGTGAGATATGCAGTATGTGGCGGTATGGCGGTCACACTGGTAATCCTGTGTGAGGAGGTAACTGGCTGGATCACGCTGTGCGCTGACACCTGTCACTTTACATGGGGCTGCCGAGGTAGCCGCACCGCCCGTCCATCAGCCACACTGAAGCTGATTCGTGGCCAGCCACAATGGTGTCCCTGCGGGGGAGGGGCGACCCCTGAAGTGCCGGGCAGAGGGGGACATCGGAGTCCTGTTCTCTAGATCGGTGGGCTCTGAGCAGTGAGACCCCCAATCAGCAGGTCGCCCCCTTATACACCCAGCGATTTCCCGCACGCTCGTGTGAATGAGCCTTAAAGGGCATCACAATGCTGAGACTATTAGGCAGAAATTCTGGTATTTTGGGGCTGTAAAACAAGTGTACCTTCACATGTAAATGAGCAGCGGCTTTACTGTGTGGAGTGTGTAAGACCCGGTAACAACCGCTACATGGCTCTATTTGTGCCTCCGGGGACAGCGTACAGAATGTGAGCGCAAAACAGACAGCGGCGTGCACCGTCTTGGTGCGTATTACACACATACTCTCCGTGTGAGGCGCTCCCAGCTTGTGGGGGATCCGGGGGCCACTGCAATGCCCTGCCGTCACACCTGCAGTAATTTTAGGGGAAGGGCTTTAAATCGAAGCCTAAAAAATCATCCCTAGCTGTAGTAAAAAGTAAAATCTATACTGGCCTGTCTTCTCCCCGCACGGCTGTGAAGCTTTTCAGCAGGCAGGGACTTAAAATCCCCGCTGCTGAAAGGGCTGCGTCTGATTGGCTGAGTGCTCAGCCAATCACAGGCAGCGCTCAGCCATTCATTGAACAGCTGAGCGATGCCTTTGATCGGTCACAGTGCTCAGCCAATCACAGGCAGCGCTCAGCCATTTATTGAACAGCTGAGCGATGCCTATGATTGGTCACAGTGCTCAGCCAATCACAGGCAGCGCTCTACCATTTATTAAATTCAATGCTTGCTGGAGGCAGGACATTTAAGCCCCAGATCCAGAAAGCAATTCTCTGTCAGCGTAGAGGAGGGAGTGACAGCCTGCAGACCATTGGGAAGACGACACGCCGGCGACAGGTGAGTATAGAAACTCCCGCTCCCCCCCGAGCCTTAGCTTGTGAGTTTTTGACTTGCAAGCAGGCTTGTATCCCAAATTTTTGCTCGGAAATTGGAGCAAAAATTAGGGAAAGAGCCTGCTCGCAAGTGAAAAACTCTCCAGCCAAGGCACTCGTAACCCGAGGTACCGCTGTATAGGTAAATATGGCCGCTGGCCAGGATTTATGGTGGAAACAATGTACAAAACCGCAGCGGGAAAACTGCTTATGTTGTTGCCGCGGTTTTGATGCGGTTTCAGTTTTCACCACAATTGCATCAAAGCCGTAGCAAAAACGTGGGCAGTTTGGTCAATGTTGTTTTTTACTGAACTCCAACCGCCCCGTGTGAATACAGCCTAAAGTATCTTGGGAAGTAACTTGAGATATAAAGGTAGGAGGGAAAGCGCCATCTAAAGGTAGCGGACGCACCATATGTGTGAAGGCCTTGTTCTCGGAGGACTGGGGATGCTCAGAGGAGATTGTAATATCTCAACACTGAATGTTCTGAAATAAGGATGCTATTGGGGAACCCCTGTATGGGGGAAACATTGTGAATGGGACGCAATGCTAGATTGGTGCCACTGCCTCTGTAATCTCAGCATTGGGGTCCTGACTTGCTATTGACTGTGTTGACCGAGACTCTATATAAAAATACAAGTGCAGATATGATATATGTAATATGTTCATGGGCAGAAGAAACAAGGGGGCATATCCGTATTACTTAAGCGTAGAGATGAACGAGCATACTCACTAAGTACCTGCCCAGGACTGATGGGCGCTGAGCAGTCGGAGAGTTGCAGGGTTTTTACCTTGACTCAGGGATTGCTTGGATTCTAACATGTTGGTAATAGGAATCTCTGAGGCGTCTCAAAGGTGTTTGAGCTCTCTAGAGACGTTCATTCTCCATAAATAAGGTCATTATTTTTTGCCCCTACTGAAGACTTATAGGATATCCATTGGATAGCGGCGATCACGGAGCCCGGCAACATCTCCTGCCTCCCGGCTACCTTCAGTAGCCGGAAAACAGGAGATTTCAAATGCCCCATGGCGATCTGGTTATCTGCACATGCATCACCATTTTAACTAAGGCGCACATGCGCAGAAGACGCCGGAGGGTCCGCTCCCGCCCAGATCGTCGCCGGACATCACGCAGGATGGAGGTGAGTAGTTTTAGCCTCCCTCGTGGGTACATTCTGTGAGGGGAGCTGAAACTTTAACTTTTTATTTACCTTATTGCGATCGGCGCCATCCATCGGATAGCACCGATCGCATTGCTGGGTGGGGGCTCCCCGTGGGCCCTCATGATTGCTCCATGTTGTCAGCTACCCCCTGGAACCGACAACATGGAGCTGTCACGTCCACAGCCCATGGGGCTTTAATCCTCAGAAGATGCATGTTTTTACGTCCTCTGGGATTAAAGCCCACTTAGCTAGGATGTAAAAACACTATGGGGCCGTCACTAAGGGGTAAAAGCATGCAGATTTGTTTTGCTGACCTTTTAGCACAGAAAACAAGTCGCAGCATGCTCCATTGCAGTGCGGTTCCCACGGTAAAGCAGGAGTTTAAAAAAAATCTCCACTGCACATGTGCGATGGCCGGCACTCCTGCACACATCTGCAGTGAAGAAAATTGAAGATCCGGACAGACACACAGAGGGTCGGATTCCGCTCCGAGGACATGAGGCCTAATGTGTTCCGGAAAAAGTAAGGGTGCTAAAATGAGGCTGCGGGAGATAAGCTACAGAGTTTTCCAGTCACGAATTTGCAAGAAGTTTGCAGTCACAAAGGGGGACAAACGTAGTACATTTACTTGTTATCAGGAATATGTTACACTTATAAAAGAAACAAAAAATACACCAAAACCAAACCAACTGAAAGGACTGACCACCTGCCAGAACATAATCCAGGCGGAGCTCAGAGAGATGGCATGGCATGGAGCGCCAGAGATGCGGGCAGATTGTCAGAGACGATAAATGTTTCATCCTGTAAGAATGACAAACAGACGTTAGTGTGATGTTATCTGCGTATCCAGTCATACACCGACTACTGCACTGCTATATGAACGTGCTAGAGATAAAGATCACTAATTAGAATCCATTTATGGGTACGTTCACACCTAGTGGAAAGTCTGCATCATTTCCGTATCATTCTTGGTGCAGATCTGCAGCGGACTTTACCCCTTCTATGGAAAGGGTGAAATCCGCACCGTTTCCGTAACGTTGGTGTAAATCTGCAGCTGCGTCTGAACGCACCCTATGGAATATTTTTGTTAAAGGGGAAAAAAAGAATTCTCTTTTAACCCCTTAATGATGCAGCGCCTTTTTTTTCTACTTTTGTTTCTTCCTCCCCCCTTTTAAAAAATTGTATCTCCCTTATTTGTCCATGTATGAGGGCTTGTTTTTTGCGGGACGAGTTGTATTTTTCAATGGTGCTATTTAATGTACCTTATAAGGTACTGAAAAATGTTTAAAAAATTCTAAGTGGAGTAAAATTTAAAAAAAACAAAAAAAAACCCACGTCATTCCGCCATCTTTCAGTGCATCCTGTTTCTAGCTACAACAAAAATGACACAATAACTTTATTCTATGAGTCACTACTATTATTATTATACCAAACTTTTAGGCCTCCTTCCCACGAACGGATTTCCGCCGCGTAATTCGCGGCGAAAATCCGCTGCGTTGCCCGCAGCTATTAGGTTCTATTGAACCTAATAGCACAATGCTCACGATGCGTAATTCCACCGCGGAATTACGCACCGCGATTTCTCCCGTCCTCACCCGCAGCATGCTCTATTTTCTGCGGGTGAGGACGGGCTGTACGCACTGACGGCTTCCATTGCAGTCAATGGAAGCCGTCCATTCACGCTATCTCCCGCTGTAACCAGCGGGAGATAGCGTGAAAAAACGCTTTCCCGCCCACCGCCGAGCGTCATATGACGCCAAATGACGCGGTCCGGCCGCGTCACGTGACACGGCCGGCCGTGCACGTGACACGGCTGGTGACGCGAGGGCGGTGGGCGGTGACGGGCGGTGACGCGCGGCGGTGGGCGGGGAAGCGATTTCACGCTATCTCCCGCAGGTAAGTATAGGGGCTCTGGGGGGCGCCGTGACGGGCTTCGCAGCGGAATATTACGCTGCGGAGCCCGTCACGCTCGTGGGAAGGAGGCCTTATAGTGTTTTTTTGCTGTACTACTAAGAAAAAAATACAAGACATTTAATTTTTTAGAATTATTCTCTGCTGCAAAAAACGTTTTTATTTTTCCATCGACATAGTTGAGTATGGGCTCATTTCTGGCGAGACATCCTGTAGTTTATGTTCGTACCATTTCGGAATACATAAGACTTTTTGATCGCTTTTTTATTGCATTTTTTCTGGGAGATGGTGACTGAAAAAGTGCATTTCTGATGTTCTTTTTTTTTTTCCGGACGAAGTTCACCGTGTGCTGTAAATAATGCGCTGTAAATAGATCAGACTTTTACAGACGCAGCGATACCAATTATGTATTTTTGTTTTATGATTTAGATTTTATTATAGATATGGCAAAAGGAGGGTGATTTAAATTTTTATTATAATTTTTTTTTTTTTTACACAATTAGTAAAACTTTATTGATCTGATTTTAACTTTTTTTTTTTTAGGACCACAACTTGATCGCTCCTGCCATGGCATTACATCATACTGCAATCTGACAGGCAGCCTATCAATCCATCCCTGGCTGCCACCAGCACAGCTTCCTGCAATCTCACACAGGGCGTTAAAGGGTTAAAAACCGCGATTGGCTGTGCTGCTGATTGCAGCTATTGCCCGCGGGTGTCAGCTGTAGTAAACAGCAGGCGCCCCACGATCTCTCTTCATAATACCCCAATGCTGCATGATGTAAATGTACGTCATATAGAGGGAAGGGGTTAGGGACTGTCACCTTTTTTTCCCCCATTTTTGTTTTTTCCTCCCTAATTTTAAAAAATCATAACTCTTTTATTTTAAATTCCGCCATCTTTGATTGCGTCTTCTTTCTACGGTGTAAACATTGCAACAAAAATGACCTGATAACTTTATTTTAAGGGTCAGTACGATTACTAGGATACCAAATTTACCAAGTTTTTGTTGTTGTATTGCTTTTATTAATAAATTTTTAAAATTACTATCTGCTGCCATTTTCTGACAGCTATAACTTTTTAGTTTTTCCGTTGACATTGTTATGCTACATCTCATATTCTGCGAGATGTCCTGTAGTTTTCGTTGGTACCATTCTGGAGTACATATGACTTTTTATTACATTTTTTCTTGGAGACGAAGTGACCATAAAAGTGCAATTCTGGCATTCTTTATTTTTTTTCTGACGACGTTCACCATGCGGAGTATATAATGTTTTACATTGATAGATCGGACTTTTGCAGGCACAGCGATACCAAACGTATTCTTGTTTTATTATTTCGATTCTTTTATTATAAAATAGCAAAAGGATTTTTTTAACTTTTATTACCGTTTTTTTTTTTCATAATTAGTAAAACTTTTTTAAAATGACATTTTTTTTTTTTTTTAAGTCCCCCGAGGGAACAAGAACTAGTGATGTTTTGATCGCTCCTGCAGTACGATGTACTGTCATAGCATAACATCATACCGCATTCTAAGGCCTTAGTCACACGGGCGTTTTTTCGCACGGTTTGCGGATCGCATGACGGATGCGCATCCGCAAATCGCGTAACCGATGCCCAAAAATCGCCCGAAAAGCTGCTCCTAGCCGCGTTTCATTAGAAACAGGCTGGAGCTGTCCAGCGCATTGCATTCAATGGAGCCGGCAATACAGCCGGCTCTATGAAAGCAATGTGCTGTGGGCGAGTGCGGGATGAATTGTCGGGAAGGGCTTAAATATATAAGCCCTTCCCTGCAATTCATCCAGAAATGTGCGGAATTACGCACCATGAAATCTCCCGTCCTCACCCGCAGCATGTTCTATTTGCTGCGGGTGTACGCGCTGACGGCTTCCATTGCAGTCAATGGAAGCTGTCCATTCACGCTATCTCCCACTGCAACCAGCGGAAGATAGCGTGAAAAAACGCTTCCCCGCCTACCGCCGCGCGTCATATGACGGAGCTGGCTGTCGGTCATAGCCGGCGTCCCGCTGCAACAGTGGGGAGGGCATCTCCTTCCCTGCCACTTTTTAAATGCTTTTTCTCATATTAGCATAAAAAACCCCACATATTTGGTATCGTCGTGTCCATAAAGACTTGTAGAATAAATCAAACATGGTTTTTATCCTGCACGGCAAAAAGCGTTAAACGCAAAAAACTGAGGCAACATGCTAATTTTTAGTATTTTGCCTCCCAAAAAACGCAATAAAAGTGATCAAAAAAATCCGTATGTACCCCAAAATGGTACCAGTAAAAACTACTGCTCGTCTCGCAAAAAATAAGCCCTCACCGAGCTCCGTCCATGGAAAAATAAAAGTTATAGGACTTTGAATGTCGCGATTTAGAAAAAGAAAATAATTTCCAAAAAAGGGTTTTTATTGCGAAAAAGTGAAAAAAACAAAAAAAAAAGTTTTGGTATCATCGTAATCGTTACGGCCCGTGGAAAAAATGTTTTGTGTCATTTATGCTGATGATTAACGCTGTAAGAAACCCAACCAAAAAAATCTATAGCAGAATTGATGCGCTTTGAATTTGTATTTTTTATACTTACTTTTCAGTCGCTGCATTCCAGGAGACATTATGTTTTTTATTTTTCCATCAATGGATCCTCTGAGTGCTTGTTTTTCTTTTTTGTTTTTTTGCCGGAAAGGAGACTCTAGTACCCTGTTGTACTGCCTCTAGCTATGATACAAGGTATGATACAGGCGGGCATGGAGACTCTAGTACCCTGTTGTACCACCTCTAGCTTGAATACAAGATGTGATACGGGCTGGCATGGTGGCTTAGTACTCTGTTGTACCGCCTCTAGCTTGGATACAAGATGCAATATGGATGGGCATGGAGGCTCTAGTACCCTGTTGTACTACCTCTAGCTGGGATACAGCATGTGATACAGTGGGCATGGAGGCTCTAGTACCCTGTTGTACTGCCTTTCTTTAGGTGTTTAGCGCCGGTCCGCGGCATCGGCGGGAAGTTTTGTTCTAAACACAAGGCCCGCTGCCTCGTGTCATGTGCGGCGTGCCGACGCCGCTCACCACTAAAGCGATTACCAGCTCAGGTGTCGCAGCTCCCCGCTGGTAATCGCGCTATTCCCACTGATCCAGCACACACTGACGTCAGTGTGCAGCCAGGATCCTCCTCCCCGAGTCCCCTGCTCATTAGTTCCGCAGGAGAGGACTCGGGGAGGAAGCATGCCAGGCTACACACTGACTACAGTGTGCTCAGGGCAATTAGAGAGGGAGCGACGCTGACAGCAGGGAGGAGGTAAGTATATGGGTTGGGGGGGGGGTGCTTATTACTAGGGGGGCTGTTTATTTCTGAGAGGTGGTGGCTGCCTATTACTGGGGTGGGGGGTGCTTATTACTGTGGAGGAGGCTGCCTATTACTGGGGGGGGGGCTGCTTATTACTGAGGAGTGGGGGCTTCCTATTACTGGGGGGGGGGAGATAAATTATATGCTGCCCTATGTGTGTGCTTGGGGGGGGGGGGGGGGGATAAATTTTTGCTGCCCTATGTGTGTGCTGGGGGGGCAGGGGGAAATACATTATATACTGCTCTATGTGTGTGCTGCCAGGCTGGGGGGGGGATATATTATACTGCCCCCTTCATAACCCCGCCCCATATAACCAAAGCCCCACCCATGTCCCGCCCCACTCTGCCGGGCCTTGTAAAAATGGTCTTGCTTGAAGCCGGTCCCTAGTGCCAAAAAGGTTGGGGACCACTGCTCTAGATCATGCAAACTCGTGGGCTGTGGAAGTTGGCGTCCCAAATGGTCATATATATGTTCTATTGGTGATTAATCTGATGACCCACACCCTCACTTGGATGTCCGTGCCCTCGACCCTTACCCCTACTCCTCATCATGGCGGATTAAGAATAGAGCAGGGCCCAAATTAATTAGCCGACTGTACAGCACTGACAACTATGGCTTAATTCACCGCACACAGAGACTTGTAGATAGCGGAATGCTATGCTGTGACTTGAAAAAATTAACCCTCTGTCTTGCGCTGATACCTAGGGGTAATTTACTGCTCGCAGAGATTTGTAGATAATAGAGGCTGTATGGAGTGGGAGAAGACTCTAAAGCCAGTGGATAGTGCTGGTAACTGTGGCTATCTCAACCCCACCAAGAAAAGGGTATGGTGAGACGCTCTGCACAGCGGCAGAGCTGAAATATTTTGCAGTGGCCCAGGAAATATTACAGTACTGTTTAGCGGTGAGACCTCTGTCTAATGCACTGCAGACACAGAACGGTATAACTGAAGTTGTTTGCAGTAGGCTAGGAAATGTTAGCCTGGGTTCACACAGGGCGGATTTGCTGCGGTTTTGCCGCGGATTGCCGTTACATATCCGCACTGCGGCAAAACCGCTGCCTTTGCAGTGCAATGCAGCACAAATGAGTTTTGCAAAAAAGCTGTTCTCACAGGGCGGATTTTTTCCGCACAGCCGCAGTGCGTAAATGCAACTGCGGAGCGTTTTTCAAAGATGCAGCATGTCCACTCTTCTGTCTTTTCCGCAGCTCTTTTTTCCATAGACCTCTATGGACGCAGCAAAATCCCTACCAAAATACTCGGCAAAAACTTTTAAAAAACTGCGGAAAAGAATGCTTGCGGATTTTTCCACAGGAAAATCCGCAAGCCAAAATTAACCTTTTGAAGTCGTTTTGCCGCAGAAGCATTTCTTCTGCGGCCAAACCGCAACAGAAAAACTGCGGCAAATCCGCCCTGTGTGAACCCAGCCTTAGAGTGCGGTTTCATGGTGAGAGCTGGTTGTACGGCACTGCAGGCTGAGAACGCTATTACGGAAAGACTGGGAACAGGCCTAGATGCGTAATACAAAAGTTGGTGCACTACTGCTCCCAGCCAGCCACAATTGTAAAGTACACGGATCAGATGTAGCCCTAAGAAGGACCGTTGGGGTTCTTGTACGGAGGATGAGGACTGTATAACTTTCCCTATAGAAGCAGCTCTGTCCCTAAACTCTGCGTTATGCACTGCAGGCTGAGAACGCTATAACTGCAAGGCTGGGAACAGGCCTAGATGCGTAATACAAAACTTGATGCACTACTGCTACCAGCCAGCCACAACTATAATGCACACGGTCAGATGTAGCCCTAAGAAGGACCGTTGGGGTTCTTGCACAGAGGATCAGGAGTACTGTAAAACTTTCCCTGTATAGGCAGCTCCGTCCCTAAACTCTGCGTAATACACTGCAGACTGAGAATGCTAAAGTTGAAATGGCCTGCACAGCCCGAGATGGTTAAAAAAAAAATTGGTGCACTACTGCTCCCAGCCAGCAACAACAGTAATGCAGACGATGTGGAGTAGCCCTAAGAAGGACCGTTGGGGTTCTTGACGACAGGATCCTACTCTAACACTGTCCCTATATCAGCAGCAGCACTTTCCCTAACCCCTGCCAGCATGCGTCTGAGGCGAGCCACGGGCGGGACCAGTTTAAGTACTCGGCGGTCACCTGATCGGCCCAGCCACTCACTACTGGGGGAAGGGGGGCACGTCACAGCAGGAAGTGGTAATGCCTTCTCTCTTTAATGGCTAGAAAATGGCGCTAAACATGCAATTGACTCCAGTACCGCGTGGTGATCGTCTCGAGTAACGAGCATCTCGAGTACCCTAGTTCACTCATCTCTAAACTAGATACATCTGATATTGTTGTAATTATTCTGACAAAATAAAGTCAACATGTCATTTTAGCTGCAGGTTGTTTACTGTAACCCCCCCCCCCCCCCCCTTTACAAAAAATGGCAAACCTGAGGGTTTGTTTTTCATTTCAGCTCACTTAGAAATGTTTAAAGGGGTTGTCCCGCGAAAGCAAGTGGGGTTATACACTTCTGTATGGCCATATTAATGCACTTTGTAATGTACATTGTGCATTAATTATGAGCCATACAGAAGTTATAAGAAGTTATTCACTTTCCTGTTCCGTTACCAGCGTCCCCGTCTCCATGGTGCCGTCTAATTTTCAGCATCTAATCGCCAAATTAGACGCGCTTGCGCAGTCTGGGTCTTCTTCTTTTCTCAATGGGGCCGCTCGTGCCAGATGCCGGCTCCGTGTTTTCCGCCCCGTCACGTGCCAATTCCAGCCAATCAGGAGGCTGGAATCGGCAATGGACCGCACAGAAGAGCTGCGGTCCACCGAGGGAGAAGATCCCGGCGGCCATCTTCAACCGGTAAGTAAGAAGTCACCGGAGCGCGGGGATTCAGGTAAGCGCTGTGCGGATTTATTTTTAGGTCCCCGCATCGGGTTTGTCTCGCGCCGAACGGGGGGGGGGGGGGCTGTTGAAAAAAAAAAAAACCCGTTTCGGCGTGGGACAACCCCTTTAATGCACTTTGTAATGTACATCGTGCATTAATTATGAGCCATACAGAAGTTATTCACTTACCTGCTCCGTTGCTAGCGTCCCCGTCGCCATGGTGCCGTCTAATTTCAGCGTCTAATCGCCTGATTAGACGCGCTTGCGCAGTCCTGTCTTCTCCCTGGTGAATGGGGCCGCTCGTGCCAGAGACCTGGTCCTCGTAGCTCCGCCCCGTCACGTGTGCCGATTCCAGTCAATCAGGAGGCTGGAATCGGCAATGGACCGCACAGAGCCCACGGTGCACCATGGGAGAAGACGGCGGTGCATCGTGGGTGAAGATCCCGGCGGCCATCTTGATAAGGTAAATAAGAAGTCGCCGCAGCGCGGGGATTCGGGTAAGTACTAAACGTTTTTGTTTTTTTTAACCCATGCATTGGGTTTGTCTCGCGCCGAACGGGGGGCCTATTGAATTTAAAAAAAAAACGTTTCGGCGCGGGACAACCCCTTTAAAAGCTTTTCAGTACATTATGTGGTACATTAAATAATACAATTGAAACATACAACTTGTCCGTAAAAATCAAGCCCTCAGGTGGATATGTTGCCGGACAAATAAATAAGGTATGTTTTTTTTTTTTGTTTTTTTTTTAATGGGGAGAAAAAAAAGAAAAATGTTAAACCAAAAATTGGCCGTTAAAAAACCCCTTTAAGGACGGTCTCTTTACATATGGATGATAATCACTATCGTCCACATGTGCCACAACGCAAGAACGCAGATGAGGAGGGCATTGATGTCTATAGATGGCACAGCTATGTAGTGTATTAACTATGTTGGCTCAGTGCCTCCCTCTAGTGTCTGCTTATTAAACTGCATTTGAAGGGATAATCCTACCCAACACATAATGTCATTGATGGCATATTATGTGATATCTGATGCTATGTGATATCCATGGATGTCTGCACCCCCCGGGTAACGGCTCAACTGTCCCTTTAGCTTTTTTCTCATAATAATGCTGGTGAATGCAGCTGCACTTCCTTTACAGCAAGGTGTGGGGATTGTAGGGGTCCCAACAGCGGACCCCTCACTAATCAGACAATGATGAGATATTCTATCAATATACCATCCGTGTGAACCTGCCTCCAATTCTGTCATATGGCACTGCTAACGTGGGCACCCCGTGGCTGGCACTGTGCAGTGCTCTGATATTGTGAACGGGGCTGTTGTTGGGGTTGAACTGTTTACTGGGACACTATGGCTGCTACTCTTTATAGGGTCACTGTCAGGCATGTGTGATCGAGCTGTTCATAGGGGCACGCAAGCTGCCTGTGTACACTGTTTATGGGGGCACTCTATTTAGCACTATTAATGGGGGCGCTCTGTCTAGCACTATTTGTGGGGACACTCTATCTGATACTATTTATGAGGGCACTCTGTGTAGCACTCGGGTGGCATTCAGTATCTTGCCCTATTTATTGGGTCGCTCTCTATGGGTCACTATGAGGGCATTCTATCTGATACCATTTGGCACTATTTATGGCTTTTGCTCGTGATCAATATGTGGATTTAGATCTGTCAGTGGGCAAAATCCGCGTACTGAATGTCTGACACATTTTTTCATGGATCCGCATGAAGAAGTAACATACGACTTTTTTTTCTTGAATACACGTCAAAAAACGTGCTCGCAAATTTTTCCCACTGATGGCTGCAGCCACGTGTGGATCCACGGCAAAAACTGCAGCAGAATGGAATTCCAGGTGGAATCCACCTTGTGAACATATCCTTACTGTCCCCTCATCTCACCATGAGTCACATTCATTACTGTCCCCTCATCTCCCCATATGTTACATTCCTTACTGTCCCCTCATCTCCCCATATGTTACATTCATTACTGTCCTCTCATCTCCCCATATGTTACATTCATTACTGTCCCCTCATCTCCCCATATGTTACATTCATTACTGTCCCCTCATCTCCCCATATGTTACATTCCTTACTGTCCCCTCATCTCCCCATATGTTACATTCATTACTGTCCCCTCATCTCACCATGAGTCACATTCCTTACTGTCCCCTCATCTCCCCATATGTTACATTCCTTACTGTCCCCTCATCTCCCCATATGTTACATTCATTACTGTCCCCTCATCTCCCCATATGTTACATTCATTACTGTCCCCTCATCTCCCCATATGTTACATTCATTACTGTCCCCTCATCTCCCCATATGTTACATTCATTACTGTCCCCTCATCTCCCCATATGTTACATTCATTACTGTCCCCTCATCTCCCCATATGTCACATTCATTACTGTCCCCTCATCTCCCCATGTGTTACATTCAATACCGTCTCCTCATCTCCCCATGTGTTACATTCATTACTGTCCCCTCATCTCCCCATGTGTTACATTCATTACCGTCCCCTCATCTCCCCATGTGTCACATTCATTACCGTCCCCTCATCTCCCCATGTGTCACATTCATTACCGTCCCCTCATCTCCCCATGTGTCACATTCATTACCGTCCCCTCATCTCCCCATGTGTCACATTCATTACCGTCCCCTCATCTCCCCATGTGTCACATTCATTACCGTCCCCTCATCTCCCCATGTGTCACATTCATTACCGTCCCCTCATCTCCCCATGTGTCACATTCATTACCGTCCCCTCATCTCCCCATGTGTCACATTCATTACCGTCCCCTCATCTCCCCATGTGTCACATTCATTACCGTCCCCTCATCTCCCCATGTGTCACATTCATTACCGTCCCCTCATCTCCCCATGTGTCACATTCATTACCGTCCCCTCATCTCCCCATGTGTCACATTCATTACTGTCCCCTCATCTCCCCATGTGTCCCATCCATTACTAGGGTTGCCACCCTCCTGGTAAATGACCGTCCTGGACAGTAATTACATCTAGAGGCCGGTGCGGGTAATAATTTTTTACTGGCAATTTTAATTATGAGAAAAAATGATGTTATGGCGGGGTGGCAACTTGGACAAATGTTGGGAAAAAATAAGTAGCTGATTTTGTGCACAAATATAGCCAGCACTAAGACTTGTAACTTTTGGGATTTTTGCACCACACTCCACACTTTTAGAGAAGTAAGTGGGGGCACCTACTATATTTAGTAGAATTTACACCAGGGAACTTCCTCATAGCTGGTAACGATTTCTTCTTCTGGCACATGAGCCGCCCAAGACACTTGTATTAAGTGGCATAGACCTCTTACCCTTAATGCCACAGGACATAAAGTTACATTACTGGTTACAGTTACTGGTCTTAATAAATCAGCCCCATAGTGTTTAAACATAGAAGAAAGCCGTGTTGTGTCTCAGTCCAGCATGGAGAGGGTCCTGGAGCCGCTTGGGGAAGAGTTGGGAGGATACTCAACCCTCATTCCATCCCATGAATTACACCTGCTGCTCTGACTGACCAGGTGAGAAGAGCTGACTCTTTCTAAGTCACCCCGCTTGCCTTCTGCATATTGCGCTGTAAATGACACAGCGATAATCGCTCAGGTCGTTGTGTATAAATGGGCCTTTACAAATGTCTACTTTACTTCCATGTTCTAAAGTTTACACTTCATTTTTTTTATTCTAGTTTGGTCTGATGACGACTGGCTCAAAAGATTTTCTGGTAAAACACTGGAGGAGAGCGAACAGGCTGAGGGGACAGAAGCTCCTAAACCTGCAGCACAAGAGGTACTGGTCCTATAATAATCATAGCTCCAAGTACAGATATTAGGAGGATACAAAACCTTAAATCTTATTACCTTAACTCTTATCCTAGGGAAAAAGTATCTTCACATGTGGCATATAAGCGGCATATTTTCTACCATGGATTTGCGTGCGGAAAATCCGCAGCATATTACAATACAGACGAAGTGGATGAGATTATAAGAAGTCTCATCTTATCCACATCCTGACGATTGTTAATTGACCCGCAGTGCGAATTTTAAATCCGCAGTATGTCAACTTATGCTGTGGGCTTTCACTATGGATCTCAGCACATCAAATGTTTAGGGTTGTAATCTGCCGTGAATTTGCACCAAAATCTGGACAATACCGATCCTATTTGGCCTATTGGAGGAAGAGGAATGGCCGTACCACACCCGCATTTTCCTACAGAAGACCTTATTCTTGGCGCGTAAAACAATAGCTACTTATTGGATGGCTGCGGGAATCCCTACGATCTCATGTTGGGTTCGGTCGGTGAATACAGTAATCTCCTACGAAAAAATTATTTACCAAAACAGAGGCTGCCCAAACAAATTTAAAAAAAATATGGGATATCTGGCTAGATACCAATTCCACTTTATCTGTAGAATGAACTCCCAGACTCATGTTCCCTCTCTCCACCCCCCCCCCCCCCCCACACGCTCTCCTGTGTCCCCATTTACTAAGCAAATAGCAAACGCAGAGCTTTATCTCATAAAGAATTCATCCAATAGGCATGGACGGTTTGAGTTTAATTGTTTAAGTTTATCGCAACCTAAAAGAAAAAATGTACAAGGAATATGTTATGTTATTACGTTTAAGCAAGTTACAACACAGTATGTACTATTTGTAATATCGAGTTTGTTTACCATATGATTTTATTATGTACTGTGCAAATTTTCCTTAAAGGGGTGGTCTCGCGAAACCAAGTGGGGTTATACACTTCCGTATGGCCATATTAATGCACTTTGTAATGTACATTGTGCATTAAATATGAGCCATACAGAAGTTATTCCACTTACCTGCTCCGTTGCTAGCGTCCTCGTCTCCATGGTTCCGTCTAAATTCGCTGGCAGCTTGCTTTTTTAGACGCGCTTGCGCAGTCCGGTCTTCTCCATTCAGCACGAGCCGCTTCAGTGTGCTCCCCGCTACGGGCTCTTCTGCGCATGCGCAGACGAGCTGTCACTGCTCGGGAGCGCGCTGAAGCGGCCATTCTGCACCATCCTCTGTTAGAGGAAGGTGCAGAAAGTGGAGCTGCCCAGCGGAGAAGCCCAGCCCAGCAGCCCCGAGAAGCCTCCCAGGTAAGTGATGGGTCGGGGGGGGGGCTGTCGCTGCGCCGGGGGGGCTGTCGCTGCGCCGGGGGGGCTGTCGCTGCGCCGGGGGGGCTGTCGCTGCGCCGGGGGGGCTGTCGCTGCGCCGGGGGGGCTGTCGCTAGGCCAGGGGGGGCTGTCGCTAGGCCAGGGGGGGCTGCCGCTGTGATGGGGGGGCTGTCGCTAGGCCGGGGGGGGCTGCCGCTGCGCCGGGGGGGCTGTCGCTAGGCCGGGGGGGGCTGCCGCTGCGCCGGGGGGGCTGTTGCTAGGCCGGGGGGGGGGCTGCCGCTGCGCCGGGGGGGCTGTCGCTAGGCCGGGGGGGGCTGCCGCTGTGATGGGGGGGCTGCCGCTGCGCCGGGGGGGCTGTCGCTAGGCCGGGGGGGGCTGCCGCTGTGATGGGGGGGCTGTCGCTAGGCCGGGGGGGGCTGCCGCTGCGCCGGGCTGCGCCGGGGGGGCTGCCGCTAGGCCGGGGGAACTAGCGCTGGGCTCCGGAACCTAGCGCTGGGCTCCGGGGCCTTCACCTGGGCTGAGGGTCTAGCGCTGGGGAGCCGGGGGCTAGCGCCGGTTACCTGCTGTCTGGTCGGCGGCTGCGGGGCGTCTGGTCGGCGGCTGCGATGCGTCCGGTTGCCATGGAGACACAGCTGGCGGCGTCTCGGGAGCGCGCACGTCGGGCTGCAGCGAGCGACGGGGAAAGAGCTGGCGGCCATCTTGAGGAAACTTTTATAAGTTGCTGAAACGCTGGAACGTTAAGTACGAACCAGCTAGAAATGTCATTTACAGGGGGCTTTGTAATGTATGTTTAATGGGGGGGACTGGGCAAAAAAAAAAATTAACTGCTTCCTCGAGACATCTCCTTTAATAAAGAAAATAAAGTAAAAAAAAAAATCTGGACAATACATTCCATGTGGAGGTATCCTAAGTGTTTGATGGTTACTGGACAATGTTCACCCATAGCACTAACTGTGCTAACATAACATAAGTAGCTGTACTTACCCGTCATCTGCCGCAGGGACCCATCACTGCAGCACCACCATCCACCCGCTGTTTGAAGTGGAAGATGTCGTCACAGGTTATCACCTGACTTCTGTAATGTCACTGCCCGCTCTCCTGGCATCAACACTCACATCCCGGCACCATGATGCCAGGAGTTTGTAATAGTGTTACTTACTGCGATTTACAATTGGCTGCAGCGGTCAGAGGATATCTGTTGATGTCTTCCTTAACTTAACATCGGGAGCACGGTTGGGCTCATCACCATGGCAATGGAAGGGTAAGTACAGCTGATTTAGTTATTTCTAGAACAGTTGGACCTGTAGGAGAAATTGTTATCCGATAACCAGGCAACCCCTACAGCCGAACATGCATGCCTGTAAATGTATTTAGTGTCTGTCATCTCGTGCCTCTTTTTTTCTTTTATCTTCTTTATTACTTGCAGGGAGAGCCACCTGCTAAAAAGGTACGAGCTAACCCCCAGGTATACATGGATATCAAGATTGGCAACAAGCTTGCTGGACGTATTCGCTTCCTGTTACGAGCAGATGTTGTTCCGATGACGGTAGGTGAGTGTCGGAATCTGATATTGCATAAATAATTCATGGTCACGTTGCGTTGGCTGTACATAATAGTTCTAGATCAGAAGAAAAGCAGATAACATTGGTATTAGAAATAACATTTCCTTTGTGAGAAGACATACATTCATTCTTACAGTTTGTCAATTACACTCAACTCGTTTAGCAGTGTTTAACCCCTTAGTGACCACCCCATAGTCCTGGCCCGCTGGGCTTTATCCCAGAGGAGGTAAAAACATGCTTCCTTCAGGGATTAAAGCCCTGCAGGCTCTGGACATGACAGCTCCATGCTGTCAAGTACCCCCCACCCCAGCGATCGCATTAAAGGCAATGTAAAGTTTAAAAAAGTTAGTTTTAGCTCCCCTTAATGGATCAGATCTCAGGATACTCACCATCCTTCGCGATGTCCCCCGGCGTTCTGGTCCTGCAGGACCTGGCGTCTGTGCATGCGCGCCAGACAGCATTACGTCACACGAATGCGCACAGGGCCGGGAGGCCTGGGAAATTTAAAAACTCCCTGCTCTCGGCTAGTATGAGTAGCCGAGAACACGGAGTTGTCACTGGGAGCCGCTGTATGTGGTCCCCAGTCACATGATCGCTGTTATCCAATGGATAACAGTGATCATGTAAAAAAATTTTAAAAAAGAAAAAAAGTTTGTTTCATCTTTCCTCATGGATCATATCTGTGAGGGCAGATGAAATTACGTCCATAAGGCCCCCGGCTTTATCTGCGGACTTTATCTGGCTTCTGTGCACACGAATGGGTATGTTACTAAACACAAGACAAATACTGGTATCCATTTTGGGGTGCAAATCCTCATTTTCATGTGCACTGTAGAAAAAAAAATGTATTTTAAAATGACATATTTTCAAAATTATGAAATTTCATTTTTTCCCCTCAAAATTGTATTAACTTCTGAAAAGAAACTGTGGGATCAAAATACTCATGACACCCATGACAGTGAATATATTAAGATGTGTATTTTTTTAAAATAGGGTCATTTGTGGGGGTGTCTATAATTCTGACACTTATGAGCCTTTGCAATCTTGGCTTGGTGTAGGAAAACAAAGTATTCCTCAAAATGTTAATTAATGTTAAATTTGTACATCTGCTAAATCGCGTGTGTAAAAAAAAAAAAAAAAAGAGAGAAAAAAAAGGTTTTCAAATGTGATTCCAGAATAGAGTAAACGGATGGAAATATATATCTTATCAAACATGTGTACGGTATGTTTGCATATGTTTGAGACATTGCAATTGAAAATAAGAAAAAATTACAACTTTTTTTTCCAATTTTGGCGCTTTAAATAAATTATACACAAATTCTGTCGGTCTAATTTCTAAATAAAGTACAACACGTGGCGAAAAAACAATGTCAGAATCACCTGGATATGCAAAAGCTTTACAGAGTAATAATAATTTATGTTAAAGTGACACATGTCAGATTTCCAAAATTTGGTCTGGTCATTAAGGCGCAAACTGGCTTGGTCACTAAGGGGTTAATAGATTACACAAAGTCCTTGAATAGAAGGGTTGTACCAGTAATATATATGGCCTTAAAGCAACCTTCCGGTCCTGAAACAAAATTTTTCTTGGTACCAGACGCCGGCGTTCATTTTACCTGCTGCTCTTCTTTTCCAGCTTCTTGCTACAAATTCACCAATTGATGGGCCCTTTTTAGTTCTCGGAGATGGTCACATAGGTTCCCTAACTATCTGATGCACATGGTGTAGTGTCGGTGCATAGGTACTCTGAGGCGCTCCACATTGCTTTGATTGGGCAGCAATGCTTACATGAGAAATCTGCAACCGTGGTGGTGTGCACGGAGTAGTGACAGGAGCTGTACCAGCATCTTGAAAGACTGAAGGGGGGCTAGGAACTATTAGATCCAGGGGAGAAAGCTGTGAAAGGAGAGCCGCAGGTTATATTACTTCCCTCTCCAGTGCCTTTTGAAAAGTCAAACAGTTTTGTAGTTTATAGTTTTTATAGCTGTTCCCTGGTTACCAGATAACATCCATTTAATAGGGCTAATGCCACGGGAAGTTAGGTGACTGCTGTGGTGTCGCTGCTCATTCTATCGGCGTTGGTACTCTCATTCTGAACACTGTGATGCCAGCAATTCGGGAACGCGGATGAAGAGCAGGGTAGTGTGATAGAAGTGCAGCGCTCCCATTGATTTCAATGGTAGTGAAGCCTCCCCTGCACGCTGATGACAATGTCCTGCTGCACTGACATCCACAGAATAGATCATCAGTTGAAAGAAGGCCAGAATACCCCTTTAATCAAGAATTAAGATACAGAGGTTGGGCTGCCTAGCATTCTATCCAGGTGCTGGGAATAGGATCAATGCTATCCTGTGTACTTGGGAAAACCTTTCTTAGGCCTCATGCAGATTTTTTATGCGGATTTCCGCAGCGGATGCACTGCGAGTCATTAAATTGATTTTTTTATTGCTTGCAGGAGATCGCGGATTGCGTTTTTTTTCCCACGCAGATGCCCTTCGGATCATCCGTGTGGAACAAATCCGCAGCCCCACCTCCCAGCCTTTCCGCCACCTCCCGAATAGATTATAACCTTTAAATCTGCAAATGTATTTGTGGATGCACTGCGGATCGTAAGCTCCCATAGAGATGAATGGAGCCACATCCGCGGTAAAATGGAGCATGCTGCGATTTATTATCCCCAAATCAAATTGAAAATCCGCTGATGTTAAATGAAGTGCAGATGCCCAATGCTTCCCTATGGGCGGCTTGATTTGCAGATCTCACACACAGATGCCACGCGTAGATTCAGCAAATCAAATCCACCCGTGGACATTGGGCCTTAGGTTTAAAAATAAAAATTGAATCTACTTGCTGTTGATGGGATCAGAGCTGTTCTGGCAATGTATACACGGCTCTGTCAGAGCTGGGTTATTACAGACTATTGCAGGATATTTCTCTGTCAATGACCTGCATGTTTCATTTGCATTTCCTGTCTTTATCCAAAAAATCTTTTTTTTTTTCTTCTAGTTTTATGTTCGTTAATCTTGTCCAATGTATGATGAAATAGTATTTTAATTTATTTCAGTTTCTCACTTTTTGAGATGTTTGCTTTCAGTGATTTAAAGCATTTATGTTTACATCTAGATCTACACCTGATCATGTCCAAGCGTTGTCCAGCTTTGGTACAACCTATGAAGTTTGACATGTTCAAGGCAAGTTTTTCAGCCATTGCAATGTAACAAATTTCCACACTCACTGATGGCAAGCAGAGATCTGCAAAATAGAATTAAAATGGAGCAATTAAAGCAGAAGGGATGTTAGAAAGCTGCAAAGCTATTTTACTATTGTACATTCATGAGTATTGGAGAGATACTTGCAGAGGCATGATTCTGGGTGGGGAGACCTCTGAGCGCCTGCCCGCCAGGTGATTTAGTCAAATGAACCATAATCCAGCCATCGCTTCAGATCGTCCGACCCTCTGAACGCTACCCATGGTTGCCATGTCTTGTAGTATGCTTCCCAAGTTTTGGGGTCATCGGCTCCCAGTTCATCAAATCTCATGAGGGTGTGGAGTTCCTCCACCCACACGCCCCTAGTGGGAACGGTTGAAGAGCGCTAGAGCCTTAGGATAAGTCTTCTCACCGCTAGTATGAAATGTTTTAGAAGGCATAATTTGGCGGCTCTCATGCTGTCCGGGAACAGCGAGAGCAGGGCTAATTTCAGTGTCATAATCACTCTTGAGTGGTTGATGTGATTATATAGGGTTGTCACTAGAGATGAGCGAGCACCAAAATGCTCGGGTGCTCGTTGCTCGAGTGGAACTTTCCGCGATGCTCGAGGGTTCGTTTCGAGTAATGAACCCCATTGAAGTCAATGGGCGACTCGAGCATTTTTGTATATCGCTGATGCTCTCTAAGGTTTTCATTGGTGAAAATCTGCAAAACCCAAGAAAGTGCTGGAAACGACACAGAAACGGAGCAGAGGCGTCACGGAGGACGGTGGTACGATCGGCTGCGTACTCCCTCACCATCTTCTTACAGTGCTCCCTCCGACTCAGCCTGGACTTGGGAGGTGTGAGACAGTCTTGCTGGGGAGCCATAAAGCTGGCAAAGGCCTTGGAGAGTGTTCCCCTGCCTGCGCTGAACATGCTGCCTGATCTCCGTGCCTCCCCTTCTACGTGGCCCTCGGAACTGCACCTTCTGCCACTAGCGCTGTCAGATGGGAAGTTTACCATCAGTTTGTCCACCAGGGCCCTGTGGTATTGCATCACTCTCAAACCCCTTTCCTCTTCGGGAATGAGAGTGGAAAGGTTCTCCTTATACTGTGGGTCAAGCAGTGTGTACACCCAGTAATCCGTAGTGGCCAGAATGCGTCTAACACTAGGGTCACGAGAAAGGCATGCTAACATAAACTCAGCCATGTGTGCCAGGGTACCTGGATGCAACATATGGCTGTCCTCACTAGGACGATCACTTTGAGTATCCTCCTCCGGCCATGCACGCTGAATGGAAGAGAGGCAAGCTGCATGGGCACCCTCTGCAGTGGGCCCAGCTGTCTCTTCCTCCTCAGGCTCCTCCCCCTCCTCCTCCACGCGCTGAGATATAGACATGAGGGTGCTCTGACTATCCAGCGACATACTGTCTTCCCCCGCCTCCGTTTCTGCCCGCAAAGCATCAGCCTTTATGCTTTGCAGGGAACTTCTCAACAGGCATAGCAGGAGAATGGTGACGCTAATGATTTGATTACAGCATCGCCGCTCACCATCAGGGTGGACTCCTCAAAGTTTCCAAGGACCTGGCAGATATCTGCCATCCAGGCCCACTCCTCTAAAGAATTGAGGAGGCTGACTCCCACTACGCCGCCCATGTTGGAGTTGGTATTCCACTATAGCTCTACGCTGCTCATAGAGCCTGGCCAACATGTGGAGCGTAGAGTTCCACCGTGTGAGCACGTCGCACAGCAGTCGGTGCACTGGCAGATTAAACTGATGTTGCAGGGTCCGCAGGGTGGCAGCATCCGTGTTGGACTTGCGGAAATGTGCGCTGACCCGGCGCACCTTTCCGAGCAGGTCTGAAAAGTGTGGGTAGCTTTTCAGAAAGCGCTGAACCACCAAATTAAAGACGTGGGCCAGGGATGGCACGTGCGTGAGGCTGCCAAGCTGCAGAGCCGCCACCAGGTTACGGCCGTTGTCACACACGACCATGCCCTGTTGGAGGCTCAGCAGTGAAAGCCAGCGGTCGGTCTGCTCTGTCAGACCCTGCAGCAGTTCGTGGGCCGTGGGCCTCTTCTCTCCTAAGCTGAGTAGTTTCAGCACGGCCTGCTGACGCTTGCCCACCGCTGTGCTGCCACGCCGTGCGACACCGACTGCTGGCGACGTGCTGCTGCTGACACATCTTGATTGCGAGACAGAGGTTGCATAGGAGGAGGGTGGTTTAGTGGAGGAAGCCTACACCGCCGCAGATACCAGCACCGAGCTGGGGCCCGCAATTCTGGGGGTGGGTAGGAAGTGAGCGGTCCCAGCCTCCACTAAATTCACCCAATGTGCCGTCAGGGAGATATAGTGGCCCTGCCCGCCTGTGCTTGTCCACGTGTCCGTTGTTAAGTGGACCTTGGCAGTAACCGCGTTGGTGACGTTGTCGTGCAGGGCTGGGACGGCACATCGGGAAAAGTAGTGGCGACTGGGAACCGAGTAGCGCAGGGCTGCCGCCGCCATCATGTTTTTGAAAGCCTCCGTTTCCACAAGCCTATACAGCAGCATCTCCAGGCTGATCAATTTGGCTATGTGCACGTTTAACGCTGGAGCGTGCGGGTGCGTGGCGGCGTACTTGCGCTTGCGCTCAAACAGTTGCGCTAGCGACGGCTGGACGGAGCGCTGAGAGACATTGCTGGATGGGGCCGAGGACAGCAGAGGTGAGGGTGTGGGTGCAGGCCGGGAGACGGTAGTGCCTGTGTCCTGAGAGGGGGGTTGGATCTCAGTGGCAGGTCGGGGCACAGGGGGAGAGGCAGTGGTGCAAACCGGAGGCGGTGAGCGGCCTTCGTCCCACCTTGTGGGGTGCTTGGCCATCATATGCCTGCGCATGCTAGTGGTGGTGGCTCCCCGGCTGATCTTATCGCGACAAACCTTGCATACCACAGTTCGTCGGTCGTCTGCACTTTCAGTGAAAAACTGCCACACTTTTGAAACAGTTGGTGGATTATTCGGTCTGGCCCTGCCTCTACCCTTGGCCACCGCACTGCCTCTTCCAACCTGCCCTGCTGCTGCACTTGCCTCCCCCTCTGAAGACCTGTCCTCAGTAGGCTTAGCAAACCAGGTGGGGTCAGTCACCTCATCGTCCAGCTGCTCTTCCTCCGAATCCTCTGTGCGCTCCTCCCTCGGACTTACTGCCCTTACTACTACCTCACTGATAGACAACTGTGTCTCATCATCATCGTCCTCCTCACCCACTGAAAGCTCTTGAGACAGTTGCCGGAAGTCCCCAGTCTCCTCACCCGGACCCCGGGAACTTTCCAAAGTTGGGCATTGGTCATGAGAAACTCCTCAGGTGTTAGAGGATCCATTTTTTCGCACTCAAGGCCGGGACCCGAGAACAGTTCCTGGGAGCCTGCCTGCTCTTCTGAATGTGTCATTTGCTGGGAGGGAGGAGGCTGGGAGAAGGGAGGAGCAGCAGCGAGAGCATTCAGGCGTAGAAGACTGGGTGGTGACGGTGGATAGTTTGCTGGATGCACTTTCTGCCATCCGCGACAGGACCTGCTCACGCTGCTCAGTTTCTAATAAAGGTCTACCACGTGGACCCATTAATTGTGAGATGAATCTGGGGACCCCAGAAACTTGCCTCTCTCCTAATCCCGCAGCAGTCGGCTGCGATACGCCTGAACCAAGAGCTCGGCCTGTGCCCACACCCTGACTTGGGCCTCCGCGTCTTCGCGCGCGTCCACGTCCTCTAGGCCTACCCCTACCCCTCAGCATGGTGTATTACGAGTAGAGCAGAAACAGAACGCTGTAATTAATTGTGCCGCTTATTGGCCTGTGGTTGGAGGCTGACTTCGCTTACGGAACGCACAACAGAGCCAGGAAACAATTATGCGCAAGCCTGTAGTGAGACCTAGGTGCGTATGACTGAGCTACTGGAATTCACAGGGCAGAACCAGTCAAGTGGCAAAAGGCTAGTGGTAGGCCTTAAGTATTTTGCTTCAATTTTTTAAAATGGTGAGGTGAAAAACCAGACAGACACTGTATGCAGCGTATATATGTATACTCTTTCCCTCTGGCGGGATGACGGCGATCATGTAACGGACACAGCAGAGCCAGGAAACAATTATGCGCAAGCCTGCTTTAACGCTTAGCTGGGTAATAATGAGCGACTACTACCCCCAGCAGACACGCAGTAAACTGAAGACGGTCACAGGCAGCCCAAATATAGTATTTTTTTCCAATTTTTGGGAAAAAGCCCACTGCCTATATAGCCTGTATATGGATTTCCCTGTTGGAGGATGACTGTGGGTATTGAAAGCACAGTGCAGCCAGAAAGAATTATGCGCAAGGCTGGGTATTAATGAGCGACTGCTACCCCCAGCAGACACGCAGTAAACTGTAGACGGTCACAGGCTTAGCTGGGTAATAATGAGCGACTACTACCCCCAGCACACACGCAGTAAACTGAAGACGGTCACAGGCAGCCCAAATATAGTATTTTTTTCCAATTTTTGGGAAAAAGCCCACTGCCTATATAGCCTGTATATGGATTTCCCTCTTGGAGGATGACTGTGGGTATTGAAAGCACAGTGCAGCCAGAAAACATTATGCGCAAGGCTGCAGTAACACCTAGCTGGGTAATAGTGAGTGACTACTACCCCCAGCAGACACGCAGTAAACTGAACACGGTCACAGGCAGCCCAAAGATTTTTTTTTTCCAATTTTTTTGGAAAAACCCACTGCCTATATAGCCAGTATATCTCTTTCCCTGTACCACTGTCCCTGCCTCACCAGTACTGCCCCTATACTCAGTAAAATGACTGCAGACTGAGGACGCTATGGTCTGCACGCCCGATATACAAAAAAAAAAAATGTGCAAAACTGCTAAAAGCAGCCTCAACAGTTCTGCACACGGTCAGATGTGGCCCTAACAAGGACCGTTGGGGTTTTTGAAGACGAAGATAACAGCCTAACACTCTCCCTATAGCAGCTACAGCAGGATGGCACTTTCCCTAATGTCTCTCAGCGTGCATCTGTGGCGAGCCGCGGCCGGCCCCAGTTTATATACTCGGGTGTCACCTGATCTCCCCAGCCACTCACTGCAGGGGGGTGAGATAGGGCTGGAACTTCACAGGAGGAAGTTCTAATGCCTTCCCTGTGTTTCTATTGGCCAGAAAAGGGCGCAAACTTTTCTGGGAAGAAAATGGAAGTGACTCGAACACCGCGTGGTCCTCGTCTCGAGTAACGAGCATCTCGAGTACCCTAATACTCGAATGAGCATCAAGCTCGGATGAGTACGCTCGCTCATCTCTAGTTGTCACCCCTTCCCATAGGTCCGCTACTGGCCGGCAGTCCCACCAAATGTGGGTCATTGTACCTCGGCTCCCACTGCATTTCCAGCACGCAGGGAAGAACTGGTGAAAGATCCTCTGTAGGTGGTCCGGGGTCCTATACCACCTTGAGACTATCTTATAGTTGAGGTCTTGTATTTTGCCAGCTGTGGATAGTGCCCAGATTTTACACTAGTCCTCCCCCGTAATGTTTTCTCCCAACTCCCGTTCCCAGGCCTCCCTATAATTCAGAGTCTCATCCTCCATCTCCCGATCCAGCAACATTTTATATAACGTGGAGATCATATGCCTCTGATTTAGACTTGACAAACAGAGTTGCTCATACTCAGTCAGGGGTGCCGTCAGATTTTCTTTCGGGATCAGCGTGCTCACAAACCCTCTCAGCTGAAGATATTGCAACCAGAATCTTGGCTGCGGTGGAGACTGGTTTAAGATCTCCATCATGGGTTTCAGTCCCGTTTGCGTCACTACGTCCCTCAATCTAGGGATTGGGTCCGCAGGAATAGCCAGAAGGCCCTTCTCATTTGTAGTAGCTTCAAAGAGGGGATTTGCTAAGAGCAGAGTTAGGGGGCCTGGGGCTGTAACCAGCCTATATTGAGGGGCGAAACTCGCCCATGCCTTAAATAGTTGGAGGCTGAAGGGGGAGATTTGGGTATAGACTTGATCCATTTTGGCAGAATCCAGGGAGCTCTGTATAGGCCATCTGTTTCGCCTGTGTGGTCTATATCCACCCATAGCTTTGAGTTTCTGCTTTTTGAGGATGTCAAGTACGCAGTTTGCTATGTTAGCTTTTTGGTAGAGGGAGAAGTCCGGTAGGCCCAGGCCCCCCTTCTCTTTTCTCCTCTTTAGCAATGAGTATCTCAGGCGCGGTTTGCGTCCTTTCCAAACAAAGTTGGAGATTAGAGATCGGATTTTTTTCAGGTATGTTCTTGGGAGCCCAATGGGAATTGTTTGACAAAGATACAGGAAACGGGGCAGTACATCCATTTTAATTACCTTGGGGTAGAGCGTTCCAGAGGATGGGTGCTGCTCTGGTGAAGTCCTGTAGGCGAGCATGTGAGGTTCGTACTACAGGGGTGTTTAGTCTGTGTGTTAGCCGATCGGAGTGAGCAGGCTGGGTGGTGTACTGACAGAAGAGAGGCGATGTATGCTGGTGCAGCGCCATGCAGAGCTTTGTGAGTGAGGTAGAGGAGTTTAAATTTAGTTCTGCAGTGGATGGGCAGCCAATGCAGCGACTGGCATAATGCAGAGGCGTCTGAGTAACGACTGGATAGAGAAATGGGCCTAGCTGCTGCATTTAGTATGGATTGGAGTGGAGCAAGTCATAAATGACACAATACATTTTTTCAGCGGTCGGTACGATTACAACTGTAACAAAAACATAATTTTTTAGATTTTTCCACTTTTGCACAATAGACACTCTTTTCTTTTGGAAATTATAATTATTTTTCAATCGTTCCATTGTCGCAGCTATGTGAGGTATTGTTGTTTTGCGTCACGAGCAGTAGCTTTTATTTTTCCCATTTTAGGGTACATATAGCTTTTTGGATCGCTTTTATTGCGTCTTTTTGAAGGTAAAATGAATAAATAAGCCTTTAAAGGGGTTGTCCCGCGGCAGCAAGTGGGTCTATACACTTCTGTATGGCCATAATAATGCACTTTGTAATGTACATTGTGCATTAATTATGAGCCATACAGAAGTTATAAAAAGTTTTTCACTTACCTGCTCCGTTGCTAGCGTCCTCGTTTCCATGGAGCCGTCTAATTTTCGCCGTCTAATGGCCAAATTAGACGCGCTTGCGCAGTCCGGGTCTTCTTCTCTTCTCAATGGGGCTCCGTGTAGCTCCGCCCTGTCACGTGCCGATTCCAGCCAATCAGGAGGCTGGAATCGGCAATGGACCGCACAGAAGAGCTGCGGTCCACGGAGGAAGAAGATCCCGGCGGCCATCTTCAACCGGTAAGTATAGAAGTCACCGGAGCGCGGGGATTCAGGTAAGCGCTGTGCTGTTGTTTTTTTAAGTCCCTGCATCGGGGTTGTCTCGCGCCAAACGGGGGGGGGGGGGGGGGGGGGGGGTTGAAAAAAAAAAACCCGTTTCGGCGCGGGACAACCCCTTTAATCTTTTTTTCTTATTTTCAACAGTTTTTGCTGCACAGGATTACTGTGCTCAAATTATAGCACAGATCGTTACGGACACAATGATACCACACGTGCGTTTTTGTTTCTTACGTTTTTTCATATAAATAGGGGGTTGTGGGGTTTTTTTTCTATTTTTTAATGTTTTTCGTTTTACACTATTTATTTAGTTTTTTTACACTATTTAGGTCCTCAGGAACTTGATCCATTGCAGCTATGATCGCTGTGGTAAGGCATTGCAGGACTTCTGTCCTGCAATGCCTTATCGCTGGTTAAAGCGATCATAGGCAATGGCAAAGCAGGACGCCTGTAGCTAACGTCATGTTGCCATGGCAACTCGTCGGCTCTCCTCGATTAAATCGGGGGGGGGGATCCAATGACATCACAGGGAGTGAGCTCCCTCTGTGAACCCTTTATAAACCTCGATCTACAAAGATTGCAGCGTGTATGGGGTTAACAGCATGGGTCGCTGTCCCAATGCACCCCTACTATCAGTAATAGCTGGCGCCCGCTGCCGGATACCGCAGGATCTCTTCAGATCCCGCGAGTTCCATATGACGTAAGGTTACGTCATGTTGCCTTAAGTACCAGCCTGCAAAGATGTAACCTTAAGTCATGTGGCGAGAAGGGGTTAAAAGAGGTTATGCCAACATGCACAATCCCATTCAAAATGATGATTTCCTCAGGCTCAACTCTTGTCACCCCCATTAAAAGCTGGTAATGCGAGGGAAAGCTGCTGCTAGTGAGATATTTCCACTGTAGGGAAAATGTGGTATTACAGGATGGACTTTCACATGACTGGTTTGTTCCGGCCAGTGAACCTTGTCTTTTGACATTCATGAGCCTTAATATGAAGAGGGGATGCCATCTCGGCACAATGCTTTCATTCAATAAATTGAGCTAATTGATTTGTACGTAAGAATGTCCACATTTGTGTTTTTTATGTTTTTGTTTTTTTAATTTGCAGAAGACTTTCGCTTCCTCTGTACACATGACAAGGGCTTTGGCTGCAAAGGAAGCAGCTTCCATAGAGTTATCCCTCAATTCATGTGTCAGGGAGGTGACTTCACCAATCACAATGGCACAGGCGGAAAATCCATCTATGGACGGAAATTTGATGATGAGAACCTCATTCTAAAATACACAGGTGCAGGTGGGTAAGCTTATTTTGATAGATTTCACTAGCAGAGGTGTTTCCTAAATCATCACTTCAAGACCTTCATACTTATACCGCAGTTATCAAGACTATAATACGAAGTATCTAATAAAACTTAACCTTTATTAACAAACCATACAAATTTGTAATACTAAACACAAAGTCCCATAAACACTTAGGAGCCTAGTTACTTAAACTGTTGCCTTATACTCTGATCAAAGTAAACTATGAGCTGACTCGATGAGATAAATGTACTAAGAGGAACGTGCCTCTTAATATATTTGTGGCAATTGGCAGTACCTCCATGTGCCAGACTAACCCCCAAGCTAGTGTAGGTTTCAGCTACTCTGGTAGGCTATGGATGGCCATGCCTCCTAAAGCTAGACCACAACCACTTCTAAAAAAGTGCATCAAACCTAAAGCCCCTGAAAAGTCACAATTTTATATGTACCAACATTGCAACCTTTGTATTGCAGAAATTTGGCATACATAACTTAATAGACATGTCCCAATTTGTACAACATATGTCTCACTGTATATAGTCAATGATAAAGAAGAATTTTACCAAAATTGACTAGTAATGTCATTCAGGGTCACTTGCGGATCCTTCAGTCTGCAGCAATTGAAACACCCCTATACTAGGTCAGTATTTTAGGCGGTTTAGTTTTTCAATTCTAAGGTTCTGTCTTTGTACAGGGTTACTCTCTATGGCAAATTCTGGTCAAAATACAAATGGATCACAGTTCTTCATCACATGTGACAAGACAGACTGGCTTGATGGGAAACATGTTGTGTTTGGAGAGGTGATGGAGGGAATGGATGTTGTATGACAGATAGAAGTAAGTATTTGCAAACTTACCCCATGAATTCTCTTAAATGTATCTATAATTCAATGTTCTTAAATGGCAAAGATGGATGGAGCCCAATAAGAAACCTCTTCCCTTATTCAGAAGAAACTTTCTCTTTCTTGAAGGAGAGAAAAGGAAAAACAATCACTGCTGTGATAAGAAGTGCTTGATAATTCAAGCAGTCTAGTTTTCCACATAAACTCGGTCCTCTAACCATCAACAGAATCCAATTTATTCTATATTATATATTGTGTGTACAGGGTGCTTCACTTGAAGTGCAACCCAGTAACATTGTAATATTTGTGTTCGAAACAATGTCACGAGTGAACTCATCAGTCCTCACAGAGCATGTTGAAAGTGGCCACCGCTACCCTCCAAGCACTGCTGAACCCGGCACTCTGTAGTCAAGTGTGCTGCAACATGCCCACATCAATGGTGGCAATTTCATATCTAATGTTCTTCAGTGCAAGGTTTATTGACAAACCGTTAACCCTTTTGGTGGCCCACAGGGAAAAGTCTGCTGGGGTAGGGTCCAGTGATCTGTGGGACAACCCACCTTCGAGTTGATTCTGTCCCCCAAGAAAGAATGAACTTCCATCATGTTGTGGTTGGACATGTGACAAGTTGCCTCTCATTAATCCATTCAGATGGGTTGTCTATCCAGGGATTATTCCAATTGCTAGATTAGAGTCAGGGAGAAAATATTTTCCTCCAAATGGGGAAAATTGGCTTCTAACTCATTGTTTGTTTTTTTTCCCCTTCCTTCCTCTGGATCAACGTGTGTGTTTGTGTGAGAGAAGTAATAGGTGGAACCGAATGGAATGGAGTGTTTTTTTTGTAGATAGCTGTTGACGCGTTTAGACCCAACGGTTATCACTCAAAATATGGCTTTTGAGCAATAATCTTTGTGTCTAAATGGGCATTTACTGTAAGATAGTTTGGATAAATGAGACCCACCTACTTGGAAATGTGAACTGCACACCAGCAGTTGAACGATACACCCATGGCATGAGACAGAGCAAGGGTCATTAATAAACTCTAGACTCCTGAACATGGTTACAGTTCTACACAAATAAGTTGGAATAAGGGTTACGCTTCCAGTGAAACACCCTGTATAATATATGTGAGTGCATATAAGATAGTGTGTGTGTAAAATATATACATGCAGATGTAGCAAACAATCTGTACTGTGCATGTCTGACGGTGAGCTGACAGAGCCAGCCGGTTTAAGGCCTCATGTCCATGAGCACGCATAGAATCCGAGTGCAGAATCCCACAGCCATAAGGCTAAAAATGACATTTTCTCACCTATCCGGACGCGGCACAACTCTTTCATCATGGCCGGTTCTTCTTTCTTCTGCCCGGCGGATCTGTCCAAGAGTCTTTAAATCTCCTGCTGTCCTACAGGAAGCTGCAGAAAATAAAGTCTGCAGCGATTTTTATCCCGCTCGTGCGATCCGCACACTAGGATAAAATGACATCCGTAGGTATTTAATTACTTGCAGATGCCCACCTCATTAAAAGCAATAGGAGAACTCCACGGTCCTCTGCCATGGCTGTGACAACCAGACCGGAGGATTCCTGAAGTGATGCGAGGCTGTTTTCACAGGACCCGGGCCTTGGGCAGTTGGGAGGAATCACTGTCAGCTGAATGAGTGCTCGGCCCTGCAGCTACCTTAGGGTACGCATATGCTGCTACTAAGGTATATCTAATATTCTATTAGATTGGAAGCTCATAGCAGCAGAGTTTCTATTGTACATTAGATTGTAAGCTCTTAGGAACAGGTTGTATATGTCTATTTCTGTACAGCGTTAGCTCTTCTAAATCTATAATTAATGTATATATGCAGCAGGACAGATTAGATCCAGGGTGATAGCCGATTGCCACATCTGGTGTTGGCAGGAATTATATTGGAAGGGATTGCCTTTCTCTAGATCAAGGGTGTCAAATTCCTTTTCACCAAGGGCCACATCAGGCATATGGTGACCTTCAAAGGGCTGAATGGAAGACAGTATAGTAAGGGCCTGTTCACACAAGTGTATTTGCATACATAATATGCAGTGAATAGAAGCCATTGATTTCAATGAGTTCATTCACATGATGTATATTTTCACACAGTATGACATATTTTGTTGCGTACTACGCACCCCAATAGGCCATTGGAGTGAATGGGCCGCGCAAATACGTGGTGAATGCGCAGGAAACCTATGTATTCACTGCATATTTGCTGACCCTTTCAGTGAGCCCATCTGCGTTATTTTTTGTGTAACCAAATATTCAGACATAAGCGATTTTTGATTGCGCAAATACACAGCGTATTTGTGCGACAGAAATATGATTACGCCCATGTGAACGGGCCTTAATAGTGGTCGCAGTAGTAATAGTGACTCTCATAGTGGCTCCAGTAAAAATAGTGACCCCCACAGTGGCCCCAGTAGTAATGGCGCCCCCCACAGTGGCCTCAGTAGTAATAGCACCCCCCACAGTGGCCTCAGTAGTAATAGCGCCCCCCACAGTTGCCCCAGTAGTAAAAGGGACTCCCACAGTGGCCCCATTAGTTATAGCAACCCCCAAAGTAATAATTTTAACCCCCCATAGTAATATTAACCCCCCTTAGTAATAATATTATCACAGTCAGTAATATTAACCTCCACAGTAATATTAACCCCCATAGCACTATTAACCCCCCTCAGTAACAATAAACCCCCTCAGTAATAATATTATCCCCCTCAGTAATATTAACCCCAGTCAGAAATATAACCCCCCTCAGCATTAATAACCCCCCCTCAGTAATATAACCCCCCCCTATAGTAGTAATAGTTCCCCCCCTAACCCATATACTCGCCTCCTCCTTGCTGTCAGCGCTGCTTCCTTTCTGCTCGCCCTGAGCCCGGGCGCACACTGACATCAGTGTGTGCACCCAGAACCCTTCCTCCCTGAGTCCTCTCCTGTGGAACTGAAGAGCAGGGGACTCAGGGGAGGAGTATTCCGGCTGCACACTGACGTCAGTGTGTGCGCCGGGATCAACACTGCCAGCGTGATTACCAGCGAGGAGCTGCGGCACCCCAGCTGGTAATCAGTACAGTGGCGAGCAGCCGTCGGCAAACTGCGGGCCACATAAAATGAGACAGCGGGCCTTTTGTTTGACACAAGCTCTAGATCTTTGGGTCCGGTGCCTTTCATCTTAGGGCATTGGGGGACTGGTCAAAAGGACTGCAGCAAGTTTTGTGGTCTCCACTGGTCCTAACCTAAGAGTCGCTGGGATAAAATACATTTTAGTAATATAAAAATAACATGTAATATATGGAGCAGGTGAGGTCTGTATGTGGGAGTGTCATATGATGAGCTGAACCCCTCCTCTTTCATCACATGGAACTTGGCGACAATTATCGGGCTACTGCGAACGCTGGAGACACTTTGACGTTTGATGTGATGGACATTAGATAAGCCAATGACAATACGGGCATGTGGGGGAAAAATAACGTCCGTTATCAAGATCACAAAACCAAGACCACAATCGTACATGGATATTGGGGTGCAGGTGCTGGATGATGAGGATAAAGCAATACCAGATGACTGCCCTAAGTGTAAGATGCACCTATAGGCCTTAGTCAGACGGGCGGTTTTTCGCGCGATTTGCGGATCGCATGACGGATGCGCATCCGCAAATCGCGTGACCGGTGCGCGCAAGTCGCCCGAAAATCGCCCGAAAATCTGCTCCTAGCCGCGTTTCATTAGAAACAGGCCGGAGCTGTCCAGCGCATTGCATTCAATGGAGACGGCAATAGAGCCGCCTCCATTTAAAGCAATGCGCTGCGGGCGAGCCCGGGATGAATTGTCGGTAAGGGCTTAAATATATAAGCCCTTCCCTGCAATTCATCCTAAAATGTGTTAAAATAAAAAAAAAATTGTATACTCACCTTCTCCCGGCAGCCGGAGCTCCGTGCGGCCGTCCTGCAGTGGGTGTGAAGGGGGTGTGAGTCAGACCTGCCCCCTGATTGGCTCAGCGCTGAGCCAATCAGAGGCATGCCTCACTCACACCCATTCATGAATTCATGAATGGATGTGAGTCAGACCTGCCCCTGATTGGCTCAGCGCTGAGAGGCAGCAGTCACTCACCCATTCATGAATGGGTGTGTGAGTGAAACCGGCCTCTGATTGGTCAGGGCTGTGACCAATCAGAGGCAGATCATTCAGCAGGCGGGGATTTTAAAGCCCCGCCGGCTGAATAGTGCCGAGAAGCAGTTCAGGAGAACTGACAGCGGCCGCGGCTGGACTCCGGCTGCAGCGGAAAGGTGAGTATACAATTTTTTTTTTATTTTAACACATTTTAGGATGAATTGCAGGGAAGGGCTTATATATTTAACCCCTTCCCGACAATTCACCCCGCGCACGCCGGCAGCCCATTGCTTTCAATGGAGCGGCTGTATTGCCGCTCCATTGAATTCAATGGGCAAACATCGTTCTTCTCTGCCACAGCTGTTACAGCTGTAGCAGAGAAGAATGATTTGTCTTCTATATGTTCTCAATGGGGTCGGCGCTGCTGCCGCCGGCCCCATTGAGCGCATATACAGAAGAGAACAGGAATCGCAGATAGGTGCGATCTGCGATTTTTTTTATTTTTTTTTGTTCTATAATTTATCGGACGAGCGCATAAAAAGCGCTCATGTGTCCGATACCATTGTAAAGCAATGGTTTTAAAAAATCGCCGGGCGCATGCGCTAATCGCGGCTAAAAACGCCCGTCTGACTAAGGCCATAGGGTGTTGAATATTGGGGTACATCTCCGCTGTGGGATGGTGCTTTAATAACCATTGATGATATAGTTTGATATTGGGATACAGGCTTGGAAGTAAATAAATATTGAGGTTTTGAGAGGAATGCACAGTAATCCCTGGAGTGGGATGTTAGATGGCGGTGAAGTGGATGAAAAAGTCCAATAAATAGGAGGGTGCTGAATGTTGGGGTGCAGTGTGAAGTGTTGGGGCAATGCTGATAAATGCTGCAGTAATCTGTCCATATACTCTGCATAATGTCACCAGCAGCGGATTGTGGAGCAGCTACTTCTAACACCGGATATGTGAATTGTTCGTCTCAGTGCTCCAGTCTCACTATGATGATGCACATTTCCTTCTGCTGACCACCGTCTTCAAATTTGACCCACGATTGTGGCATCCGGTGAGCTTCTGACACATTATTACACAAAGATCAACCAGCAATACGTAGCCCTATCATGAATCCAGAATGTCTGCAGTATTTCCAAATCCAAAACAGAGTCAAAATCCGCAACATTGGTGCGAATTTTGATTTGAAATAAAACATATACTCATTATCAAAAGAAATTCCTCCCCTAGAAGATGTTCTTGGAATCAAATGAACCTTTCTCTGTGTGATTGCAACGATGATATCAAGAAGTGATTACGATATCAGACCAAAAGGAGAATTTACTGCAGAAAACCGAACACTTGAAGGGAGGCTCTAGTACCCTGCTGTACCGCTTCTAGCTTGGATGTAAGATGTGATACGGGCGGGCATGGAAGCTCTAGTACCCTGCTGTACCGCCTCTAGCGTGGATGTAAGATGTAATATAGGCGGGCATGGAGGCTCTAGTACCCTATTCTACCACCTCTAGCTTGGATGTAAGATGTGATACGGGCAGGCATGGAGGCTCTAGTACCCTGGTGGGTCACCTCTAGTTTGGATGTAAGATGTGATATAGGCGGGCATGGAGGCTCTAGTACCCCGAGGTACCGTCTCTAGCTTGGATACAAGAATACGGACGGGCATGGAAGCATACGGGTTCTGTATGGCAGCATATCGGTCCAGATTTGCTGTAACTGAGCCTCTAGATCATACAAACTCGTAGGCTGTCGAAGTTGGCGTCCCAGATGGTCCCATACATGTTCTATTGGTGATAAATTTTGTGCCCGGCGGGCCACGGAATTGTGGCAATATTGTGGAGGCGTTCCTGTGACACTTGTGTGCGATCGAGTATTATCCTGTTGGAAAATGCCTCTTGGAAGCCGCCATGAGAAGAACACACGTGGCTGCAGGATGTCCTGAACATATTGCTGAGCTCTCATTGTCCCTCGTGTCATTACTAGAGATGACTGTATATCATATTCGATGGCCCCCAGACCATCACACCATTGGCGACAGTGTGCAGCTCTACAGCAAAGGTAGAATTGAGGCGCTCACCCCTAGGTCTACAGACAGGAACACGGCGGCGTCGGTGCCCAAACTAAACTTGGATTTTTCGCTGAAGACAGCCCAGTTCCACTCCGTAGCAGTCCAGTTTAGCTGTGCACGACGCCACTGCAAACGGTGGGTGAGTGTCAAAGGCATAATGGGTGCCGTGACACCAAATCTCTTTCAGCCAAGTGGCCGGCAAATGTTTCGACAGAAGACACAGTGGCCTGTAACAATGGTGCCACCTGTCTGTGGATGGCAGACAATAATACGGTTGGAGCTGCTCATGCTTGTCGGGCAATCAAATGATCCTCCATACTGGTGGTCTATTAAGTGCCCTCATACATGCTCTGGTCCCAATGTCTCCTAACAGTCTGGTCAGCCCAGGTAATGGGCGATTTATACATAGAACCATCCAGGTTCTCGCATTCCAATAATACCTTCCCATTGAAACTCCGTTAACTGGGCAAAATCTCTTTGATTATAACGTAGAGGCGTCTAGTGGTCAACAAGCTCTACACAAGCGGAAAAAGAGGTCCAATACACACAAGTAGTCTCTGAGAGCCTTTCTATAGGCCAAGGGTGGAACTAATTTAAAGGAGATGTCTCGAGGAAGCAGTTAAATTTTTTTTTTGCCCAGTCCCCCCCATTAAGTACACATTACTAAGCCCCCCTGTAAATGACATTTCTAGCTGGTTCGTACTTACCGTTCCAGCGTTTCAGCAACTTATAAAAGTTTCCTCAAGATGGCCGCCGGCTCTTTCCCCGTCGCTCGCTGCAGCCCGACGTGCGCGCTCCCGAGACGCCGCCAGCTGTGTCTCCATGGCAACCGGACGCATCGCAGCCGCCGACCAGACGCCCCGCAGCCGGCGACCAGACGCCCACCGCCAGGCAGCAGGTAACCGGCGCTAGCCCCCGGCTCCCCAGCGCTAGACCCTCAGCCCAGGTGAAGGCCCCGGAGCCCAGCGCTAGTTCCCCCGGCCTAGCGGCAGCCCCCCCCGGCCTAGCGGCAGCCCCCCCCGGCCTAGCGACAGCCCCCCCATCGCAGCGGCAGCCCCACCCCGGCCTAGCGGCAGCCCCCCCCCCCGGCCTACCGCGCCCCCCCCCCCCCCCCCCCCCCCGGCCTAGCGCTAGTTCCCCCATCACAGCGGCAGCCCCCCCGGCGCAGCCCGGCGCAGCGGCAGCCCCCCCCGGCGGAGCCCGGCGCAGCGGCAGCCCCCCACCCCCCCGACAAATCACTTACCTGGGAGGCTTCTCGGGGCTGCTGGGCTGGGCTTCTCCGCTGGGCAGCTTCACTTTCTGCACCTTCCTCTAACAGAGGAAGGTACAGAATGGCCGCTGCAGCGCGCTCCCGAGCAGTGACAGCTCGTCTGCGCATGCGCAGAAGAGCTGTAGCGGGGAGCACACTGAAGCGGCTCGTGCTGAATGGAGAAGACCGGACTGCGCAAGCGCGTCTAAAAAAGCAAGCTGCCAGCGAATTTAGACGGAACCATGGAGACGAGGACGCTAGCAACGGAGCAGGTAAGTGGAATAACTTCTGTATGGCTCATATTTAATGCACAATGTACATTACAAAGTGCATTAATATGGCCATACGGAAGTGTATAACCCCACTTGGTTTCGCGAGACCACCCCTTTAAGGCCTCCTTCACATGGGCTACAAAATGCATGTATGTGAAGCCCATGGTGTCCATTGGGTTCTTTCACATGAGATGCTTTGTAGCCTGAAAGAACCCATTGGAAACCATGGACTTCACATACATGCGTTTTGTAGTGGCAATTTTGTAGCCCGTGTGAAAGAGGCCACAGCTGGCAGGACTGTTCATCTAATCATGCCACCACTATAATTATTTGCATATCTGCCGGAGATATAACTGCATGGCGGGTTTTGTAGTAAAACGACAACTAATTCTAGCTGCTTGATTTTTTTTTGACAAAGAGTGTATTATTTTTGCCGCACGGCTAACACCATTAGAAAAAGGATACATCGTACAAAAAGTGCACTTTTATTTCCAAGAAAAAAATGTTATAGAAAGCGATTAAAAATCCGTACATACCCCAAAATGGTGTCAATAGAAACTAGAGTCCCCCTTCACCCCCCCAAAAAAGAAAGCCTTTAAACAACCAACTTGATAGAAAAATGAAAAAGGGATGGTGTCAGAAGATGGTGACAGAAAAAATATATTTTATATATTCATTTTAAAAATAAACTAGATACATGTGATATTGTTGTAATCATTCTAACAAAATAAAGCCAACATTCCATTTTAGCTGCAGGTTGTTTACTGTAACCCCTTCCCTTCCAAAAAATGGCGGGGTTTTTTTTGCATTTCAGCCCACTTAGAAATTTTTAAAAGCTTTTCAGTACTTTATGGGGTACATTAAATGATGCCATTGAAACCTACAACTTGTCCGCAAAAAACAAGCCCTCAGATGGTTATGTTGCCGGACAAATAAATAAGTTATGGTTTTTTTTTAATGGGGAGAAAAACACAAAAGTGTAAAACCAAAAATTGGCCATTAAGAAAACCCTTTGAGGAAGGTCTCTTTACATATGGATGATAATCACTATCGTCCACATGTGCCAAAACGTAAGAACCTAGATGAGGAGGATATTGATGTCTATAGATGGCACAGCTATGTAGTGTATTAACTATGTTGGCTCATTGCCTCCCTCTAGTGTCTGCTTATTAAACTGCATTTGAAGGGATAATCCTACCCAACACATAATGTCATTGATGGCATATTATGTGATATCTGATGCTATGTGATATCCATGGATGTCTGCACCCCCCGGGTAACGGCCCAACTGCCTCTTTAGCTTTTTCCTTGCCATAATGCTGGTGAATACAGCTGCACTTCCTTTACAGCAAGGTGTGGGAATGGTAGGGGTCCCAACAGCGGACCCCTCACTAATCAGACAATGATGAGATATCCATCCGTGTGAACCTGCCTCCAGTTCTCTTACATGGCACTGTTAATGTGGGCACTCTGTGGCTGGCACTGTGCAGTGCCCTGATATTGTGAACGGGCCTGTTGTTGGGCTAGAACTGTTTACTGGCTAATAGTTTTTGCAGGGTCACTGTCAGGCACTGGTTATGGGGCTGCTCTTTGCGGGGACGTTATTTGGCGGACACTGTTCATGGGGAATGCTGACTGCCTACATTATAGAGGAATTCTGACACTGCTTATGGGGGCGCTCTGTCTAGCACTATTTGTGGGGACACTCTCCATCTGATACTATTTATGAGGGCACTCTGTGTAGCACTAGGGTGACATTCGCTATCTCGCACTATTTATTGGGTCGCTCTCTATGGGTCACTATAAGGCATTCCATCTGATACTATATATGGAGGCATTCTCTGTCTGGCACTATTTATGATGGTAGTCTGTCTGGCACAATGGGGGCACTCTCTATCTTATACTATTTATGTCACATTCATTACTGCCCTCTCATCTCCATGTGTGACACATTTATTAGGCTTTTGCTCTTGATCAATATGCGGATTTAGCTCTGTCAATGGGTAAAATCCGCGTACTGAATGTCTGACACGTTTTTGCATGGGTCCGCATGAAGAAGTAACATACGACTTCTATTCTTGAATGCACGTCACAAAAATTTGCTCGCAAATTTAGCCCACTGATGGCTACATCCACGTGTGGATTCACGGCAAAAACTGCAGCAGAATGGAATTCCAGGTGGAATCCACCTTGTGAACATATCCTTGTTGTCCCCCCATCTCCCCATGAGTCACATTCATTACTGTCCCCTCATCTCCCCATGTGTCACATTCATTACTGTCCCCTCATCTCCCCATGTGTCACATTCATTACTGTCCCCTCATCTCCCCATGTGTCACATTCATTACTGTCCCCTCATCTCCCAGTATGCCCCATTCATTACTAGGGTTGCCACCCTGCTGGTAAATGACCGGCCTGGACAGTAATTACATCTAGAGGCCGGTGTGGGGAATAATTTTTTACTGGCAATTTTAATTATGAGAAAAAATGATGTTATGGCGGGGTGGCAACTTGGACAAATGTTGGGAAAAAATAAGTAGCTAATTTTGTGCACAAATATAGCCAGCACTAAGACTTGTAACTTTTGGGATTTTTGAACCACACTCCACACTTTGAGAGAGGTAGGTGGGGGCACCTACTATATTTAGTAGAATTTACACCAGGGAACTTCCTCATAGCTGGTAAAGATTTCTTCTTCTGGCACATGAGCCATCCAAGACACATCTATTAAGTGGCATAAACCTCTTAACCCCTTAATGCCACAGGACACAAAGTTACATTCATGGTTACTGTTACTGGTCTTAATAAATCAGCCCCATAGTGTTTAAACATAGAAGAAAACGGTGTTCTGTCCCAGTCCAGCATGGAGAGGGTCCTGAAGCCGCTTGGGGAAGAGTTGGGAGGATCCCCCACCCTCATTCCATCCCAAGAATTACACCTGCTGCTCTGACTGACCAGGTGAGAAGAGCTGGCTCTTTCTATAGGAGTACTAGTGAGTGATTGCTGTAAGACTGGAGCAGACAAAAGGGGTAAGACCAGGGCATAGACTGCTGATGTGGCTGTGCTGCTAGTATGGCCCTGCTAGCACGGAGGAGTACTACTGAGTGATGCCTGTAAGACTGAAGCAGACAAGAGGGGTAAGAACGGGGCATAGACTGCTGATGGGGCTGTGCTGCTAGTATGACCCTGCTAGCATGGAGGAGTACTACTGAGTTATGGCTGTAAGACTGGAGCAGACAAGAGGGGTAAGACCACTGCAGAGATGTCTGATGGGGTTGTGCTGCTAGTATGGCCCTGCTAGCACAGAGGAGTACTAGTGAGTGATGGCTTTAAGACTGGAGCAGACAAGAGTGGTAAGACCAGTGCATAGACTGCTGATGGGTCTGTCCTGCTTGTATGACCCTGCTATGCAATACATTGTGTATGTGTAGCATTTTCATATGCATCCCTGCATGTCTGTGTGATACTCATAGACTCATAGAGTTGGAAGGGACCTCCCAGGTCATTGGGTCCAACTCCCTGCTCAGTGCAGGATTCACTAAATCATCCCAGACAGATATTTGTCCAGCCTTTGTTTGAACACTTCCATTGAAGGGAAACTTGCCACCTCCCGTGGTAACCTCTTCCACTCATTGATTCCCCTCACTGTCAGAAAGTTTTTTTCTAATATCTAATTTGTGTGTCCTCCCTTTCAGTTTTATCCCATTGCTTCTGGTCTTTCCTTGTGCAAATGAGAATAGGGCTGATACCTCTGCACTGTGGCAACCCTTCAGATAGTTGTAGAAGGCTATTAGGTCTCCTCTCAGCCTTCTTTTTTGCAAGTTAAACATTCCCAGATCCTTTAACTGTTCTTTATAGGACATGATTTGCAGACCGCTCACCATCCTGGTAACTCTTCTTTGGACTTGCTCCAGTTTGTCTATGTCTTTTTTAAAGTGGGGTGCCCAGAACTGGACACAGTATTCCAGATGAGGTCTGACCAAGGAAGAGTAGAGGGGGATAATTACCTCACATGATCTAGATTCTATGCTTCTCTTAATACATCCCAGAATTGTGTTTGCCTTTTTGACTGCTGCATCATATTGTTGACTCATGTTCAGTCTATGATCTATTCGTATACACAAGTCTCTTTCACATGTGCTGCTTAGCCCAATTCCTCCCATTCTGTATGTGCTTTTTTTCATTTTTATTGCCTAGATGTAGGACTTTGCATTTCTCCTTGTTAAATACCATTCCGTTAGTCGCCACCCACTGTTCAAGCTTTTCTAGATCTTTTTGAATACTCCCTCTCTTCCCTAGTGTTAGCTATCCCTCCTAGCTTTGTGTCATCAGAAAATTTGATCAGTTTCGCATCAATTCCCTCCTCCAGATCATTTATAAAAATGTTGAACAACACTGGGCCTAGGACAGAGCCTTGTGGTACCCCACTTGATACATTCTTCTACTTGGATGTGCAGCCATTTATGACCACTCTTTGAGTACAATCACTCAGCCAGTTGTGAATCCACCTAACAGTTGCCTTGTTAATCCCATATTTGGTCATTTTTTTCAATAAGTATAGTATGAGATACTTTGTCAAATGCTTTACTAAAGTCAAGATAAAAAATGATACGCGGGCATGTGCAGTGCCATACGCGGTCTGTGCCAGCTCTCTGGTCACAAGCAGAGGCGTAACTAGAAGCTCTTGGGCCCCGATGCAAAATCTATAACAGTGACCCCCTACTTACATGCGGTGTTTATAATACTTTGGTCTACTTATATGAGGGAGGGGCCTCTGTAGTTAAACTCGTGTTTTACACATAGCCCATGGGCCTGAGCCCTTAATAAATTTGGGGCATTTTGTGCCAAGGTTTGTAACAAATTCCAGTATTAGTAAATTCTTCCCCCATAACTTTACTTTTCTAGTGATATAGTAATTCAATCTGTGGCCAAGAGAGGGGGTAGGGTTAGCGGGATCCTCCCGCTAGCCCTGCCTTCTCTCTTTGCTAGACAAGAATCACTATGAGAATCCCTCTAGCCTCACCCTTCTCTCAGCTAAACCCTGAGAAAGCCCTTTAGCAGCGCCCCATATCTCTTCAAGATATGTCAGAGATCCCGTGTAGCTCCGCCCGCTCTCTCCCCTCGCTATGGGGGATTCCAAGACTGTTGTGCGATCTTCTCCTATTGATTTTAATGGGGCCCCGGCCCCATAAAAAACAATGGGTGATATTGCAAGTTTTTTTGTATCGCACGGAGGCTTGAGTAAATACAGCAAATGAGAAAGAAACCATTGAAAAACATTGGTTTCATAATCATGCATTTCCACTCACTAGAAAACCTATCGCCAGTGTGTAAGAGACCTTACTTTGGTCGCTCTGCTCCAAAAATGGGATAGACGGTTTGAACGGAGGTAATTACCAAAGCACTTATCTCCTACTACTTACCAGGCCAACTTTGTCACTTTTTTCAGACAACCAGAAGTGTTGCTTTTTATTTTGCATTTTAAATTCTACAGTAACGAGTGGCAATAATGTGTTACCTTTATTCTCAGTACAATTACAGTGATGCCAACTATGTAGAAGATTTTTCTTTATTCTTCTATTGCGCAATAACAGCATAGCTTGTCACTTAGTTTTTTTTGTTTTTTTTTTTACAGAAAACCTGTCTAGTCCCCACAGCGCCATAAACAAAGTTATGGTGCTGTTGAGACACGTGACAGGGAGCCAGATATAGTATTTTTTAGAAACTCTCACGATGCCCCCTCTGAAGACAATGCATGGCACGAAATTCCGATTCTTTTCCGAGTCCTGTGCATGCACACTCCCATACACGTCTGTTGGAGAGCACATGTATGAGACTCTTCACTGGATCATGGGGATCGGTGAGTATATATAATACATCGTCTGACTCGGTCACATCCCCTAATGGTGCACTAACTTTGTCTATGGTGCGGTGGGGACGTGACAGGTTCCATTTATATTCCTGCTCACAATGCAAAAAAATATATATTACATAGAAATAATGTATAGCCCCTTCTCCCAGGTTTGTGCAGCTGCAGTGTCACATCCGTCAGTCTTCTCTCTAATGCAGTGTGGACAGGCTGCAGTCGGCCTGTGTATGGAATGTCACAGGCAGATGGAGCCAATCAGATCTCAGCATTCGAGCACTGAGGTCTCTGATTGGCTGCCGTAGTCTGATTTTCTGTAAACGGGTTGAATGCAGACTGTCAACACAAACCCTATGCAGAGGGGAGTATTGGATCGGCATTTTACCAGTCAAAGAGGAGAACTGAGTGCTTAATACAGGGCTGTTTTTGTTAATCTCATTGAAGTAAATGGCGGCTAAGGAAACTGCACAGACCAACACTACACTGTTATCAAAAGTCTGGGAGTTAAGGAAGCAGCACAGTGCACGGTGTTAGGGCTTATTCAGACGTGCGTATATCGGTGGGGTTTTCACGCCCGGCTGATATACGCTGTTCCTCTCTGCAGGGGGAGGAAGTGGGCCAGGCCAGAAGCAGTGCACTGAGCTCTTGCCCCCTCTACGCCCCTCGCCACTATTTGCAATAGAAGGGGCAGGGTGGAATTTAGCTCCACCCCATCCCTCCCATTGCAAAGAGTGGCGAGGGAGCGGGAGCTCAGTGTACTGCTGGGCATGAAAACCTGGCTGATTTACGCACATCTGAATAAGCCCTTATGCTGTATCAGTAGCCTCTTTTTTCTTCAATAAGAGCTACAGAAAGAGTGCTGTGCTAATCTATACAATGGGTAGCCTTGCAGAATCTTGCATTGAGGCCTGCCAGAGGATATGTCCTCAATTCAGAGTCTAGAGGGCCCCTAGTTCAAATTAAGAACCAGGTCACAGACTACTACTGAAAGCGTGTGTAGGTAGATTTAACAACAACACACATTGCAGTAAAATAAAGGTCTTTATTTGACAGCTGAATTAGTGGTACAGTCACAAACTTGGAACAGTTTCAACTACTTTGACTATGCTTGCTTTACTATTAAACAACACTGTCTCTGTATGCAAGCTTTTGCAGGAACAAAGAGTCTTTTAAACCAGTGTTCCCCAACTCCAGTCCTCAGGGACCGCCAACAGGTCATGTTTTCAGGATTTCCTCAGTGTTGCACAGGTGATGTAATTATTGCCGGAGCCTCAGACATTGCCACAGCTGTTCTTGCCATAGGATATCCTGAAAACATGACCTGTTGGTGGTCCCTGAGGACTGGAGTTGGGGACCGCTGTCTTAAACTATGGAGCTGGTGGCGGCTTCTGTCTTGGGTGCAGCTGGTGGCGGCTTCTGTCTTGGGTGCAGCTGGTGGCGGCTTCTGTCTTGGGTGCAGCTGGTGGCGGCTTCTGTCTTGGGTGCAGCTGGTGGCGGCTTCTGTCTTGGGTGCAGCTGGTGGCGGCTTCTGTCTTGGGTGCAGCTGGTGGCGGCTTCTGTCTTGGGTGCAGCTGGTGGCGGCTTCTGTCTTGGGTGCAGCTGGTGGCGGCTTCTGTCTTGGGTGCAGCTGGTGGCGGCTTCTGTCTTGGGTGCAGCTGGTGGCGGCTTCTGTCTTGGGTGCAGCTGGTGGCGGCTTCTGTGTTGGGTGCAGCTGGGGGCGGCCTCTGTGTTGGGTGCAGCTGGGGGCGGCCTCTGTGTTGGATGGCGCTGGGGGCGGCCTCTGTGTTGGATGGCGCTGGGGGCGGCCTCTGTGTTGGATGGCGCTGGGGGCGGCCTCTAAAAAGAAAAAGAGAAAAGTGAGTATAGTACATAATTTTTTTAATATATGGGGTCCCACGTAGGGCCTCTCGGCCGGTCTGTCCCACGTAGGGCCTCTCGGCCGGTCTGTCCCACGTAGGGCCTCTCGGCCGGTCTGTCCCACGTAGGGCCTCTCGGCCGGTCTGTCCCACGTAGGGCCTCTCGGCCGGTCTGTCCCACGTAGGGCCTCTCGGCCGGTCTGTCCCACGTAGGGCCTCTCGGCCGGTCTGTCCCACGTAGGGCCTCTCGGCCGGTCTGTCCCACGTAGGGCCTCTCGGCCGGTCTGTCCCACGTAGGGCCTCTCGGCCGGTCTGTCCCACGTAGGGCCTCTCGGCCGGTCTGTCCCACGTAGGGCCTCTCGGCCGGTCTGTCCCACGTAGGGCCTCTCGGCCGGTCTGTCCCACGTAGGGCCTCTCGGCCGGTCTGTCCCACGTAGGGCCTCTCGGCCGGTCTGTCCCACGTAGGGCCTCTCGGCCGGTCTGTCCCACGTAGGGCCTCTCGGCCGGTCTGTCCCACGTAGGGCCTCTCGGCCGGTCTGTCCCACGTAGGGCCTCTCGGCCGGTCTGTCCCACGTAGGGCCTCTCGGCCGGTCTGTCCCACGTAGGGCCTCTCGGCCGGTCTGTCCCACGTAGGGCCTCTCGGCCGGTCTGTCCCACGTAGGGCCTCTCGGCCGGTCTGTCCCACGTAGGGCCTCTCGGCCGGTCTGTCCCACGTAGGGCCTCTCGGCCGGTCTGTCCCACGTAGGGCCTCTCGGCCGGTCTGTCCCACGTAGGGCCTCTCGGCCGGTCTGTCCCACGTAGGGCCTCTCGGCCGGTCTGTCCCACGTAGGGCCTCTCGGCCGGTCTGTCCCACGTAGGGCCTCTCGGCCGGTCTGTCCCACGTAGGGCCTCTCGGCCGGTCTGTCCCACGTAGGGCCTCTCGGCCGGTCTGTCCCACGTAGGGCCTCTCGGCCGGTCTGTCCCACGTAGGGCCTCTCGGCCGGTCTGTCCCACGTAGGGCCTCTCGGCCGGTCTGTCCCACGTAGGGCCTCTCGGCCGGTCTGTCCCACGTAGGGCCTCTCGGCCGGTCTGTCCCACGTAGGGCCTCTCGGCCGGTCTGTCCCACGTAGGGCCTCTCGGCCGGTCTGTCCCACGTAGGGCCTCTCGGCCGGTCTGTCCCACGTAGGGCCTCTCGGCCGGTCTGTCCCACGTAGGGCCTCTCGGCCGGTCTGTCCCACGTAGGGCCTCTCGGCCGGTCTGTCCCACGTAGGGCCTCTCGGCCGGTCTGTCCCACGTAGGGCCTCTCGGCCGGTCTGTCCCACGTAGGGCCTCTCGGCCGGTCTGTCCCACGTAGGGCCTCTCGGCCGGTCTGTCCCACGTAGGGCCTCTCGGCCGGTCTGTCCCACGTAGGGCCTCTCGGCCGGTCTGTCCCACGTAGGGCCTCTCGGCCGGTCTGTCCCACGTAGGGCCTCTCGGCCGGTCTGTCCCACGTAGGGCCTCTCGGCCGGTCTGTCCCACGTAGGGCCTCTCGGCCGGTCTGTCCCACGTAGGGCCTCTCGGCCGGTCTGTCCCACGTAGGGCCTCTCGGCCGGTCTGTCCCACGTAGGGCCTCTCGGCCGGTCTGTCCCACGTAGGGCCTCTCGGCCGGTCTGTCCCACGTAGGGCCTCTCGGCCGGTCTGTCCCACGTAGGGCCTCTCGGCCGGTCTGTCCCACGTAGGGCCTCTCGGCCGGTCTGTCCCACGTAGGGCCTCTCGGCCGGTCTGTCCCACGTAGGGCCTCTCGGCCGGTCTGTCCCACGTAGGGCCTCTCGGCCGGTCTGTCCCACGTAGGGCCTCTCGGCCGGTCTGTCCCACGTAGGGCCTCTCGGCCGGTCTGTCCCACGTAGGGCCTCTCGGCCGGTCTGTCCCACGTAGGGCCTCTCGGCCGGTCTGTCCCACGTAGGGCCTCTCGGCCGGTCTGTCCCACGTAGGGCCTCTCGGCCGGTCTGTCCCACGTAGGGCCTCTCGGCCGGTCTGTCCCACGTAGGGCCTCTCGGCCGGTCTGTCCCACGTAGGGCCTCTCGGCCGGTCTGTCCCACGTAGGGCCTCTCGGCCGGTCTGTCCCACGTAGGGCCTCTCGGCCGGTCTGTCCCACGTAGGGCCTCTCGGCCGGTCTGTCCCACGTAGGGCCTCTCGGCCGGTCTGTCCCACGTAGGGCCTCTCGGCCGGTCTGTCCCACGTAGGGCCTCTCGGCCGGTCTGTCCCACGTAGGGCCTCTCGGCCGGTCTGTCCCACGTAGGGCCTCTCGGCCGGTCTGTCCCACGTAGGGCCTCTCGGCCGGTCTGTCCCACGTAGGGCCTCTCGGCCGGTCTGTCCCACGTAGGGCCTCTCGGCCGGTCTGTCCCACGTAGGGCCTCTCGGCCGGTCTGTCCCACGTAGGGCCTCTCGGCCGGTCTGTCCCACGTAGGGCCTCTCGGCCGGTCTGTCCCACGTAGGGCCTCTCGGCCGGTCTGTCCCACGTAGGGCCTCTCGGCCGGTCTGTCCCACGTAGGGCCTCTCGGCCGGTCTGTCCCACGTAGGGCCTCTCGGCCGGTCTGTCCCACGTAGGGCCTCTCGGCCGGTCTGTCCCACGTAGGGCCTCTCGGCCGGTCTGTCCCACGTAGGGCCTCTCGGCCGGTCTGTCCCACGTAGGGCCTCTCGGCCGGTCTGTCCCACGTAGGGCCTCTCGGCCGGTCTGTCCCACGTAGGGCCTCTCGGCCGGTCTGTCCCACGTAGGGCCTCTCGGCCGGTCTGTCCCACGTAGGGCCTCTCGGCCGGTCTGTCCCACGTAGGGCCTCTCGGCCGGTCTGTCCCACGTAGGGCCTCTCGGCCGGTCTGTCCCACGTAGGGCCTCTCGGCCGGTCTGTCCCACGTAGGGCCTCTCGGCCGGTCTGTCCCACGTAGGGCCTCTCGGCCGGTCTGTCCCACGTAGGGCCTCTCGGCCGGTCTGTCCCACGTAGGGCCTCTCGGCCGGTCTGTCCCACGTAGGGCCTCTCGGCCGGTCTGTCCCACGTAGGGCCTCTCGGCCGGTCTGTCCCACGTAGGGCCTCTCGGCCGGTCTGTCCCACGTAGGGCCTCTCGGCCGGTCTGTCCCACGTAGGGCCTCTCGGCCGGTCTGTCCCACGTAGGGCCTCTCGGCCGGTCTGTCCCACGTAGGGCCTCTCGGCCGGTCTGTCCCACGTAGGGCCTCTCGGCCGGTCTGTCCCACGTAGGGCCTCTCGGCCGGTCTGTCCCACGTAGGGCCTCTCGGCCGGTCTGTCCCACGTAGGGCCTCTCGGCCGGTCTGTCCCACGTAGGGCCTCTCGGCCGGTCTGTCCCACGTAGGGCCTCTCGGCCGGTCTGTCCCACGTAGGGCCTCTCGGCCGGTCTGTCCCACGTAGGGCCTCTCGGCCGGTCTGTCCCACGTAGGGCCTCTCGGCCGGTCTGTCCCACGTAGGGCCTCTCGGCCGGTCTGTCCCACGTAGGGCCTCTCGGCCGGTCTGTCCCACGTAGGGCCTCTCGGCCGGTCTGTCCCACGTAGGGCCTCTCGGCCGGTCTGTCCCACGTAGGGCCTCTCGGCCGGTCTGTCCCACGTAGGGCCTCTCGGCCGGTCTGTCCCACGTAGGGCCTCTCGGCCGGTCTGTCCCACGTAGGGCCTCTCGGCCGGTCTGTCCCACGTAGGGCCTCTCGGCCGGTCTGTCCCACGTAGGGCCTCTCGGCCGGTCTGTCCCACGTAGGGCCTCTCGGCCGGTCTGTCCCACGTAGGGCCTCTCGGCCGGTCTGTCCCACGTAGGGCCTCTCGGCCGGTCTGTCCCACGTAGGGCCTCTCGGCCGGTCTGTCCCACGTAGGGCCTCTCGGCCGGTCTGTCCCACGTAGGGCCTCTCGGCCGGTCTGTCCCACGTAGGGCCTCTCGGCCGGTCTGTCCCACGTAGGGCCTCTCGGCCGGTCTGTCCCACGTAGGGCCTCTCGGCCGGTCTGTCCCACGTAGGGCCTCTCGGCCGGTCTGTCCCACGTAGGGCCTCTCGGCCGGTCTGTCCCACGTAGGGCCTCTCGGCCGGTCTGTCCCACGTAGGGCCTCTCTTTATGGAAAGATAAGTGGGTATTTTAGTTGTTTTTTGAAACAAATGAACGGCTTGTTCTGTATAGAGCAGGTGAGTGTACCATTTTCTACAGATAGTGAGGTAATGGCATGCTTCTCTGATTCCTCTTGGTTAACATCAACATTGTATGAAGTAAGTTTACGTCATGGCAGCATGCTACTTAATGCACCAGGACATAAACTTATATCTTGCGTTGCAACACCTGAGAACAATTAACATTAATCTTTGCTTTTAACCCCCTATAAGCCACTATCTATTTAGATCACGGTATGAATAGGGTTTACAGAGGGTGGGCGCTCTATTCGTGACATTATTGGCCCCCCGCAATGTAATTGCAGCCGGGTGATGAGTTGCTATGGCAACAGCATGCCAGATACTGGTGTCCCGTCTTGCCATTGCCTATGATCGCTATTACAATCAATAAGGCATTGCGTTACGGAAGTCCTACAATGCCTTTTAATAGCGATTATTCGCATTATGATTCAAATCCCCTACAGGAAAATGAAGGGGGAAAAAAATGAAACGTTTAACCCCTTGAGTGGCACGCCCGGAAATTTTCCGGGACGAGCTCCACTGCTCATAGTGACAGCCCGGAAATCTTCCGGGCTATGTATCACTATGGAAGCTGCAGAGCACAATGCCACAAGCTGTGACACTGTGCTCTGCCTGCACAGACCCACAAAGAAGAAAGCAAGGGCTTTGAAAAACCAGCAGAAGATATTGCCGGCATATCGGCAATGTCCTGCTTTGTTTACAGGTTGCCATAGAGACCATCGGCTTGTCAGAAGCAAGCCGATGGTCTCTGTGACAGGGAGAGCTTGGTGCTTGGCTATCAGAGGACAGCTAGGTACCAGCTCTTAAAGCAGAGATCAGAGAAAACCTCCGATCTCTGCTGTGTTAACCCTTTACATGCTGCAGTCTATGTGACTGCAGCATGTAAAGGGCTGTCACCATCAGACCCCCGGAATGTGATCAGGGGGTCCTGATGGGTCCCTGTGGAAGTCCCCTAAAGGGACAAAAAAAAAAAGTTAAAAAATTATTCAATGACATCATTGAATGGGTGTGATTGCTAACACACGTGCGCCTTCAGCCAATCACAGCCATTCAATGATGTCATTGAATAGTGTGATTGGCTCAAGCCACGTGTGTTTTAGCCAATCACAGCCATTCAATGCTGTCATTGAATGGCTGTAACTGGCTGACGGCGTGTGTATTAGCTTTCTGGAAGCGGGGATTTCAAGCCCCGCATTCAGAAAGCAATGCTGCGCCGGGGACGAGGAGCGAGCGACATCCTGCCGGAGCGCGACAGAACGCCGGGGGAGGTGAGTAATGATTTTTTTTTTTACCCTTTTTTTTTTGTATTACCGGCGCATAAGACGACCCCCGACTTCAGAGCAGATTTTTCGGGGTTCAAAAGTCGTCTTATACGCCGGTATATACGGTATTTTCTTTTTGCCTCCCAAAAACGCAATAGAAGTGATTAAAAAAGCAGTACCCCAAAATGGTAACCAATATTAACTACATCTTGTCACGCTAACAGCAAGCCCTCACAGAGGGATAGAAAAATAGCACCCAGTTTTTGTCAACTGTTCATGAATTTATGGACGGTTGGCAGCCCTGAATTTGGGTGACTTGACAGGTTTGTTGTAACCGGGCACATTATTCTGCATACCATATGGAATGGACAAGTACATAAAGCGCTTCTTATACATACAGCGCCATAAACTTTAGACAGGAAAGAAATGTTCATTTTGGCAGCTTACCTTATTTGTGGCTGTTTTCTACTTCGGACTTCTTCCATTCAAATACTGTGTAGGTATGTACAATATATGAACAACCTGCAACACTTACATGACGTAATGTCTGTAGTGCTGTGATCCTTTCTACTGTGTCACAGCAATTATATTTATTTATTGTCTAGATATATGTGAGAGGTTTTTAACTTTTCAATATATTTTATTTTAAAAATGTTATTAAACACTTTTTAGTCCCATTAGGGGACTGGAACATGCGATTGCTGACAGAAAACACTGCAATACTTATATATATTACACCTTTTCACTGTTGAGACTTAAAAGGCCTTAATATACACTAGTCCCAGTAGCATTAACTAGGCCTTGGGTTAGGCCGCCTGCAGACGAGCGGGTCGGATCCGGCAGCGAGAAATCTCGCCGCGCGATCCGACCCCAGAGCCTGCAGGGACGAGCGCGTACTCACCCGCGCCTGGCGGCCCCGGCTCTTTGATGTGCCGGCTGCCGCGCAGCCGGCGCATGCGCAGACCGGAGCCGGCGGCCAGGTGAGTGCGTGCCCCGCAGAAAATTAGAACATGCCGCGGTTTGTTTGCCGCGCGAGATTTCGCGCGGCCAAACCGCGGCCGTCTGCATAGGAGTGCGTATTGTAATGCACTCCTATGCAGACTTTCAGCGGCGGAAATCCCGCGGGAAATCCCGCGGCGGGATTTCCGCTCGTCTGCAGGCGGCCTTACCATAGTAACCCATAGCCACCCTACAGTTGTGTTGCTGGGGAGGGATGGAGGGATTCCCTCTAACGGCTTAGATGCCACGTTCATCATTGAGTGTGAAATAAGTTAAGCAGCTGGCATCTGATCCCTGAAGGTGGATGTCTGCTATGTAACACATTGGGCACCCTCCGTGCTTGGAGCGGGCTTGGCTCCCAAACATGTACAACCTTTATTATGAAGGGGTTAATGAAATAACCAGCATTTTAGTTGTGTAATTTCCAGAGATGTAATTTCTACCAATATCTATAATAAAGCCCCAATGACCCGTATGTCATCACTACAAGCGCTTCAGTCATTGAGGAATAACGATCACTACTTACACCTACATATTAGTCTATTGTGGACTGACTGCTCCTTATAGAACCGTTTCCTTAGATAAACATGAAATAGATAAGGGTCCTCAATGAATACCATATAGGCCAAATAACTCAGTAGGAAATCGTTACTTGTGTATCGGCCCATTTGAGGAAAATACAGCAATGTCATATTTCTATATTAAAGGGTTTTCTGGTTCGGTGACGGTTTTCATGTTTCCTCTTTCTGTTCTCTGGATAGGTGATACCTGATAGATCGGTGAGGGTCCGACTGCCGGCATCCCCACCAATCACCACAATGGTAGTGCTGAAGTTGGCAGAATTAATTGAGCGTTGGCTGTACATACACACTGCTGCTCCATTTATTGCAGTAGGACTGCTAAAGGTGGCCATTTGAACGTCTTTAAAGCCATTATTCTGATGATCAATGGGAGGGGGTTCCCAGCAGTAGGACCCCCACTGATCGATCGATTTTCAAAAAATGTCACCGAATTGGAAAACCCTTTTAACTTTATTATTTCAAGTCTCAATGGCTATTCAGTGTGTGTGTATACATATATTATTGTTCTGTATATAATAGTCACACCAATATACTACAAGTAGAATTAGGCCGCCTGCACACGGCCGTGAAGGGCTTCGCCGCGGAATATTCCACGGCGAAGCCCGTCATGGCGCCCCCCAGAGACCCCATACTTATCAGCGAATCTGGTGTTCTGGGTCCCGCATGACGCTTCGGCGTGACGAGCACGCATCGTCATGTGACACGCCGGCCATGTCATATGACGCGCGGCGGCGATGGGCGGAGAGGCGATTTCACGCTATCTTCCGCTGTGCTACAGCGGAAGATAGTGTGAGCGGAAGGCTTCCATTGACTGCAATGGAAGCCGGCCGCGTGTACACCTGCGGCAAATAGAGCATGCCGCGGGTGAGGACGGGAGATTTCACGGTGCGGAATTCCGCACCATGAGCATTGAGCTATTAGGTTCAATAGAACCTAATAGCTGCGGGCAACGCGGTGGATTTTTGCCGCATATTATGTGGCGGAAATCTGTCCGTGGGAAGGAGGCCTAATCGTCCAAATCCTCCTGGAGCATTAGGGTATATCACATGGGACAAGAATGATTTTCGGTGTGGACTTTGCGCAAGGTGAATCAGCAGCATTTACAATATAAGCCATGGGGATGAGAGTTTAGCAAATCTCCCCCGCAGAGTGCAGACGATCTCCCCGAGGGATACGCTGTGGACTTTATATCCGCAGCAGGTTAACTATGTGCTGCAGATTTCACCTTTTTGAATCCAAAGTGTGAAATCTGCGGCAAGTCCACCCAAAATGCAAGACAAAATCTATAACATTAAACTGTGAATTAAATGACTGCTAATCTTTGTGTGACTTGGTTGCTTACGGCTCCAGGTGACCCCCTCGCTGGCGCTCCTTGAGGCTGACGCTGCGGCCGGCACTGGCTTCCCCGCGGACAGCTGCAGATCACTGGTCCTATCAGGTAATAATCCAGTCCTTAATGTCTGTTCCTTCTGTCCTCCAATCCAACGTATTGGGCCCCTAGTTGGGTCTCCGCTGCGCTCTTTGTCTGCCTGGTCTTTGCTACAGGATAGATCTCCTTGGACTATGACTTTCTGTTGCCTCTTCTTTCTTCTTCATCTGCCACTGTCACCATTTCTCCTCTTCTGGCTTCTCCAGCTGTTCCTGGCAAAATCCAATCCAGTAGGGTTAGCTTCTTGTCAGCAGCAGCAACAGTTCTCATCTGGCTTCAAGATGGCGTCTGACTGACCAACTGCCACTTTTTCTTCTGGAAGCTCCGCCCACTTCAAGCTCCGCCCACTTCACTGCACTACACAGAGGATAACTGTTATGTCTTGTCTCACAAGAGCTAAATTAAAGGGCCCATGTCGCTCCATTACAATATATATATATATATGAATGTAAATGATGATAGTGCAAGGACTGATTATCACTGGTTAAGCTTGTACAATGCATGTATGTTATAAAACAGTATGTTTTATTTCTGGGTTTTCAGTGTTTTTTTCCTTGCATCTCATAAGTTAAAAACTCCCCACAGTGAGATCTCAGCTTTAGGGCTCATTCATACGGGCGCATGCTATTTTGGTCTGTGTGTAATTTGTGCTTTTTTTCACTTGTGCAAAAAAAAGGCCCAACTGATGTCCGCTCTTCTTCACACGGTCTTCTGGCATAAATGCAGTGAATATGCATTTGACAGCCGTAGGATAGTTTTTTTTATGCATCTATAGATTTGAATGTGCAATTTTGGTGTGTAAATATGGAATAAAATAAGACATGCTGAAAAACACCGCACACATGAATACACCAATGCAAATCAATGGTGTTGTAGGTTGTCCGTATTCTGTCCATTAAATATATGAGGTTTCAAGCTGGGTTTACACATTCTGGTTAAAAAAACGTAACCGCTGCGCAGTTGTTTGGGGTTTTCAATTGATAGTTAATGACTGTGTGATTTAGTAAATAAATTACTGTAATATCGGGAAGAGGTGGGGCGTTAACCACCGACATGGAGAAACATCTCTGAGAGGAGTTCCCAAATTCAATATCCTGGCCTTCTGTTGGCATCCGCTGCCTCTTATCATCCAGTACTTACTGTTGCTGCCCTGGATCAGCCTCGCCCTCGATCTGTGGTGGAGCTTCAAGGACCAGCTGCCCATATCTCGCACTGCGGTCCAATACGGCTTAGCCACATGTCAGCTAAATGACTGTGTATATGTGTATATACATATATATATTATCTATCTATATATAGATGCATATATAGCGATATAGTTAGTTATCTGTGGCAAAAAAAAAAAATGCATACCGTACGTTTAACTTCTTAGGCCAAGTCGATGATTATTATCATCCAAGCAGTTATTTTCCTGTTACTATAGCAATTATACTCTTGTATATAGGAGACAGTATTCTAGTAGTTATATTATTGTATATAGGAGACAGTATTCTAGTAGTTATATTATTGTATATAGGAGACAATATTCTTGTAGTTATATTCTTTTACATAGGAGACAGCATTATAGTAGTTATATTCCTGTACATAGATGGCAGTGTTCTAGTAATTATATCTTTGTACATAGTAGACCATATTCTAGTAGCTGCATTCTTCTACATAGGGGACAATATTCTAGTAGTTATATTCTTGTACATAGAGAACAGTATCCTAGTAGTTATATACTTGTACATAGGAGACAGTATTATAGTAGTTATATTCTTGTACATAGGAGACAGTATCCTAGTAGTTATAGTCTTGTGCATAAGAGACAGTATACTAGTAAATATATTCCTGCTAATAGGTGAAAGTATAGTAGTAGTTATATTCTTGTACATAGCGGGCAGTATTATATTAGTTATATTCTTGTATGTAACAGACAGTATTCTAGTAGTTATATTCTTGTACTTAGGAGACAGTATTCTAGTAGTTATATTCTTGTACATAGGGGACAGTATTCTAGTAGTTATATTCTTGTACACAGGGGGGGAACAGTATTCTAGTAGTAATATTCTTGTACATAGGAGACATTAGTAAAGTAGTTATATTTTTGTACATAAGGGGCAGTTCTATAGTAGTTATATTCTTCTACGTAGTTATATTTTAGTAGTTATATTCTTGTACATAGGGGGCAGTATTATATTAGTTATATTCTTGTATGTAACAGACAGTATTCTAGTAGTTATATTATTTTATATAGGGGGCAGTATTCTAGTAATAAAATCTTTGTACATAGTAGTCCGTATTCTAGTACTTATATTCTTGTACATGAGACAGTATTATAGTAGTTGCATTCTTGTACATACGGGGCAGTACTGTAACAGTTATATTCTTGTACATAGGGGACAGTATTATAGTAGTTATATTCCTGTACTTAGTGGGCAGTACTATAGTAGTTAGATTCTTGGGTACTGGTGTATCTTGTCTCCACCACGAAAATGGGTGTAGACCAGGGATTGTGCTGTGGAAGGTATAGGGAACACCTACAGCTGCTGATTGGCTTGGCTCCTGTCTCTGCTGTGCTATGCCTCCTTTTCAGCTTCAAGCGGCTTCACCACTGGGCTCCTTGCAATGCCCCCAGCTGTGACATCATGGGATGGCTTCGCCTGTGTTCAGTGGGAGCAGCATCAGCACCGTAGAGGGGAAGGGGTATGGAGTGGCGTAATAAATACCTTATTTGACAGCAGCACTCCACAATGCCCCTGAAATAAAGGGGGTGCGAGATAACTGACCACTGTATGCAGGCAGTCAGCTGTGAGGTAACCACTGCTTGGTATCTGTCAGCTGTGAGATAACTGGCCACTGTATGCAGGCAGTCAGCTGTGAGGTAACCACTGTATGCAGACTGTCGGCTGTGGGGTAACTGGAGGATGAGGCTGTGATGACCGGAGGAACAGAGATGGTTATTAATGGTTACCGGGACGCTGGTGTTTCCTCAGTGTAACTAGTTAGGTGGTTGTTAGACATCCTTGGGGCGCCTCACTACCTCGGTGTAACTGGTCAGGTGGTTGTTAGACATCCTTGGGGCCCCTCACTACCTCGGTGTAACTAGTGAGGTGGTTGTTAGACATCCTTGGGGCGCCTCACTACCTCGGTGTAACTGGTCAGGTGGTTGTTAGACATCCTTGGGGCGCCTCAGTACCTCGGTGTAACTAGTTAGGTGGTGGTTAGACATCCTTGGGGCCCCTCACTACCTCGGTGTAACTAGTGAGGTGGTTGTTAGACATCCTTGGGGCGCCTCACTACCTCGGTGTAACTAGTTAGGTGGTTTATAGACATCCTTGGGGCACCTCACTACCTCGGTGTAACTAGTGAGGTGGTTGTTAGACATCCTTGGGGCGCCTCACTACCTCGGTGTAACTAGTTAGGTGGTGGTTAGACATCCTTGGGGCCCCTCACTACCTCGGTGTAACTAGTGAGGTGGTTGTTAGACATCCTTGGGGCGCCTCACTACCTCGGTGTAACTAGTTAGGTGGTTTATAGACATCCTTGGGGCGCCTCACTACCTCGGTGTAACTAGTTAGGTGGTTGTTAGACATCCTTGGGGCGCCTCACTACCTCGGTGTGACTAGTTAGGTGGCTGTTAGACATCCTTGGGGCGCCTCACTACCTGGATGTGTGTTTACATTTATGGGATCGAGGTAATGGAGAGCTGTGGGTACTGCCATGAGGGCTCATATTGTGCCGCTCTCATCCATTTATGGTTGTTTTAGTCAGAAATCAGTACAAATTCCTTGCATCCAGGAAATACAGTTTCCTGCAATAGGGCAAGACTCCAGTGAGCCTCTCATATTGGAAGTAGGCCCGGCTCAATAAAGAAGGATCCCGGTACGGCTTATATGTGCATGAGTTAAAGGGACCCGGCTGTGAAGGGGTTAATAAGTTAATTTCAGCTGTTTATGATCCTGAGGTAGTTAAATTGCTAATCACATAGATGAGGGCAGAGTTGCCGGTCATTTTGATACCCCCCTTTTTTCAATTTGAGGTTGTCCCCTTTAAGGGTGATACCACAGAAGGAGTCTATCTCCTCTCAGTGATTTATCATCTATCTTACCCCAAGCAGTCTTCTCTGAATGCTGAGGCGCTCCTGAGCTGCTGGCATTAAGATATGCATCATGTGACTACATTGGCTTTGATATGGCACTTCGGTCATGTGATGCAGTATTCGGATAACTTCTTATTGGTTGGGGTTTTAATCCTTTGGTTTCCGGTTTGGCGTTACCGATGGGATCTAAGGCATCCTACTATTATTTAGGACTATCCTTATTTTTAGAGTAGGTGGGAGGAAGGAATCTCCGGATGTTGGTGTAATACACTACTTAGATGATTGTTGTTTATGGGTAATGAGGGGTGCACAAGTTTTAGAGGGCATGTGGTCAGGATGGAGGATTTTGGGGGTGCTGCTGGCGAACGGAAAAAATCCCATGGCCATGTACTCGGTTGGAATTTTTAGGTATTCAATTGATAGCATTGTGATGGTTGTTCTAATTGCCAATGTCAGGGGTGTATAGTTTATGGGTTTAATTAGTCAGACATTACGTATGAAGGACGATTACATGGAGGGAGTTGCAGCCATTAGCAGGTCGGTCCTGTTTGGCTTCACAGGTGATTATTATTGGTCCAGGTATTCCTGCAAGTTATGTGTGGTGATGTGCGACTGGAAGGCCCATACATCGCATGCGCAGATATCAAGGGAGCTAAAGCAGGATCTAGTGGTATGGTTGGTATCTGTGACTTTAATGGTCAGTCAGCTTGGTGATGGGAGTTTGTGGAAGCGGAGGAGTTATCATTAGTGGATAATGGTTATGGAGTGATTGTTGGTAAGAGCCGGTCGGCAGGAGTTAGTTCGTATACTAATCAGATTATGTCTAACATATAACCTCTTATTGAGGGTTAGAGATGGTCAGTGTGAGATTAATGCGGCTGCTATTTCATAGTCTTGTTTGCTGATGCAGCAATTCAGGGAAGAAGAGTCCAACATTTAGGATGCAGCTCATATAGCTCAGTTTGGAAGGTATTGTTGGGTATGGCTTTCTTTCAAAGATGGTATAATGTGGTACCTATTAATTCTGTTTTTCAGGTAGAGCGATTGATCAGGGGCTGTAGGGCAGTAGCGTATGCCGCTGATCAGGGGCTGCAAGGCAGTAGTGTACGCCACTGATCAGGGGCTGTAAGGCAGTAGTGTACGCCGCTGATCAGGGGCTGTAAGGCAGTAGTGTACGCCGCTGATCAGGGGCTGTAAGGCAGTAGTGTACGCGCTGATCAGGGGCTGTAAGGCAGGGCAGTAGTGTACGCCCCTGATCAGCGGCTGTAAGGCAGTAGTGTACGCCGCTGATCAGGGGCTGTAAGGCAGGGCAGTAGTGTACGCCGCTGATCAGGGGCTGTAAGGCAGTAGTGTACGCCGCTCATCAGGGGCTGTAAGGCAGTAGTGTACGCCGCTGATCAGGGGTTGTAAGGCAGTAGTGTACGCCGCTGATCAGGGGCTGTAAGGCAGTAGTGTACGCCGCTGATCAGGGGTTGTAAGGCAGTAGTGTACGCCGCTGATCAGGGGCTGTAAGGCAGTAGTGTACGCCGCTGATCAGGGGCTGTAAGGCAGGGCAGTAGTGTACGCCGCTGATCAGGGGCTGTAAGGCAGTAGTGTACGCCGCTGATCAGGGGCTGTAAGGCAGGGCAGTAGTGTACGCCGCTGATCAGGGGCTGTAAGGCAGTAGTGTATGCCGCTCATCAGGGGCTGTAAGGCAGTAGTGTACGCCGCTGATCAGGGGTTGTAAGGCAGTAGTGTACGCCGCTGATCAGGGGCTGTAAGGCAGTAGTGTACGCCGCTCATCAGGGGCTGTAAGGCAGTAGTGTACGCCGCTGATCAGGGGTTGTAAGGCAGTAGTGTACGCCGCTGATCAGGGGCTGTAAGGCAGTAGTGTATGCCGCTGATCAACGCTCTGCTATCACATTTAGCTTACTAGGGAAGTTGGTAAAAGTTGCAGTTAATAAAAATTAAAAAAAAACTCAATGTAAATAGTGTCCACGCAGCTATACATGGCAAAAGTAAGATCTTATGGAGCAATTAGTAGAAGACCCTGTATTGTTTTCGGGAAGACGGGGATGATGGAGAATCATTATCTTTTAATCTTTAGCTTTTAATGTATAATGGTGCTTAAAAACTGTTTACAGGTGCGGTTTTATTGAAGAAAAAGGTAGACAGATGGGGTTCATCTCGGTGTAAGTTGTACATGTGCCTGAATAATATGGTGTACTAATTCTTCTTTCATTCTAGGAATTAAGAAAAGTATTGTGTGGATTGTTGGACACTCCTTTGTGTACTGGGCTTGGAGAAGGGCGGCGGATCACTGCTATTCCGAAAATTTGGGATTGTACAGATCACAGTTTGCGGTAATAGATGTATGAGGTGGAGTGGATTAATGGCTGAACTGATCTATAAAGAGTCACATGGGCTTAGAAAGTCACGTGGGCCCTGTCCAGATGTTTTAATTTTACACTTAGGGGGTTAATGACATAGAAGAGAACACATTGATGTGGCGTGGGACATTGAAAGGGAGATGTGGAGCATTGAAACTAGGTTCCGGATACAGTGATAGTTTTTTTTTTTCCAGATTATAGCGAGAGAATTTGGAGAAGGGTAACCCGATGGTAGAGAGCTCATGCCAGGAGTGGATTTTTTTTCTTTTTATATATACTGATTTGGAAGGTTTTGGTCTAGGCCTTCCATAGGAATGATCTAGTATACTTGTCAGAGATTGAGTTGGATATTTTTAACATGGATTTGTGTAGATGACTGAGGAGGGCTGCGGGTGTTGAGGGGGCCATGTCATTAGTGGATGCCATGGCCTGGTGGGGGATTGTCGCCCCGCATTTAGGCGGGTGGGCAGGTAAACTTGGGGAGAGTTTGGTGGTGGTAAACTCGTGTCTGTAAGACAGAGTTTACATGAACTGTTATGGTTATTGATTCGTTAAAGGGGGTTGTCCCGAGGCAGCAAGTGGGTCTATACACTTCTGTATGGCCATATTAATGCACTTTGTAATGTACATTGTGCATTAATTATGAGCCATACAGAAGTTATAAAAAGTTTTTTTACTTACCCTGCTCCGTTGCTGGCGTCCTCGTCTCCATGGTGCCGACTAATTTTTGGCCTCCGATGGCCAAATTAGCCGCGCTTGCGCCAGTTCCGGGTCTTCAGCAGTCTTCTATGGAGCCGCTCGTGGCCAGAGAGTGGCTCCGTGTAGCTCCGCCCCCGTCACGTGCCGATTCCAGCCCAATCAGGAGGCTGGAATCGGCAGTGGACCGCACAGAAGAGCTGCGGTCCACGAAGACAGAGGATCCCGGCGGCCATCTTCAGCCGGTAAGTATTGAAGTCACCGGAGAGCGCGGGGATTAAGGTAAGCGCTCCGGTAAACTTTCTTTACTTTCCCTGCATCGGGGTTGTCTCGCGCCGAATGGGGAGGGGTGGGGGGGGGGGTTGAAAAGAAAAAAAAAAACCCGTTTTCGGCGCGGGACAGACACCCTTTAATAAACCTTGGGTCTGTAAAACAGAGTTTACAGCAAGTAACTCTCCCTCCCCCCTCCCCCCCCCCCTCCCCCCCCCTGCTCCCCGCTGACGACTCACCTGTCAGCTGCGGCGCGGCTCCCGAATCTTCAGGGACGAGCAGGGGAGATACTCGGCTAAAGCACATTACTCGAGCGAGTAGTGCTTTAGCGAGTATACTCCGCTCATCCCTAGTTAGCATACATCACACACAAAAATATTAGATGCCACAGTGGGAAAGTGCAAGGACTGTGTGTATGGGGTAATAACCAGATCACAGTAACCAGTAAACAAATATGAAGTAATATGAAGAAAGTTAAGGCTGGGTTCACACAGGGCGGATTTGTTGCAGTTTTGATGAGCTTTTTACCGTAGCAGTTTTGCCGCAGAAGAACTGCTTCTGCGTCAAAACCGCTTCAAAGGTTAATTTTGGCTCACGGATTTTCTCGCGGAAAAATCCGCAAGCGTTTTTTTCTGCAGCGTTTTTGCTTTTTGCCGCGGATTTTGCTGCGTCCATAAAGGTCAATGGACAAAAAAGCGCTGCGGAAAAGACAGAAGAATGGACGTGCTGCATCTTTGAAAACCACACCGCAGTTGCATTTCCGCACTGCGGCTGTGCGGAAAAAATCCATCCTGTGAGAACAGCTTTTTGCCAAAACTCATTTGTGCTGCATTGCACTACAAACGCAGCGGTTTTGCCGCAGTGTGGATATGCAACGGCAATCCGCGGTAAAACCACAGCAAATCTGCCCTATGTGAACCCAGCCTAATACTTAAAGGGGATCCCCTTACTGCTGGACTTCCTAGCTTAAAAGTGGATCTTTCATGACTTCTATGCTTACCCTATCTCAGGTCAGTATAGGAAAGAGTGGGAGATCCTGAACTCGGGGAAATCTAGAGTTCTATGGTTTTGTTCAATTTTTTTTCTAAGCCATTGCTTAAATGCTGGCAGGACTTGTATAGAGAGCCTGTGAGTGCTGCTTTCCCTGCCCACACACAGTGATTGATTGCTCTTCTTGTATAAGGCCCCATTTACAGGCAACGATTATCACTAAATATTTGATCAAACAATGTCTTTTGAGGGATAACTGTTGTGTGTAAATGCTACCATTGTTTGCTTTTCTGCCGAACAATGATTTTTAGTTGAGCTTAAAATCCATCGTTCGCCGGATAGCTGATAGCAGGGACTGCACGCTGTGATTCTCCCTGGGACCACTGTTAACATTGTGTTCAGCTGCAGTGCTGCAGGAAAACATAGGGGCTGTATGCAGAGAACAGACCACCTGTTGTTCTCTATATACAGCTCAGGGAGGCTCATTTACTTGCAAACGAAGGTAATAAGTGCCCATTAGCAGCTTATGTAAAATGATCGCTTAAAACTGTCAATCATCCTATCTTTTGAATGAATTTTGAGCGATCATATTTGCGTGTAAATGGGTCTTAAGTCTGTATATAGCCATTTCTGTCAGTCACCCTGCATGGGCAGTTGAAGTAGAACTCTCAACCTCTCATTGAGTCTTGACAGTATCTCAAAATTGTTTTACATAAAAATACTGAATCCGATCATAAACTGTAAATCTCTATAAGCTCAGCCTTTCCCCCTCTGTCTTATTCTGCCCTAATATTTAAAGCCCTTCCCTGAAAAACATTTCAGGGGTGATGGCAGCAGGATCCTCCACCACAGCTGTCATGTGTGACAGCTGCGGTAGGGAATCCTTTATTCTCCGCAGGGATTCAGAATTCCCCTGCTGCATCTGTCACAGCAGCAGATGTGTTCTGCATCTGCGTGGGACAAGGCAGCGGCAGAGAGGTAAATTTTTTTTTTTTTTTTTACACTAATATTTTTGTTTTTCAGGGAAGGGCTTATATGTAAAGCCCTTCCCTGAAAAACATTTCAGGGGTGCCGGTAGACTATTGTTTTCAATGGAGCCGCCGGCAGCAACCGCGGCTCCATTGAAATCAAGTCAGGCAGCTACTGAGCATCGATCACCCTGAAAAATGCTCGGGTCTCTCATTGACTTCAATGGTGTTCGTTACTCGAAACGAGCTCTTGAGCGTTACAAAAAGCTCGGTTTGAGTAACGAGCACCCGAGCATTTTGGTGCTCGCTCATCTCTAATCGTATCCATGAGGGGAGATGAAATTGCATAACTAAAGTCCCCTGGTTTGTCCCACAATAGGATCTTTATCTGCGGACCTTACCCCGGCTTCGGAACATGCGCCCATCAGCAAAATAGCAGACACATGTGCAAAAGTCGAGGATTGCCCAGAAAATGAAAAAGCTTCCTGTTCCTGGCTACCGAAGGTAGCTGAGAGCTTGGAGATGTCACGGGGGGGGGTGGGGGGGGGCTGCAGTAAATGGTCCCTGGTCAATGGATAATGGCGATCACATAAAAATATTTTAAAAAGTTGAAGTTTCATCTTCCCTCACCAATGCGATCGGTGAGAGAAAATGAAACTTTTTACCGGAGGCCCGCATATTTGAACCCCAACGTAATCCTTCTCCATGGACCTTCCTGGCTTCTGCGCATGCGACCGCCAGCAAAATGCCAGACACATTCGCTAGAGCCAGGGAGCCCGGGAAATTTAAAATCTCCTTGCTCCCGGCAATCAAAGGTCATCGAGAGCCTGGAGCAGTGACCAGGGGCCTCGTTGAGCGGTCCCCGGTCACCTGATAAAAAAGGAAGCGATCTACCTCAGGCCAGTCTTATACGACTGGATAGAAATTTCCGACTCCACATGCGTCTGATTTGCGGTAATACGCGGATGAATCAAATCAATGGATTACGCAATTCTCCACAGACTAGAGGGTCGGAATTACGTAATCCACTCGCAGAAAACAGAACGCTGCATGTTCTATTTTATCACGGATATCCGTGACATAGAGTCCATTGTGCTCCATGGTCACGTATAAACCCACAACTCATACGCAGTTATATTATGTACGGGCTGCGGGTACCCGTGTCATTCCTAAGCGACAGCGCAGGAAATACAAACAAAAAATGGTGTATTACACATGGCTGCCTGTGTAAGTATGCAGTTATGCGCAGTACATTACACGGCCATATGTAGCGCCACAGCCAGGCACACAGCTGGGATCCGCTGCGGGCCTTCACAAGCGGATTCTACATACAGCCGTGTGAGCCTGGCGTTATTCAGACCGCTACCAGTAATACGTAATTTACAAGAAGCCCTGGCAACTCTCACCTTCCTGCAGTTCCAGGAGCAGCTTGTTCAGCGCCTTCTGTGTGAGACCGCCGCACCTCACCAAGATTACAAAGCCTCACAGACCACCACTTTCTACACCCCATCCCTGCCGCTGAGGTCAAGAAATACCCCCCAAAAAAGCATGGGAGGAGGAGGGATACCTCATGTTTAAATGCCCCATGTGCCCATCCCCAGCAGCCTCTGTAATTACCCTTGTCTTCGGACACGCCACACAGTTTACATTATTACTTTTGTCTAAGATTTTACAATGGCGCCATCTGCTGGCTAGAGCCAGTACTGCGATGTGTGACATGCTGGAGAGGCCCCCCGACAACAGAGCAGCCAGTAATATACAGTAAGAATACCCTGCCGGACATCTTCTGACATCGAAGCTGTACAGGCTTCAATCAGAATGTCTTCAGATGTCAGACAGTGGGTTGGAAAGCGTTAAGCATCTTTAATTCTACAGCTTCAGATTTTTTTTCAAATTTAATTTTTTATTGAACATTTTGATCTTGATATTTTTTCACTGTTTGGGTTAGTGTGCTAAGCAGCCCTGGTGTTTCTCTACTCTACCTTGGATTTCAGGTAGGAGGATATATGGCACCAATTTTAGCCTTTGTGTTGTAGATGTCCAGTCTGTCATCTAGTGGTCCCGACACGATAAGGAAATCTATGCATAGACTCTGCATCTCCTGCTATCAACCTCTCCCGATTATTTGTGAGACTCATACTCCACCACAGGAGGATTTTTTTCAACCTCTGAGGCAAATCATTTATTTGGCCTAGTTTAAATCTAACTTTAAAGTTAAAAGATTCAAGCCTAAGCAATTCAATCTGCGGCCCAGAACTTGAGCCATAAAGTCCAGAGGGAGGTTTCCGACACTGCTGCGGTGCGGGCCAATAATCTTGCTGTATCCGCTTCGCAGATAAATTTTCCTGCCTAGCCTATCTCCTGCACAATGTCTAATTCTTCTGGCGAAGAGACAAAAGACTGCTGCAATGTAGTTGCTTGGCAGATTCGCTGGTGGCCCTATCGAACCAGGTAAAGACAAAAACAGGTTGTAGTGCCGAACCCTCTGCCCCAAAGGAAACTTTGGCTAGGGATTCAAAATTTTTGGCTCCTGCCTCCCTAAAGAACGAGGCATCAGCCATAGGCACTACTGGTAAAGACGAAATGATACAAGATATCTAAATGCTTTTGTTTGGTGAAGTGTTTGCTGGGAAGGTTTCATTCCCTAGCTAAAAGGTCCTCAAATTCTGTATGGGAAGGGAAGACCTTTGGGCGTCTGAAGGTAAAGGTTTTCTCAGATGAAGTAGGTGTCAGACCCTTCAGGTGAAGGTTCACTTTCACTGCAAGTATTAGGCTACCAACCAGAGAGGAGAGTTTAGAGACCTGTTCCTCATTCAAGTCCAAATCCAAGTGAGACTCAGATAGTTCGGCTTTAACGCGATGGCGATGTAGGGGTGCTTGAAGATTGCTTTGAACTAGTAGGCCTAACCTACTTCCAGGACCTACCACCGGAAAGGTACGCATGGGGAAATAGTCATTGTTTGTTACACACTGTGGCAGTAGACAGTGCGGTCCAGCCTGTGTATAATAGCATTGGACGTCAGAATTGATGGCAGCGTTTGAAGGGTTAACAAACCCCGATGAGCAGCACTGCTTCTCAAGGCTATTGTGGGCGGGTATCGGCTGTAAAAAATAGCTGACACCTGCATGGTATAGAGCGGGATCGACCCGTGATCACCCTCCATTACACACCTTGAACCTCCAGGATGTAACTATATGCCCTGCAGTGGTATGGGGTTAATGGTTATAGCGCACATTCTGATGCATGGAATGCATTAGTTACATCATCCTGCAATACTAAAGAGGAGCGGTTGTGTATAGAGTGTACTTCATTTGTGAATTTACAATGAAGGCCTATATACTGGACACAAATATGAATCCTTCCACACAAGAGAGAAGAACCCAACAACAAAGCAGGACTGATAGAAGAAATGAATGACAAGTCATGTAATGAGATATCAAATACATTGTCTCAGGTCTTTAGAATGTTATGTACAGAATATACAGACGGGGGGGGGGGGGCACAGTTATTCAGGATGTGTGTATGGGGGCGCTGAAGAGTCAGTTCCACTCATTGCGATACTGTTCTTGTCACTGAGGGCTCTGGTCACGGTGCTGGCAAGGGAATGCAGAACTTTTCTGGACAACCTCATTCTACCGTCGGTCGGATCACGGCCAAATTATTTCACTGGTTAGATAAGGAACAGACCGTTATCATTTCACACTGTTACCTGCAAGGAAACAAAAACCGGGCAGGACATGATTTGTATTCGCTCTACTTATAGTAAATCTCCATGGTCAAACTATTGTATGTAATCACATGAAGAACCCTAAAAGAGAAGGTATATGTTTGCCTAAACTTGTGTGATCCCAGCGGGGTCTACATTCACTTTATGTAGATTTACTTCTCGAAGTTTGAGAATGGTCCAAGGCTGGACAGAAGCTTCACCTGAGGCTGAGATTCCTCACTGACAGATTAATAAACAGGGGTCATATTTGAGGGCGGCATTCATCTTCTTAGTCTACAGTCACATTTGCATTGGGGATTCCATTTTCCTTCTCTGTTTATGCAAGCTGAAAAAGGGAATCCTCTGGACAAATGGTTCAATGACCGAATGAACCCCATTGACTATAATATGGGTTCTGCTTGGCTCTTGCAGACATTTCATGTTGGATCTGCGCTGGAACTGAGCGGGATGATTAAACACAATGATAAGTGAACGAGCTCACAATGACTGTTAGTCCTGCTGAATCTCATTCTGTTATTGGCTTTTGTTTAAACCCAACAATTATCTTCACTTTCGCTCATTTGAACCATTTTTTGATGGATATCGTAATAAGGCAGCATTACTCAGAGCATCGTACTATTCCTGGCAGCCCTACTGAGTACTGCAGCATTGTCGCATTCACGTCAATGGGACGGCTAGAGATAGTCGAGCTCTTGTGTCACGGTTTTCTATTGTAAACAGAAGTGTGAACCAACACTTGGCATTATTGGAGCGTGTCTGCACTTGGGTTGTGTAGGATGATCTTGGATCACGTGTACCGTCATTACATATATTACAAGGAGCAGACTGGCTGTATGTTTATTACTAAATCTATAGCCTATATATGATTCTATCTATCGCTCTCTATCTATCTATCTATCTATCTCGCGCTCTCGTCTACCTATCGTGAGCTGCTGGGATTTCCTGGCAAAGTTTCCATTTGAGTTAATACTACTGATATGAGCAGAGATCCCAATGATAAACTCTTTCCCACACAGTTTACATATTACTAACTAGAGGTATAAATGTGAGGTTCTTGGCGCACATTTTATTCCAATTGTGCGAGCCCATCTGCCCCGTCACGGCGACCTCATTCAGATGGGTCCCTACACTAAGACTAGATTTGTAGAAGAGGAGATACTCAGATGTGGCATGTGTCACTTCTCCATGTGGCTCATGTCATCCTCTGTCAGAGCACAGAATCACATTGTCCTCTATATGCATCAATATGATGCAGAACCTTCTAATAACTGATCTAGTTTGCAGTTGTTACACTGCACACATTGTATCTATACACTTCTAGGTGGCTTTTATTCTACATTATGTGCTTCATTCCAGCAGGAGCCTTGCTGTATGCTACCTTATATAATAACACATGGACAGATAATACTGATGTGAGTGACTATACAGGTAAAGTATCACACTGCTATGGTAAAGCATTCCCCGGGAATATATAACTAGCTGCTAGATAACCCGTCACTAGAGCTCTAACCTGTTATCCTCATCTATGATCAGGAGCATCTTTACACTGTGCGCCCCCTGCAGGGCAGAACCAGAGATCAGCGCTCAGGATTCTGTAGGGTCACAGTGATGATATAAGAAGGTCAGAGCGCATGTAGTGATCAGTTATGTATCTGCTATATAAATGCTACTTACATATAACCAGAGAATCCCTATAAAGCCGACCAATTACACTGGAGATCTCCTGTTCTACATATACAGTGTCAGTATAGGGACCCATCTCCATAAGGGGCCCTGGAGGGCCTGATGGGAAGAGAAATGTCATTTACATCCTGCTCTGCTTATTTAGTGACAATACTGAGTGTAATTGGAAGGCTTTGTCCATTGCAGCTTGTCCTGTATTCTGCTTCTTCTGTACGGTCAGTCACATCAGGGTCAGAACTTATCACATAATACAGTCACATAAACATTAACAGGATACAATAAGAAGCTTATACTGAAGATACTACTATTATCTCAAGCAATTAACAATACATTATACTTTATTATATATACTGTGTACATATATACAATGACATTAACATAACATTAATTACATTGAAGAGCATCACATATACACATATTCATATAATATCCATACAGGCATAAATATACACATTACCAATGCAAACAATATATACATTAAATATATAACATGAATACATTTGTGGGCACCAATCATATATACAGATATTGATGTGCTAATGCAATACACAGAAACATTAACAGGATATAGAAACATATCACATATGTATTACAGAATTATTAGTACATGGATGTGTATGCATATATAGATACTCACAGTCTTCAGATGTGAAGGCAGCCTAACTCATGGGAGAGATGCTTTTGTTACCATTATACTCTATACATATATTATATGACAGAAATAATAGTACACAGATGTATATGCATATATAGGTACATATACACTTTTATATACTCACAGTCTTCTGGCTCCCTAAGGATATAACATAAATACATGCGTGGGCATCAATCATATATACAGATATTGATGTGCTAATGCACGGAAACATTACCAGGATATAGAAACATATCACATATATATTACAGAATTAATAGTACACGGATGTATATGCATGTATAGATACAGTTACACTTATATATACTCACAGTCTTCAGATGTGAAGGCAGCCTAACCCATGGGAGAGATACTTTTGTTATATATTATATACATGGACATCAGTATATCCAAACTTTATATAAAAATAAACAGGCATAACACCAAAAAGTAAAGTACAAATATTATACGTATAAACACTGTGTGCACATTATGTGTAGATTGTGTATAAATATATCTAAAACATGTGGACATTTATAATATGTACAGACATTGCAATATTAATAATACATACACAAACACTATATACAAGAATATGTTATGTACATTGCATATGATATTACCAACATGAATATAAATTACATATGTGGACATTGCAGAATATATATACACCATTATATACATGCAGACAGTATATACAAGCAGAACAAATGAGTATTCAAAACAGGTTGTAATGCTAATGATTAACATATGTTTACGCCTTAAGGTGTAGGTTACAGACGTGCTACTATTCAGACGTGTGATTTCAAAGACACAAAAAGAATGAAACTACTAGCAGACATGTATGTGATAATGCCTCATGTCCACGGACACGCACGGTTTCAAAGTGTGGAATCCCGCAGTGGTTTCCACCCGTGCCCAAAGCCATGAGGCCTAAAAAACATTTTCTTACTTGTCCGAAGCCAGTGTGGGTCTTTTCTGTCCACGGCCAGATCTTCTTTCTTCTGCACTGCGGGTGCGCTGTGCTTTTTTTTTAACATTTAAATCTCCTGTTTTCCCGCGGATCTGCTGCACATCCACAGTGTCAGCTTCAATAGAAGCCGTCAGTGCTGGATCCACAGAAAAATGGAGCATGCTGTGATTTTTTTTTTCCTGCATGTACGATTTGCATGCCAGGAAAAATTGACATCCACATGGTTTTAGTTATTTTGTAGTGCTAATGCATCCCTATGGGTGGCTTGATTTGCGGGTGCCTCATGAGAACGAGGTGTGGGGGTACATAGAAAAACATTGCACATACAAGCATATAATATTAAACACGTTAACTATTTAGCTGCTGCTTATGCTAGCAGGGTGCTATATCTTGCCCAGGCTAGGAGACTTAATACATGTGTCCCCTTATTCATTTTAACTATTTAGCTGCTGCTTATACTAGCAGGGTGCTATATCTTGCCCAGTCTAGGAGACTTAATACATATGTCCCCTTATTCATTTTAACTATTTAGCTGCTGCTTATACTAGCAGGGTTGTATATCTTGCCCAGGCTAGGATACTTAATACATGTGTCCCCTTATTCATATGAAGTATTTAGCTGCTGCTTATACTAGCAGGGTGCTATATCTTGCCCAGGCTAGGATACTTAATACATGTGTCCCCTTATTCATATGAAGTATTTAGCTGCTGCTTATACTAGCAGGGTGCTATATCTTGCCCAGTCTAGGAGACTTAATACATATGTCCCCTAATTCATTTTAACTATTTAGCTGCTGCTTATACTAGCAGGCTGCTATATAATAAATATATGCTTTGTATTATGCTTTCAGGGACTTATATTATGTGGGGATCTTTTTAATGTAATGTGTTTTTATGATTTGTGTATTTCTGTGTTTTTCACATTATTATACTTACCTGGCTTCCCATTGATCCCTATTATGAACTCATCTTGTCCTTTGGCTTCGGTCATGTTCTCTTGGCATCACTTGCTTTCAGCTCTATATCAACAAAATAATTTGATATTTGTGACTGATAGGCTGTGATTGCTGTGATATATCTATACGAGAGGCCACATTGACACGTAACCATAGAAAGCAAGAGAAGACCTCTATATCCTCAGAGATAAAGACCCAAAATAGGACTTACAAGTGAGGAGCCTGCGGGCAGCAAATGCCCTCCATAGGGAATAAGTGCTCGTTCACCTGGGCGTATTCGCACAACATAAAACCCACACAAATTTTGCATGCATAATCCTCAGTAAATAGAACCCATTGATCTCAATTTCATGCAATCTGCGATCGCGTGAAAAATCTGCAACATGACCTTTCCTGGTGTCATTTGTGCACCGCAAGAGCCTATTGAAATCAATCCACTCAACATTTGTGTGCGCAAACATGTGGCAAATACATGCCAAAGCCGGCAAAATAAGCGGGCATCAGTGCATTCCAGTCACACAAAATGCTGCGTATTTCTGTGGCTGAAATGCCCTTACGCCCGTGTGAATGAGCCCTAAACACAGGACAACTATAGATCTTCTACTCGAGCTTCCAGTATAGATCTCCATCACATGTCTACTAGTACTGAATGGAGAGAAGAACATCACCCACCAATAACTGACTGCACACAACTGACAACTTTCAATTTGATGACCAGCAATCCTATTGGTGGTCGTCTCCTGACGTTACTATGGCAACATAAACAATTTATAAGGAAATACCTCTATGTCATGAGACAGCATGTACATTTACTATCTATATAGGATTGCTATTATGACGCCTATTTTCCATAAAGAATAAAACTATCAGGTAATTGGTAGTTTTGAGTTCAAGTAAAATATATTAATAAATCTATATTTTATATATGATACTGCATTTCATGTAACGCTACAGCACAGTGCACCTCCTCCCCCTCCATGCGGACTCTATAACCCAGTTCCCATCTACTTACTGTATTGTTGGATGAAGAAGCGATGTATCATTTCCTCTGGTCTCAGATGTGTCTCCACCTCTTCAGAGTCAGTGCTGTTGTTCAGGTGGCAGAGAGAGTGATGTCATACCACTTATGGCAGATGTCTTGGTTACGATGAGGTCACAACACTGGAGTTCTGTAAGTGCTTAAAGAGGTATTCCAGTAATATAAAGTTACTCATAGGATAGGGCATAACTAAAGTTACAATCAAAATTATCCCCCCCCCCCTGCAAATTAGGCTTGTCAGATTTAAGAACTTACGGCTGTTTGTAAAACTCAATCAAATAAAAGCAATTTAAATAAATCTACACAACTGATATAAAAGTGGTTTCTCCAAGTTGAAGATAGAATGCCACTTTTAAAACCTCCTGCAGTCTGAGAAGTATTCAGCCCCTTCATGACGAGCGTCTTCAGGGCTTATTCAGACGACCGTATATCGGATCGGTATTCATGAGAGGGGGCAGGGCGGGGACAGAGCTAAGTTTCGAGACCTAGCTCTGCCCTGCCTCGCCCCTCCCTTTGCAAATAGTGCCGAGGGGTGGAGAGGGCGTGGGAGCTCAGTGCACTACTCCCATCTCTTCCAGCCTCCTCCCCCTGCAGAGAGGGACACCGTATATTGGCCGGGCGTGAATACCTGGCCAATATACGGTCGTCTGAGTAAGCCCTTAGGCTGTATTTACACCAGCGGTAATAATCCGGGGGTTCTGTGTTGTTGCGCCGCGCACAGAACCTGCGTGTTTAAAGAACCAATTATTTTCAGTGGATTCGCTCTCATCCAGCAATGTTTCGCTCGTACCAATACAGTGAAAGTGAAAAATCAGTTTGTCTTATTTTTGGGTGATTTTGTCTGCAAGGATCACCCAGTATTCTGTAGAGGAGACAAAAATACTGCATTACACTCATCTGCAAATGCAGTTCTCATGAGTTTGATGTGTTTTTCCATTTTAACTATTGAAGGCATGAGCAATTGTTTTCATGAGTGACAAACACGTTCAGCGATGCAAATCGCACGTTTTTAAAGGGGAAGCGCATTGCAGAAGCCTGTAAATCTGTGGTTTACGAGTGCGATATAGGTCTGAGTTATCACACTTGCCTGTGTACATATAACCTCATGCCCCATTTACATGAAACAACTGTCGGCTAAACGATCTGCGCGAACATGTGACGTCACCGCTGGTTGTTCGCGCTCGTGCAGAACGTTTAGACAGGCAGATCATCACATTCTGTGAGAAGCACGGAGCGGGGGGGTTAGTCGCAGCGAGAAGTAAGCAAACAGCAATGATTATTATGCTGGTTGAAACGAAAAGTAAACTAATAGCGCACGATGGCTGCGCATTTACACGCAAGGATTACGGCGCAATTTCTTTTGTTTGAACTAATTTAGAATGGAGCATTAGTACTTAGTAGGGCAGCGTCTGGCTTCCAGCTGTGTCTCTAGGGGCGTTCAGCGCCTCGTTATCTTTCTGTATCCCTTTCCTTGTCTATAAAAAGTAATAATCTCTTCTCTTAGGCCCAATGCCCATGGACGGACTTTTGCTGCGGAATTCGCAGTCAGACGCCCGCCGCGAAATCCGCAGCAATGTCCGTCCATTGACATGCAATGTTAAAAGATTCTTCCCTGCCCACTGGCGGAAAATAACTGTGATTTTCCGTTTGCGGGGGTGAGTCGCAGCAGGTTCTATTTAGTGCAGAAAAACGCACAGACAGTTTCCATTGCAGTCAATGGAAGCTGACCGGCCGTCAGCACTTTCGCAGTAGTATCGCAGGAATCCGTGTTAGAGCCCAGCGCTGGCGCGTTACGCCCTGCCCCAGCCGAAACACTCGTAGCGGATCCGGATAGGCGAGTATAGAGTCTCTGGGGGTCACCAGGTCTGATTCCGCTGTGAGATTTTGCAGTCGGATTCCGACCCGGCCGCGGGCAGGAGGACTTACAGGGGTTTTCCAGGGAAATACTATTGAAGATCTTTCCTCGGGATATCAATAGTTGATCGGCTGGGGTCTGTTAATGGGTGTCTCTCGTCTACCCATCTCACACCTACCGCCTCCCACCTACCTGTCTCACATCTCGCATCTATAGTCTATGCTTATTTAACCCCTTCAGTTCTGTGTAAATGTCTCTTCTCAGAGTCAGTGCTGACATTTTCACTACAGGATACGGTTTACTAGTAGATACATGACTATAAATGTGCTTTCAGGCCAGTTGTCACCTTTCTGTTCAGCGGCTCACTGTAAATAGATGTTTCTCATATTCTATTATATACACACAATTTTACAATCTCCTGTAATTGATGCTTATGTCTTCCGTTCCGAAGCAAGTGTGTGCATAGAGCTGTATAAAAATGAGAAATCAGTACGGTATGTAATCTTTAATCCTTAAAAGGAAGCTGTCACTAGGTTCATGCCACCCAAACCCACGGGCAGCATGAACCCAGGACAGAGATGCCCATTTGGCATGTGTCTTGTTTTATTCTGAACCGCTGCTGCGCTACAGAAAGAAATCTACTTAGAAGTTTGACGCAACACTCAAGTGAGGGGGCCGAGCCGCAGCGGGCGCTCCTTGCCGGTAGTATCCAGCCTTGGCAGATCTTCTCCTTGCTTGTGTATATTGAGTATTATTTTTGTATACCATGTGTGTTATCGGTGGGGAAACTCATTTAATATATTCTGTAAGGGAAAGGAGTATAGATTGTATATTCTCTAAATGTTGTTGGGCTAATTATGCATCTGTCAGACCCGTCTTACATATTTAATCTTCCCTCTCAAATGCTCTTGTTTTATTTCTAGTTGCATAAAAAGAAATCCTGCAGATCATGAATAGAACCATCTCAAAGCCAAGAGAAACCCAGAGAGAAAACAGTCCTGTAACCGGTAATACATGTATAATATTAAAGTGCAGTGCTAAATGGAAGCCAATTAAAGTCTAGTGAAGTAGAATACTTCACAAAGATCTGTTACCGGGTCGGAGGGAGAAGGGGGTATATAACCTGCAGTTGTTCTCTGCCGTCCCTCTGATCCATTGGTTCTGGGTACTGTTTTTGGTTGTCTAAGGTGGCTGATATAACCTGCTATACCTGCTCTCTGATTGGCCAGCACTGATCACATGAGCAACACTGGTCAATCAGAGAGCAGTGCACAGTATACATTAGATAGTTAGAAAACTGCAACAGCCATCTTGGGCGCCTGAAAAATGTGACCTGGAATTCGTGAATCGGATAGATGGCAGAGAAGAACAACTGCAAGTAATATACCCTCCTTCAGTCCAGGGTAGAAGTTTGGTCCTGAAACCAGAGGGTTGCTATAAAGCACTAATCTCAGGATTGTCTTGGCACCTATCCACAAAATAGGTGCCGAAAGTCTGATTGGTGAGGGTCTCGCCACCGAAACCAGCACTGATGCCAAAAACAGGGTCGCCGTATCCGCCTCTCCTGGTGCATGAATGAAGGTGCGGATGACTGTTTGCTTCTGCTCAATTCCTTTCAATCGGGCTGCCGGAGAAAGCTCAGGACAAGCACTTAAGCAGGACCACAGAATGTAATGGACTGGCATTGTACATGCTCAGCCGCCACACTAGTCAAGCTGCTCCTCACTGCGGGGTTTGAAGTGAGCAGCAGAGAGGGACACGGGATTGGCGTTTTTGGGATCGGTGGGTGTCCCAGTGGTGAGATTCGCGCTGCTGATCAGACTTTATCAACTGTTCTGTGGATAGGTGGTCGGTCCGTTCTGGAAATACCCATTTACAACTAAAAAAACAAGTCCTCCTAGCCAATGTTATATTCCAGTACCGGCCTGTGGAAGTGGTTTTATCCTTCCACTTAGTAGACATTGCTGAGTAGTTTGTAAACCCGATCACTAAACTGAATCATAAACTAATGCTTAATTTTCTAGAATTTTTTTTCAGCTCTATGCTGAATTAGGGGAAAAAAGCTATTCATACTTTGATCTGTTGCTCTTAAGAAGCTAGTGGTACACTTGATGGATGAACTGTACTTTTCCCGCAATATCATGGTAGAAATTGTTACCATTTCTGCTTCGTTTTCTAGACACTGTCCAAGCGCCGTTGTCCAAGAGAACCAGATTTGTTGGACCTGGAGGATATCATTTTAAAAAAACCTTCAAGCTGAAACAGGTGAGTGACACAGCTTCACCCCTTTGTGTATTATGGCTTGGTGGGTCTGAGGTACTTAGAGGAGGGACCGTTGTCTGAGATTGTCCATCCATTAGGCCGCCATATGATTACCATGTATTACGTGTGTTCTGTATGCCCGTATGAAAGGTGGTAACTCGCAGGCAATTAATCGCATTGCCTTACGCAGTTCCTCTCAAATTAGCGTATCGGAATTGTGTAATACATGAGCGCAAAACAGAACGCAGCATGTTGTATTTTTGCCACATATATGCACATGATAGAGCCAATACGTGTATATATATATATATGGGCTTGTATATACACATACCCATATGCAATTACATTGGGGTGAGCGCCCCCTAAGGTAGATTGGTCAGTTTTAAATGTGTTAGTGGTAACCCTTACTAGGCTGTAAAGAAAGGGTGAGTCAGGGTGATGATGGGGAATGTATGTCTGCTTAACAATTGTGTTTTATTAATGGTGTCATGTCTGAGCTGAGGTAGCTGAGCTCTGAGGTGACTGGGCGCTGCTCTGAGGTGACTGAGCTCTGAGGTGACTGAGCTCTGAGGTGACTGAGCGCTGCGCTGAGGTAACTGAGCTCTGAGGTGACTGAGCGCTGCGCTGAGGTAACTGAGCGCTGCAGGAGACTGTTCTGAGGTAACTGTCCACTGTCAGCTCTGAGGTAACTACTGCTTGGTATCTGTCAGCTGCGAGATAACTGACCGCTGTATGCAGACTGTCGGCTGTGGGGTAACCGGAGGATGAGGCTGTGATGACCGGAGGAACAGAGATGGTTAATAATGGTTACTGGGAGGTTGGTGTTTCCTCAGTGTAACTAGTTACACTGTTGTTAGACATCCTTGGGGTGCCTCACCACCTGGATGTAACTAGTTAGGTGGTTGTTAGACATCCTTGGGGTGCCTCACTACCTTGGTGTAACTAGTTAGGTGGTTGTTAGACATCCTTGGGGTGCCTCACCACCTGGATGTAACTAGTTAGGTGGTTGTTAGACATCCTTGGGGCGCCTCACTACCTCGGTGTAACTAGTTAGGTGGTTGTTAGACATCCTTGGGGCACCTCATTACCTCGGTGTAACTAGATAGGTGGTTGTTAGACATCCTTAGGGCGCCTCACTACCTCGCTCTAACTTGTTAGCTGGTTGTTAGACATCCTTGGGGCGCCTCACTACCTCGGTGTAACTAGTTAGGTGGTGGTTAGACATCCTTGGGGCACCTCACTAACTCGGTGTAACTAGTTAGGTGGTGGTTAGACATCCTTGGGGCACCTCATTACCTCGCTATAACTAGTTGATGAGGTCACTGTCATGTGATCAGGGGCGGAGCATGTAACTCACCGACAGACGGGTGGTCGTTAGTATTTTGATTGTTTTTTTCAATCAACATATGTAATGCCTAATAAATTAACCCATACAAGGGAAAGCATTGGTTTTACTAGTCGCGCTATGGTCTTGAAGGGGTCCAGCTCGAAAAAGGCCTTATTGATCAGAACTTACCGTGCATTCACAAGGTTAAAGGGAAAAATCTATTTCTACATCTTACAAAATCAAATGTGGATTCTGGAGTAAAAGCCTGAACGTGTTACACATAATTTACGTTGTTTACTACCTGCCTTCTCCTGATTAATGGTATTTGTCTTCCATTCACTCTAGGCAACCCTGTGTCAGCAGTAGTTACCTGTAATCTTTTTGTCGTACCAGCACTAAGAAAGATGCAGGGAATCCTGGATCCAAGACCTACAATCATCAAAGCCAGGGTATTTATACCGCCCATGTTATATGGAGAGCGGAATTCGTATCTGCCGTTCCATCGCTATTTATTGCAGTCACCCCTATTAGGAAATGTTATACACCTCTAAAACAGTGTGTGTTTCATGTCCAAGTGTCTAGTGAGGCGGCTCTATACACGTACAAAGGGTCTTTATTTTGAGAATTTACCATATAAAGCAGTTATATGACTTTACATCAACATGAATGTCTCTGTATATGAAGACACAAAATAGCTGCTCAATTTCCATTACTTTGCCGCTGTTTGAAAACTTATATTGTTTTTGTTTTATAAGTAAATGTTAAAGTGACCCTCCAGTTTTCTGGACAAAATTCTGCAATGGAGCCGGAGGAGGAACGTGGGTGTGTATATTATCTGCAGTTGTTCTTCTCTGCCGTCTTTCCAATTTGCAGTTCCAGGTCCTCTTTTCGGGCATTCAAGATGGCCGATTCAGTCTTCAATCTAGCTAATCTCTACAGTGTATTGGTAGTCTTAGACTAACGATGCATTATACCTGTTCGCTGACTTGCCAATGGACAATCAGAGAGCAGTGCATTAGGTAGTTAGAAAATAGCTGTAGCCATCTTGGACAGGTGGAGCCACGGCCTGAAACTGGCAGATTGGGAGGCGTGGCATAGAAGAACAAGTGCAGGTAATTTACCCTCCACTTCGTTAGGTACAAGGACAGAATTTTGAAGGTTTACTTTAAGAGGGATTTTCAACGATGGGATGTTTCAACGGTGGGGGTATGACTGCTGGGACCCCCAGTGTTCAGTGTTCCTGAGACTGGGGGACCTGCGTCCCGCTTATTTCACAGTTCAGCATACATCGTCTCGCTTCTGCAGGGAAGCAGGGAATAGAGCTGCTGGTCACACAGAACAGGCTGATTCCTCTCAACGGTGCAGGCAGATAGCCGAGTGCTGTGCTGTGTTTGCCTATATGTCTGACCTATTGAAATGAATGGAGTAGTGCCACTCCATTCATTTCAACGGGGCAGACAGAAATAGCCGAGTGCTGTGCTCGACTATTATTGTCTGCTTCATTCATTTCAAAGGGGCAAACAGCCAAGCACAGCAATCGGACGATCCCACTGATCTATCAGTTTTCACTGGATGGGTGAAAACTGGAAAAAATGTCCCATCGCCCGGAATACCGCTTTAAGGAAAAACTCCAGGTAAATGTGTATGTGATTAAGGCCGATTTCACATCGGAGTCGGAGGTTCAGTCGCAGATTCGGCTCAAAGTACTGGAAGAAAAAGTGCTGCATGCAGAGCTTTTTCTTTCATCTAAAGTTAGGCAGCCGAGTGGAAAACAGACGGACCTCATTATAATCAATGGGGTCTGTCTGGTGCTTGTGGTGCTGTCCAGAGAATGAGCCATTTGGTTGCAGAGATTCCCCTTTCCTGCTCCCCGAACAGAGCACAAAAGTGGAACCATGGCTGCAGATATAAAACCACCCTAACTTTACACTATACGGTCTTTGTGTTCCCCAATTTCACTACTACAATATGTTGCTAACAATTGGAGGATGTTATGTTAAAGGGGTTGTACTGTTTTAAAAAAAAAAACATTTTCGTGTACCCTATTAGGGAATTATGAGTTAACCCTTTCCAATCAACTGTCTGACAGCTTCCGACATTCTGATTAAAGCCTGAAGACGTCCGACAGGGTATTTTTACTGTATATTGTCGGCTGCTCCGTCATCAGAGCCTCTTAGGTACACCACATACTGCAGTGCTGGTTTTAGCCAGCAGGTGGCGCTCTTGTATAATGACAGAAAGAAAAAGCCTCATAGGAATCCAAAATTAGATTAGAAGAGGGCATTGAGGGTCCCTGTCTCCTGAGGAGTGGAGAGCAGTTAGAAAGAATGTCTCCTGATCTGGAGGACTTGACCTGCCCTGCATTACACAGACCTCTTACTCATTTTAATGGGCTGTGTGTAATGCTCAATTTCACCATGGCTTATTTTTGTGCTTGAAGAAACTAGTAATTTAATTGGTATGCAAGCAGAACACCAGCTCCACTTGTACGGAGTTACATCCTGTATTATTCTCCAGAGCTGCATTCCCAATTCTTCAGGTTTCATTGCCAAAATACCCTATGATTTATTACTGGATGTATGTCTGGATATATATTGGCATATTTGGGAAATGTGATTTTCACATCAGGCACTGAATAGTTTCACTGCATCATAGGAGTGCAATGGGGACCAGCAGAATTATGGGCACAGCTCTTGATTATAATGCAGACTGTAAGTCATGATCAGTACAAGATAAGTAATGCTATATATTTACAAAGTCCTCTTTAGACCATTCCTTTTTGTTAGAAGGGACCCTCATTAAAAATAAGCTAATCCCAGTTTGTCCAACTGCTGGACCCCAAGCAAACCACTGGAATCTATGAGGGAAAAGACAGCAAGGGGAACTTCTACACTTGTCCATTGCTATCAGTGGCATGTCTGTGTAATACATAGATGTGTCTGTTTTTTCAGATGCTCTTCACTCTCGTAGATGGTATTTAAAGTTGGACAGATGATTGAAATACAACAAGAAAAATAGGTGAATATGACTGAATATAGGAGAACATTTTCTTTTCTGTCTTGCAGTTATCTTGTGATGTAAAGTTGGATCCTCGCCCAGAGTACCATCGCTGCATACTTACGTGGCATCACCAAGAGCCACTGCCTTGGGCACAAAGTACAGGTCTCTATTGACTACATATAACTGGACACTTCTATCAGTTAGGTTGTAATGGATATTTTAATAACATTGCCATCAACTTGATAATATAACTAGCAGATATCACACAGTCAGAAAGTGCCATGGCGGGGTGCCCACCCCTACAGCTTCTAACAAAAAATAACTGCATAACCGGTAATGGAAGCCACCATTTTCTTTTCTTAGGGTAGCTTTTCACAGGATGACTTTCGGGTATGTAAGCGTTCGAAAGCCATTCCAACAACTAAGACTTCTGTACTTTCACACAGGAGCGATAGTCGTTCAGTTAATGGAGGCGAAGCGCGCTGGAGATCTCTTCCGGCTGTCAACCTCCGTTTACTGTGAACAAACAGTTGTTCAATGAGAACTCACTAGTTGCTTTGTTACACTTAGCCAAAACAAAATGATCAATGAGCAATTTCTCGCTCAATCGAATCCTGCGTTATTGCACAGAAAAACTATCAGTCAAAATTGCTAGTTCGAACGATTTTTCAGCCAATAGTTGGCACAGGTGAAGCCACCCTTAGGCTCCTTTTAGACTTGTAAAGGTTGATTTCTATTAGCCCTGCAAGGAAGAAGAGGGATTTGAATGGAAATATGCTGGTGGATGACTCGCTATAAAGCAAAAAGAATTTATCATATCAGTCATGGAAGAAGTAAAAAAAAAAACTGACCAAATGGTGGCAAGAACCATTTTTAGGAAAGGTTCCTATAGCTTGCTTGTATGGTAAAGCGTTAACAGTCGATGTGGCAAAACATTGCAAAAAGAACAGGCGTGGTGCATAATATGGTGTAAAAATACATTGGGATGAAATGGAAATCCGCTGGCTCTATTCTATATTGTATCATCAGGAGATCTGAAAATCCTTTAGCTGGAAACCTGACCTTGATTGCCAAACAGACATTACTCAACCCGTCACCACAATAGATGACCACTAAGGGTCCCACTACCTACATCAAGAAAGTCAGAGGAGTCAACTTGAATTATACACAGTATATTGTACCTTACATTGTTTTAGTTTTTACTTTATGTTCCTAAGGACCAAAAAAATGGATGCCAGGTTTGGAAAATCTTTTTATAGTTCCCATAAATATCATAGAATCGTGGATTTGGAAGGGACCTCCATGGTCATCCGGTCCAACTCCTTGCTCAATGCAGGATCACTAAATCATACCAGACAGATGTCCGTCCAGCCTCTGTTTGAAGACTTCCATTGAAGTAGAACTCGCCACCTCCCGTGGTAACCTGTTCCACCCATTGATCACCCTGACTGTCGAATATCTAATTTGTGTCTCCTCCCTTTCACTTTCATCCCATTGCTTCTAGTCTTTCCTTGTGCAGATGAGAATAGGGCTGATCTCTCTGCACTGTGACAACCCATCAGATATTTGTAGACTGCTATTAAGTCTCCTCTCAGCCTTCACTTTTGCAAGCTAAACATTCCCAGATGCTTTAACCGTACCTAACAGGACATGGTTTGCAGACCGCTCACTATCCTGGTAGCTCTTCTCTGAACTTAATCCAGTTTGTCTATTTTTTTAAAAATTGGGGTGCCCAGAACTGGACACAGTATTCCAGCTGAGGTCTGACTAAGGAAGAGTAGAGGGAGATAATTACCTCATATGATCTAGACTCTATGCTTCTCTTAATACATCACAGAATTGTGTTTTTCATTTTTGCTGCTACGTCACAGTGTTGACTCATGTTCAGTCTGTGATCTATTAGTATAGTCAACTACTTCCTCCAGACCCTAAAGACGAATAACCCATCACACTAGAAGGTTAATCATTAGCCACTAGGTAGAGTAAGCTGATCAATGAACCAGTCTTTACATTACGTCGACTGATCCAGACACCAAGAACTCCCATATAGGAAATGTCCATTGTCATCTTGTCTTACGAGGAGTGTGCTAACGTCTATGTCTTCTCCACGCAGGTAATCAGATGAGCAGTCGCCTGATGAGTATGCGCAGTGCCAATGGACTGTTGATGCTACCTCCAAAGACAGAGCAGTATGTGGAACTTCACAAGGGAGAGGTGGTGGATGTCATGGTCATCGGAAGGCTATGATGACAAAAGCAAGAGAGAAGCATTGATGCATGTCCACATATCATTGACTGTATCCTGTAATATGCAACGGCACAGCTAGTTTTTATGATTTGGATAAAGTTGATCAGTGTAGTCAACATCTTGAACTAAATTTCAAAAACCGACTTTGAGGAGAAAAACTGAAAAAAAAATCCCCCCCCCCCCCCCAAAAAAAACCTTATAAAAAAAAAACTCTTCTAAAACCTTATTCTGATTATATCAAGGCAACTTTTCCTTCATTGCAATTGCTTTGTGTGTTAAAATGCTAGGTCTAATAGCAGTAGCTTTTAGTAGACAGCAGTAGATGCCTGCAAAAGTTGTGTTTCTCTCATCCTTAAAGTACAAATACTTAAGCTCTTAACCAAGGCTGTCTGCTTACTTTATACTAGCTTAGATGACACTGCTGTTTCCCTTATCAGTATGCTTCATAACCGCTTCACAAGAGAGCTCTGCTTGTTCTTTATCTTGTATAACGTGTTGATGTGCCAAGTGGTTGCATCTGGATCCAGACTCCCATCTTCTTAACAAGGAGGAGAGACGTCCTGGCAATCACTCCGCTCAGTACTATTGGGCAGTAACTGAATACCTTTTCTTTGAAAAAAAAATTGCTTCCTTAAGTGCTGACAGCCTTTTTAACCAATACATTTAAGAAATGTACAGAAAAAAAAATCAAAAACTGATCTTGTACAGATTACAGTGTACCAGCATTCATGTGGAGAAAAAGCAAAGAAAATACTGAAGAACTCTGTACCATAACATTTTCTGTAATGATATTGAAACAAGATGAATTAAATCCTTGACCATTATTTAAAAAATAAATAAATAAAATCTGTTCTTCTTTTGTCCTATGTTTCCTGACTTCAAAAAAGTGTAGTAGAGAATGTACAGCGCTGCTCCATCTCCGCAGTGATGAGTTTCTTTTTACTTTTATTGCTTTACTTTTTCTGTTGTTTTCGCCGAGTACTTTTTGTCGAACTTTTATAAAGTTTCCTCGTAACGATGGAAGTAAAGTTATTCAGTTTGTTGTTGCCAAATCCTATGACCAACGATATAGTTAGAAAAAACACATGGATGCCATTGTATGCTGGTTTTGAAGATACAAAAATACAGTCAGGATCTAGATGATACATTGTTTTGTTTTCTATGGAGGATGCGCCTTTTATTATTAGGAGGATGTGGGTTGGTCCAATCATATTCTGTGGTAGTGTATATGCATAATTCTTGGATTCTGCTCTTGACTTATAATTTTATTGTTTTTAGTACTGTACCAAAAAAAATGTATCCAGATGTATCCCATAAAGACATATATACTTTTGGTGTATGTTGGTAGGTAAAAGTAAAGTCCCCTGGTGCAAGCACAGAGTCATGACTGACTCCTAGGGCCACGTCACGTCATGACATTTTCTTGGCAGACCGTTTTTGCCGTGTGGTTTGCCATTGCCTTCCCCAATGTTCGTACCCATACACATTAAACTTAAGTTGATGAAAATGGACAATATCAAGCAAAATCCTCATTCATAAGGTTAAATTTAACAATCAACAATTGTTTCATCTGACCAATCGCATACACTCATCTAGTCAGATAGTTGACTGCACTGTGGTGTAAGCTGGGTGCTAGAATAGGAGTTCCATCTGATATATGTAAGTAAGAACTCTGCATTATATGGTGCCATACACGTGACCGATGTCTTCTCCTTCGTGCAATTCAGCTAATCCTTTGTGATGATATTTGATTACCAGTAACAATTGTTTGAAAAGGGTCCAAATATGTGAGTGGAATGAAATGTTACTGACTTAGGATTGCCTGTCTAATGAAACCCTCACATCTACAATTGTATGTTGGAGTACAGAGCTCTTTCTTAGACATACAGACCTTGTCTGGAAATCTTTGTCCAAGGGTGAGGCAAAAGATTCGAAGAATCATGCACAAAAGCTCATTAGTCTGTCGCCAAGTGTCATTGAACTAGTATGGCCAGTTTGAACAACTGTGGCAGCCAACACGGACTTACAAACGTATGGCTACATCTGTGAAACAATCATTCACTAGATGAAAATTTAACGACTGATCAACCACCTTCTATACGTCTTTGTACATGAGCTGACAATCTGGCATGAACGATCACATGAACACCCTTTTGCCTGACTTTTGACCTATGTAAAGCTGTACCTGATCCACCATTTAATAAGCAAACATTTGTTCAGCAGCTGGTCGCAACTTTCATGCAGCTGAACAAAATCATCGCCAGCTGCAAACCTCATGATGTCAACAAGGGATGTGGTGCCGACAGCAATGATTCTCTATGTGGGACAAACGATTAGTCCTGCAGAAGGTTTGAATCAGCTTATGTAAAGGCTTGGTATACAAGTGCCAATGATTTGGCGCTTGGCTACCGGAGCAAATTGCTCCATGCAAAATGCACTTAAAGAGCCTCTGTCTTCAACTGTTGGCCCCATGAACTGTATAATGGGCCTCAAAGATAAAGGGACGGGGGATCAGGTAAGATGCTTTTTATAGCCACAGGGTCCCTGTTCCAGGACTGTGTTTCTGAGAAATTAGTGTTCGCATATATATGGTGACACTCTTCCCAAGGCTGTGTGCGCCCACTCTCCTAAAGAGATAGATGGGAGAGCGTATGCGCACAGCCTTCTGATATGGTCACTGTGTGTGTGTGTGCTGATTTCTCAGGGGCCCAGCACTGAAACAGGGGACACTGAGTATAATAAGCAGACCACCGGCTCTCACCTTTGAGCCCCATAACTTAGTTTACAGTTAGTGATGACAGAAGCCCTTCAACTAATGTGAATGGCCACCTTTACTTTAGAAATGCTGTATTATATGCTGTATGATTAGATATTTTTAAACATATTTTGCCATCTATAATTGCAATGAAAATTGTTCAATCCCATTGCAAGTTTATTTGCCAAATTTACAAACTTTCAGCTGTTTGCAAAAAAGCAGGGGATGAACAATTTAAATAGCTCAACACAACTAACATAAGTGGTTTCTCCAAATACAACACAAAATATAATTTTTCATGACTACTGCACTTTTAGAATTATTCACCTTCCTCCCTCAATAAAATCCCTCATGGGAGCACACATTTGCAAATTAGGTGTTGTCTTAAGCACACCTGATGCAACTAATCAAGGGCTTTATTATCTATCTGGACTAGATAGAGGTTTGTGGACGACATTTGACTGCATGTTAGAAATATGGTTAAAGGCCCATTTAGACACAACAATTATCGCTCAAAATTCGCCTTTTGAGCGATAATCGTTATGTTTAACTGCACTGACTTCATGCAGTTTTCGTTAAGCTGTCGCTCAACGTTGTCTTTCACCATGCTGAAAGACAACAATGAGCCTTATCGGGGATTCACAGCGGGATACAGCTGATACTATTGTTTCAGCTGTATCCCGCTCCCTGCTGACAGGCTGGGTATGAAGAACACAGCTGTCTAGCTGCGTTCTCCATACCCTTCTCGGGGCGTTCGGCTGGATAACAGCCGGGCGCTACATGCAGAAAACAGCTGGATGCAGAAGACAAGCAGGGCCACCCCGCTTGTCTTCTGCATCCTCCGCTCCGAGCGCTCGGCTGTATGACAGACGGGGGCTCCCAGCGGGGAACAGCTGGATGCAGAGAACAAGTGGCTCCCCGCTTGTCATCTGCATCCTCTGCTGGGATCGCAAGGTGATCGCTCAACGTTTGAGCAATCACCTTGTGCTTAAATGACAACGATTATTGCTGAAAAGTCGCTCAAAAGACATCTTTCGAGCGATTATTGTTGTGTCTAAATGGGCCTTAACAATGTCCATCTAGTACAACCTGTTTCCAACCCCCTCTCCCCGGAAAGTGAAGACATCATTGCATAAACAAGGAAAATTATATAAAAAGTTAGCAAAGGCACTGACTGTTCCTATAGATACAGTTGGAAGCATAGTTTGCAAGTTTAAAGTTAAAGACACACTGGCTACACTACCTAAATGTGACAGAAAGAGGACGCTATCACCGGCTGACACCAGATTCCTAAACAGGTAGGTGGGCAAATACCCTTGTATAACTGCAAAACACCTGCAGCAAGATTTGGTGGCAGCAGATACTGCGGTTTCAATTTGCACAGGAGTACAGCTCTACTGACCCAAAGCACAAGAAAAGTCAGCTCATGCCTAAAGCCATATAAATAAGCAACAGAAGTTTTGGGATTCTGTTCTGTGGAACATGAAACAAAAGTGAAACTTTTCAGGCCTGTGGATCAGCGGTATGTTGGGAAGAATAAAGCATATGCTAAAAAGAACCCCCTGCTACAGTGAAGTATGGCCGTGGCTGGGTGATACTCTGGGGCTGCTTTGTGTTGTTCTGGCTCTGGAAACCTCCAGTATGTAGAGGGCAAGATGGATTCAATCAAGTATCCAGGGCATCTTAGAAGAAATCATGCCTCTGTGAGGAAGCTGAAGCTTGGATGTCATTGGACCTTTATAATAGGACAATGATCCCAAACATACCTCAAACTCCACCAAGCCGTGGTTTCAGAAGAAGTCCTGGAAGCTTCTGGAGGGGTCTTCACAGTTGCCTGACTTGAACCCCGTAGAAAAAAATCTTTTGCGGGATGTGAAGAAGGCAATTGCAGCATTCAAACCCAAGAATATTGGTGAGCTGGAGGCCATTATCCATGAGAAATTGGGTAAGAGTCCTCAGGAACGCTGTCAGAAGCTGCTGTCGGGCTATGCATCACGGTTACAGCAGGTCATAACAGCAAAGAGCTCTAATTAGTACTAAAGACAATTCTCATGAGGGGGTTGAACAATTCTGAGACTGCAGGATTCTTTAAAAGTGTCATTTTGTGTTGAATTTGGAGAAGCCCCCTGTTATATTAGTTGCATTGAGATACTTAAATAGTTTTTGTTAGTTTTAGTTTTTTTTTTGCAAAGAGCCGGGAGTTCGTAAATTTAGCAATGAAATGTAATTTGGGGGTGAATAATTTTGATTGCAACTGTATATGATCAAACATGGTATGAATAGAACCCAAGGCAGGAAATACAATATTTGGGATCACAGTAAGAGTCAATAGAATTATTCTAGGTTAACGTATATTCAAAGCCTAATTTATTTTCCTTTCCATGAATATTTTGTATGTGGGTGTGTTTGTCGGGGGGGGGGGGGGGGGGGACATAATATATAAGGAACTTCTGCTGCAGCATTGAGGCTCATGAAGGAAAAAAAGGAGGTGATTGGTTGGTTAAACTCTTTCCTATTGATGCTATGAAGGTGTTCAAAGCTCTAGTGCATATAACATTTGCAAAAGGGAAGCAGAATAGCCAGAGCAGGCACAAATATATTCAGTATTTTTATGCACTTGCACGAATGGGAAGGGGGGAGTAGTGGCACCTGGTGAGGAGCTCCTTTGTCTTTTGCTCTATGTACACCCATTTGTGTATTCCTATGGTTGAGAAATAAAATCTTGTTCTTTGCCTGGTTAGTGATTCCGATGATGGAATCAAGCATATTGTGTTGGAGTTACTTTTAAAAAATACTATTAATGTCTCAAGAGGACTGCCCTTAAAGGGGTTGTTCAGTTGTCAATTGTTGATGGCCTATTCTTAAGATGAGTGATCAATAGTAGAGAGGCAGGAGGCAGACCCACCGATCAGCTGTTCTCTGGGCTGGTGCACTCAGCTGATTTCCGCAGAAGTGTACAGCTCTGTTCCCACTGCAGTAACGCATCTTGGTATTGCATGCCAAGTGCCCATTCATTTAATTGAGAACTTAGCTAGCAATACCAAGCCAGGCCAGTGCAGTTGGAACAGAAATCAGCTTGGTACTTGAGCTCACTGACCCACAAAACAATCGACCGGTGGGGGTCCCTGGCACTAAACCCATCCCGAGAAAACGCCATCAATAATTTACCTCTTTAAGCTTGAAGATGGCCATACACCTCCCTGTAGAGATGCGTTGTTCAATATCATTCAATAGGTGAGAGCGACAAGCTGCTGTCAAACCAATCTGATCAGCTTCTATGAGGAGGTAAGTTCTAAGCTGGATCATGGTAAGACACTAGATATTGTACTGTATGTCCTGATTTTTCCAAACCATTTGATATTGTGACACATAAATGGTTGGGACATAACATGAGAATGCTTGGTCTGGTGGAAAATGTGTCTTTGGGCTCAGTGATGGAAAACAGTTGTTACTAAAGGCAAGGATTTAAGCCTGAAGAAGAACCCTGCGTTGGTTCTGAAATACTTTGTCCAGTTTTGAGCACCCCACTCTAAAAAAAAGACATAGGCAAACTGAAGCAAGTTCAGAGAAGAGTTACCAAGATTGTGAGCCGTCTGCAAATCATGTCCTATGAGGAGCAGTTAGGAGATATGGGAATGTTTAGCTTGCAAAAAAGAGGGCTGAGAGGAGACTTAATAGCTGTCTACAAATATCTGAAGTGCTGTCACAGTGCAGAGGGATCAGCCATATTCTCATCTGCACAAGGAAAGACTAGAAGCAATGGGATGAAAGTGAAAGGGAGGAGACACAAATTAGATATTCGACAGTCAGGGTGATCAATGAGTGGAACAGGTTACCACGGGAGGTGGTGAGTTCTACTTCAATGGAAGTCTTCAAACAGAGGCTGGACAGACATCTGTCTGGTATGATTTAGTGATCCTGCATTGAGCAAGGAGTTGGACCAGATGAGGAACTTCTGGTCTTGGAACGGAATAAAATTGCTGATTCAACTGCCAAGCTGTCTGTCAATGTATCAATTATTAAAGCAGGCTGCAAACTCTTAATGTGATGGTATCTGAAGCCTCAAAGACTGTCCTGTATGTTTCCTAGGGTATCAGGTCTCCGGTTTCAGGCCTATGAGGGTGAGGGTACCTTCTTACATATATGGTGGAATTGCCCCAGACTTCACTACTTATACTAGCATGCTAAATCTTTCTAGTCTATAATCCAATAAAAGAGCTATTAATTGATACATTGATCTACAATTTCCTTAACATATACCTGGGTCCAGAAATGGTGAAGGGGATAAACGAAACCTTTCTATATTCGTGCATGGTACTGGTGGGACAGACAGCAGATAAGACAGTCTCCCAGAACCCCCCCCCCCCCCCACCCCACCTTCATTCCTTTTCAGTGAACTCATAACGGTCTCATTGTATGTTATAGTAACACCTTAAAAGGTGTAACTTATGTTAAACATTTTAGTTTCAGCCTATCATGTATTATTATTAACCTTGGAGGTATATACTTTTCCTGTGATGTCATTTATGGTATATAAACCAAATACACCTTTGAATAAATTAGAAATCATCTGATACCGCACAGGCTGGTGTGATATGTATTTCTCCTGGGTCCAGACTTCTGCACGAGATCTGGGATCATCTTCTCTTTGATAAACACATAAATTCTCCTTACATTTTTGGTCCTTCGTGACGGAAAGACTCACTGCAGAGGGAAGGGACAGCCTGGCTGTGAAAAGGTGGGTCTGAAGTACTCTCCAATCATTAAAAGACCTCCGTCTTGCTTAGACGTCATTAGAGGCCAGTCGGGCATCCTGTCTGAAACAGTGATGTTTTTCCGAACTAGCCTAAGAATTTAGAAGCCTCCCAGATAACGTGTAGTAAGTATAACAATGGTTAAACTTTTCTTCTCTCTTCTTCTGTATGCTTTGGTGTTAGTAAAATTTACAATGGGTATTGTAAAAGAGAAGCAAGTATAGAGGAATGGGTTGTCAAGGGACAATAGCAGTAGTCTATGTGCGATGTGTATTGTAAATTAGAAGCAAGTATAGACAAATTTGTTGTCAAGGGACAATAGCAGTAGTCTATGTGAGACCATAGGCATTGTGAGAAGGCTACAGGAAAGAATTACTCCACGCAGCACGTAAAAGAATCGGTTAGATGACGTCATGGGGCACAGGGGTGTCCAGGAACTTTACTTCTTATCTTACTACTACTACTTTTTCTTTGATATTGTGTTATAGAGTAACTAAGAATATAAAGAGGGCGGCCGCCTACTAACATATTGTAATATTTGTATTGTTGACTTATACTGCATGAAGCGAATGTGTGAGTGATTTGAGATAAGCGGATCTGATACGTGGGCACTGACCTCTAGGACACATTAAGGACCAGCCTTGCTGTGCAGGTTGTTTTCGGACAAGCCCCATATTGTGTTTTATGTTCACAGGCCCTACTCGGAAAGGCAAGAAGGAGTCTTCGTGTATATAGCGAAGCACTGATTCTGGTCAGGAACCCCTGCGTTTTCACTATACATTTTAGTGGCCAGAGGCTTGTTTTATGTTGTTTGTCTTGTAAATCGATGTCAAGAACATAATTACTAACAATGGGAAATACAAATTGTAAGGCATTCTCCTGTGCATGTCTCTGTTGTTGCCAATGACAGGAAGTCCTTGAAGGGGATAAGAAGTACATGGACAAGTTAGATCCTGACTGTCAAATATTGTGACATAAGGGGGGATAGAAATATGGATTTAAAAAATAAATTAAAAGTTCCAAGTTGTAAAGAATTATGTGATAAAATACGGACAAAATCAGCTAAAGATCAGCAGAAATACGAATTATCCGCTGCTGAAGCCTGGTTAAAAGAAGCCCCAAACTGTCACGCCCATATAAATAGAGCCCCGACAGTTTTGATAAACAATTCAAAGGGTTAATGAGGAGTTACAATTAAATGGAAAGAGCAGATAGAAAAATTCTAGGGCCAGATTGGAGTTCTGTAGAAGGAAATTAGAATGGGAAGGGCGGAGATGGTAGAACTCTTCCATAGGATAACTAGGGGGAGAGAGATGATACTAACACTGCATATAATCAGCCATTATAAAGAATGCGTTTGTAAGTGCAGTAAAGAAGGAAATAGGAGGTTATATAATGATGTCGTAGAATTCCTTTGCGGAATCACGGCTTACTCAAGTTGGAATGTTTACACCCCTCCATATTAATTCTGAATTGATAATGCGCATAAGAAGTTTTCACACTGACACGAGGTTCAGCTTCCTCAATTCTAACTTTAATGATCGGCGTGTAGCCTATTTTAAGAGTTTAACATATCCGCCCATCTGGGCAGGTCAAAGATTACATAGATACAACGTATTGTTTAATTATTGGATAAGCATCTTGCAATTCTTCCATCCTCCGGTCATCTGTGATTGGCCATCAGGTGGTGGATGAAATGAGTGGGTTGTCCTGGAGCCACGTGTGGTTCCTTCGATATGATTGGATGTTACATCATGAACTATAAATTGCACAAACCTCCCATATTATTTGCATACGTTTCCAGTAAAATTGCTTGGGTAATTTCTGCGGTGGCTGTTTCAGACTGTGGTTGTCCGTCTGAGTTATACTGTCCTCCAAAATTGCAAAACAGATGGAAAATGTAACGTGTTTATACTATATATTATCTTGTCAGCGTTTTGAGTACAGAAGTTTCATGTTGGCTTCCCCATGTCAGCAGAGTTATAAAACAGATATTTTCATATGAGCGGAAGTACCTATTGCATAACTGTAAGAACATTATATTTGTAGCAAGACAGAAAGCAAATATGTATACAGAATGTTAAATTGACAACTGTCTACTGCCAAGGCCCACCGATCCATATAGATATATACTGGGCTTCCACCACAGACCCCCCTTGAAACTATCTGTTTCACTAAACTCGCCCTGCTCCGTCCCACCCCAATCCCCCACCGCTGACCCTAGACTCGCATTGTGTTGTAGACGACTGGGCCTATTACTGCCATGGGGGTATAGGATGGTTCGACATCATCACATTCTGGATCCATGATGACGACGGTTGCGCTGACAGTGGGCTTTTTGTTGGACGTCGTAGTGGGACAGGTGGACCAGGCAGTCATCAGGGTCGGAATACACTGTATGCAACGACAAACAGAAATTAGGATGACTATAAAGGTGACAAATATAATTAATAACTTCCTTATCAGAATAACCTCTTGTGCAGAATGTTCTGAAAACTCAGTAGAGTGGCGGTCTTTCACAACTGTCGCTTAGGCTGTAAATGCCCCTCTGATACCTAGGTGTGGGTTCATGGCAATCGGGTCTTTTGGTACATGTGGAGGTCTAGGCTACCACCTGGGATCTCGAGGCATTAGGCATTAGGTGCGACCTTTACTATTTCAGGTAAACACTGCATAACTGGTATAGAACCCGCCTTCTTGACGTTACCTCGATTCATCGACAAGAGTGCAAAATCAGGACTATCTAATAACTGATCAACATGACTGAACCCCTGTCTTATTAGTACGTGCATTATCATATATATTAGTCTGGAAGGAAAGAGCTACAAGGTGATTATTCCCACTTCCCTTTTCCAGAGGCGGCAAGGTAACAGGACCAGGGGCGTTGTAGCACCGGTATGTTGCGTGGACATAAGCAGAGTGCACTGCAGATAAAATAAAGCAAAATCTTAGCGAAAACCTATCACAGTGTTCTAAATACACAATGTCTTAAAACTTATTTTTCTATATTTTTCCCTTCTCCTGTCAGGTACCTAACTGAGGAAAACAGACTAAGGTTAGCTCTTTTTAGTTAGTGCTTCTTAATGGCAACTGCGTCTTTACCTGCGGGTCACGTTTTGTCTGGAATGTAGGTACAAGTCTCCCTTATCATCTTACAGACACTCCCTTTTTTGGCTAAATCGTACCTAGTGCCATTCTATTTTGGAAAGTCATAGTCGAGGTAGGTCCTATTGGTAGACTAGTCCCTATAAGGCGTCTCTAGTATAATTTATAAACCGCTGTTAATTATAATAAACATAATTAATCCAGTCAACATTTATTTACCCTAATAAATCAGGAAAATTCTTTAAAAACTCGTCAGGTACCCCCCTTGGCTGTCTTATGACGTCAACGTACATGTGTGGGTCAAAACTATCACCAGGAGCCTCTCTTCTCACTCTAATGTGCTGTACTAGAAGTACATACTAGTAGTGTACACAGGTACGCACGGCGTGGGACTACCTAATCTTCACCCACACCAATGTCCCTCCTGGAGATAGTCCTAATGGTGAACACGTCCAGGTCGCCTCACCCTTGCGTCAGGGTTTTCCCACTGCCCGTAAGTCCCTACTCCTAGGAGGGGGGGGGATCCCTACCTCACCTTAGAGGGAGGCCATGGATTCCCTGGGCTCATTTCCGGGCATCCATACCCTCTATCTGTACAAGTTAACACCCCACAGGGTGTGCCCTCGCCGGAACCTAAGGTCTTCTGCACTATCCCTTGGCAAATGGGAATTCCACTGACAATCCATCTTAGGAGATCGGGGCAGGCACAGTACTAGTACATTTCTCCTTTTCTTTGGTAGCGTATGTGGTTGGCATTATCGGAACTGGCTCTTCATCTTTTTTAAATAAGGGAAATATTGGTGAGTTCCCCAAAAATCTCCCTCTACCCTGCCTAATTGCCTGGCAGGTGTAGTTTCCAGGGTAGTCAGTAATACTCTCTCCGGTGCAAGACACTTAAGTAGTTATAGAGTATTCCTTCTTCCATTTCTCACGGACAGTGTAATTAGCGGAAATGTTCGTGAAGAGACTAATAAACCACTCTTCAGCATCTACAGGGAGATTTAGGGGGACCATCCCCGAGTGTAGTCGGGCACTACCGCACACGCAACAGTTAGACTTGTTGCTCCTGTTAGCATTGTACCTCATCAACATTGAACGAGTTATACTGGAAGGTAACCATACCCCCATATTCTTCCGACTAAGGATTCCAGTTGCCACCCTCCTCTCTCACTAGCCCTAACCAGAGTAATGTCCTTGGCACAACTAAGACTGGTCTCCCGGATCTGAAGCTTTCTTACAGTATGAAGCATGGATGGATCCATGTAAGTCTTTCGGCTAGTTTCACAGCTGTGGCAGTAGTCAGAAGCACCTGGTAGGGGCCATCAAATCGGGGCTCAGGAGGGTGCTTCCTGGGGAACTTCTTGATGCGCACCCAATCCCCAGGCTGCAAGATATGTGTCCCAGTGTCTGCCTCTGAGTCTGGAAGAGAACACCTGTGTACCTTCGTTTACCTCATTCACTTCCGGTACCCTGTATCTGCAGATTACCTCATTCATGAGCTTCTGTGTGGTTATCTGCTCATTTACCTTAGTATCAGGGTGGGCCTCCAACCTGAAAAAGACTCAAGCAACAACAAGCACATGTTCATACTCCCCAACAGGTGTGAGCTGAATGTGGTCAAATTGGCAATCCCTGAAATGGGTAGAGTGGTCAAGGCAAGTGTTATATGGCCACCTTACTTCTGTCCGGACTTGCATATGGCAAAGATCATGCTAACTGGACAAATGATGCAGCAGCTACAGAGAACCTAGGTGTCACCCATTCTTGTTCAGTGTCGACGTCATCGCTGCTTTTGATTCTGTGTACCAGTTGGGCCATCATGGGGGACAGGGACCTCTGTAGGCAAGTTCTGTTGATTGTTCGCCATACGCCGTCCTGTTCTGTCGCTCCCGTCTTTTAGCCCATCTGCTTTCTTTCCTCGTTGACTTGTAACTGTAAAGTCCTTGACATATCAAAGTCCAAAGTATTTATCAGAGTCCAAAGTATTTATCAAAGTCCAAAGTTTTTATCAAAGTCCAAAGTTTTTATCACTGACTCATGCTGTCAGTATTTATTCTTCTTTCTTCCACGGCTTGAGGGCCGCTGCCTTTGCTGTGTTGTCGGCGAGGGTGTCATCTCTCGCTTCTCCGTTGTAGAAATCGGTGTGGATTCTCCATTGCCAGGTAGTAGTAGTAGGGTTTCCATGAGACTCTGCACCGCTGCACCATTCTTAATTGGCTGTCCTACTGAGATAACAAGCTGTCTGGCCTTCCATATTGGGCCATAATCATGAGCTATGCCAAATGCATTCCAGGAGTCAGTGTAAAAAGTTGCCGACTTACCTTCCACCACTCCACACGCCTCAGTGAGGGCCTCCGGTTCCGCTTCTTGCCCTGAGACATGCGGAGGCAGAGCTTCTGCGTTTAGGACATCTTGTTGTGTCACCTCTGCATATCTGGTTCGGAATCATCAATCCTCACCCTGATACCATCTACAAAGAAACCTCAAAATATGCATCATTAACAGTGTGTACATCACTACAATAATGTCAGAATCTTGTTGCACAGAATTTTAACCAATTTTAAAAAATAGTTGATCTGCCATACTCAAATCACCTATGCCTCCCCTCCCCCCAGGAATACCTGATTAAAAGAAGAGTAGCCGGGTTCAAGGTATTACAACATTGGGAAGAGATATTGGGGGAGGCATGGAAAGAGCACATTGTAGCCGGATCTAATAGGCCAGAGATAAGTGCTTGGGTTGCACTTGCATGAGTATGTTCTGGGTGTCATTTGGGGTGCGGACCACTAGGGGGTAGTCCAATAACAACTTAGAAGATTTGTCAGCCATTGCCTGTACTGCTGCCACCGCACAAGCAGATGAGGGAGCTCCTCGAGTCACTGGATCTAACCTCATGGCTGTGGTTGTCCTCCGTGCTTTTGCGTCAATACTGTCGTATGGGTGGCAGTATGAAGCAAGGCCCTGAAAGGTGCGGAATTTGGCAACAGTGTATGTACAGGTATGGCCTGCAGAACTTGGTTAGTCTTTGGAGGCCTCCAGGCCTTACAGCCTTCTGCAAGAGAAATTAACAGTGAAATTGTGGCCGGTTGGCAGTTTTTCCGAAGCATCAGCACACAGCACCTGATCTGCGTGGCTGACCCTTCACCCCCTTTTTTTTTTTTTTTTTAACTAGGGGAATACTGTTTGACCCAGGGGTGTGTATCCGGGTCTCGTATATATTATCATGGTGGGTATATTCAATTTTCCTATGTCTGTCTTGTAGTTGTCCCATAATTTGTCAGGAACCGTGGAAAGCTGAGTTTGGGACAAGAGAAAAAACAAAACTTTTTCTTCTGGCTATCTATGATTCTTACCCCCTCCTTGGATAAGAGACGTGTTCTTGCATCATCTAGCTCCACCCCTCTGAGTGTGGCTAATCACTTACTTCCTTATTCTCTCATTCAATGTTTGGCAGTCCTTGGGCACACATCGCAACTCAATAAAGATAAAGTCTTATGCATCACACAATTTACATTTTACAAATTACGAGTCAATCTGCCCCGTTCCTCCTGTGGATACCTGGCCTTATCGTTACCTGCTTGTTTCCTATTCCTTGGCTTCTCTGCAGTTTCTCCACAGTTTCTCTTACTCCCTGTAGTTTATTTATTTATTTTATATTGTCTGTGAATATACGTTACTTGTGCTGGGACTACAGGGCAAGTAACTTCCTCTTTTCAGAATCTCTCCCTCCCGTGACAGCCCAGCGACAGGATTACAAGGGATTACAATTTTTACTTTTACAACAGTTTTTGTCCCAGACTTCCGGCGACCGGGCAGATGCAGTCTTAGATGCCGGGCATCTCCATCTGATTGGTAATGTACTGCAATTCTCTCTATTCACTAAACTGTTATATTGAACGCTGGTGCCTTTGGCGTGTATTAATACAGACGCCATTTCAACCCACCTTCTCTTCCCCTTTTCAGGTCTCTTAGGGAAATTCTAACGTCTAATGCATAAATCACATATATTATGTTGTAACTTTACGGTCACAGCGGTGACCACCTAACATTGTATGTGGTTACAATTGAATTGGGGACTGCTAACATGTATGCTGTTGGGGACTTGGCAAACATAGACGTATTTTCTTGTGGGCATGGTGGGCTACGCAGTCTGTATTCTTAAGAGCCCCCTCAGGATGTGAGTGGCATATAACTTTTTACATTTATGTGACGGGTGTATAACAAAGTTTAGAGATTACATAATAAAACATACGAGTAGTTTTAACATCCAACATTAGTTAAATAACTAACAAATGTTGGAGCACAAGAATCGCTTTGCTTCTATTAGGAGTTCCACTTCTTCTTTTTAAATGAACTTAGCAGCCTTTTTTTTCTTCTTTTCCTCCAAACACACTTACGGGCACAAGCCTATACTTCTATGCTATTGTTAACGTTTAACAATTCAAAGGCAACACAGTTTAGTAGTCTGTCTTTTACTAGAAGGGATCCAATAATGCAACCTAACCTATAAAGTCCAAACCCACAGCGCGCCACTGTGTACGGTGCATTATCTTGGCTATAACCCAGCCAATGCAATGCTCATTGCTAACAATCCCTTCTTACAGCTGAGCAGGACTGATACTAATTCTATATAATAACTCAGCAGGATTAGCTCTACACAACAGACAAGCACACTAACTTTATATAAAGGACAGGCAGGACGTTTTAAACACACAGAAAGATTGCTTGATTAATCAATGATAACTTGACTCTCCACCCCTTCCACACTTTCCTGGAGGGTGTAAGAATTAACCTCGGTACAATGTTCGCTGCCTTTCAATTTCAATCATGGCTGCCAGATTTATGATTATAGAAGTCTCCTCAGACGCCAGACACAATATGCCCCGCCCTAGAGTCTCTAGCATTTCTGTCGCTACACAGTTTATCAATCTACCCTCAGACGGAGGGATCTACTCGTGGACATTCAAACGATAAACAAATATTTGTGGACACACACAAATAGACAGAGCACCAGTACGGCTGGTTTTAGTCTTACTGCCCCTCGGGATCCGGTCTGTCAGTTCCCTTTCTTCGGAAGCCTTTTACCAGACTTTACCGAAGTAGCGATACCTGCCCAGACGTTTGACGGCTTTCTGACCCTTAGGCTTTGTAACCAAACCAGACCAGAGCAGGAAAGCCTTCCCGTCAAACTACCCTCACAGGTCCCTTACTCTTAGGTTTTGTAACCAAACCTGGACCGAGTAATCGGGACACCTGCGCAGGGTCAACCCCCCCCTTAAGGCAGCTACTGACCTCGCCACTCGACCAGTACTCTCAAAACAACAGGCATGTAAACATTCCTTTATATCTTATGACAGGTTCTTATCATGTGATCGAGACTTAAAGAAGTACCTGTCGTCGTGCGTCTCCAAATCTATCGGCCTGGCACGGCACATAGGCAAGCCCGGAGTTAGCCACACAGGTATAGATAATTAATTTATCCTACCGTGTATTTGGTGGGCCCGCTAAGTCCAAGGTTGTCTATGTCCGTGCCTTGTGTCCGATTTCTTCGGAGCCTATCGATCACAGTCCCATCTGGGGTGCCACTGTCGTAGAATTCCTTTGCGGAATCACGGCTTACTCAAGTTGGAATGTTTACACCCCTCCATATTAATTCTGAATTGATAATGCGCATAAGAAGTTTTCACACTGACACGAGGTTCAGCATGCATAGCTTCCTCAATTCTAACTTTAATGATCGGCGTGTAGCCTATTTTAAGAGTTTAACATATCCGCCCATCTGGGCAGGTCAAAGATTACATAGATACAACGTATTGTTTAATTATTGGATAAGCATCTTGCAATTCTTCCATCCTCCGGTCATCTGTGATTGGCCATCAGGTGGTGGATGAAATGAGTGGGTTGTCCTGGAGCCACGTGTGGTTCCTTCGATATGATTGGATGTTACATCATGAACTATAAATTGCACAAACCTCCCATATTATTTGCATACGTTTCCAGTAAAATTGCTTGGGTAATTTCTGCGGTGGCTGTTTCAGACTGTGGTTGTCCGTCTGAGTTATACTGTCCTCCAAAATTGCAAAACAGATGGAAAATGTAACGTGTTTATACTATATATTATCTTGTCAGCGTTTTGAGTACAGAAGTTTCATGTTGGCTTCCCCATGTCAGCAGAGTTATAAAACAGATATTTTCATATGAGCGGAAGTACCTATTACATAACTGTAAGAACATTATATTTGTAGCAAGACAGAAAGCAAATATGTATACAGAATGTTAAATTGACAACTGTCTACTGCCAAGGCCCACCGATCCATATAGATATATACTGGGCTTCCACCACAATGAGATACATGATTACCCTTAGGATGGGATCATTGCAGGATGTTTTGGAATATGCAAAACATGCAGAAAAGTTTTACAAAGAAAAGGTTGGGAAAGTGAGAGTTTTTATACAGGGAGAAGAATGTGACACGACGGTTCAAGAAAGTCAGAGAGGTCATTGGACAGCGAGAGGATGTGAAAGTAGAGGCAAAGGAAGAAGCAGAGGTGGGATACAGCTCGGGGATTTAAATGTGTGTTTGAATGATTGGAAATCTGGTGATTTTGCCTGAGGATGCCCAGAGAAACAATGCTCACAGGCACCTTGGGGAAAAATGACTAAGAGGGATGGATGTACAACACTTGGAGGATCTCTTGGCAATTTCTACTGCCTGAGATAGATCTCCAGGTGAATGGGCTGATGATTACTTTCGTGGTGGGCTCAGGAGCCACCAGGGCATTAATACATCCCAATATATACCCAATGTAAAATGTAGTAATAGTCATATCATGGTAAAAGGGGTTAATGGACGGACCCACAGGGAATCCCTCTCTGAACCAGTTATAACAGATCTAGAGACAAATAAGCCTGTGAAATGTCAGATTATATAGTCTTAAATATGTCCAGTAAAATGGTTGAGATAAGATATTATGATAAAATTAGGTACACCTTCACCAGAGTACCTCAGGGCTGCTGTGAATCTCCAACAATTTTCTCCCAGGCTATGTCAGCAAACTTAGCTGACTACCTCTAGGATGCTGGAACTGGGCTACTACTGTATGTTGGTAGCTAGCAGCAGACAGTGGAGCGAATTGTGGGGGGACACAGTCGAACCCTTGAGGTTTCTTTATAAGCAAGGCCATAAAGTAAACAGGTAGAAACTCCAATACTGTCAGCAAACAGTTAAATATCTGGGGTATAACCTGTCAGATGAAGGTAGGCAAGCAATTCTGGAAGTCCCAAAACCACGAGCAAATTCTGTCCTTTTTGGGAATGACAAACGTCTGCAGAGCCTGGATCCTAAATTATGCATCCCTGACAGCACCTCTTACCAGACTCATCTATGATGAACCTCTTTCTGCAGCTGACAGGATCCAGTGGGATGCACCCTCTGAGGAAGCCTTTGTCAGGTTAAAACAGACTCTGGTGGGCACATCAGTCTTGGGGGCTGCTGAACTACAGCAAGCTCTTTGTGCTGTTGACTCAAGGGAAGGATATATGACCTCTGTGTTAACTCAGGCACACAGTGGGAAACAGATCGCTGGCATACTACTCCTGCAGACTAGATCCAGTGGCCGAGCGCTCCCACCCTGTGTACAAGCGGTAGCAGCGGCAGCTGAAGCAGTCAGACCTGCCACTATAGTGCTGTTCCGCCACTCACACTGTGTACCGCACGCAGTTGGTTATACTCATATCTTTGTCCTTCCAGACATCCCTCCTACATGACACTACTGCTCTCACAGCCACACCTGACAACTGAGGGATGTACTACGCTCCATCCATCTACCTTACTGCCTATTTCTTCAGACGGTCCTCCATACAACTGTCTAGGAGAGATGGCACATAAGGTGTTACCCAGACCAGATCTGCAGGATGTATCTCTTGTAGATGCTGAATACACTCTTTGTAGATGGGTTGGACATCTCCGCAGAAGGAAAAAAAACTATCTTACCTAAATCGTTCTTCAGATATGCAGCAAATTTGAGCCATGGCCTGTGTCATTTCTCAGCAGGGGGGATGGTAGCACTCATATCGAAAGTATTCACAGCCTATGCGTTTACAAACTACTCTAAAAATTTTTGTTTATCTTATATTCCCTTGTGCCTTGTGTTTAGCACAAATAATACAAGACCATGGAGGGGATGCTGTCCTACACCTCAGTATCCCCTCCAACACATTTGTATGGACTACATAGAATTAAACAAATGTGAAGGTAAGAAATACTGCCTAGTTATTATAGATGCTTTAGCCAAGTGGATAGAAGTGTTTCTCACAGGTCAGTCGCATGAAGCCTCAGTGGCTAAAGCATTACTAAGGGAAATAATACCAGGTGATTGGGTCCTCATCAAGGGGATAAAGAAAAAGAACTGGAAGACCCCAAAGTGAGAAAGACCTTACCAGGTACTCCTGACCACTCCTGCTGCAATAAAGATTGCTGAATGGCAGACCTGGATTCACCATTCTCACTGTAAAAAGGTAACACAGGCAGAGCAGGGACAGTGTGCTGAGGGGGTCTAGTTTAGCCCATTACAGGGGGGTGGGGGGGGCACATTAGGTGGTCTCCATCTCAACTCGGTGAAGAAATCCACACCCTTTCCCCATGGGCCTCCTCGGTAAGGACAAAAATAACAGGAATAACATTTCTTTTCGGTGTATTGGTGAGTCTGGGGAACGCTATTGATGACAGCCCTGAAATTGTCAGAGGTCATCATCATATTACCTGATCCTACACGATGGGGGAATGGTGGAAGAGCTCTGACCATTGTCTGTATATAGCATCCCTCACTCTCCACCCCGCTATACTGTGCACATCTCCAGCCCCTTTACCTTCTGTATCACCCCATTACTTGTGTAAGCTCGATGGAGCAGAACCCTCACCCCTATTGTTTCCATCAGCTGATTACTATGTATCCGTGGTTCTGTATTTTTTGTACTTTTGTCTTTCTGTATTCCCCCTGTCTATGTAAACACTGTGGAAATGTTGGCGCTATACACATAAAGATTATTATAGATATGTGTCAGATGAGGGACTTGTTGGCATTGTACACAAAGGAATAAGGCGTGGCTAGATGCTTGCCTGGCTTGATAGTACTCTTAGTCAGGCCACATCCCTGGTGGCCATTTTAGTGCTAGTCATGGCCTGCGGCCATTTTAGTACCTGCTGCAATACCCTCGGCTGTCGCCCAGGCGCCACCTTGGCTTCACACCTCCCATAGATGTACCTTTTACCTAGCATCCCAATGCTTGCACTGATTGTAGTACACAACACTAGTGATTAGTGCCTTCTTTGACTTGTGCAGGAATAGTAAGAACCCTCCATCACTGTCCTCTGTGTGTTGATGATATGTAGTCTACCTTATTAAGTGTGGGTTATAAGATACTTGTCACAGAGACGGAAAAAGTCTATAGACTAAATTATTTGGCCCTTATCACAGTTATAGACTAAAATGTATATACTTTAATGGAAATTTAACTTAAAAACATGAATGGGCTCACACACATGCGTATCGCATGGACGAACAAAACAACCACACAAAAACACAAAGGTCGCCTCTTCCTTATCTCAGGAAACTTATGGAGGCTAGAAAAATCAATATTGATAAAGGACTACTAATGTTATGTCCTCTATTTTTTATTTATATCACATAGGAGGTAAGAGGAAGGCTCTATCTGCTGTAGGGCGCCTGTAAGTATAATGCCCCCCGCAGAGTATTTTAGGTAGGGAACCTCTTCCTAACAAAAATTCGCCCCTCTGTGATTACAGTATAGCGCTTAGCGCATGACGAGATGGTTCAAATAGGAGAAACTCCAAGAGAACTAGACCCTTATGCGCAAGAATTACGGCGCAGACCAGGGTTATTCAATTGCAGTATGCTCGGCTCAACGCGTTTCCCCACACAAATGTGGTTCATCAGGAGCACAAATATTTTGAAGAAAGAATGATAAATCAGGATGATAACTGATTCTGCTTTTTGTTGTTTTTTCGTGATAAATAGATATTTTTTTTGACCCTTATTTGGTGTATTAGCTGCAGATGGTGCAGCCAATTTCAAGAGTCAGCAGCTCATGAGCAGCAAATGGTTGTTGCAGAGATAAATGCAACAGCCCCAAAAAGGCTAATAAGCCCTAGAGATTTTTTTGATGATTATTTGGTGTATTAGCTGCAGATGATGCAGCCAGTTTCAAGAGTCAGCAGCTCATGAACAGCAAATAGTTCTATCATAAAACCCAGTGAGGGTATTAGAGGAGCTATCTAATAGAGCCTGCAAGTAGATGTCAGATATCTAATTCGCCAAAGTATCCCTAAAAGCACCCAATAATAGAAAAACAAATAAATAAAAGGATAAAGCCTGTGGCTCTGATGGTGAGCCATTACTCCTGTGGCTCACCATCAGAGCCACAGGCTTTATCCTTTTATTTATTTGTTTTTCTATTTTCAAAAAATCTCTAGGGCTTATTAGCCTTTTTGGGGCTGTTGCATTTATCTCTGCAACAACTATTTGCTGTTCATGAGCTGCTGACTCTTGAAACTGGCTGCACCATCTGCAGCTAATACACCAAATAAGGGTCAAAAAATCTCTAGGGCTTATTAGCCTTTTTGGGGCTGTTGCATTTATCTCTGCAACAACTTCTTTTGCCTGCGGCAATCAATACCTAGTTCTGGGCAAGATCTACTTGTGGGCTTTTTGTGGTGAATCGCATTCAGCCCTAGCTGTACTGTTATTTGTCACTATAGCTATCCATTGTGTGGATTTCCCAAGAACTTGGCTATAGAGACACGCCATGGCGATTTAGTGCTCGAAATTGTCCTGAATAAATCAGATGCTGTGATCCAGTCTATATATGATCGAGCACATAAATTGCGCTTTCCCAAGCCACCCTGTTCTAATATTTTAAAATATCTATTTATCACGAAAAAACAACAAAAAGCAGAATCAGTTATCATCCTGATTTATCATTCTTTCTTCAAAATATTTGTGCTCCTGATGAACCACATTCGTGTGGGGAAACGCGTTGAGCCGAGCATACTGCAATTGAATAACCCTGGTCTGCGCCGTAATTCTTGCGCATAAGGGTCTAGTTCTCTTGGAGTTTCTCCTATTTGAACCATCTCGTCATGCGCTAAGCGCTATACTGTAATCACAGAGGGGCGAATTTTTGTTAGGAAGAGGTTCCCTACCTAAAATACTCTGCGGGGGGCATTATACTTACAGGCGCCCTACAGCAGATAGAGCCTTCCTCTTACCTCCTATGTGATATAAATAAAAAATAGAGGACATAACATTAGTAGTCCTTTATCAATATTGATTTTTCTAGCCTCCATAAGTTTCCTGAGATAAGGAAGAGGCGACCTTTGTGTTTTTGTGTGGTTGTTTTGTTCGTCCATGCGATACGCATGTGTGTGAGCCCATTCATGTTTTTAAGTTAAATTTCCATTAAAGTATATACATTTTAGTCTATAACTGTGATATGGGTTATAAGATAGGGTCAGTATGATACTGTGGGATATTTAGTCGTAGCAGAGGAATATGTATGGTCTCCTTCAGATAAGTGTCAGGTAGTGAGGGGACAGGTTGCTATGGATGACGGTAGTGCTGACAAGGATCAGAGATAGTAGGCAGCAGGACAGCAGAGATGATTACATGATGCAGATAGTCCTGGGGTAAGACAGTGAAGGAATGAAAGTTTACAGTAGTATTAAATGAAGTTGACAGACAATGGCTTGAGTGCTGGCTCTGTGTGGTGGGGTTAGCTCACAAATGGTTAAATCATCTGTTACATTGGAATGCTTGTTTCACTTTCACCCTCACCTTTCAGCTTTAGAGTTTAGTGAGAAGAAGGGAGGGGGGAGTGTGTGACTGACTCTCTAACGTAGTAGTCTGAGAGCGATGCTCTGCTTGCTTGAAATGAATAGACTTGTAATGAAGATGATCAGGAATTAAGTTTAATATAAACTTGTGTGAATAGGGAACATACATTCTTGCTGTTATTTGTGTACATGTTAGTTCTGTAATTGGTTTGCAGTGCGTTTGATTGTTAAATGGTGTTTTCAATGTGATAATGTCATGTAAGAAAAAATAATAATAATTAAGTTGTTAATAATGTGAGACCTGAGTGTTCCTATTAAGGGAAAAATATTCCAAGGATACTGCAGTTAGCTGTAGGAGTCTAAAACAGTTAAAGCTTTGTTTATCTTACTCCATCACCTCTCCTTGATAAGAGAAATTCCTGAGGGGGGGTTGTTAAGGTTGGAGGATTAAGCGGTTAAGTGTATAGAGAATTATATGTTATTAATAATTATATGAGATAGAAAGACATGACTGTACGATAGATAAAAGTTAATGACAAGTGGCATGGGGGGCGTGGCTTGGCATAGGAGAGGGAGGCCGCACATCTCGGAGCTCCGCTGCCACTGACTCTCAGAAAACCAGAAAACAAAGAAAATAGCCCATACCCGATGATGACTAGAGTGGGGAAGAGGAAGGCAGACCAGCCACAGATCCAGGGATCCCCTATAAGTCGGTTCCTGCACGGAACACACGCCGCCGGAGCGGGAAGACGGCTCTCCAACATGGCACTGGGTCAGCGCGACAAGCCCGCGCTGAAGCAGAGTGGAGATCCAGCAACCCTATCCACAGGCCAGGTGAAGGCAGGAGAGCCCCATGCTGGCACACCGCCAGGGCAGAGAGAGAAGCCCATACAACAGCGGAGCAGAGCCATACCCTGAGGGAAGGAGAAAATCCCCTGCCGACTAGACCCAGGGGCTACAGACAGAAAAGAGCGGGCAGCCAGTACAGGGTGCAGAAGAACCACCTTCAAATGCCGGAGGAGCAGCGCAGCTCCACACCAACACGGAGCAGGGGCAGCAAGAAGGACTAAGGGAGCAGTGGACCAAGAACCCAGGTACCTCACCACCAAACAGAGCCCAACACCCTGAACAGGATGGGAGGGGGAATAGGGCAGAGACCCCGAGGTCACCAGCGAGACATTCCACTGTACCCACACTCTACACAATTGGTAATGAATCCCATGAAACCCCCAGCCAGGGACACAGCCCTAACGCAAAGGGTGGCAGAAAGGGACCTGATGCAGACCATACCCCTCCCCGGAAGGACAACCCAAGCAAGAGCGGGGTAATGCAGGGAGATAATCCTATCCCTATCGCCCGACCTCCTTCTCAACAGAGAGACAACAGCAGAGATATAAATACCTTCCATGACTACAGCTCCCAGTAATTTCCCGAAACAGAAGCTCCTGGCAATCATACAGCGCCACCTGCAGACGATTCCCAAACACTACAAGCACTCTGGGTCATGATACGTGCCCTACCGACCAAAACAGACTTAGAGATGCAGATACGATGTATAGAAGAGAAACACGAGAGGGCCATCGCAGCAGTTAACCACTCAGTACAGGCCTTTACAGAACGGGTGATGGCGCTAGAAGAGAACCCCGAGGTCTCCTATATGGACTTTCAACAGCTAACAAGCTTCATAGAAAAACAGCAGAAACAGCTCAGTGAGTTAACTTTCCACCTCGACGACGTCGAAAACAGAGGCCGCCGCAACAACCTAAAGCTGAGAGGCGCCAGAAGCGCTCTATGAGTGTGTAACAACCGTCTTCAACAAGCTACTACGCCGTCCGGAAGACAGGACAATAGAGCTGGACAGGGTCCACAGAATGATGGGCGGGAGAACAAGGAACCCCAATCTGCCAAGGGATGTCATCTGCCGAGTGCACTTTTACAGACAAAAGGAGGAAATCCAACGCATGGCATGGGAAAGAGGTCCAGTTAACTTTAACGGAGTGGAAATTACTATCTTACCAGATGTCTCCAGACTGACCCTCAATAGTCGGTGACTGATAAGACCACTTGTGGACGCAGCACGCCAGGCGGACGCGACCTACAAATGGGGCCACCCCTTTCATTTAATATTACACAAGCGAGGCCGCCTGTACACCGTCAGATCACCCACAGACCTGGACAGAGCTTTCAGGTTCCTAGAAGTCCTGGCGGTGCCCATTCCAGACTGGACTATGCCCATGGACACGGCACAGAGCAACCCGTGACCCGCGAAGGACCCAGGGAACCTTTCCAACCGGCAAGGCAGCAGGGACCGAGACTAACAACCAATCAAAGAAATCGAGACTTATTGTGCCCCGCCAGCAGATACCCTACGAATGACGGCGGCGCGTTCCCCAGTCTCTTACCCGCCGGACGGGCTGAAAGCTGTCTAATTTTGTCTCTTTGCTTCCTCTTGTTTTTTTCCCACAGTACTACTTCTAATGATAGTGGCATCCCGCAAGTTCCGAGTAAGAAGGTTATAGAGGAACAGATACGGAATCGGTGGTCGTTTTCCTTGTTATCTGATCTCCGAGTTAGACAGCGGCCTTAACAGTAAGTGCACTTCCACGTTACCTCCAGTAGGGCATCAGGGGGCCTGGCTTAACCCCTTTTTTGAGGGGGGGAAACAGGCTCCCTGACTAAAATATAGTTGCTAGCCACCGGGCTAGCCTTAGTTGTGTTTGTCCCGGATTAGTTTTCCTTGTGTGTCGTGTAAGTGTCCATCCCCCCTCCTCTTTTTTTTTCTCTTCTTCTTCCACTCTCCCCTCTCCTTCCCCCTCTCTCTCTATATCTTTCCTGATTCTCAACTTGGTGCTTTCACTACCCCTTCTTTTTGCAACCTGATCTTCTCTCTTTCGCAATGTCAGGCTCCGCTAACCTCTCCATAATCTCCATTAATGCGCAGGAACTGAACGTGCCAGAGAAGAGGTCCTCCATCCTCCACCTCCTCTGGAAAAGGAGAGTACATGTGGCCTTTATCCAGGAGACCCACTTCCGCACGAACAAAAGCCCCAGATTTGCAAACGACAGATTTCCAAACACCTACCACAGCACAAATGCGGAATCCAAGTCCAAAGGGGTCTCCATCCTTATCGCCAACTCCGTCCCATGGGAGCAGGAAGAGGTCCGCTGTGATCCGGGAGGTAGATATATTTTCCTCAAGGGGAAACTCACTGGCACACAAATCACACTAGCGGCCATCTATTCACCCAACTCCAACCAGGTGTCCTTCTTAGAGGAGATCCTGGAGGAGCTGGAGGAATTTCAGGAGGGCACCCTGGTCCTGGGAGGAGATTTTAACATGCCGTTGGACCCAAGAATAGACACATCTAAAGGCAGCGGTAACCTTCCCAGGTCAGCGTACCGCAGGATCAAAAATACATTACACAAGTATCAGTTGGAAGACGCCTGGAGAACCTTACACCCCACCACAAAGGACTACACGTTCTTTTCCCAACCACACAACTCATACTCCAGAATCGATTTTTTCCTCCTCCAACTCTCATCCCTAGCGAATCTAGTCTCGGCTACAATAGACACCATCACATTTTCAGACCACGCAATGATCATACTAGCGCTGAAATTACCTACCCTGCACAATAGAATATGGCATTGGATATTCAATACACGGCGAACTCAGACGAAATCCGCACAACATTAAGGAAATACTTTGAACACAAAGTCACTCCAGAGGTTGACCCACTAACGGTATGGAAAGCACACAAGTGCGTGATACGGGGTTTCTGTGTAGGCCTTGGCTCACGCATTAAAAAGGAACGTAGCGCACATCTCAGGGGACTCCTGGATCAGATCCAGGCACTAGAGTCCTCCCACAAATCAACACTAGACAGAGAGAAGGGAACAGAATTACTACGGTTGAAGGAGCAGGTCCGTTCCCACTGTCTGGGAAAGGCAAAAGTGAGCCTGACGAAATGTAGACGTCATTTCTTTGAATTTGGAGACAAACCGAGCTGCATATTGGCCCGGGCCCTCCGCGCAGCAAGAGCTAGGGCCTACGTTCTACACATTAAGAACTCCGAAGGCCACACACTACATCTTCCCGAACAAATCACAGAAGCGTTTTGGCAATATTACTACTCTTTATATAACCAATCTCCACCACAGTCCGAGCAAGCCAGAGAACACAAGAAAGCTAGGATCCACGAATTCCTACAATGATCAAACATTCGCAGATTCCCAAAGGAGGCCATAGAACTGATGGAGGCCCCAATATCCCCGACTGAGCTAGCAGAAGCGCTGACAGACTCTCAGACAGGGAAAGCGCCAGGTCCAGATGGGCTAACCCTATCATATTATAAGAAATTCGCAGAAACACTTACACCCCACTTCATCCAAGCCTTCAATTCCATAACATCCGGAAACAAAATACCTAGAGATACCCTAACAGCACACATAGCGGTCATCCCTAAAGAAGGGAAGGACCCAGCGCAATGCCAGAGCTACCGCCCCATCTCTTTACTTAACGCAGACCTGAAATTATTTTCTAAAATTCTGGCAAATAGGATCTTCCCCTACTTATGTAACAATACACAAAGACCAAGTCGGCTTCGTCCCATTAAGAGAGGCAAGGGACAACACAACCAAAGCCATTAACCTAATACACCAGGCGCACAGACTCTCCAAATCGATATGCCTTTTATCCACAGATGCAGAAAAGGCATTTGACAGGGTGGAGTGGGACTTCCTATTTGCGACAATTACCCACGTGGGTATGGGCCCTAACATGTTACACTGGATTACAGGCCTATATTCCAGCCCATCCGCGTCCGTTAGAGTAAACAGCCAGCTTTCAAAGCCATTTTCCATTTCAAATGGTACAAGGCAGGGCTGCCCTCTATCGCCACTGATCTTTATAATATGCCTGGAGCCACTGTTGTCACAAATACTTAATAACCCAAACGTTAAAGGGATCACGGTGGGGGAGGAAGAATATAAGATCGCCGCATATGCGGACGACCTCCTGTTCTTTATCTCCAACCCACGAATCTCCTTACCAAACCTATTGGCAGAAATTAACCACTATTCCAAAATATCAAACTTTAAAATAAACTATCATAAGTCAGCAGCTCTTAACATCTCTCTCCCACAACATTTTGTGGAGGAATTAAAGGACTCGTTCTCATTTCAGTGGGAAAAGAATCACATTCAATACTTGGGGACCAAGCTAACGCCAAACATTGAGGACCTATACCCCGCCTATTTTCCAGCACTCTTAAGCGAAATTCGACAAGACCTCAACTCTTGGACCAAAGGGACTTTCTCTTGGTTCGGCAGGGGAGCAATAATCAAAATTAATATACTCCCCAGTATACTATACCTACTTCAGGCCCTTCCCATACAAGTGCCAAGGCTCTTCGTCCAGCATTTACAATCACTCACGTCCACATTCATATGGGCAGGAAAGGCCCCACGGATAGCAAGAGACACTTTATCTCGGCCGAAAAGCGAGGGGGGCATGGGTCTACTAGATTACGTAAAATACCACCAGGCAGTACACTTAGTACGCATGGTGGACTGGCACCGGCATGCAGCCCTTAAACAGTGGATAGCAACAGAACAAACAGCAGCCCTGGCGCCGTTAGTAGCTCTCCCATGGTCTGAGGGACAAGCCCCCACAGAACTAGCACTCCATCCTACAATCGGCCCCACGCTAGGGATCGCCATCAAAGTACTAGCCAGGAAAGACATTTCTCCCAGGCCCTCACCCATGTTCCCGGTTCTGGGTAACCCGAGATTTCCCCCAGGCAATGAGAACAAAGTATTCCGTGCAAGGATTACCGAAGGCAGATTCCGGGCAGAACATTTTATGCAAGAAGGCCAGTGGCTCCCACTGGAAATGCTCAGAGGGAATACGGACTCACCCCAACTCCCATTATGGCAGGCATTACAAGTAAGACACTTTCTATCTACGCTACCCCGCCCCACTACTTTTGCCTGCCCAAAAACACAATTTGAAGTCATCTGTAGGGAGAAGGGACCCTCAGGCATACGCTATCCAAAATGTACAACATACTAAACACACAACCTGAGGCCTCACCACCTAAGTACATGAATAAATGGGAAGAAGAGTTGGGAGTCACACTTACACCGGAGGAAAGAGATAGAATTTTCATCATCACACACTCGGTTTCAATATTGAGCAAAATACAAGAATCTGGATACAAGGTTCTCACCAGGTGGTATAGGGTGCCCTCCCACTTGCATAGAATATTCCCGACAGTCCCCCCCACATGTTGGAGATGCGGGGCGGAGCAAGGGACAATGTTACATGTCTTTTGGGACTGCTCGGTCCTGGCGAGCTTTTTGATCAGAGGTGTGGCAGATAGCATCTAGATTCACCCACTACCCCCTGCCAAAATCCCCGGCCTTCTTCCTCCTGCATCACAGCGATATACCACTGGCGACCTACAAAGAATCTATAGTACGTTTTCTAGTGAGTGCGGCAAGATCATGCATTCCTAAACTTTGGAGACAGACAACCTCACCAACAATGGCTCTATGGCTCAATACAGTAAGGAGGATCATGGAGATGGAGGACTTCACTGCGGTACTAAGGGGCACACAGGAAAGCTTCAGGAACATATGGTATCACTGGATGGTGTTCCAGGAATCTGAGGAATATCGCTCGTTAATGGATCACTAAACGACAAAAGCGAAACCTGACCACATAGCTATACTCCACGCAACTTAATGGTTGAGTTTTATTTTATTTTTCCCCTAAATGTGTCCCCCTGGTTAATCCCCCTTGTGTCACGTCTGTCTAATTGGTCATGTTAGTTTATATAATATAGAAAGAAAAGAAACACAGATGACGAACAGAAGGACAACGAGTCTTGAATGTTGCAATAAGTTAAGTCTTCCTTTTATTCACAACAAAGAAAAACTGTTCTAATTCTTTGGTATGGTAATGTTCATAAAGTTGGTGTGACGGTGCGCAATGAACACTATGTAAACTGTAATCAAGTTATAATCTGAAAAATAAAGAATAAAAAAAAAAGTTAATGACAAGTCTTCAAGCCGTGATGACCGTAAAATGTGGGATTAAGCTTCTTAACTGTACCTACACCCCACAGATAAGCGATCCATGTTATACATTGAGTTTGCTGTTTCCACCTGTGGGCAAGGACCTGCTGTTGTCTCTGATCCTGGGGTTATACTTGCTTTGCGCTACCTGGTAATGGGACCAAGGCAGACTACGGGAGACTGCCTGAGGGACACTATATGGAGAGAAGAACCATGGAGGCACACTGTTTTCTGGGATATGGCCTGAGCTACAAAGAGCACACGCAGACGTGTGATGGTTGTGTGGTCACAGGTACCTAGAACAGGTGCCAGGTACAGGCCCTAACGGGATTGTGCTTTGGTACAACTGATAATGCCTGTGCACCTCATGACCTCCGAGGGCAACAGCAAGGGCCGTGTCCGGAAAACTAGGAATTCCTCTCCCAAAGGTTCCTTTGACGCCATCAGGGGTCCTAAGGGGGGTACTGAACGAGTATAGGGCAAGAAATCAGATGGCTGCAGCGGGTTTGAGTCTCTTCTTGCAGGGTGGGCAACAGTGGATAAAAATGTAGACTGGATTAATTACACATACTATAACCAACAGAGATTTGTTAATTATACAAGAGATGCAATTAGGGGCCTAGAGGAACAACTAGGACATACCTTACTTATTACATGGCAAAATAGAATGGCTCTTGATATGTTACTAGCAGAAAAAGGAGAAGTTTGTAAAATGATTGGAGGATATTGTTGTACTTTCATTCCTAATAACACGGCACCAGATGATACCTGAGCACTGGAAGGGGTAAATGCATAATAAAATGAACTAGCTGATAACTCTGGCATAGACGATCCATTCAGGGACTGGTTGAAAGCTTGTTCGGACACTGGTCACAAGTCATATACTCCACACTAGTCTCTGTGTCAGTATTTGCCTCCATTCTAGTACTCTGTGGTTGCTGCTGTATTCCATGTATCCGAGGAGCACTGCATCAGCCAGTGCCCGATTAACCAATCACAGCCATTCAATGATGTCATTCAGTGATGTCATTCAGTGGTGCAAGCCTCTGGTTTGCACCACTGCCTCTCCCCCTGTGCCCCAACCTGCCACTGAGATCCAACCCCCCTCTCAGGACACAGGCACGACCGTCTCCTGGCCTGCACCCACATGCTCACCTCCGCTGTCCTCGGCCCCATCCAGCAATGTCTCTCAGCGCAGCGTCCAGCCGTCGCTAGCGCAACTGTTTGAACGCAAGTACGCCGTCGTGCACATAGCCAAATTGATCAGCCTGGAGATGCTGCCGTATAGGCTTGTGGAAACGGAGGCTTTCAAAAACATGATGGCGGCGGCGGCCCCGCGCTACTCGGTTCCCAGTCGCCACTACTTTTCCCGATGTGCCGTCCCAGCCCTGCACGACCACGTCTCCCGCAACATTGTACGCACCCTCACCAACGCGGTTACTGCCAAGGTCCACGTAACAACGGACACGTGGACAAGCACAGGCGGAGAGGGCAACTATATCTCCCTGACGGCACATTGGGTGAATTTAGTGGAGGCTGGGACCGAGTCAGAGCCTGGGACCGCTCACGTCCTACCCACCCCCAGAATTGCGGGCCCCAGCTCAGTGGTGGTATCTGCGGTGGTGTATGCTTCCTCCACTAAACCACCCTCCTCCTCCTCCTCCTCCTCCTCCTACGCAACCTCTGTCTCACAATCAAGATGTGTCAGCAGCAGCATGTCGCCAGCAGTCGGTGTCGCGCGGCGTGGCAGCACAGCGGTGGGCAAGCGTCAGCAGGCCGTGCTGAAACTACTTAGCTTAGGAGAGAAGAGGCACATGGCCCACGAACTGCTGCAGGGTCTGAGAGCAGACCGACCGCTGGCCTTCGCCACTGAGCCTCCAACCGGGCATGGTCGTGTGTGACAACGGCCGTAACCTGGTGGCGGCTCTGCAGCCTCACGCACGTGCCATGCCTGGCCCACGTCTTTAATTTGGTGGTTCAGCGGTTTCTGAAAAGCTACCCACGTTTGTCAGACCTGCTCGGAAAGGTGCGCCGGCTCAGCGCACATTTCCGCAAGTCCAACACGGACGCTGCCACCCTGCGGACCCTGCAACATCGGTTTAATCTGCCAGTGCACTGACTGCTGTGCGACGTGCCCACACGGTGGAACTCTATGCTTCACATGTTGGCCAGGCTCTATGAGCAGCGTAGAGCTATAGTGGAATACCAACTCCAACATGGGCGGCGTAGTGGGAGTCAGCCTCCTCAATTCTTTACAGAAGAGTGGGCCTGGTTGGCAGACATCTGCCAGGTCCTTGGAAACTGTGAGGAGTCTACCCAGATGGTGAGCGGTGATGCTGCAATCATTAGCGCAATCAAGAAGGAAAATACTGTGGCAGCAGACAGCGATGCAGTAAAACTTCTTCCTTTATTCCTCCACACACATACGACGTTTCGATCAACACAGTGATCTTTGTCAAGTACAAATACACCCTTAGTTACAGACTATATATAGTGAAACAACAATTAAAATCCCACATGTAACAGCTGAACAGTACCTAATTCGCATGTGCTCACGTCCTCCATGGCTCCCGATGCTTCCGGTTTGTCATCTGAACGAGTGCGCCTGTGCATGATTTAGCCACTATCGCGAGATTTAGAAGAGCAAGAGGAATCTTGAGGGACTGATCGCGCATGCGCCTGGAGTCCTGCGATGCCGCTGATATAACTATTGGACTCTATTTAGTAAAAGAGACTTCAGAAGTTAAGTGCGCATGCGCTAGCAGTTCCACTGCTCTAATAGCAATAGAAGTATCGCTGGTCCACGGAGAAGACTATATGTAGTGGCAAACAGTATTAATTATAAATAAGATGCTGTTTATAGGTAGTCTTATAGGGAAAACTAGCTCCAACACAACAAATCCATATTATATATATATATATATATATATATATATATATATATATATATATATATATATACATACATACATACATACATACATACATACACACACATATACATATACACATATATATATATACATATATACACATATATATATATATATATATTCCACAGCAACATTAAACAATAATGGTAATATTGATCAGCCTCATATATCTGTATGTTGATTTAGCAACAAACTTTTTATTGGAGAGTGAGATATGGAGAAAATGATGTCCATTATTGAAATAAATGTCAAAATATAAATAATCTTGGGTAATAACCCTAATATATTAATAATCAATAATCTACCATATCTCACAGCAATATGTCTTTAATCATAGTTCATATCTCATACATATGACTCATGGGTCCAACAATTAGAGTACAGCTCCCTCTATTATCATAACCTATAGTGATACCTCATAAAGCAGCCAATACATAGAATGATATCATATTTATTTATTATGCACATTAGCACACATTAATGCACAAAATATTTTTTTTTGGGGGGGGGGGGGGGGGGGAGTTTATACTGGAAGCCAAACAACAAGTAATGGAACAACAAGGAGTCCGGAGCACATGCATCAAACAGGTATCTGTAACATAAAATAAAAGGTAATTAAAATCAAATACCGTAGATGAGATTATGTATACATAATTTGCAGATAGAGAAAGTGCACATTAGTCTGACACATGACTATCAACTGGACCTATTTATATACAGGACATAATGGGATACTCTATATTAAGACCCTTGGGGGAAAGGGTATCAAGTTCGTGTATCCAACGGATCTCTTTACATTTAAGGATTCCCTCCCGGTCCCCACCTTGAGGCAGTGGGGCAACAGAGTCAATGACCCTAAATTTGAGCTGACTGATTGTATGGTGAAATTCAGCAAAATGTTTTGAGATTGGTAGATCTGTCTTTCTTGTACGGATAGTGCTTTTATGCTACTACGCTAGCATTGGAGTCCGCTGTAGGCACGCGATTGCTGATGGTTTGTGCAGAGGCCTATGTCCTGGGTGCAGTGAAAGTCCGCTTCCAGCCTAGGATTGCTGAATGTGTGGGCCGAGGCCTATGCCATGTTTGGCCGCTCAGATCAATTTTTTGTTCATGTCTTGGGTTTCCTAGGACCCACCTATGCTGTTGGTGCAAACTTAGTTCCCATTGTGGTGTTTGACCTGTCTGGCACAAAGGCACTGACTGACTTGGGTAGGCGGCAGAGCGCTGACTGCTTTCCCCTTGCAGTGTGGATTGAGCTATGCGACACCTTGACAGAATGAATACTGTGTGGCACATGGATTCCCCATTGCTATGCCCACGTTTGCAGCTCCTGACGGAGGTGGCACAGGATTGGAGTTCTCATTGCTTCTGTACAGCATTGTGGGCTATCGCCCCGCCCCTTTTAAAGAGGGTCGCTGCCTGGCCCTGCTAACCCTCTGCAGTGTGTGCCTCCGGTTCCTCCTCATGGCAGACGCACTTATAAATAGACATGAGGGTGGTGTGGCTATGAGGCCAGTGTGTGGCATGAGGGCAGCTGAAGGCTGCGCAAGGACACTTTGGTGTGCGCTGTGGACACTGGGTCGTGCGGGGGGGGGGGGGGTTGGGCAGCATGTAACCCAGGAGAAGTGGCAGCGGAGTGTCATGCAGGCAGTGATTGTGCCTTGTTGGAGGTAGTGTGGTGCTTAGCTGAGGTATGCCTTGCTAATGAGGGTTTTTCAGAAGAAAAAATTGTTCGGGGTGGGGGCCACTCTTGCCGCTATTGTGGCTTAATAGTGGGACCTGGGAACTTGAGATGCAGCCCAACATGTAGCCCTTCGCCTGCCCTATCCGTTTCAGTGTCAATTTCTTGAATTTCCCAGATTTTCAGAAATGAGAACCTTAGCGAGCATCGGCGATATACAAAAATGCTCGGGTCGCCCATTGACTTCAATGGGGTTCGTTACTCGAAACGAACCCTCGAGCATCGCGGAAAGTTCGACTTGAGTAACGAGCACCTGAGCATTTTGGTGCTCCCTCATCTCTAATTATGACATCATAATGGAGTTCTATATTACATTATAATGAAGTTTTACGTTGTATCTTTTGTTATTACTAGATTGTGACATCATAATGGAGTTGTAAATTCTACCCCCTACTATAATTACATTATGACATCATAATGCAGTTTTACATTATGACATCATAATGGAGTTCTATATTACATAATAATATTGTTCTACATTGTATCTTTTGTTATTACTAGATTATGACATCATAATGGAGTTGTAAATTATATTACCTGCTATAAATAAATTATGACATCATAAAGCAGTTTTACATTATGACATCATAATGGAGTTCTATACTACATTATAATGAAGTTCTACATTGTATCTTTTGTTATTACTAGATTGTGACATCATAATGGAGTTGTAAATTCAATCCCCTGCCATAAATACATTATGACATCATAATGCAGTTTTACATTATGACATCATAATGGCGTTCTATATTACATAATAATGTTTTTCTACATTGTATCTTTTGCTATTACTAGATTCTGACATCATAATGGAGTTGTAAATCCTATCCCCTACTATGAATACATTATTACATCATAATGCAGTTTCACATTATGACATCATAATGGCGTTCTATATTACATAATAATGTTGTTCTACGTTGTATCTTTTGTTACTACTAGATTGCGACATCATAATGAAGTTGTAAATTCTATCCCCTACTATAAAAACATTATGACATCATAATGCAGTTTTACATTATGACATCATAATAGAGTTCTATATTACATTATAATTATGTTGTATCTTTTGTTATTACTAGATTGTGACATCATAATGGAGTTGTAAATTCTATCCCCTACCATGAACAGATTATGACATCATAATGCAGTTTTACATTATGACATCATAATGGAGTTCTATATTACATTATAATTAAGTTGTATGTTGTATCTTTTGTTATTACTAATTTGTGACATCATAATGGAGTTTTAAATACTATCCCCTACCATGAATAGATTATGACATCTTAATGCAGTTTTACATTACATTATGCTATCCTAATATAGTTCTATACTAAATTATAATGAAGTTCTACATTGTATCTTTTGTTATTACTAGATTGTGACATCATAATGCAGTTGTAAATTCTACCCCCTACTATAAATACATTATGACATCATAATGCAGTTTTACATTATGACATCATAATGGAGTTCTATATTATATTATAATGAAGTTCTACAAAGTATCTTCTGTTATTACTAGATTGTGACATCATAATGGAGTTGTAAATCCTATCCCCTACAATAAATACATTATGACATCATAATGAAGTTTCACATTATGACATCATAATGGAGTTCTATATTACATAAAAATGCTGTTCTACGTTGTATTTTTTGTTATTACTAGATTGTGACATCATAATGATATTGTAAATTCTATCCCCTACCATGAATAGATTATGACATCATAATGCAGTTTTACATTATGACATCATAATGGAGTTCTATATTACAAAGTAGTGTTGTTCTACGTTGCATCTTTTGTTATTACTAGATTGTGATATCATAATGTAGTTGTAAATTCTATTACTTGCTATGAATAGATTATGACATCATAATGCAGTTTTACATTATGACATCATAATAGAGTTCTATACTACATTATAATGAAGTTCTACATTACATCTTTTGTTATTACTAGATTGTGACATCATAATGGAGTTGTAAATTCTATCCCCTACTATGAATACATTATGACGTCATAATGCAGTTTAATATTATGACATCATAATGAAGTTCTATATTACATAATAATGTTGTTCTATGTTGTATCTTTTGTTATTACTAGATTGTGACATCATAATGCAGTTGTAAATTCTATCCCCTACTATAAATACATGATGACATCATAATGCAGTTTTACATTATGACATCATAATGGAGTTCTATATTACATAATAATGTTGTTCTACGTTGTATCCTTTAATAGTACTAGATTGTGACATCATAATGGAGTTGTAAATTCTATCCCCTACCATGAATAGATTATGACATCATAATGCAGTTTTACATTACATGATGACATCATAATGGAGCTCTATATTATAATATAATGAAGTTCTACGTTGCATCTTTTGTTATTACTAATTTGTGACATCATAATGCAGTTTTAAATACTATCCCCTACCATGAATAGATTATGACATCATAATGCAGTTTTACATTACATTATGACATCCTAATATAGTTCTATACTAAATTATAATTTCACTGTGAAAGTACCCCAGAAATATTAGATTACCATTCTTCATTTGGGGCATTTGAGTACAAAAGACAGAGGCTATTTGTCTTGATCCTGATGAATTGGCTCACTTATTACATCAGGGCCGTAGAAACACGTCGATTAAATATTATTTGTCTATCATCCTTAGCCTTCTGAAATAAAATTTATACCGTTATTACCACTGTATAAATAGCAATATAACCGTACCTGTAAATCTATTAAGGGAACGGTAATTAACATCGGTATAGCGGATCACCACGATAAGGTGATATACCTATCCCCTGTCCTGTATGTTCTTTGGGTGTTTGTATGTTTATGTTCGTCTAGTTTTCTGATGTGTGCTGGGCCATTTGGTGGTGTGATTTAGTGTATTTTAAATAAAGTCCTATAATAAAAGTTATATTTTAATAATAGAACAGATTATCTAATCTAATATTTCTGGGGTACTTTCACAGTGAAATTGTATTTCATTTAAAGGACCCCACCTGTCCCAGTGACGACTGTATACTAAATTATAATGAAGTTCTACATTGTATCTTTTGTTATTACTAGATTGTGACATCATAATGGAGTTGTAAATTCTACCCCCTACTATAAATACATTATGACATCATAATGCAGTTTTACATTATGACATCATAATAGAGTTCTATATTACATAATAATGTTGTTCTACGTTGTATCTTTTGTTATTACTAGATTGTGACATCATAATGGAGTTGTAAATTCTATTATCTGCTATGAATAGATTATGACATCATAATGCAGTTTTACATTATGACATCATAATGGAGTTCTATACTACATTATAATGAAGTTCTACAAAGTATCTTCTGTTATTACTAGATTGTGACATCATAATGGAGTTGTAAATCCTATCCCCTACAATAAATACATTATGACATCATAATGCAGTTTCACATTATGACATCATAATGCAGTTTTACATTATGACATCATAATAGAGTTCTATACTACATTATAATGAAGTTCTACATTACATCTTTTGTTATTACTATATTCTGACATCATAATGGTGTTGTAAATTCTATCCCCTACTATGAATACATTATGACGTCATAATGCAGTTTAATATTATGACATCATAATGGAGTTCTATATTACATAATAATGTTGTTCTATGTTGTATCTTTTGTTATTACTAGATTGTGACATCATAATGCAGTTGTAAATTCTATCCCCTACTATAAATACATGATGACATCATAATGCAGTTTTACATTATGACATCATAATGGAGTTCTATATTACATAATAATGTTGTTCTACGTTGTATCCTTTAATAGTACTAGATTGTGACATCATAATGGAGTTGTAAATTCTATCCCCTACCATGAATAGATTATGACATCATAATGCAGTTTTACATTACATGATGACATCATAATGGAGCTCTATATTACAATATAATGAAGTTCTACGTTGCATCTTTTGTTATTACTAATTTGTGACATCATAATGCAGTTTTAAATACTATCCCCTACCATGAATAGATTATGACATCATAATGCAGTTTTACATTACATTATGACATCCTAATATAGTTCTATACTAAATTATAATTTCACTGTGAAAGTACCCCAGAAATATTAGATTACCATTCTTCATTTGGGGCATTTGAGTACAAAAGACAGAGGCTATTTGTCTTGATCCTGATGAATCGGCTCACTTATTACATCAGGGCCGTAGAAACACGTCGATTAAATATTATTTGTCTATCATCCTTAGCCTTCTGAAATAAAATTTATACCGTTATTACCACTGTATAAATAGCAATATAACCGTACCTGTAAATCTATTAAGGGAACGGTAATTAACATCGGTATAGCGGATCACCACGATAAGGTGATATACCTATCCCCTGTCCTGTATGTTCTTTGGGTGTTTGTATGTTTATGTTCGTCTAGTTTTCTGATGTGTGCTGGGCCATTTGGTGGTGTGATTTAGTGTATTTTAAATAAAGTCCTATAATAAAAGTTATATTTTAATAATAGAACAGATTATCTAATCTAATATTTCTGGGGTAGTTTCACAGTGAAATTGTATTTCATTTAAAGGACCCCACCTGTCCCAGTGACGACTGTATACTAAATTATAATGAAGTTCTACATTGTATCTTTTGTTATTACTAGATTGTGACATCATAATGGAGTTGTAAATTCTACCCCCTACTATAAATACATTATGACATCATAATGCAGTTTTACATTATGACATCATAATAGAGTTCTATATTACATAATAATGTTGTTCTACGTTGTATCTTTTGTTATTACTAGATTGTGACATCATAATGGAGTTGTAAATTCTATTATCTGCTATGAATAGATTATGACATCATAATGCAGTTTTACATTATGACATCATAATGGAGTTCTATACTACATTATAATGAAGTTCTACAAAGTATCTTCTGTTATTACTAGATTGTGACATCATAATGGAGTTGTAAATCCTATCCCCTACAATAAATACATTATGACATCATAATGCAGTTTCACATTATGACATCATAATGCAGTTTTACATTATGACATCATAATAGAGTTCTATACTACATTATAATGAAGTTCTACATTACATCTTTTGTTATTACTATATTCTGACATCATAATGGTGTTGTAAATTCTATCCCCTACTATGAATACATTATGACGTCATAATGCAGTTTAATATTATGACATCATAATGGAGTTCTATATTACATAATAATGTTGTTCTATGTTGTATCTTTTGTTATTACTAGATTGTGACATCATAATGCAGTTGTAAATTCTATCCCCTACTATAAATACATGATGACATCATAATGCAGTTTTACATTATGACATCATAATGGAGTTCTATATTACATAATAATGTTGTTCTACGTTGTATCCTTTAATAGTACTAGATTGTGACATCATAATGGAGTTGTAAATTCTATCCCCTACCATGAATAGATTATGACATCATAATGCAGTTTTACATTACATGATGACATCATAATGGAGCTCTATATTACAATATAATGAAGTTCTACGTTGCATCTTTTGTTATTACTAATTTGTGACATCATAATGCAGTTTTAAATACTATCCCCTACCATGAATAGATTATGACATCATAATGCAGTTTTACATTACATTATGACATCCTAATATAGTTCTATACTAAATTATAATTTCACTGTGAAAGTACCCCAGAAATATTAGATTACCATTCTTCATTTGGGGCATTTGAGTACAAAAGACAGAGGCTATTTGTCTTGATCCTGATGAATCGGCTCACTTATTACATCAGGGCCGTAGAAACACGTCGATTAAATATTATTTGTCTATCATCCTTAGCCTTCTGAAATAAAATTTATACCGTTATTACCACTGTATAAATAGCAATATAACCGTACCTGTAAATCTATTAAGGGAACGGTAATTAACATCGGTATAGCGGATCACCACGATAAGGTGATATACCTATCCCCTGTCCTGTATGTTCTTTGGGTGTTTGTATGTTTATGTTCGTCTAGTTTTCTGATGTGTGCTGGGCCATTTGGTGGTGTGATTTAGTGTATTTTAAATAAAGTCCTATAATAAAAGTTATATTTTAATAATAGAACAGATTATCTAATCTAATATTTCTGGGGTAGTTTCACAGTGAAATTGTATTTCATTTAAAGGACCCCACCTGTCCCAGTGACGACTGTATACTAAATTATAATGAAGTTCTACATTGTATCTTTTGTTATTACTAGATTGTGACATCATAATGGAGTTGTAAATTCTACCCCCTACTATAAATACATTATGACATCATAATGCAGTTTTACATTATGACATCATAATAGAGTTCTATATTACATAATAATGTTGTTCTACGTTGTATCTTTTGTTATTACTAGATTGTGACATCATAATGGAGTTGTAAATTCTATTACCTGCTATGAATAGATTATGACATCATAATGCAGTTTTACATTATGACATCATAATGGAGTTCTATACTACATTATAATGAAGTTCTACAAAGTATCTTCTGTTATTACTAGATTGTGACATCATAATGGAGTTGTAAATCCTATCCCCTACAATAAATACATTATGACATCATAATGCAGTTTCACATTATGACATCATAATGCAGTTTTACATTATGACATCATAATAGAGTTCTATACTACATTATAATGAAGTTCTACATTACATCTTTTGTTATTACTATATTCTGACATCATAATGGTGTTGTAAATTCTATCCCCTACTATGAATACATTATGACGTCATAATGCAGTTTAATATTATGACATCATAATGGAGTTCTATATTACATAATAATGTTGTTCTATGTTGTATCTTTTGTTATTACTAGATTGTGACATCATAATGCAGTTGTAAATTCTATCCCCTACTATAAATACATGATGACATCATAATGCAGTTTTACATTATGACATCATAATGGAGTTCTATATTACATAATAATGTTGTTCTACGTTGTATCCTTTAATAGTACTAGATTGTGACATCATAATGGAGTTGTAAATTCTATCCCCTACCATGAATAGATTATGACATCATAATGCAGTTTTACATTACATGATGACATCATAATGGAGCTCTATATTACAATATAATGAAGTTCTACGTTGCATCTTTTGTTATTACTAATTTGTGACATCATAATGCAGTTTTAAATACTATCCCCTACCATGAATAGATTATGACATCATAATGCAGTTTTACATTACATTATGACATCCTAATATAGTTCTATACTAAATTATAATTTCACTGTGAAAGTACCCCAGAAATATTAGATTACCATTCTTCATTTGGGGCATTTGAGTACAAAAGACAGAGGCTATTTGTCTTGATCCTGATGAATCGGCTCACTTATTACATCAGGGCCGTAGAAACACGTCGATTAAATATTATTTGTCTATCATCCTTAGCCTTCTGAAATAAAATTTATACCGTTATTACCACTGTATAAATAGCAATATAACCGTACCTGTAAATCTATTAAGGGAACGGTAATTAACATCGGTATAGCGGATCACCACGATAAGGTGATATACCTATCCCCTGTCCTGTATGTTCTTTGGGTGTTTGTATGTTTATGTTCGTCTAGTTTTCTGATGTGTGCTGGGCCATTTGGTGGTGTGATTTAGTGTATTTTAAATAAAGTCCTATAATAAAAGTTATATTTTAATAATAGAACAGATTATCTAATCTAATATTTCTGGGGTAGTTTCACAGTGAAATTGTATTTCATTTAAAGGACCCCACCTGTCCCAGTGACGACTGTATACTAAATTATAATGAAGTTCTACATTGTATCTTTTGTTATTACTAGATTGTGACATCATAATGGAGTTGTAAATTCTACCCCCTACTATAAATACATTATGACATCATAATGCAGTTTTACATTATGACATCATAATAGAGTTCTATATTACATAATAATGTTGTTCTACGTTGTATCTTTTGTTATTACTAGATTGTGACATCATAATGGAGTTGTAAATTCTATTACCTGCTATGAATAGATTATGACATCATAATGCAGTTTTACATTATGACATCATAATGGAGTTCTATACTACATTATAATGAAGTTCTACAAAGTATCTTCTGTTATTACTAGATTGTGACATCATAATGGAGTTGTAAATCCTATCCCCTACAATAAATACATTATGACATCATAATGCAGTTTCACATTATGACATCATAATGCAGTTTTACATTATGACATCATAATAGAGTTCTATACTACATTATAATGAAGTTCTACATTACATCTTTTGTTATTACTATATTCTGACATCATAATGGTGTTGTAAATTCTATCCCCTACTATGAATACATTATGACGTCATAATGCAGTTTAATATTATGACATCATAATGGAGTTCTATATTACATAATAATGTTGTTCTATGTTGTATCTTTTGTTATTACTAGATTGTGACATCATAATGCAGTTGTAAATTCTATCCCCTACTATAAATACATGATGACATCATAATGCAGTTTTACATTATGACATCATAATGGAGTTCTATATTACATAATAATGTTGTTCTACGTTGTATCCTTTAATAGTACTAGATTGTGACATCATAATGGAGTTGTAAATTCTATCCCCTACCATGAATAGATTATGACATCATAATGCAGTTTTACATTACATGATGACATCATAATGAAGCTCTATATTACAATATAATGAAGTTCTACGTTGCATCTTTTGTTATTACTAATTTGTGACATCATAATGCAGTTTTAAATACTATCCCCTACCATGAATAGATTATGACATCATAATGCAGTTTTACATTACATTATGACATCCTAATATAGTTCTATACTAAATTATAATTTCACTGTGAAAGTACCCCAGAAATATTAGATTACCATTCTTCATTTGGGGCATTTGAGTACAAAAGACAGAGGCTATTTGTCTTGATCCTGATGAATCGGCTCACTTATTACATCAGGGCCGTAGAAACACGTCGATTAAATATTATTTGTCTATCATCCTTAGCCTTCTGAAATAAAATTTATACCGTTATTACCACTGTATAAATAGCAATATAACCGTACCTGTAAATCTATTAAGGGAACGGTAATTAACATCGGTATAGCGGATCACCACGATAAGGTGATATACCTATCCCCTGTCCTGTATGTTCTTTGGGTGTTTGTATGTTTATGTTCGTCTAGTTTTCTGATGTGTGCTGGGCCATTTGGTGGTGTGATTTAGTGTATTTTAAATAAAGTCCTATAATAAAAGTTATATTTTAATAATAGAACAGATTATCTAATCTAATATTTCTGGGGTACTTTCACAGTGAAATTGTATTTCATTTAAAGGACCCCACCTGTCCCAGTGACGACTGTATACTAAATTATAATGAAGTTCTACATTGTATCTTTTGTTATTACTAGATTGTGACATCATAATGGAGTTGTAAATTCTACCCCCTACTATAAATACATTATGACATCATAATGCAGTTTTACATTATGACATCATAATAGAGTTCTATATTACATAATAATGTTGTTCTACATTGTATCTTTTGTTATTACTAGATTGTGACATCATAATGGAGTTGTAAATTCTATTACCTGCTATGAATAGATTATGACATCATAATGCAGTTTTACATTATGACATCATAATGGAGTTCTATACTACATTATAATGAAGTTCTACATAGTATCTTCTGTTATTACTAGATTGTGACATCATAATGGAGTTGTAAATCCTATCCCCTACAATAAATACATTATGACATCATAATGCAGTTTCACATTATGACATCATAATGGCGTTCTATATTACATAATAATGTTTTTCTACATTGTATCTTTTGTTATTACTAGATTCTGACATCATAATGGAGTTGTAAATCCTATCCCATACTATGAATACATTATTACGTCATAATGCAGTTTCACATTATGACATCATAATGGAGTTCTATATTACATAATAATGTTGTTCTACGTTGTATCTTTTGTTATTACTAGATTCTGACATCATAATGGAGTTGTAAATTCTATTACCTGCTATGAATAGATTATGACATCATAATGCAGTTGTACATTACGACATCAAAATAGAGTTCTATACTACATTATAATGAAGTTCTACATTGTATCTTTTGCTAATACAAGATTGTGACATCATAATGGAGTTGTAAATTCTATCCCCTACCATGAATAGATTATGACATCATAATGCAGTTTTACATTACGTTATGACATCATAACAGAGTTCTATACTAAATTATAATGAAGTTCTACATTGTATCTTTTGTTATTACTAAATTGTGACATCATAATGGAGTTGTAAATCCTATCCACTACAATGAATACATTATGACATCATAATGCAGTTTCACGTTATGACATCATAATGGAGTTCTATATTACATAAAAATGCTGTTCTACATTGTATCTTTTGTTATTACTAGATTGTGACATCATAATGGAGTTGTAAATTCTACCCCCTACTATAAATACATTATGACATCATAATGAAGTTTCACATTATGACATCATAATGAATTCTATATTACATAAAAAGGCTGTTCTACATTGTATCTTTTGTTATTACTAGATTGTGACATCATAATGATATTGTAAATTTGATCCCCTACCATGAATAGATTATGACATCCTAATGCAGTTTTACATTACGACATCATAATAGAGTTCTATACTACATTATAATGAAGTTCTACATTGCATCTCTTGTTATTACTAGATTGTGACATCATAATGGTGTTGCAAATTCTATCCCCTACTATGAATACATTATGACGTCATAATGCAGTTTAATATTATGACATCATAATGGAGTTCTATATTACATAATAATGTTGTTCTATGTTGTATCTTTTGTTATTACTAGATTGTGACATCATAATGCAGTTGTAAATTCTATCCCCTACTATAAATACATGATGACATCATAATGCAGTTTTACATTATGACATCATAATGGAGTTCTATATTACATAATAATGTTGTTCTACGTTGTATCCTTTAATAGTACTAGATTGTGACATCATAATGGAGTTGTAAATTCTATCCCCTACCATGAATAGATTATGACATCATAATGCAGTTTTACATTACATGATGACATCATAATGAAGCTCTATATTACAATATAATGAAGTTCTACGTTGCATCTTTTGTTATTACTAATTTGTGACATCATAATGCAGTTTTAAATACTATCCCCTACCATGAATAGATTATGACATCATAATGCAGTTTTACATTACATTATGACATCCTAATATAGTTCTATACTAAATTATAATTTCACTGTGAAAGTACCCCAGAAATATTAGATTACCATTCTTCATTTGGGGCATTTGAGTACAAAAGACAGAGGCTATTTGTCTTGATCCTGATGAATCGGCTCACTTATTACATCAGGGCCGTAGAAACACGTCGATTAAATATTATTTGTCTATCATCCTTAGCCTTCTGAAATAAAATTTATACCGTTATTACCACTGTATAAATAGCAATATAACCGTACCTGTAAATCTATTAAGGGAACGGTAATTAACATCGGTATAGCGGATCACCACGATAAGGTGATATACCTATCCCCTGTCCTGTATGTTCTTTGGGTGTTTGTATGTTTATGTTCGTCTAGTTTTCTGATGTGTGCTGGGCCATTTGGTGGTGTGATTTAGTGTATTTTAAATAAAGTCCTATAATAAAAGTTATATTTTAATAATAGAACAGATTATCTAATCTAATATTTCTGGGGTACTTTCACAGTGAAATTGTATTTCATTTAAAGGACCCCACCTGTCCCAGTGACGACTGTATACTAAATTATAATGAAGTTCTACATTGTATCTTTTGTTATTACTAGATTGTGACATCATAATGGAGTTGTAAATTCTACCCCCTACTATAAATACATTATGACATCATAATGCAGTTTTACATTATGACATCATAATAGAGTTCTATATTACATAATAATGTTGTTCTACGTTGTATCTTTTGTTATTACTAGTGTTAGCGCAAAATTCGCTATTATAGATATACCATGTGTTCCAAATTAAATAATATGTGCAGGCCTGGAGAGCCTTTCAAAGACCACACGTCTACATCATGTGCCCCCGAAACAAAACTCTGTCTTTATTCAGCGCGCGTAAACTTAAATAATCTTAACACAGGAAATGAAGTAATTTACAGTTACAGTATATAGCGAGCCGATTGGTCGTTCTCAGAGGGAGGTATTTGTGAGGTAGCTTGTGATGTCATCCATCTGGGAGGAACTTCAGTGAGCACGCTCAGTTCATTCTTGAATTTAGCTTCATGAGAGAAACATCCTGTATCTCCTCTCTGTTTGCCAAGGACAGAGACATGCCTATGCCATGTGCTTTCAATTGGACCCCCCCACCATCTGAAGGAGCCAGTTTCATTGATCAAAGGTTCAGAATCTACAACTCAATTCCCTAGACAATGCTGATGGTATCACAGGATTAACAAGACAACAGATTCCTGGCCATACAATGTATATGGACAGAGCTCAAACAAACCTATACAAATGGAATTGTAGTAAAAGCAGGTAGCATTGTTCTGTATAAGTAAGACCAATATACATATGTTAGACCTCTATCTTATACAAAGAACTAACAAGTCACATACACAGTTCACAGTTACATCAAAGCTTCCTACACCAAACAGGTTTGAAGTCCACATGAATGTTCATAGCTATTCGTATATAAAATGCAGAATAGAGAATAAAGGAAAATACAAAATGGAGGATGAAGGACAAAATGGAGGGCCACAAATAGCCAATTATATTTGCACCACAATCCACCCTTTGGCCATTTGTAGCCATCATATCACTATTTCATAATGTGATCAAGAAACATAAAATAAACATACGATTTAGGGCTGGAATATGCATTTTGACATATCATGGTTTGATCTTCAAGTTCTATTAATGAACAATTAGCAGCTTCCAAATGTTTCCTTCAAATGTTCCATATTTTATATTCGTTCAATACGTCAAATATTAAAACATGCATATATATATATATATATACATCAGACAATAATATCATGGAACTTTTCATTCCGCTCACAATTCCCTCCTTTGTTGTGCGTATTTTCATTCTCCTGGATATTTATTTATTTATTTTTTTTCCTATTTGTGTTCTCGGGCCTTTCCCTACCACCTACAGGGGACCCTAGCTGTCACCTTCCTTATCCCTGCCTACTGCTGGGTGATATCCAGGATATGGAAAATACCACACAACACGTTACAGTTTCCCAACGGTATTCTAGGTAGATGGCTCCTGAAAGATTGATCTTTATTTCACGTTTTCTGCATAAGCCACCTTGTTCATAGTTTAGATGACATACAACATGTTGAATGTGACTGGCTTTCCAAGTGTGATCTCAGGTTATATTGTTTGTTACATGTTAACATTGGTCTGATTACACAATATGGCTGAAACATTGGTACACTTACTGCTACCTTATTGTATCTATTGACATTTTTGTGACTTTGACACATTACCAGGGGCGTAACTATAGAGGATGCAGTTGCACCGGGGCCCAGGAGCCATAGGGGGCCATAAGGCCTCTCTTCTTTATATAGGGAACCCAGTACTATGAGTAAAGCATTATAGTTCAGGGTCCGGTTCCAAGTTTTTCATCGGGGCCCGGGAGCTTCAAGTTACGCCTCTACACATTACATATGAAACAGTATAACCCTCTTCATAGGATGTACGTCTTCTATTACCCTTATGAGGAAGAAGAGAAATGACAGCCCAATGACCCCAAGGGTCCTACATATAACAAAGGATTATGGGCCACATTTGTCTCCTTCCTTGATTATCTTTATTCAATGTCTGACATGAACCCAAATTAGCTTTCCTTGAAGTTTCACTGATCGTAGTGGTTAACAGCACTTGAAAGGATTCTTTGCATTTTGATCTGGAAACATGGAGAATACACATTTATGAGTGACAGATGATATAACTCCTGATGTTAGGCACTCACATGGGAGGTAAGGCCCTCCTTTTTGGCCTGGAATAAGCGTAGGCCTATTACAGCAGCATTTCCAAACAAAACCTTCATAGGGACTCAACTTAGTCATATATTTAGGCGTGGTTCTAACCAAGTAGATGACTTATAAAATGTTTACCTTTATTATTACTTATTACTTCTGGTGTACCCAAATATTCAAAATTACTTTCATAAAACATATTCTTAGGTCATATTTTTGGCGTGTTAAAAATTATTTTTATTTTATTTCTCAAGCCACGCCTCCAAATAACATGAAAAGAGGTCTATGCAAACCAACAACTCCAAACACCTACCTGTGGTAGCTGTATGCTATCATTCTGCAGTCACTGATACAGATAGTCTGGCTCGCACCGAGAAGGTACCTTGACCAATTGGCCTGGATTGTAACGGGCGCATATCGTGCATCCCTGTACAAACCCTATTGCAGCAGTGTTGAACCCTGGGGTAAGCCAAGCAGAAGACACCATATCACACATTACCTCCTTGGATGAATGGGTTAGCTCAGGGATCAGGTGTGACATCATGGAGCACAGCGTGCAGGGGAGGCACAGGCATTTACCTTTCTGCCAGACCCCAGTAGCATTCCGTTTGCTTTTCCACTCCTCCTTTTTCTTCTTTTGAGGCCTGTTCCTGTAATTCAAGCAACAGAGAAATATCTACACCTGTTTCAGGTGCAAGCAGGTTACCAGCCATTACCTCATTCAAGGGAAGTCAGGCTGCTGCGATGCCTGCTGTCTGGTTCCTTCCAGCCTCAGTGGTTGTCTCTGTGGCATAAGCCTGGACTCTGATGATAAGTCACCTGTGCGGAAAGAGCTAAAACCTTGTAGAACAAAGACATTTCTTCTGCGTTCTGGATTGGCTTACTCAAGGACCCCATGAAACGTCCACTGTGCCACATAGATGTGAAATCGTGTGCGATTCCCAATGTGTACCTTAAGTCGGTGCAGACACAAACAGTCTTACCTGCAGCCAGCTTACATATTTCAGTGAGCGCCATCACCTCTATTTCCTGAGTAACTGAGTGTCTCAGGAGGGAAAGAGTGGTTTTTGTACAATTACCTCTTTCTGTCGGTTACCATTGCATAGCCTGTTTTGCTTGTCCATTTTCACAATATTTGGAACCATCTATGGGTAAAACTCAAGATTTACATTAATCATGGCAGTTACAACATTATTGTTAGGACCCTATTTTCCCTTTTCATTCGTGTTTCTACAACCATACAATCATGTGCTTGCTATTTAATGTCATGGTCTGCGCCTGCTGCCCCTTCCTCTCAACCTTCTGAATTCAGTAAAGGACATGAAACATCATTTGGAACTATACCCCTCTTGATTGTGATATGTGAGGGTGCTAGCAGGGCAGTCTCATACATAGATAGTCTGGAAGCTGAAAGATGTTTAGTTTGTACTCTATACAGTATTTTATGACCCCTTGAGGAAGCATGACATTAAGGGGCCCCACACCATCTCTGGTACCTGTACGAAAACATACTGTAAACAGGAGAGGAAATATTGTTATTACAATCTGCAACCATAACAACTGCACAAATGATGGTAAACTACTGGTTTACTAAGGGACTAGTATCCCTGATACCATTTGGGATATATTCAAATTCTGTCATTAAAAATTTTCTTATTTTTTAAATGTAACTATTTTCATGTAAAATACTGTTGTTAACTGAAAATGAGATACATTATAGAATAGAACTTTTGTTATTAATTTGACTAAAGTACTTATCAGGTGTTTCAAGTACACAACTATCTCATTTTAGTATCTTAATTCAATAATATTTAAAATAAATACAACTCAATATTTTTTTTTAACTCCACATACTCCAAGAACATATATATATATACTGTGGTAATCCTGGACTATTATCTCACACAACTACCCTCAGGAATAAATTTAGATGCCCCTCCTTTGGTCACCTACATTGTTCAAGTGAGAGACTTAACATGGAGTCTAAGAGTGACCTCCCCTCTATACATTACCACAATATACATATATATACACGAACATCCACTTAAATGGAGACACACTTCTCTCCTAGGCTGGTCTGTGTGGAGGGTGGAGCAAAACCTCTTCCTATTGTTCTTCCCTCCCATCTCCTTACATCACCTAGCTCCACCCCCTGTGGTCTGGCTCAGCGTTTGGTCTTTCTTTCCTCATTTCATTTCTAGCCACCGAACAGTATACACACCATATAACACAATCTAACTCTCATACGGGCCCTTCATTTATACCCACAAATTCACACTCACTGGGGTTTTCACTCACTCATATATACAGACTGCTAAGTATCTCATGTGAAGTAGAAACTGGGATTGTATTTACTGTTCATAGAACTTCCCATATTGAACAAAGTATATATATATATATATAAGAAAAACTCTTATGTACCGCGGTTTTTATATATTTTGTTCAGAATAGGCTATCCAATGACAAACACAATACAACTTATGCCCATTTCCATCCACATACTTATATTCACCACTCCAGATAGCAGCCATTATCACCGTTCATTGTTAAACCTTCTACCTTTCCTTAACTCATTGACTTGCTTTTTCCTTTCCCATTTTTGTGTGTCCAGTTATGTTTACAAACATCATCTCACTGAATTTGCTTGCGAGTCATATTTTTTTCCCACAACTCACGACACAGGTCTGGCTTACCACTAATAAGCACTTACAATTTCACCCCTGCCCATCTTGTCGTAATTGGAAAAATCCTTAATTAATTGAGACTCTCTACTCCTGCACCTCATGGCACAGATCTGCACTTTTGGCACCACATTGTGGAACCTCAACAGCCTGCTTGGCCTGCCATAATCGGAGCAGAATCTCTGGCTAGCCCACATCTCTACTCCAGGCCCAAATTCCCTTGAGTTGATGTATGCAGACATGGCAAATGCAAGCATTCCATGTGCACCCCTCCTCCCACATAACAAAGGGAGACCTCTTCAGCCACATGTTGAACAATGGAAACTCACCGCATGGACACTCTCAGCAACTTTACTCACTACTATAACCTTCAGCTAAAATTGCTTATATCAACTTTCCTTTTTGCTTTCTTTTAACAAGTTATACTACACATTCTTTGTTCCTTATTAACCTGCACAGTCTGTTCACACCATTTACTTCTACAGAGACAATACAAACCCCCCCATAGCTCACACCTTCTTTCACTCAGGACATTTCCTTCACAGACAACAAAAAAACAACACAGTATATCTATTTCATCGTTCTTTAGATACAGACTTATCATATTTCAACTCACCCGGCCTGGGGCGGATCATAGCAGAGAGGGAGAGATGGGACAGGTACAAGAATAACTTATTACCTTGTTTGAGCTCATTATCTGTCCGTCTCTGCTTCGAAGTCCCCTTGTGTCCGGATATTGATGAAATATCTCCATATCTCTGTATCTTCATTATCTCAGCAGTGCCTCCAAATTTGTTAGCGCAAAATTCGCTATTATAGATATACCATGTGTTCCAAATTAAATAATATGTGCAGGCCTGGAGAGCCTTTCAAAGACCACACGTCTACATCATGTGCCCCCGAAACAAAACTCTGTCTTTATTCAGCGCGCGTAAACTTAAATAATCTTAACACAGGAAATGAAGTAATTTACAGTTACAGTATATAGCGAGCCGATTGGTCGTTCTCAGAGGGAGGTATTTGTGAGGTAGCTTGTGATGTCATCCATCTGGGAGGAACTTCAGTGAGCACGCTCAGTTCATTCTTGAATTTAGCTTCATGAGAGAAACATCCTGTATCTCCTCTCTGTTTGCCAAGGACAGAGACATGCCTATGCCATGTGCTTTCAATTGGACCCCCCCACCATCTGAAGGAGCCAGTTTCATTGATCAAAGGTTCAGAATCTACAACTCAATTCCCTAGACAATGCTGATGGTATCACAGGATTAACAAGACAACAGATTCCTGGCCATACAATGTATATGGACAGAGCTCAAACAAACCTATACAAATGGAATTGTAGTAAAAGCAGGTAGCATTGTTCTGTATAAGTAAGACCAATATACATATGTTAGACCTCTATCTTATACAAAGAACTAACAAGTCACATACACAGTTCACAGTTACATCAAAGCTTCCTACACCAAACAGGTTTGAAGTCCACATGAATGTTCATAGCTATTCGTATATAAAATGCAGAATAGAGAATAAAGGAAAATACAAAATGGAGGATGAAGGACAAAATGGAGGGCCACAAATAGCCAATTATATTTGCACCACAATCCACCCTTTGGCCATTTGTAGCCATCATATCACTATTTCATAATGTGATCAAGAAACATAAAATAAACATACGATTTAGGGCTGGAATATGCATTTTGACATATCATGGTTTGATCTTCAAGTTCTATTAATGAACAATTAGCAGCTTCCAAATGTTTCCTTCAAATGTTCCATATTTTATATTCGTTCAATACGTCAAATATTAAAACATGCATATATATATATATATATACATCAGACAATAATATCATGGAACTTTTCATTCCGCTCACACTAGATTGTGACATCATAATGGAGTTGTAAATTCTATTACCTGCTATGAATAGATTATGACATCATAATGCAGTTTTACATTATGACATCATAATGGAGTTCTATACTACATTATAATGAAGTTCTACATAGTATCTTCTGTTATTACTAGATTGTGACATCATAATGGAGTTGTAAATCCTATCCCCTACAATAAATACATTATGACATCATAATGCAGTTTCACATTATGACATCATAATGGCGTTCTATATTACATAATAATGTTTTTCTACATTGTATCTTTTGTTATTACTAGATTCTGACATCATAATGGAGTTGTAAATCCTATCCCATACTATGAATACATTATTACGTCATAATGCAGTTTCACATTATGACATCATAATGGAGTTCTATATTACATAATAATGTTGTTCTACGTTGTATCTTTTGTTATTACTAGATTCTGACATCATAATGGAGTTGTAAATTCTATTACCTGCTATGAATAGATTATGACATCATAATGCAGTTGTACATTACGACATCAAAATAGAGTTCTATACTACATTATAATGAAGTTCTACATTGTATCTTTTGCTAATACAAGATTGTGACATCATAATGGAGTTGTAAATTCTATCCCCTACCATGAATAGATTATGACATCATAATGCAGTTTTACATTACGTTATGACATCATAACAGAGTTCTATACTAAATTATAATGAAGTTCTACATTGTATCTTTTGTTATTACTAAATTGTGACATCATAATGGAGTTGTAAATCCTATCCACTACAATGAATACATTATGACATCATAATGCAGTTTCACGTTATGACATCATAATGGAGTTCTATATTACATAAAAATGCTGTTCTACATTGTATCTTTTGTTATTACTAGATTGTGACATCATAATGGAGTTGTAAATTCTACCCCCTACTATAAATACATTATGACATCATAATGAAGTTTCACATTATGACATCATAATGAATTCTATATTACATAAAAAGGCTGTTCTACATTGTATCTTTTGTTATTACTAGATTGTGACATCATAATGATATTGTAAATTTGATCCCCTACCATGAATAGATTATGACATCCTAATGCAGTTTTACATTACGACATCATAATAGAGTTCTATACTAAAATATAATGGATTTCTACATTGTATCTTTTGTTATTACTAGATTGTGACATCATAATGCAGTTGTAAATGCTATCCCCTACTATGAATAGATTATGATGTCATAATGCAGTTTCACATTATGACATCATAATGAAGTTCTATATTACATAATGTTTTTCTACTTTGTATCTTTTATTATTATTAGATTGTGACATAATGGAGTTGTAGATTCTATCCCCTACCATGAATAGATTATGACATCATAATGCAGTTTTACATTATGACATCATAATGGTGTTCTATATTAAATAAAAATGTTGTTCTACGTTGTATCTTTTTTTATTACTAGATAGTCACATCATAATGGAGTTGTAAATTCTATCCTCTGCCATGAATAGATTATGACATCATAATACAGTTTTACATTACATTATGACATCATAACAGAGTTCTATACTAAATTATAATGAAGTTCTACATTGTCTTTTCTGTTATTACTAGATTGTGACATGACAATTGAGTTGTAAATTCTATCCCCTACTATAAATACATTATGACATCATAATGCACTTTTACATTATGACATCATAATAGAGTTCTATATTACATAATAATGTTGTTCTACATTGTATCTTTTGTTATTACTAGATTGTGACATCATAATGGTGTTGTAAATTATATCCCTTATTATGAATACATTATGACATCATAATGCAGTTTTAAATTATGACATCATAATGGAGTTGAAAATTCTATCCCCTACCATAAATACATTATGACATCATAATGCAGTTTTACAATATGACATCATAATGCAGTTCTATACTACATTATAATGAAGTTCTACATTGTATGTTTTGTTATTACTGGATTGTGACATCATAATGGAGTTGTAAATTCTATTACCTGTTATGAATAGATTATGACATCATAAGGCAGTCTTACATTATGACATCATAATGCAGTTCTATACTACATTATAAAGAAGTTCTACATTGTATCTTTTGTTATTACTAGATTAAGAGATCATAATGGAGTTGTAAATTCTATCCCCTACCATGAATAGATTATGACATCATAATGCAGTTTTGCATTATGACATCATAATCGAATTCTATATTACATAATAATGTTGTTCTACATTGTATCTTTTGTTATCACTAGATTGTGACATCATAATGGAGTTGTAAATTCTATTACCTGCTATGAATAGATTATGACATTATAATGCAGTTTTACATTATGACTAGAGATGAGCGAGCGTACTCGGAAAAGCACTACTCGCTCGAGTAATTTGCTTTATTCGAGTATCGCTGTGCTCGTCCCTGAAGATTCGGGTGCCGCTGCGGCTGACAGGTGAGTCGCAGCGGGGGGCTGGGGAGAGCGGGTGGGAGAGAGGGAGAAAAAAGATCTTACCTCCGTTCCTCCCCGCTCTCCCCTGCAGCTCCCCGCTCCTTGCCGGCACCCGAATCTTCAGGGACGAGCACAGCGATACTCGGATAAAGCAAATTACTCGAGCGAGTAGTGCTTTTCCGAGTACGCTCGCTCATCTCTAATTATGACATTATAAAGCAGTTCTAGACTACATTATAATGAAGTTCTACATTCTATCTTTTGTTATTACTAGATTAAGAGATCATAATGGAGTTGTAAATTCTATCCCCTACCATAAATAGATTATGACATCATAATGCAGTTTTACATTACATTATGACATCATAATGGAGTTCTATACTACATTATAAAGAAGTTCTACATTGTATCGTTTGTTATTACTAAATTGTCACATCATAATGGAGTTGTAAATTCTATCACCTGCTATGAATAGATTATGACATCATAATGCAGTTTTACATTATGACATCATAATGGAGTTCTATTTTACATTATAAATAAGTTGTATGTTGTATCTTGTTATTAATACATTGTGACATCATAATGGAGTTGTAAATTCTATCCCCTACGATTAATAGATTATGACATCATAATGCAGTTTTACATTACATTATGACATGTTAATGGAGTTCTATACTACATTATAATGAAGTTCTACATTGCATCTCTTGTTATTACTAGATTGTGACATCATAATGGTGTTGCAAATTCTATCCCCTACTATAAATACATTATGACATCATAATGCAGTTTTACATTATGACATCATAATAGAGTTCTATATTACATAATAATGTTGTTCTACATTGTATCCTTTGTTACTACTAGATTGTGACATCATAATAGAGTTGTAAATTCTATCCCTTACCATGAATAGATTATGACATCATAATGCAGTTTTACATTACATTATGACATCATAATGGAGTTCTATATCTATATATATAAAATTGAATGTATGTCTGTCTGCGTGCGTGTCTGCGTGCGTGCGTGTCTGTTTGTCCTTTATGCGCTACTACACCATTCATCCGATCGCCATGAAACTTTGGGAAGTTGTTAAGTACACTCCTGGGAAGATTATAGGCATAGTACAAATATCCTACGATAAATGGCGCGCGAGCGTCGTCGAAAGTTACGCCCCCCCCCCACGTAGATCGAATAAGTAAGCCACCTGCTATTGTGATGTCATCACTGATGTCATCAACATCGGACGCCCTTGAACATGCCCCAACATGTTCTATAAAGCTGCATTGTGATGTCATTAAGGCTGTATTATGACACGTACAGCTTGGAACCACTAGAGCACGCCAGCCAATTACCATTGGAGTTGGAAGTGGGTAAACAAGTACTAGGATATCTTCCTAAGAAGCCACAGCAGCCGGATAAATTGTATGTTCCACCCAACGGCTATTTTATTCAGCCCGCAAGGGGGAAGCAGCGGCCTACAAAATCTCATTCAGGTAGGTAGGTTCAGTTCTTGGAGGTTGGGGAATGCTTATGGGCAAGGCCTTATGTCTCATCCCAACTTAATTCTCTCACTTCCCAATGTCATAGAAACTTAAAATTTGGCACGAGCATTGATTATGTCATAAATAGGAAAAGTTAATGGGTCCCAACTCGATTATTCAATTCAAAGCGCCAAAGAATTAGCGTTCAAATTTTACGTACGGAATCTAATTCTCTCATTTCCTGATGTCATAGATAGATAGATAGATAGATAGACTGTATGCAATAACCCTGATAGATAGATAGATAGATAGATAGATAGACTGTATGCAATGACACGTACAGCTTGAAACCATAAATACTAGAGCACGCCAGCCATTTACAGTCAGTCTCCATTGGAGTTGGAAGTGGGCAAACATGTACTAGGCTATCTTCCCAAGAAGCCACAGCAGCCGGATAAATTGGATGTTCCACACAACGGCTATTTTATTCAGCCTGCAAGGGGGAAGCAGCGGCCTACAAAACCTCAGTGGTCGCTGCTGCCGTCATCTAGATATATAAAAACGAATGTATGTATGTATGTCTGTCTTCGCAGCAACGCGCGACGGGTACGCTAGTCTATATATATAAAATTGAATGTATGACTGTCTGCGTGCGTGCGTGTCTGCGTGTCTGCGTGTCTGTTTGTCCTTTATGCGCTACTACACCATTCATCCGATCGCCATGAAACTTTGGGAAGTTGTTAAGTACACTCCTGGGAAGATTATAGGCATAGTACAAATATCCTACGACAAATGGCGCGCGCGCGAGCGTCGTCGAAAGTTACACCCCCCCCCACGTAGATCGAATAAGTAAGCCACCTGCTATTGTGAAGTCATCACTGATGTCATCAACATCGGACGCCCTTGAACATGCCCCAACATGTTCTATAAAGCTGCATTGTGATGTCATTAAGGCTCTATTATGACACGTACAGCTTGGAACCACTAGAGCACGCCAGCCAATTACCATTGGAGTTGGAAGTGGGTAAACAAGTACTAGGCTATCTTCCCAAGAAGCCACAGCAGCCGGATAAATTGTATGTTCCACCCAACGGCTATTTTATTCAGCCCGCAAGGGGGAAGCAGCGGCCTACAAAATCTCATTCAGGTAGGTAGGTTCAGTTCTTGGAGGTTGGGGAATGCTTATGGGCAAGGCCTTATGTCTCATCCCAACTTAATTCTCTCACTTCCCAATGTCATAGAAACTTGAAATTTGCCACGAGCATTGATTATGTCATAAATAGGAAAAGTTAATGGGTCCCAACTCGATTATTCAATTCAAAGCGCCAAAGAATTAGCGTTCAAATTTTACGTACGGAATCTAATTCTCTCATTTCCTGATGTCATAGATAGATAGATAGATAGATAGATAGATAGATAGATAGTATGCAATAACCCTGATAGATAGATATGGAGATAGATAGATAGATAGATAGATAGATAGATAGATAGATAGATAGATAGATAGATAGACTGTATGCAATGACACGTACAGCTTGAAACCATAAATACTAGAGCACTCCAGCCATTTACAGTCAGTCTCCATTGGAGTTGGAAGTGGGCAAACATGTACTAGGCTATCTTCCCAAGAAGCCACAGCAGCCGGATAAATTGGATGTTCCACACAACGGCTATTTTATTCAGCCTGCAAGGGGGAAGCAGCGGCCTACAAAACCTCAGTGGTCGCTGCTGCCGTCATCTAGATATATAAAAACGAATGTATGTATGTATGTCTGTCTTCGCAGCAACGCGCGACGGGTACGCTAGTCTATATATATAAAATTGAATGTATGACTGTCTGCGTGCGTGCGTGTCTGCGTGTCTGTTTGTCCTTTATGCGCTACTACACCATTCATCCGATCGCCGTGAAACTTTGGGAAGTTGTTAAGTACACTCCTGGGAAGATTATAGGCATAGTACAAATATCCTACGATAAATGGCGCGCGCGCGAGCGTCGTCGAAAGTTACACCCCCCCCCACGTAGATCGAATAAGTAAGCCACCTGCTATTGTGATGTCATCACTGATGTCATCAACATCGGACGCCCTTGAACATGCCCCAACATGTTCTATAAAGCTGCATTGTGATGTCATTAAGGCTCTATTATGACACGTACAGCTTGGAACCACTAGAGCACGCCAGCCAATTACCATTGGAGTTGGAAGTGGGTAAACAAGTACTAGGCTATCTTCCCAAGAAGCCACAGCAGCCGGATAAATTGTATGTTCCACCCAACGGCTATTTTATTCAGCCCGCAAGGGGGAAGCAGCGGCCTACAAAATCTCATTCAGGTAGGTAGGTTCAGTTCTTGGAGGTTGGGGAATGCTTATGGGCAAGGCCTTATGTCTCATCCCAACTTAATTCTCTCACTTCCCAATGTCATAGAAACTTGAAATTTGCCACGAGCATTGATTATGTCATAAATAGGAAAAGTTAATGGGTCCCAACTCGATTATTCAATTCAAAGCGCCAAAGAATTAGCGTTCAAATTTTACGTACGGAATCTAATTCTCTCATTTCCTGATGTCATAGATAGATAGATAGATAGATAGATAGACTGTATGCAATAACCCTGATAGATAGATATGGAGATAGATAGATAGATAGATAGATAGATAGATAGATAGATAGATAGATAGATAGATAGATAGATAGACTGTATGCAATGACACGTACAGCTTGAAACCATAAATACTAGAGCACGCCAGCCATTTACAGTCAGTCTCCATTGGAGTTGGAAGTGGGCAAACATGTACTAGGCTATCTTCCCAAGAAGCCACAGCAGCCGGATAAATTGGATGTTCCACACAACGGCTATTTTATTCAGCCTGCAAGGGGGAAGCAGCGGCCTACAAAACCTCAGTGGTCGCAATAGCAGGTGGCTTACTTATTCGATCTACGTGGGGGGGGGGGGTGTAACTTTCGACGACGCTCGCGCGCGCGCCATTTGTCGTAGGATATTTGTACTATGCCTATAATCTTCCCAGGAGTGTACTTAACAACTTCCCAAAGTTTCATGGCGATCGGATGAATGGTGTAGTAGCGCATAAAGGACAAACAGACACGCAGACACGCAGACACGCACGCAGACAGACATACATTCGATTTTATATATATAGATAATAATGTTGCTCTACGTTGTATCTTTTCTTACTACTAATTTCTGACATCATAATGAAGTTTTAAATACTATCCCCTACCATGAATAGATTATGACATCATAATGCAGTTTTACATTATGACATCATAATGGAGTTCTATAGTACAATATAATTAAGTTCTACATTGTATCTTTTGTTATTACTAGATTGTGACATCATAATGGAGTTGTAAATCCTATCACCTACTATGAATAGATTATGACGTCATAATGCAGTTTCACATTATGACATCATAATGGAGTTCTATATTACATAATAATGTTGTTCTACATTGTATCTTTTGTTATTACTAGATTGTGACATCCTAATGGAGTTGTAAATCCTATCCCCTACTATGAATAGATTATGACGTCATAATGCAGTTTTTACATTATGACATCATAATGGAGTTCTATATTATATAATGATGTTGTTCTACGTTGTATGTTTTGTTATTACTAGATTGTGACATCATAATGGAGTTGTAAACTCTATCCCCTATGAATACATTATGACATCATAATGCAGTTTTAAATTATGACATCATAATGGAGTTGTAAATTCTATCCCCTACCATAAGTACATTATGACATCATAATGCTGTTTTGCATTATGACATCATAATGGAGTTCTATCTATATATATAAAATTGAATGTATGTCTGTCTGCGTGCGTGTCTGCGTGCGTGCGTGTCTGTTTGTCCTTTATGCGCTACTACACCATTCATCCGATCGCCATGAAACTTTGGGAAGTTGTTAAGTACACTCCTGGGAAGATTATAGGCATAGTACAAATATCCTACGATAAATGGCGCGCGAGCGTCGTCGAAAGTTACGCCCCCCCCCCCACGTAGATCGAATAAGTAAGCCACCTGCTATTGTGATGTCATCACTGATGTCATCAACATCGGACGCCCTTGAACATGCCCCAACATGTTCTATAAAGCTGCATTGTGATGTCATTAAGGCTGTATTATGACACGTACAGCTTGGAACCACTAGAGCACGCCAGCCAATTACCATTGGAGTTGGAAGTGGGTAAACAAGTACTAGGATATCTTCCTAAGAAGCCACAGCAGCCGGATAAATTGTATGTTCCACCCAACGGCTATTTTATTCAGCCCGCAAGGGGGAAGCAGCGGCCTACAAAATCTCATTCAGGTAGGTAGGTTCAGTTCTTGGAGGTTGGGGAATGCTTATGGGCAAGGCCTTATGTCTCATCCCAACTCGATTATTCAATTCTAAGCGCAAAAGAATTAGCGTCCAAATTTTATGTACGGAATTTAATTCTCTCATTTCCCAATGTCATAGAAACTTGAAATTTGGCTCGAGCATTGATTATGTCATAAATAGGAAAAGTTAATGGGTCCCAACTCGATTATTCAATTCAAAGCGCCAAAGAATTAGCGTTCAAATTTTATGTACGGAATCTAATTCTCTCATTTCCGGATGTCATAGATAGATAGATAGATAGATAGACTGTATGCAATAACCTAGATAGATAGATAGATAGATAGATAGATAGATAGATAGATAGATAGATAGATAGATAGATAGATAGACTGTATGCAATGACACGTACAGCTTGAAACCATAAATACTAGAGCACGCCAGCCATTTACAGTCAGTCTCCATTGGAGTTGGAAGTGGGCAAACATGTACTAAGCTATCTTCCCAAGAAGCCACAGCAGCCGGATAAATTGGATGTTCCACCCAACGGCTATTTTATTCAGCCTGCAAGGGGGAAGCAGCGGCCTACAAAACCTCAGTGGTCGCTGCTGCCGTCATCTAGATATATAAAAACGAATGTATGTATGTATGTCTGTCTTCGCAGCAACGCGCGACGGGTACGCTAGTATTACATAATAATGTTGTTCTACATTGTATCTTTTGTTATTACTAAATTGTGACATCATAATGGAGTTGTAAATCCTATCCCCTACTATGAATAGATTAAGACGGCATAATGCAGTTTCACATTATGACATAATGGAGCTGTATATTACATTATAATTACGTTGTACGTTGTATCTTTTGCTATTACTAGATTGTGACATAATAATGGAGTTGTAAATTCTATCCCCTACAATTAATAGATTCTGACATCATAATGCAGTTTTACATTACATTATGACATCATAATGGAGTTCTATACTACATTATAATGACGTTCTACATTGCATCTTTTGTTATTACTAGATTGTGACATCATAATGGAGTTGTAAATTCTATCACCTGCTCTTAATAGATTATGACATCATAATGCAGTTTTAGATTATGACATCATAATGGAGTTCTATATTACATAATAATGTTGTTCTGCGTTGTAATAATAATAATAATAATAATAATCTTTATTTGTATAGCGCCAACATATTCCGCAGCGCTTACATAGACAGGGGGGAATACAGAAAGACAAAATACAAACATTACAGAACCACGGTTACATATAGTAATCAGTTGATGGAAACAATAGGGGTGAGGGTCCTGCTCCAACGAGCTTACATACTACAAGTAATGGGGTGATACAGAAGGTAAAGGGGCTGGAGATGTGCACGGTATGGCGAGGTGGAGAGTGAGCGATGCTATACACATAGACAATGGTCAGACATTTAGCCGTGTGACGGCAGAAACGGTGTGACTGCAGGAGCGGTTTATGATGGCTAGCAGGGATTGCAGTCAGTAGGTCAGTGTTGTATCTTTTGTTGTTACTAGATTGTGACATCATAATGGAGTTGTAAATTCTATTACCTGCTATGAATAGATTATGACATCATAATGCAGTTTTACATTAGGACATCATAATGCAGTTCTATACTACATTATAATGAAGTTCTACATTCTATCTTTTGTAATTACTAGATTGTGACATCATAATGGAGTTGTAAATCCTATCCCCTACTATGAATAGATTATGACGTCATAATGCAGTTTCACATTATGACATCATAATGGAGTTTTATATTACACTAGCGTACCCGTCGCGCGTTGCTGCGAAGACAGACATACATACATACATACATTCGTTTTTATATATCTAGATAACAACCAATCAAAGCGTAGCTTTCAAGTTACCTCAGCGGTATAATATATAACAACCAATCACAGCACAGCAGCTTTCATGTTACCTCAGCAGTATAAGAAATAGCAACCAATCACAGTGCAGCTTTTATTTTACCTCAGGGGTATAGGAAATAACAACCAATCACAGCACAGCTTTTATGTTACCTCAGCAGTATAAGAAATAGCAACCAAGCAAGAATTTTAGCGCAGCTATCCAATCCAGTTATTTACACTTTGCTTGTCTGCCTGTGTGCCGTGGATTATTCTAGGGGTTTTGCCCAGCTCGCAACATTGTATCCAATAAGCGAGTTCTCCACTAAACATTGTTCTCCATGAAAGAACTGAGCGTACCTTTTTTAAAAATGACGGCAGCAGCGACCAATAAGCTTTGTAGGCCGCTGTTTCCCCCTTGCAGGCTGAATAAAATAGCCGTTGTGTGGAACATCCAATTTATCTGGCTGCTGTGGCTTCTTGGGAAGATAGCCTAGTACATGTTTGCCCACTTCCAACTCCAATGGAGACTGACTGTAAATGGCTGGCGTGCTCTAGTATTTATGGTTCCAAGCTGTACGTGTCATTGCATACAGTCTATCTATCTATCTATCTATCTATCTGTCTATCAGGGTTATTGCATACAGTCTATCTATCTATCTATCTATGACATCAGAAAATGAGAGAATTAGATTCCGTACGTAAAATTTGAACGCTAATTCTTTGGCGCTTTGAATTGAATAATCAAGTTGGGACCGATTAGCTTTTCCCATTTATGACATAATCAATGCTCATGCCAAATTTCAAGTTTCTATGAAATTGGGAAGTGAGAGAATTAAATTCCGTACATAAAATTTGGACGCTAATTCTTTTGCGCTTAGAATTGAATAATCGAGTTGGGATGAGACATAAGGCCTTGCCCATAAGCATTCCCCAACCTCCAAGAACTGAACCTACCTACCTGAATGAGATTTTGTAGGCCGCTGCTTCCCCCTTGCGGGCTGAATAAAATAGCCGTTGGGTGGAACATACAATTTATCCGGCTGCTGTGGCTTCTTAGGAAGATATCCTAGTACTTGTTTACCCACTTCCAACTCCAATGGAGACTGACTGTAAATGGCTGGCGTGCTGTACGTGTCATAATAGAGCCTTAATGACATCACAATGCAGCTTTATAGAACATGTTGGGGCATGTTCAAGGGCGTCCGATGTTGATGACATCACAATGGCAGTGATGACATCACAATAGCAGGTGGCTTACTTATTCGATCTACGTGGGGGGTCGTAACTTTCGACGACGCTCGCGAGCGCGCGCCATTTATCGTAGGATAGTTGTACTATGCCTATAATCTTCCCAGGAGTGTATTCAACAACTTCCCAAAGTTTCATGGCGATCGGATGAATGGTGTAGTAGCGCATAAAGGACAAACAGACAGACACGCAGACAGACAGACACGCACGCACGCAGACAGACATACATTCAATTTTAGATATATAGATAATGATGTTGTTCTACGTTGTATGTTTTGTTATTACTAGATTGTGACATCATAATGGAGTTGTAAATTCTATCACCTGCTCTTAATAGATTATGACATCATAATGCAGTTTTAGATTATGACATCATAATGGAGTTCTATATTACATAATAATGTTGTTCTGCGTTGTATCTTTTGTTGTTACTAGATTGTGACATCATAATGGAGTTGTAAATTCTATTACCTGCTATGAATAGATTATGACATCATCATGCAGTTTTACATTATGACATCCTAATGGAGTTCTATACTACATTATAATGAAGTTCTACATTGTATGTTTTGTTATTACTAGATTGTGACATCATAATGGAGTTGTAAATTCTATCACCTGCTATTAATAGATTATGACATCATAATGCAGTTTTAGATTATGACATCATAATGCAGTTCTATCTATATATATAAAATTGAATGTATGTCTGTCTGCGTGCGTGTCTGCGTGCGTGCGTGTCTGTTTGTCCTTTATGCGCTACTACACCATTCATCCGATCGCCATGAAACTTTGGGAAGTTGTTAAGTACACTCCTGGGAAGATTATAGGCATAGTACAAATATCCTACGATAAATGGCGCGCGAGCGTCGTCGAAAGTTACGCCCCCCCCCCCACGTAGATCGAATAAGTAAGCCACCTGCTATTGTGATGTCATCACTGATGTCATCAACATCGGACGCCCTTGAACATGCCCCAACATGTTCTATAAAGCTGCATTGTGATGTCATTAAGGCTGTATTATGACACGTACAGCTTGGAACCACTAGAGCACGCCAGCCAATTACCATTGGAGTTGGAAGTGGGTAAACAAGTACTAGGATATCTTCCTAAGAAGCCACAGCAGCCGGATAAATTGTATGTTCCACCCAACGGCTATTTTATTCAGCCCGCAAGGGGGAAGCAGCGGCCTACAAAATCTCATTCAGGTAGGTAGGTTCAGTTCTTGGAGGTTGGGGAATGCTTATGGGCAAGGCCTTATGTCTCATCCCAACTCGATTATTCAATTCTAAGCGCAAAAGAATTAGCGTCCAAATTTTATGTACGGAATTTAATTCTCTCACTTCCCAATGTCATAGAAACTTGAAATTTGGCACGAGCATTGATTATGTCATAAATAGGAAAAGTTAATGGGTCCCAACTCGATTATTCAATTCAAAGCGCCAAAGAATTAGCGTTCAAATTTTATGTACGGAATCTAATTCTCTCATTTCCGGATGTCATAGATAGATAGATAGATAGATAGATAGATAGATAGATAGATAGACTGTATGCAATAACCTAGATAGATAGATAGATAGATAGATAGATAGACTGTATGCAATGACACGTACAGCTTGAAACCATAAATACTAGAGCACGCCAGCCATTTACAGTCAGTCTCCATTGGAGTTGGAAGTGGGCAAACATGTACTAGGCTATCTTCCCAAGAAGCCACAGCAGCCGGATAAATTGGATGTTCCACCCAACGGCTATTTTATTCAGCCTGCAAGGGGGAAGCAGCGGCCTACAAAACCTCAGTGGTCGCTGCTGCCGTCATCTAGATATATAAAAACGAATGTATGTATGTATGTCTGTCTTCGCAGCAACGCGCGACGGGTACGCTAGTATTACATAAAAAGGTTGTTCTACGTTGTATCTTTTGTTATTACTAGATTGTGACATCATAATGGAGTTGTAAATTCTATACCCTACCATTAATAGATTATAACATTATAATGCAGTTTTGCATTATGACATCATAATGGAATTCTATATTACATAATAATGTTGTTCTACATTGTATCTTTTGTTATTACTAGGGTGTGACATCATAATGGAGTTGTAAATTCTATTACCTGCTATGAATAGATTATGACATTATAATGCAGTTTTACATTATGACATTATAATGCAGTTCTATACTACATTATAATGAAGTTCTACATTCTATCTTTTGCTATTACTGGATTGTGACATCATAATGGAGTTGTAAATTCTATCCCCTACCATAAATACATCATGACATCATAATGCAGTTTTACATTATGACATCATAATGGAGTTCTATATTACATAATGTTTTTCTACGTTGTATCTTTTAATATTACTAGATTGTGACATCATAATGGAGTTGTAAAGTCTACCCCTACCATCAATAGATTATGACATCATAATGCAGTTTTACATTACATTATGACATCACAATGGAGTTCTATCTTACATAATAATGTTCTACATTGTATCTTTTGTTATTTCTAGATTGTGACATCATAATGGAGTTGCAAATCCTATCACTTACTATGAATAGATTTTGACGTCATAATGCAGTTTCACATTATGACATCATAATGGAGTTCTATATTACATAATGATGTTGTTGTACGTTGTATGTTTTGTTATTACTAGATTGTGACATCATAATGGAGTTGTAAATTTTAAGTTGCAAATCCTATCACTTACTATGAATAGATTATGACGTCATAATGCAGTTTCACATTATGACATCATAATGGAGTTCTATACTACATTATAATGAAGTTCTACATTGTATCTTTTGTTATTACTAGATTGTGACATCATAATGGAGTTTAAAGTTCTACCCCCTACTATGAGTAGATTATGACATCATAATGGAGTTCTATATAGCATTATAATGAAGTTCTACATTGTATCTTTTCTTATTACTAGATTGTGACATCATAATGGAGTTGTAAATTCTATCCCCTACTATGAATACATTATGACATCATAATGGAGTTCTATATTACAGAATTATGTTGTTCTACATTGTATCTTTTGTTATTACTAGATTGTGACATCATAATGGAGTTGTAAATCCTATCCCCTACTATGAATAGATTAAGACGGCATAATGCAGTTTCACATTATGACATAATGGAGCTGTATATTACATTATAATTACGTTGTACGTTGTATCTTTTGCTATTACTAGATTGTGACATAATAATGGAGTTGTAAATTCTATCCCCTACAATTAATAGATTCTGACATCATAATGCAGTTTTACATTACATTATGACATCATAATGGAGTTCTATACTACATTATAATGACGTTCTACATTGCATCTTTTGTTATTACTAGATTGTGACATCATAATGGAGTTGTAAATTCTATCACCTGCTCTTAATAGATTATGACATCATAATGCAGTTTTAGATTATGACATCATAATGGAGTTCTATATTACATAATAATGTTGTTCTGCGTTGTATCTTTTGTTGTTACTAGATTGTGACATCATAATGGAGTTGTAAATTCTATTACCTGCTATGAATAGATTATGACATCATAATGCAGTTTTACATTAGGACATCATAATGCAGTTCTATACTACATTATAATGAAGTTCTACATTCTATCTTTTGTAATTACTAGATTGTGACATCATAATGGAGTTGTAAATCCTATCCCCTACTATGAATAGATTATGACGTCATAATGCAGTTTCACATTATGACATCATAATGGAGTTTTATATTACACTAGCGTACCCGTCGCGCGTTGCTGCGAAGACAGACATACATACATACATACATTCGTTTTTATATATCTAGATAACAACCAATCAAAGCGTAGCTTTCAAGTTACCTCAGCGGTATAATATATAACAACCAATCACAGCACAGCAGCTTTCATGTTACCTCAGCAGTATAAGAAATAGCAACCAATCACAGTGCAGCTTTTATTTTACCTCAGGGGTATAGGAAATAACAACCAATCACAGCACAGCTTTTATGTTACCTCAGCTAAGAAATAGCAACCAAGCAAGAATTTTAGCGCAGCTATCCAATCCAGTTATTTACACTTTGCTTGTCTGCCTGTGTGCCGTGGATTATTCTAGGGGTTTTGCCCAGCTCGCAACATTGTATCCAATAAGCGAGTTCTCCACTAAACATTGTTCTCCATGAAAGAACTGAGCGTACCTTTTTTAAAAATGACGGCAGCAGCGACCAATAAGCTTTGTAGGCCGCTGTTTCCCCCTTGCAGGCTGAATAAAATAGCCGTTGTGTGGAACATCCAATTTATCTGGCTGCTGTGGCTTCTTGGGAAGATAGCCTAGTACATGTTTGCCCAATTCCAACTCCAATGGAGACTGACTGTAAATGGCTGGCGTGCTCTAGTATTTATGGTTCCAAGCTGTACGTGTCATTGCATACAGTCTATCTATCTATCTATCTGTCTATCAGGGTTATTGCATACAGTCTATCTATCTATCTATCTATGACATCAGAAAATGAGAGAATTAGATTCCGTACGTAAAATTTGAACGCTAATTCTTTGGCGCTTTGAATTGAATAATCAAGTTGGGACCGATTAGCTTTTCCCATTTATGACATAATCAATGCTCATGCCAAATTTCAAGTTTCTATGAAATTGGGAAGTGAGAGAATTAAATTCCGTACATAAAATTTGGACGCTAATTCTTTTGCGCTTAGAATTGAATAATCGAGTTGGGATGAGACATAAGGCCTTGCCCATAAGCATTCCCCAACCTCCAAGAACTGAACCTACCTACCTGAATGAGATTTTGTAGGCCGCTGCTTCCCCCTTGCGGGCTGAATAAAATAGCCGTTGGGTGGAACATACAATTTATCCGGCTGCTGTGGCTTCTTAGGAAGATATCCTAGTACTTGTTTACCCACTTCCAACTCCAATGGAGACTGACTGTAAATGGCTGGCGTGCTGTACGTGTCATAATAGAGCCTTAATGACATCACAATGCAGCTTTATAGAACATGTTGGGGCATGTTCAAGGGCGTCCGATGTTGATGACATCAGTGATGACATCACAATAGCAGGTGGCTTACTTATTCAATCTACGTGGGGGGTCGTAACTTTCGACGACGCTCGCTGCGCGCAGCGCGCCATTTATCGTAGGATAGTTGTACTATGCCTATAATCTTCCCAGGAGTGTATTCAACAACTTCCCAAAGTTTCATGGCGATCGGATGAATGGTGTAGTAGCGCATAAAGGACAAACAGACAGACACGCAGACAGACAGACACGCACGCACGCAGACAGACATACATTCAATTTTAGATATATAGATAATGATGTTGTTCTACGTTGTATGTTTTGTTATTACTAGATTGTGACATCATAATGGAGTTGTAAATTCTATCACCTGCTCTTAATAGATTATGACATCATAATGCAGTTTTAGATTATGACATCATAATGGAGTTCTATATTACATAATAATGTTGTTCTGCGTTGTATCTTTTGTTGTTACTAGATTGTGACATCATAATGGAGTTGTAAATTCTATTACCTGCTATGAATAGATTATGACATCATCATGCAGTTTTACATTATGACACCCTAATGGAGTTCTATACTACATTATAATGAAGTTCTACATTGTATGTTTTGTTATTACTAGATTGTGACATCATAATGGAGTTGTAAATTCTATCACCTGCTATTAATAGATTATGACATCATAATGCAGTTTTAGATTATGACATCATAATGCAGTTCTATCTATATATATAAAATTGAATGTATGTCTGTCTGCGTGCGTGTCTGCGTGCGTGCGTGTCTGTTTGTCCTTTATGCGCTACTACACCATTCATCCGATCGCCATGAAACTTTGGGAAGTTGTTAAGTACACTCCTGGGAAGATTATAGGCATAGTACAAATATCCTACGATAAATGGCGCGCGAGCGTCGTCGAAAGTTACGCCCCCCCCCCACGTAGATCGAATAAGTAAGCCACCTGCTATTGTGATGTCATCACTGATGTCATCAACATCGGACGCCCTTGAACATGCCCCAACATGTTCTATAAAGCTGCATTGTGATGTCATTAAGGCTGTATTATGACACGTACAGCTTGGAACCACTAGAGCACGCCAGCCAATTACCATTGGAGTTGGAAGTGGGTAAACAAGTACTAGGATATCTTCCTAAGAAGCCACAGCAGCCGGATAAATTGTATGTTCCACCCAACGGCTATTTTATTCAGCCCGCAAGGGGGAAGCAGCGGCCTACAAAATCTCATTCAGGTAGGTAGGTTCAGTTCTTGGAGGTTGGGGAATGCTTATGGGCAAGGCCTTATGTCTCATCCCAACTCGATTATTCAATTCTAAGCGCAAAAGAATTAGCGTCCAAATTTTATGTACGGAATTTAATTCTCTCACTTCCCAATGTCATAGAAACTTGAAATTTGGCACGAGCATTGATTATGTCATAAATAGGAAAAGTTAATGGGTCCCAACTCGATTATTCAATTCAAAGCGCCAAAGAATTAGCGTTCAAATTTTATGTACGGAATCTAATTCTCTCATTTCCGGATGTCATAGATAGATAGATAGATAGATAGATAGATAGATAGATAGATAGATAGATAGACTGTATGCAATAACCTAGATAGATAGATAGATAGATAGATAGATAGATAGACTGTATGCAATGACACGTACAGCTTGAAACCATAAATACTAGAGCACGCCAGCCATTTACAGTCAGTCTCCATTGGAGTTGGAAGTGGGCAAACATGTACTAGGCTATCTTCCCAAGAAGCCACAGCAGCCGGATAAATTGGATGTTCCACCCAACGGCTATTTTATTCAGCCTGCAAGGGGGAAGCAGCGGCCTACAAAACCTCAGTGGTCGCTGCTGCCGTCATCTAGATATATAAAAACGAATGTATGTATGTATGTCTGTCTTCGCAGCAACGCGCGACGGGTACGCTAGTATTACATAAAAAGGTTGTTCTACGTTGTATCTTTTGTTATTACTAGATTGTGACATCATAATGGAGTTGTAAATTCTATACCCTACCATTAATAGATTATAACATTATAATGCAGTTTTGCATTATGACATCATAATGGAATTCTATATTACATAATAATGTTGTTCTACATTGTATCTTTTGTTATTACTAGGGTGTGACATCATAATGGAGTTGTAAATTCTATTACCTGCTATGAATAGATTATGACATTATAATGCAGTTTTACATTATGACATTATAATGCAGTTCTATACTACATTATAATGAAGTTCTACATTCTATCTTTTGCTATTACTGGATTGTGACATCATAATGGAGTTGTAAATTCTATCCCCTACCATAAATACATCATGACATCATAATGCAGTTTTACATTATGACATCATAATGGAGTTCTATATTACATAATGTTTTTCTACGTTGTATCTTTTAATATTACTAGATTGTGACATCATAATGGAGTTGTAAAGTCTACCCCTACCATCAATAGATTATGACATCATAATGCAGTTTTACATTACATTATGACATCACAATGGAGTTCTATCTTACATAATAATGTTCTACATTGTATCTTTTGTTATTTCTAGATTGTGACATCATAATGGAGTTGCAAATCCTATCACTTACTATGAATAGATTTTGACGTCATAATGCAGTTTCACATTATGACATCATAATGGAGTTCTATATTACATAATGATGTTGTTGTACGTTGTATGTTTTGTTATTACTAGATTGTGACATCATAATGGAGTTGTAAATTTTAAGTTGCAAATCCTATCACTTACTATGAATAGATTATGACGTCATAATGCAGTTTCACATTATGACATCATAATGGAGTTCTATACTACATTATAATGAAGTTCTACATTGTATCTTTTGTTATTACTAGATTGTGACATCATAATGGAGTTTAAAGTTCTACCCCCTACTATGAGTAGATTATGACATCATAATGGAGTTCTATATAGCATTATAATGAAGTTCTACATTGTATCTTTTCTTATTACTAGATTGTGACATCATAATGGAGTTGTAAATTCTATCCCCTACTATGAATACATTATGACATCATAATGGAGTTCTATATTACAGAATTATGTTGTTCTACATTGTATCTTTTGTTATTACTAGATTGTGACATCATAATGGAGTTGTAAATCCTATCCCCTACTATGAATAGATTAAGACGGCATAATGCAGTTTCACATTATGACATAATGGAGCTGTATATTACATTATAATTACGTTGTACGTTGTATCTTTTGCTATTACTAGATTGTGACATAATAATGGAGTTGTAAATTCTATCCCCTACAATTAATAGATTCTGACATCATAATGCAGTTTTACATTACATTATGACATCATAATGGAGTTCTATACTACATTATAATGACGTTCTACATTGCATCTTTTGTTATTACTACATTGTGACATCATAATGGAGTTGTAAATTCTATCACCTGCTCTTAATAGATTATGACATCATAATGCAGTTTTAGATTATGACATCATAATGGAGTTCTATATTACATAATAATGTTGTTCTGCGTTGTATCTTTTGTTGTTACTAGATTGTGACATCATAATGGAGTTGTAAATTCTATTACCTGCTATGAATAGATTATGACATCATAATGCAGTTTTACATTAGGACATCATAATGCAGTTCTATACTACATTATAATGAAGTTCTACATTCTATCTTTTGTAATTACTAGATTGTGACATCATAATGGAGTTGTAAATCCTATCCCCTACTATGAATAGATTATGACGTCATAATGCAGTTTCACATTATGACATCATAATGGAGTTTTATATTACACTAGCGTACCCGTCGCGCGTTGCTGCGAAGACAGACATACATACATACATACATTCGTTTTTATATATCTAGATAACAACCAATCAAAGCGTAGCTTTCAAGTTACCTCAGCGGTATAATATATAACAACCAATCACAGCACAGCAGCTTTCATGTTACCTCAGCAGTATAAGAAATAGCAACCAATCACAGTGCAGCTTTTATTTTACCTCAGGGGTATAGGAAATAACAACCAATCACAGCACAGCTTTTATGTTACCTCAGCAGTATAAGAAATAGCAACCAAGCAAGAATTTTAGCGCAGCTATCCAATCCAGTTATTTACACTTTGCTTGTCTGCCTGTGTGCCGTGGATTATTCTAGGGGTTTTGCCCAGCTCGCAACATTGTATCCAATAAGCGAGTTCTCCACTAAACATTGTTCTCCATGAAAGAACTGAGCGTACCTTTTTTAAAAATGACGGCAGCAGCGACCAATAAGCTTTGTAGGCCGCTGTTTCCCCCTTGCAGGCTGAATAAAATAGCCGTTGTGTGGAACATCCAATTTATCTGGCTGCTGTGGCTTCTTGGGAAGATAGCCTAGTACATGTTTGCCCAATTCCAACTCCAATGGAGACTGACTGTAAATGGCTGGCGTGCTCTAGTATTTATGGTTCCAAGCTGTACGTGTCATTGCATACAGTCTATCTATCTATCAGGGTTATTGCATACAGTCTATCTATCTATCTATCTATGACATCAGAAAATGAGAGAATTAGATTCCGTACGTAAAATTTGAACGCTAATTCTTTGGCGCTTTGAATTGAATAATCAAGTTGGGACCGATTAGCTTTTCCCATTTATGACATAATCAATGCTCATGCCAAATTTCAAGTTTCTATGAAATTGGGAAGTGAGAGAATTAAATTCCGTACATAAAATTTGGACGCTAATTCTTTTGCGCTTAGAATTGAATAATCGAGTTGGGATGAGACATAAGGCCTTGCCCATAAGCATTCCCCAACCTCCAAGAACTGAACCTACCTACCTGAATGAGATTTTGTAGGCCGCTGCTTCCCCCTTGCGGGCTGAATAAAATAGCCGTTGGGTGGAACATACAATTTATCCGGCTGCTGTGGCTTCTTAGGAAGATATCCTAGTACTTGTTTACCCACTTCCAACTCCAATGGAGACTGACTGTAAATGGCTGGCGTGCTGTACGTGTCATAATAGAGCCTTAATGACATCACAATGCAGCTTTATAGAACATGTTGGGGCATGTTCAAGGGTGTCCGATGTTGATGACATCACAATGGCAGTGATGACATCACAATAGCAGGTGGCTTACTTATTCGATCTACGTGGGGGGTCGTAACTTTCGACGACGCTCGCGCGCGCCATTTATCGTAGGATAGTTGTACTATGCCTATAATCTTCCCAGGAGTGTACTCAATAACTTCCCAAAGTTTCATGGCGATCGGATGAATGGTGTAGTAGCGCATAAAGGACAAACAGACAGACACGCAGACAGACAGACAGACACGCACGCAGACAGACATACATTCAATTTTAGATATATAGATAATGATGTTGTTCTACGTTGTATGTTTTGTTATTACTAGATTGTGACATCATAATGGAGTTGTAAATTCTATCACCTGCTCTTAATAGATTATGACATCATAATGCAGTTTTAGATTATGACATCATAATGGAGTTCTATATTACATAATAATGTTGTTCTGCGTTGTATCTTTTGTTGTTACTAGATTGTGACATCATAATGGAGTTGTAAATTCTATTACCTGCTATGAATAGATTATGACATCATCATGCAGTTTTACATTATGACATCATAATGGAGTTCTATACTACATTATAATGAAGTTTTACATTGTATGTTTTGTTATTACTAGATTGTGACATCATAATGGAGTTGTAAATTCTATCACCTGCTATTAATAGATTATGACATCATAATGCAGTTTTAGATTATGACATCATAATGCAGTTCTATATTACATAAAAAGGTTGTTCTACGTTGTATCTTTTGTTATTACTAGATTGTGACATCATAATGGAGTTGTAAATTCTATATCCTACCATTAATAGATTATGACATTATAATGCAGTTTTGCATTATGACATCATAATGGAATTCTATATTACATAATAATGTTGTTCTACATTGTATCTTTTGTTATTACTAGAGTGTGACATCATAATGGAGTTGTAAATTCTATACCCTACCATTAATAGATTATGACATTATAATGCAGTTTTGCATTATGACATCATAATGGAATTCTATATTACATAATAATGTTGTTCTACATTGTATCTTTTGTTATTACTAGAGTGTGACATCATAATGGAGTTGTAAATTCTATTACCTGCTATGAATAGATTATGACATTATAATGCAGTTTTACATTATGACATTATAATGCATTTCTATACTACATTATAATGAAGTTCTACATTCTATCTTTTGCTATTACTGGATTGTGACATCATAATGGAGTTGTAAATTCTATCCCCTACCATAAATACATCATGACATCATAATGCAGTTTTACATTATGACATCATAATGGAGTTCTATATTACATAATGTTTTTCTACGTTGTATCTTTTAATATTACTAGATTGTGACATCATAATGGAGTTGTAAAGTCTACCCCTACCATGAATAGATTATGACATCATAATGCAGTTTTGCATTACATTATGACATCACAATGGAGTTCTATCTTACATAATAATGTTCTACATTGTATCTTTTGTTATTTCTAGATTGTGACATCATAATGGAGTTGTAAATTTTAAGTTGCAAATCCTATCACTTACTATGAATAGATTATGACGTCATAATGCAGTTTCACATTATGACATCATAATGGAGTTGTATATTACATAATGATGTTGTTCTACGTTGTATGTTTTGTTATTACTAGATTGTGACATCATAATGGAGTTGTAAATTCTATCCACTATGAATACATTATGACATCATAATGCAGTTTTGCATTATGACATCATAATGGAATTCTATATTACATAATAATGTTGTTCTACATTGTATCTTTTGTTATTACTAGATTGTGACATCATAATGGAGTTGCAAATTCTATTACCTGCTATAAATAGATTATGACATTATAATGCAGTTTTACATTATGACATTATAATGCAGTTCTATACTACATTATAATGAAGTTCTACATTCTATCTTTTGTTATTACTGGATTGTGACATCATAATGGAGTTGTAAAGTCTACCCCCTACCATGAATAAATTATGACATCATAATGCAGTTTTACATTACATTATGACATCACAATGGAGTTCTATCTTACATAATAATGTTCTACATTGTATCTTTTGTTATTTCTAGATTGTGACATCATAATGGAGTTGCAAATCCTATCACTTACTATGAATAGATTATGACGTCATAATGCAGTTTCACATTATGACATCATAATGGAGTTCTATATTACATAATGATGCTGTTCTACGTTGTATGTTTTGTTATTACTAGATTGTGACATCATAATGGAGTTGTAAATTCTATCCCCTATGAATACATTATGACATCATAATGCAGTTTTGCATTATGACATCATAATTGAATTCTATATTACATAATAATGTTGTTCTATATTGTATCTTTTGTTATTACTAGATTGTGACATCATAATGGAGTTGTAAATTCTATTACGTGCTATGAATAGATTATGACATTATAATGCAGTTTTACATTATGACATTATAATGCAGTTCTATACTACATTATAATGAAGTTCTACATTCTATCTTTTGTTATTACTAGATTGTGACATCATAATGGAGTTGTAAACTCTATTACCTGCTATGAATAGATTATGACATCATAATGCAGTTTTACATTATGACATCATAATGGAGTTCTATATTACATAATAATGTTGTTCTACGTTGTATCTTTTGTTACTACTAATTAGTGACATCATAATGGAGTTTTAAATACTATCTCCTACCATGAATAGATTATGACATCATAAAGCAGTTTTACATAACATTATGACAACATAATGTAGTTCTATACTAAATTATAATGAAGTTCTACATTGTATCTTTTGTTATTACTAGATTGTGAGATCATGATGGAGTTGTAAATTCTACTCCCTACTACAAATACATTATGACATCATAATGCAGTTTTACATTATGACATCATAATGGAGTTCTATATTACATAATAATGTTCTACGTTGTATATTTTGTTACTACTAGATTGTGACATGATAATGGAGTTGTAAATTCTATCCCCTACCATGAATAGATTATGACATCATAATGGAGTTCTATATTACATTATAATCAAGATCTACGTTGTATCTTTTATTACTAATTTGTGACATCATAATGGAGTTTTAAATACTATCCCCTACCATGAATAGATTATGACATCATAATGCAGTTTTAGATTATGACATCATAATGGAGTTCTATATTACATAATAATGTTTTTCTACGTTGCATCTTTTGTTATTACTAGATTGTGACATCATAATGGAGTTGTAAATTCTATTACCTGCTATGAATAGATTATGACATTATCATGCAGTTTTACATTATGACATCATAATGGAGTTCTATACTACATTATAATGAAATTCTACATTGTATCTTTTGTTATTACTAGATTGTGACATCATAATGGAGTTGTAAACTCTATTACCTGCTATGAATAGATTATGACATCATAATGCAGTTTTACATTATGACATCATAATGGAGTTCTATATTACATAATAATGTTGTTCTACGTTGTATCTTTTGTTACTACTAATTAGTGACATCATAATGGAGTTTTAAATACTATCTCCTACCATGAATAGATTATGACATCATAAAGCAGTTTTACATAACATTATGACAACATAATGTAGTTCTATACTAAATTATAATGAAGTTCTACATTGTATCTTTTGTTATTACTAGATTGTGAGATCATGATGGAGTTGTAAATTCTACTCCCTACTACAAATACATTACGACATCATAATGCAGTTTTACATTATGACATCATAATGGAGTTCTATATTACATAATAATGTTCTACGTTGTATCTTTTGTTACTACTAGATTGTGACATGATAATGGAGTTGTAAATTCTATCCCCTACCATGAATAGATTATGACATCATAATGCAGTTTTACATCACATTATGACATCATAATGGAGTTCTATATTACATTATAATGAAGATCTACGTTGTATCTTTTATTACTAATTTGTGACATCATAATGGAGTTTTAAATACTATCCCCTACCATGAATAGATTATGACATCATAATGCAGTTTTAGATTATGACATCATAATGGAGTTCTATATTACATAATAATGTTTTTCTACGTTGCATCTTTTGTTATTACTAGATTGTGACATCATAATGGAGTTGTAAATTCTATTACCTGCTATGAATAGATTATGACATCATCATGCAGTTTTACATTATGACATCATAATGGAGTTCTATACTACATTATAATGAAATTCTACATTGTATCTTTTGTTATTACTAGATTGTGACATCATAATGGAGTTTAAAGTTCTACCCCCTACTATGAGTAGATTATGACATCATAATGGAGTTCTATATAGCATTATAATGAAGTTCTACATTGTATCTTTTGTTATTACTAGATTGTGACATCATAATGGAGTTGTAAATTCTATCCCCTACTATGAATACATTATGACATCATAATGGAGTTCTATATTACAGAATTATGTTGTTCTACATTGTATCTTTTGTTATTACTAGATTGTGACATCATAATGGAGTTGTAAATCCTATCCCCTACTATGAATAGATTAAGACGGCATAATGCAGTTTCACATTATGACATAATGGAGCTGTATATTACATTATAATTACGTTGTATGTTGTATCTTTTGCTATTACTAGATTGTGACATAATAATGGAGTTGTAAATTCTATCCCCTACAATTAATAGATTCTGACATCATAATGCAGTTTTACATTACATTATGACATCATAATGGAGTTCTATACTACATTATAATGACGTTCTACATTGCATCTTTTGTTATTACTAGATTGTGACATCATAATGGAGTGGTAAATTCTATCACCTGCTCTTAATAGATTATGACATCATAATGCAGTTTTAGATTATGACATCATAATGGAGTTCTATATTACATAATAATGTTGTTCTGCGTTGCATCTTTTGTTGTTACTAGATTGTGACATCATAATGAAGTTGTAAATTCTATTACCTGCTATGAATAGATTATGACATCATCATGCAGTTTTACATTATGACATCATAATGGAGTTCTATACTACATTATAATGAAGTTCTACATTGTATGTTTTGTTATTACTAGATTGTGACATCATAATGGAGTTGTAAATTCTATCACCTGCTATTAATAGATTATGACATCATAATGCAGTTTTAGATTATGACATCATAATGCAGTTCTATATTACATAATAATGTTGTTCTACATTGTATCTTTTGTTATTACTAGATTGTGACATCATAATGGAGTTTAAAGTTCTACCCCCTACTATGAGTAGATTATGACATCATAATGGAGTTCTATATAGCATTATAATGAAGTTCTACATTGTATCTTTTGTTATTACTAGATTGTGACATCATAATGGAGTTGTAAATTCTATCCCCTACTATGAATACATTATGACATCATAATGGAGTTCTATATTACAGAATTATGTTGTTCTACATTGTATCTTTTGTTATTACTAGATTGTGACATCATAATGGAGTTGTAAATCCTATCCCCTACTATGAATAGATTAAGACGGCATAATGCAGTTTCACATTATGACATAATGGAGCTGTATATTACATTATAATTACGTTGTATGTTGTATCTTTTGCTATTACTAGATTGTGACATAATAATGGAGTTGTAAATTCTATCCCCTACGATTAATAGATTATGACATCATAATGCAGTTTTACATTACATTATGACATCATAATGGAGTTCTATACTACATTATAATGACGTTCTACATTGCATCTTTTGTTATTACTAGATTGTGACATCATAATGGTGTTGCAAATTCTATCCCCTACTATAAATACATTATGACATCATAATGCAGTTTTTCATTATGACATAATGGAGTTCTATATTACATAATAATGTTGTTCTACGTTGTATCCTTTGTTACTACTAGATTGTGACATCATCATGGAGTTGTAAATTCTATCCCCTACCATGAATAGATTATGACATCATAATGCAGTTTTACATTACATTATGACATCATAATGGAGTTCTATGCTACATTATAATGAAATTCTACATTGTATCTTTTGTTATTACTAGATTGTGACATCATAATGGAGTTGTAAGTTCTACCCCCTACTATGAGTAGATTATGACATCATAATGCAGTTTTACATTACATTATGACATCATAATGGAGTTCTATATAGCATTATAATGAAGTTCTACGTTGTATCTTTTGTTATTACTAGATTTTGACATGATAATGAAGTTGTAAATTCTATCCCCTTCAATAATAACTGTTACCATGCATGGCGGTGCAAGGTCCCGTGGTCGGCGCGCGCCGCTCCGTTTTCGGCTCCGGCGTCCTGGAGCTCTGGAGTCGGGGCTCTCCCGGCGGCGTGGGGCAGCCAGTGTGCGGCGGCATGGGCGTGTCCGCCCGTAGGGTGCCGCCCGCACTCATCCACCTTTCTTATGCAGCAGTGGGAGAGTCGGCTCCTCCCACTCTCCGCCCCTGGGCGGAGGCTTGCAGTTTTAAGGCTGGCAGTGACCTGAGCTCACTGCCAGTTATTGGTTCTGCTAGCATCTAGTCGGTCCTTTCTGCAGCTAAGTCTTAGTTCACCCTCTAGTTTGCCTGTCAGCTTCCATTTCCAGCTTTGCTTTCTCTGTATTTTCTGTTGGTCATTTCCATCTGCCTTCTCTGTCGGCACTCTGTTCCCTCCATCAGTTAGTCACATCTTGTCAGTCGCCAGGTCCCTAGCCAGTGCAGGGACCGCCGTCCAGTTGTCCGCCTGTGGTTAGCCAGGGCTGAGGCAAGTAGACAGGGACAGTGGGGTGCGGGAAGATCAGGGCACCCCACCTGGCGCTCGGGGGGGGGGGGGGGCAGAGTGCCTTAACACAATGACAACCAGCTGCTGCTGCAAAAGCAAATAATCATTTTACAGTTTTCCTTTCAGCCTGATACACATGACCATGCACAAGCTAATGGCCCGGGAGACAGGGGATTCAGTCATGTTGTTGATCAGTCATTAGACAACCCTGATTTTACACTCTTTGTGGATGCATTGTGGTATGGTCAAGCAGGCAGGTTCTAAACAGGTTATGTTGTGGCCAAAGCCGAACCCCTTCCATCTCACATGTCAGTCAGAATTACGAGCTCTGGAAGAAGCATGCAAGCATGCTCAAGAAGACACGGACTACAAGGACTCATACTATGCCTTTGGCATTACTGATTACCATGGACCCATCTGGAAAGCAAGGTCATTCTTGACAAGCAAATGAAAAAACCAATTAAAAACAGTAAAGGTGTGAAGGCACTGATGGAAACCCTCCTGCTGCCCAAAAGAGTGGCCTGAAAGCCACTCCATAACAAAAGGCCACTCTAAGGATGGCTCAAAAGAGGCAATCAGATATCACCTGGCTGAGAAGGCTGTGAATACAACCACACAGAAGCCCAGATTGATCCTTCAGGGCTTGGGGTGGTACAGGTACCCCCTCAGACCTCACCCCTTGTGGATTATGACCCGTTGATTCAGTTACAAAAGCAGGCAATCAAGGGGGAAAAGGAACAATGGGAGCCAGCAGGATGGGCAGAGACACCTGGAGATAAATGGATGATTTATCTCCAGATCAGCTCTATGTAAGACCCAAGTCAGCGCAGCATAAGAGGACCTAACCTAGCTACAAGCAAAAATAGTTTAGTGGAAATAGTGACAATAGGTTGCTGGAGGGTAACTGATAGCTAAGTCAGTAGACCCTTTATAATATCCTCTACTACCTCCCTTTTTGTAGGTCAATCCTACTTGATCCAATGAAAAACTCCAATTTATTCAATAAACACACCCTACACATGTGAGTACACTTGTCAGTCTCCTGGGAGCAGGTCTCTCTCTCGAATAGAATACATATTTGGCTCTCCAAACACTTGCCCTCTACTTAACCTCAATAGTTCATGGCACTCGGGGAGTATCTGATCATAAACCAATCATCCTTAAATTACAATTCCCAGGACAGTATTTTGCCCCGACCTGGAAGCTTAATCTCTTTTGGCTTAAGCTAATAGGATCAAATGACCGGATACCAGATCAAATAACCACATTCCTCCAAATCCATGAAGAAGATACGAGAAATGCCTTAATATGGGATACACTAAAGGCTTACCTTAGAGGTTGTTTTAAATCACCAATATCCTGCATAAAAAGATCTACTTCCCAAGCTGACTTTCTGTTAGAGGAGCAGACAGCAGAGGCCGAAAAACAATACATAGCGAACCCTACAGACACCAACAAAACAAGCTGGCTAGGATTACTTAGCTTACTTAGACATTAATTACATGTTAAAACCAAATGGAAAATCTTCTTTACGCGGCAATATTTTTTAGAAATGGGTAACCAGTCGAGTCCCCGTTTGGCCAATTAATGAAACAAAACGGGCTAACCAACTCTGTCCTCACAATTAAAGTGGCTGATGGACGGATACTCACGGAGGCCCAATCTATAACAACCAGGTTTAGGGAATACTATACCAATCTATATACTTCAACAAGTGAAATGTCGATGTTGGATAATTTGGCCTATCTAGAAGACCTTGCCTTCCCGTCCCTTTCTGCTGAACAAATAGCACTATTAGGCCTCATGTCTACGGGGAAAAGAAGCGTACCCGTCGCGCGTTGCTGCGAAGACAGACAGACATACATACATTCGTTTTTATATATCTAGATGACGGCAGCAGCGACCACTGAGGTTTTGTAGGCCGCTGCTTCCCCCTTGCAGGCTGAATAAAATAGCCGTTGTGTGGAACATCCAATTTATCCGGCTGCTGTGGCTTCTTGGGAAGATAGCCTAGTACATGTTTGCCCACTTCCAACTCCAATGGAGACTGACTGTAAATGGCTGGCGTGCTCTAGTATTTATGGTTCCAAGCTGTACGTGTCATTGCATACAGTCTGTCTATCTATCTATCTATCTATCTATCTATCTATCTGGGTTATTGCATACAGTCTATCTATCTATCTATCTATCTATCTATCTATCTATGACATCAGGAAATGAGAGAATTAGATTCCGTACGTAAAATTTGAACGCTAATTCTTTGGCGCTTTGAATTGAATAATCGAGTTGGGACCCATTAACTTTTCCTATTTATGACATAATCAATGCTCGAGCCAAATTTCAAGTTTCTATGACATTCAGAAATGAGAGAATTAAATTCCGTACATAAAATTTGGACGCTAATTCTTTTGCGCTTAGAATTGAATAATCGAGTTGGGATGAGACATAAGGCCTTGCCCATAAGCATTCCCCAACCTCCAAGAACTGAACCTACCTACCTGAATGAGATTTTGTAGGCCGCTGCTTCCCCCTTGCGGGCTGAATAAAATAGCCGTTGGGTGGAACATACAATTTATCCGGCTGCTGTGGCTTCTTAGGAAGATATCCTAGTACTTGTTTACCCACTTCCAACTCCAATGGTAATTGGCTGGCGTGCTCTAGTGGTTCCAAGCTGTACGTGTCATAATAGAGCCTTAATGACATCACAATGCAGCTTATGAGAACATGTTGGGGCATGTTCGCGCGTTGCTGCGAAGACAGACATACATACATACTACGTTTTTATATATCTAGATGACGGCAGCAGCGACCACTGAGGTTTACCGCTGGGGTATGTCACTCTTATTACTAATGGGGGGAGTGTCACTATTATTACTGCTGTGGGATGTCACTATTATCGCTGGGGTGAAGGTGTCACTATTACCGCTGGGGTATGTGTACATGTGGCAGAAATGGGCAGGGCTCTTTCAGAATAGACCGGGTGCAGATTTTGACTGCTTTTTAGATGCGGAAATGCTGCAGAATTTTCCACAGAAATCTCCGCTGAGCACATTCTGCAGTATTTCCGCGTCCAAAAAGCAGTCAGAATCTGCACCCGGTCTATTCTGAAACAGCCTTGTCCTTTTTAGAACGACGGGGGTAAAATCATACGTTGTGATAAGCCCCGCCCCCTGACGTGTTGGCACTTTGCGATACATAAGTGGGTTTTGGGTTGTAGTTTGGGCACTCGGTCCCTAAAAGGTTCGCCATCACTGGCCTAGTACATGTTTGCCCACTTCCAACTTCAATGGAGACTGACTGTAAATGGCTGGCGTGCTCTAGTATTTATGGTTTCAAGCTGTACGTGTCATTGCATACAGTCTATCTATCTATCTATCTATCTATCTATCTATCTATCTATCTATCTATCTATCTATCTATCAGGGTTATTGCATACAGTCTATCTATCTATCTATCTATCTATGACATCAGGAAATGAGAGAATTAGATTTTGTAGGCCGCTGCTTCCCCCTTGCGGGCTGAATAAAATAGCCGTTGGGTGGAACATACAATTTATCCGGCTGCTGTGGCTTCTTAGGAAGATATCCTAGTACTTGTTTACCCACTTCCAACTCCAATGGTAATTGGCTGGCGTGCTCTAGTGGTTCCAAGCTGTACGTGTCATAATAGAGCCTTAATGACATCACAATGCAGCTTTATAGAACACTAGCGTACCCGTCGCGCGTTGCTGCGAAGACAGACATACATACATACATTCGTTTTAATATATCTAGATGACGGCAGCAGCGACCACTGAGGTTTTGTAGGCCGCTGCTTCCCCCTTGCAGGCTGAATAAAATAGCCGTTGGGTGGAACATCCAATTTATCCGGCTGCTGTGGCTTCTTGGGAAGATAGCCTAGTACATGTTTGCCCACTTCCAACTCCAATGGAGACTGACTGTAAATGGCTGGCGTGCTCTAGTATTTATGGTTTCAAGCTGTACGTGTCATTGCATACAGTCTATCTATCTATCTATCTATCTATCTATCTATCTAGGTTATTGCATACAGTCTATCTATCTATCTATCTATGACATCCGGAAATGAGAGAATTAGATTCCGTACATAAAATTTGAACGCTAATTCTTTGGCGCTTTGAATTGAATAATCGAGTTGGGACCCATTAACTTTTCCTATTTATGACATAATCAATGCTCGTGCCAAATTTCAAGTTTCTATGACATTGGGAAGTGAGAGAATTAAATTCCGTACATAAAATTTGGACGCTAATTCTTTTGCGCTTAGAATTGAATAATCGAGTTGGGATGAGACATAAGGCCTTGCCCATAAGCATTCCCCAACCTCCAAGAACTGAACCTACCTACCTGAATGAGATTTTGTAGGCCGCTGCTTCCCCCTTGCGGGCTGAATAAAATAGCCGTTGGGTGGAACATACAATTTATCCGGCTGCTGTGGCTTCTTAGGAAGATATCCTAGTACTTGTTTACCCACTTCCAACTCCAATGGAGACTGACTGTAAATGGCTGGCGTGCTGTACGTGTCATAATAGAGCCTTAATGACATCACAATGCAGCTTTATAGAACATGTTGGGGCATGTTCAAGGGCGTCCGATGTTGATGACATCACAATGGCAGTGATGACATCACAATAGCAGGTGGCTTACTTATTCGATCTACGTGGGGGGTCGTAACTTTCGACGACGCTCGCGCGCGCCATTTATCGTAGGATAGTTGTACTATGCCTATAATCTTCCCAGGAGTGTACTCAATACCTTCCCAAAGTTTCATGGCGATCGGATGAATGGTGTAGTAGCGCATAAAGGACAAACAGACAGACACGCAGACAGACAGACAGACACGCACGCAGACAGACATACATTCAATTTTAGATATATAGATAATGATGTTGTTCTACGTTGTATGTTTTGTTATTACTAGATTGTGACATCATAATGGAGTTGTAAATTCTATCACCTGCTCTTAATAGATTATGACATCATAATGCAGTTTTAGATTATGACATCATAATGGAGTTCTATATTACATAATAATGTTGTTCTGCGTTGTATCTTTTGTTGTTACTAGATTGTGACATCATAATGGAGTTGTAAATTCTATTACCTGCTATGAATAGATTATGACATCATCATACAGTTTTACATTATGACATCATAATGGAGTTCTATACTACATTATAATGAAGTTTTACATTGTATGTTTTGTTATTACTAGATTGTGACATCATAATGGAGTTGTAAATTCTATCACCTGCTATTAATAGATTATGACATCATAATGCAGTTTTAGATTATGACATCATAATGCAGTTCTATATTACATAAAAAGGTTGTTCTACGTTGTATCTTTTGTTATTACTAGATTGTGACATCATAATGGAGTTGTAAATTCTATATCCTACCATTAATAGATTATGACATTATAATGCAGTTTTGCATTATGACATCATAATGGAATTCTATATTACATAATAATGTTGTTCTACATTGTATCTTTTGTTATTACTAGAGTGTGACATCATAATGGAGTTGTAAATTCTATACCCTACCATTAATAGATTATGACATTATAATGCAGTTTTGCATTATGACATCATAATGGAATTCTATATTACATAATAATGTTGTTCTACATTGTATCTTTTGTTATTACTAGAGTGTGACATCATAATGGAGTTGTAAATTCTATTACCTGCTATGAATAGATTATGACATTATAATGCAGTTTTACATTATGACATTATAATGCATTTCTATACTACATTATAATGAAGTTCTACATTCTATCTTTTGCTATTACTGGATTGTGACATCATAATGGAGTTGTAAATTCTATCCCCTACCATAAATACATCATGACATCATAATGCAGTTTTACATTATGACATCATAATGGAGTTCTATATTACATAATGTTTTTCTACGTTGTATCTTTTAATATTACTAGATTGTGACATCATAATGGAGTTGTAAAGTCTACCTCTACCATGAATAGATTATGACATCATAATGCAGTTTTGCATTACATTATGACATCACAATGGAGTTCTATCTTACATAATAATGTTCTACATTGTATCTTTTGTTATTTCTAGATTGTGACATCATAATGGAGTTGTAAATTTTAAGTTGCAAATCCTATCACTTACTATGAATAGATTATGACGTCATAATGCAGTTTCACATTATGACATCATAATGGAGTTGTATATTACATAATGATGTTGTTCTACGTTGTATGTTTTGTTATTACTAGATTGTGACATCATAATGGAGTTGTAAATTCTATCCACTATGAATACATTATGACATCATAATGCAGTTTTGCATTATGACATCATAATGGAATTCTATATTACATAATAATGTTGTTCTACATTGTATCTTTTGTTATTACTAGATTGTGACATCATAATGGAGTTGCAAATTCTATTACCTGCTATAAATAGATTATGACATTATAATGCAGTTTTACATTATGACATTATAATGCAGTTCTATACTACATTATAATGAAGTTCTACATTCTATCTTTTGTTATTACTGGATTGTGACATCATAATGGAGTTGTAAAGTCTACCCCCTACCATGAATAAATTATGACATCATAATGCAGTTTTACATTACATTATGACATCACAATGGAGTTCTATCTTACATAATAATGTTCTACATTGTATCTTTTGTTATTTCTAGATTGTGACATCATAATGGAGTTGCAAATCCTATCACTTACTATGAATAGATTATGACGTCATAATGCAGTTTCACATTATGACATCATAATGGAGTTCTATATTACATAATGATGCTGTTCTACGTTGTATGTTTTGTTATTACTAGATTGTGACATCATAATGGAGTTGTAAATTCTATCCCCTATGAATACATTATGACATCATAATGCAGTTTTGCATTATGACATCATAATTGAATTCTATATTACATAATAATGTTGTTCTATATTGTATCTTTTGTTATTACTAGATTGTGACATCATAATGGAGTTGTAAATTCTATTACGTGCTATGAATAGATTATGACATTATAATGCAGTTTTACATTATGACATTATAATGCAGTTCTATACTACATTATAATGAAGTTCTACATTCTATCTTTTGTTATTACTAGATTGTGACATCATAATGGAGTTGTAAACTCTATTACCTGCTATGAATAGATTATGACATCATAATGCAGTTTTACATTATGACATCATAATGGAGTTCTATATTACATAATAATGTTGTTCTACGTTGTATCTTTTGTTACTACTAATTAGTGACATCATAATGGAGTTTTAAATACTATCTCCTACCATGAATAGATTATGACATCATAAAGCAGTTTTACATAACATTATGACAACATAATGTAGTTCTATACTAAATTATAATGAAGTTCTACATTGTATCTTTTGTTATTACTAGATTGTGAGATCATGATGGAGTTGTAAATTCTACTCCCTACTACAAATACATTATGACATCATAATGCAGTTTTACATTATGACATCATAATGGAGTTCTATATTACATAATAATGTTCTACGTTGTATATTTTGTTACTACTAGATTGTGACATGATAATGGAGTTGTAAATTCTATCCCCTACCATGAATAGATTATGACATCATAATGGAGTTCTATATTACATTATAATGAAGATCTACGTTGTATCTTTTATTACTAATTTGTGACATCATAATGGAGTTTTAAATACTATCCCCTACCATGAATAGATTATGACATCATAATGCAGTTTTAGATTATGACATCATAATGGAGTTCTATATTACATAATAATGTTTTTCTACGTTGCATCTTTTGTTATTACTAGATTGTGACATCATAATGGAGTTGTAAATTCTATTACCTGCTATGAATAGATTATGACATTATCATGCAGTTTTACATTATGACATCATAATGGAGTTCTATACTACATTATAATGAAATTCTACATTGTATCTTTTGTTATTACTAGATTGTGACATCATAATGGAGTTGTAAACTCTATTACCTGCTATGAATAGATTATGACATCATAATGCAGTTTTACATTATGACATCATAATGGAGTTCTATATTACATAATAATGTTGTTCTACGTTGTATCTTTTGTTACTACTAATTAGTGACATCATAATGGAGTTTTAAATACTATCTCCTACCATGAATAGATTATGACATCATAAAGCAGTTTTACATAACATTATGACAACATAATGTAGTTCTATACTAAATTATAATGAAGTTCTACATTGTATCTTTTGTTATTACTAGATTGTGAGATCATGATGGAGTTGTAAATTCTACTCCCTACTACAAATACATTATGACATCATAATGCAGTTTTACATTATGACATCATAATGGAGTTCTATATTACATAATAATGTTCTACGTTGTATCTTTTGTTACTACTAGATTGTGACATGATAATGGAGTTGTAAATTCTATCCCCTACCATGAATAGATTATGACATCATAATGCAGTTTTACATCACATTATGACATCATAATGGAGTTCTATATTACATTATAATGAAGATCTACGTTGTATCTTTTATTACTAATTTGTGACATCATAATGGAGTTTTAAATACTATCCCCTACCATGAATAGATTATGACATCATAATGCAGTTTTAGATTATGACATCATAATGGAGTTCTATATTACATAATAATGTTTTTCTACGTTGCATCTTTTGTTATTACTAGATTGTGACATCATAATGGAGTTGTAAATTCTATTACCTGCTATGAATAGATTATGACATCATCATGCAGTTTTACATTATGACATCATAATGGAGTTCTATACTACATTATAATGAAATTCTACATTGTATCTTTTGTTATTACTAGATTGTGACATCATAATGGAGTTTAAAGTTCTACCCCCTACTATGAGTAGATTATGACATCATAATGGAGTTCTATATAGCATTATAATGAAGTTCTACATTGTATCTTTTGTTATTACTAGATTGTGACATCATAATGGAGTTGTAAATTCTATCCCCTACTATGAATACATTATGACATCATAATGGAGTTCTATATTACAGAATTATGTTGTTCTACATTGTATCTTTTGTTATTACTAGATTGTGACATCATAATGGAGTTGTAAATCCTATCCCCTACTATGAATAGATTAAGACGGCATAATGCAGTTTCACATTATGACATAATGGAGCTGTATATTACATTATAATTACGTTGTATGTTGTATCTTTTGCTATTACTAGATTGTGACATAATAATGGAGTTGTAAATTCTATCCCCTACAATTAATAGATTCTGACATCATAATGCAGTTTTACATTACATTATGACATCATAATGGAGTTCTATACTACATTATAATGACGTTCTACATTGCATCTTTTGTTATTACTAGATTGTGACATCATAATGGAGTGGTAAATTCTATCACCTGCTCTTAATAGATTATGACATCATAATGCAGTTTTAGATTATGACATCATAATGGAGTTCTATATTACATAATAATGTTGTTCTGCGTTGCATCTTTTGTTGTTACTAGATTGTGACATCATAATGAAGTTGTAAATTCTATTACCTGCTATGAATAGATTATGACATCATCATGCAGTTTTACATTATGACATCATAATGGAGTTCTATACTACATTATAATGAAGTTCTACATTGTATGTTTTGTTATTACTAGATTGTGACATCATAATGGAGTTGTAAATTCTATCACCTGCTATTAATAGATTATGACATCATAATGCAGTTTTAGATTATGACATCATAATGCAGTTTTATATTACATAATAATGTTGTTCTACATTGTATCTTTTGTTATTACTAGATTGTGACATCATAATGGAGTTTAAAGTTCTACCCCCTACTATGAGTAGATTATGACATCATAATGGAGTTCTATATAGCATTATAATGAAGTTCTACATTGTATCTTTTGTTATTACTAGATTGTGACATCATAATGGAGTTGTAAATTCTATCCCCTACTATGAATACATTATGACATCATAATGGAGTTCTATATTACAGAATTATGTTGTTCTACATTGTATCTTTTGTTATTACTAGATTGTGACATCATAATGGAGTTGTAAATCCTATCCCCTACTATGAATAGATTAAGACGGCATAATGCAGTTTCACATTATGACATAATGGAGCTGTATATTACATTATAATTACGTTGTATGTTGTATCTTTTGCTATTACTAGATTGTGACATAATAATGGAGTTGTAAATTCTATCCCCTACGATTAATAGATTATGACATCATAATGCAGTTTTACATTACATTATGACATCATAATGGAGTTCTATACTACATTATAATGACGTTCTACATTGCATCTTTTGTTATTACTAGATTGTGACATCATAATGGTGTTGCAAATTCTATCCCCTACTATAAATACATTATGACATCATAATGCAGTTTTTCATTATGACATAATGGAGTTCTATATTACATAATAATGTTGTTCTACGTTGTATCCTTTGTTACTACTAGATTGTGACATCATCATGGAGTTGTAAATTCTATCCCCTACCATGAATAGATTATGACATCATAATGCAGTTTTACATTACATTATGACATCATAATGGAGTTCTATGCTACATTATAATGAAATTCTACATTGTATCTTTTGTTATTACTAGATTGTGACATCATAATGGAGTTGTAAGTTCTACCCCCTACTATGAGTAGATTATGACATCATAATGCAGTTTTACATTACATTATGACATCATAATGGAGTTCTATATAGCATTATAATGAAGTTCTACGTTGTATCTTTTGTTATTACTAGATTTTGACATGATAATGAAGTTGTAAATTCTATCCCCTTCAATAATAACTGTTACCATGCATGGCGGTGCAAGGTCCCGTGGTCGGCGCGCGCCGCTCCGTTTTCGGCTCCGGCGTCCTGGAGCTCTGGAGTCGGGGCTCTCCCGGCGGCGTGGGGCAGCCAGTGTGCGGCGGCATGGGCGTGTCCGCCCGTAGGGTGCCGCCCGCACTCATCCACCTTTCTTATGCAGCAGTGGGAGAGTCGGCTCCTCCCACTCTCCGCCCCTGGGCGGAGGCTTGCAGTTTTAAGGCTGGCAGTGACCTGAGCTCACTGCCAGTTATTGGTTCTGCTAGCATCTAGTCGGTCCTTTCTGCAGCTAAGTCTTAGTTCACCCTCTAGTTTGCCTGTCAGCTTCCATTTCCAGCTTTGCTTTCTCTGTATTTTCTGTTGGTCATTTCCATCTGCCTTCTCTGTCGGCACTCTGTTCCCTCCATCAGTTAGTCACATCTTGTCAGTCGCCAGGTCCCTAGCCAGTGCAGGGACCGCCGTCCAGTTGTCCGCCTGTGGTTAGCCAGGGCTGAGGCAAGTAGACAGGGACAGTGGGGTGCGGGAAGATCAGGGCACCCCACCTGGCGCTCGGGGGGGGGGGGGGCAGAGTGCCTTAACACAATGACAACCAGCTGCTGCTGCAAAAGCAAATAATCATTTTACAGTTTTCCTTTCAGCCTGATACACATGACCATGCACAAGCTAATGGCCCGGGAGACAGGGGATTCAGTCATGTTGTTGATCAGTCATTAGACAACCCTGATTTTACACTCTTTGTGGATGCATTGTGGTATGGTCAAGCAGGCAGGTTCTAAACAGGTTATGTTGTGGCCAAAGCCGAACCCCTTCCATCTCACATGTCAGTCAGAATTACGAGCTCTGGAAGAAGCATGCAAGCATGCTCAAGAAGACACGGACTACAAGGACTCATACTATGCCTTTGGCATTACTGATTACCATGGACCCATCTGGAAAGCAAGGTCATTCTTGACAAGCAAATGAAAAAACCAATTAAAAACAGTAAAGGTGTGAAGGCACTGATGGAAACCCTCCTGCTGCCCAAAAGAGTGGCCTGAAAGCCACTCCATAACAAAAGGCCACTCTAAGGATGGCTCAAAAGAGGCAATCAGATATCACCTGGCTGAGAAGGCTGTGAATACAACCACACAGAAGCCCAGATTGATCCTTCAGGGCTTGGGGTGGTACAGGTACCCCCTCAGACCTCACCCCTTGTGGATTATGACCCGTTGATTCAGTTACAAAAGCAGGCAATCAAGGGGGAAAAGGAACAATGGGAGCCAGCAGGATGGGCAGAGACACCTGGAGATAAATGGATGATTTATCTCCAGATCAGCTCTATGTAAGACCCAAGTCAGCGCAGCATAAGAGGACCTAACCTAGCTACAAGCAAAAATAGTTTAGTGGAAATAGTGACAATAGGTTGCTGGAGGGTAACTGATAGCTAAGTCAGTAGACCCTTTATAATATCCTCTACTACCTCCCTTTTTGTAGGTCAATCCTACTTGATCCAATGAAAAACTCCAATTTATTCAATAAACACACCCTACACATGTGAGTACACTTGTCAGTCTCCTGGGAGCAGGTCTCTCTCTCGAATAGAATACATATTTGGCTCTCCAAACACTTGCCCTCTACTTAACCTCAATAGTTCATGGCACTCGGGGAGTATCTGATCATAAACCAATCATCCTTAAATTACAATTCCCAGGACAGTATTTTGCCCCGACCTGGAAGCTTAATCTCTTTTGGCTTAAGCTAATAGGATCAAATGACCGGATACCAGATCAAATAACCACATTCCTCCAAATCCATGAAGAAGATACGAGAAATGCCTTAATATGGGATACACTAAAGGCTTACCTTAGAGGTTGTTTTAAATCACCAATATCCTGCATAAAAAGATCTACTTCCCAAGCTGACTTTCTGTTAGAGGAGCAGACAGCAGAGGCCGAAAAACAATACATAGCGAACCCTACAGACACCAACAAAACAAGCTGGCTAGGATTACTTAGCTTACTTAGACATTAATTACATGTTAAAACCAAATGGAAAATCTTCTTTACGCGGCAATATTTTTTAGAAATGGGTAACCAGTCGAGTCCCCGTTTGGCCAATTAATGAAACAAAACGGGCTAACCAACTCTGTCCTCACAATTAAAGTGGCTGATGGACGGATACTCACGGAGGCCCAATCTATAACAACCAGGTTTAGGGAATACTATACCAATCTATATACTTCAACAAGTGAAATGTCGATGTTGGATAATTTGGCCTATCTAGAAGACCTTGCCTTCCCGTCCCTTTCTGCTGAACAAATAGCACTATTAGGCCTCATGTCTACGGGGAAAAGAAGCGTACCCGTCGCGCGTTGCTGCGAAGACAGACAGACATACATACATTCGTTTTTATATATCTAGATGACGGCAGCAGCGACCACTGAGGTTTTGTAGGCCGCTGCTTCCCCCTTGCAGGCTGAATAAAATAGCCGTTGTGTGGAACATCCAATTTATCCGGCTGCTGTGGCTTCTTGGGAAGATAGCCTAGTACATGTTTGCCCACTTCCAACTCCAATGGAGACTGACTGTAAATGGCTGGCGTGCTCTAGTATTTATGGTTCCAAGCTGTACGTGTCATTGCATACAGTCTGTCTATCTATCTATCTATCTATCTATCTATCTATCTATCTGGGTTATTGCATACAGTCTATCTATCTATCTATCTATCTATCTATCTATCTATCTATCTATGACATCAGGAAATGAGAGAATTAGATTCCGTACGTAAAATTTGAACGCTAATTCTTTGGCGCTTTGAATTGAATAATCGAGTTGGGACCCATTAACTTTTCCTATTTATGACATAATCAATGCTCGAGCCAAATTTCAAGTTTCTATGACATTCAGAAATGAGAGAATTAAATTCCGTACATAAAATTTGGACGCTAATTCTTTTGCGCTTAGAATTGAATAATCGAGTTGGGATGAGACATAAGGCCTTGCCCATAAGCATTCCCCAACCTCCAAGAACTGAACCTACCTACCTGAATGAGATTTTGTAGGCCGCTGCTTCCCCCTTGCGGGCTGAATAAAATAGCCGTTGGGTGGAACATACAATTTATCCGGCTGCTGTGGCTTCTTAGGAAGATATCCTAGTACTTGTTTACCCACTTCCAACTCCAATGGTAATTGGCTGGCGTGCTCTAGTGGTTCCAAGCTGTACGTGTCATAATAGAGCCTTAATGACATCACAATGCAGCTTATGAGAACATGTTGGGGCATGTTCGCGCGTTGCTGCGAAGACAGACATACATACATACTACGTTTTTATATATCTAGATGACGGCAGCAGCGACCACTGAGGTTTACCGCTGGGGTATGTCACTCTTATTACTAATGGGGGGAGTGTCACTATTATTACTGCTGTGGGATGTCACTATTATCGCTGGGGTGAAGGTGTCACTATTACCGCTGGGGTATGTGTACATGTGGCAGAAATGGGCAGGGCTCTTTCAGAATAGACCGGGTGCAGATTTTGACTGCTTTTTAGATGCGGAAATGCTGCAGAATTTTCCACAGAAATCTCCGCTGAGCACATTCTGCAGTATTTCCGCGTCCAAAAAGCAGTCAGAATCTGCACCCGGTCTATTCTGAAACAGCCTTGTCCTTTTTAGAACGACGGGGGTAAAATCATACGTTGTGATAAGCCCCGCCCCCTGACGTGTTGGCACTTTGCGATACATAAGTGGGTTTTGGGTTGTAGTTTGGGCACTCGGTCCCTAAAAGGTTCGCCATCACTGGCCTAGTACATGTTTGCCCACTTCCAACTTCAATGGAGACTGACTGTAAATGGCTGGCGTGCTCTAGTATTTATGGTTTCAAGCTGTACGTGTCATTGCATACAGTCTATCTATCTATCTATCTATCTATCTATCAGGGTTATTGCATACAGTCTATCTATCTATCTATCTATCTATGACATCAGGAAATGAGAGAATTAGATTTTGTAGGCCGCTGCTTCCCCCTTGCGGGCTGAATAAAATAGCCGTTGGGTGGAACATACAATTTATCCGGCTGCTGTGGCTTCTTAGGAAGATATCCTAGTACTTGTTTACCCACTTCCAACTCCAATGGTAATTGGCTGGCGTGCTCTAGTGGTTCCAAGCTGTACGTGTCATAATAGAGCCTTAATGACATCACAATGCAGCTTTATAGAACACTAGCGTACCCGTCGCGCGTTGCTGCGAAGACAGACATACATACATACATTCGTTTTAATATATCTAGATGACGGCAGCAGCGACCACTGAGGTTTTGTAGGCCGCTGCTTCCCCCTTGCAGGCTGAATAAAATAGCCGTTGGGTGGAACATCCAATTTATCCGGCTGCTGTGGCTTCTTGGGAAGATAGCCTAGTACATGTTTGCCCACTTCCAACTCCAATGGAGACTGACTGTAAATGGCTGGCGTGCTCTAGTATTTATGGTTTCAAGCTGTACGTGTCATTGCATACAGTCTATCTATCTATCTATCTATCTATCTATCTAGGTTATTGCATACAGTCTATCTATCTATCTATCTATGACATCCGGAAATGAGAGAATTAGATTCCGTACATAAAATTTGAACGCTAATTCTTTGGCGCTTTGAATTGAATAATCGAGTTGGGACCCATTAACTTTTCCTATTTATGACATAATCAATGCTCGTGCCAAATTTCAAGTTTCTATGACATTGGGAAGTGAGAGAATTAAATTCCGTACATAAAATTTGGACGCTAATTCTTTTGCGCTTAGAATTGAATAATCGAGTTGGGATGAGACATAAGGCCTTGCCCATAAGCATTCCCCAACCTCCAAGAACTGAACCTACCTACCTGAATGAGATTTTGTAGGCCGCTGCTTCCCCCTTGCGGGCTGAATAAAATAGCCGTTGGGTGGAACATACAATTTATCCGGCTGCTGTGGCTTCTTAGGAAGATATCCTAGTACTTGTTTACCCACTTCCAACTCCAATGGTAATTGGCTGGCGTGCTCTAGTGATTCCAAGCTGTACGTGTCATAATACAGCCTTAATGACATCACAATGCAGCTTTATAGAACATGTTGGGGCATGTTCAAGGGCGTCCGATGTTGATGACATCAGTGATGACATCACAATAGCAGGTGGCTTACTTATTCGATCTACGTGGGGGGGGGGGCGTAACTTTCGACGACGCTCGCGCGCCATTTATCGTAGGATATTTGTACTATGCCTATAATCTTCCCAGGAGTGTACTTAACAACTTCCCAAAGTTTCATGGCGATCGGATGAATGGTGTAGTAGCGCATAAAGGACAAACAGACACGCACGCAGACAGACATACATTCAATTTTATATATATAGATATATATAGATTGACAGAAATACTGGCTACTAGACTTAACCAAGTAATCCTTTCCATAATCCATGAAGACTAGATAGGGTTTATGCCCGGAAAATCAACCACAATAAATATACGCAGAGTCCAAACAATTGTATAAATAGGGAGACTGCATGATATGCCTTGGGCAGTAGTGTCACTAGATACAAAAAAAGCATTTGACTCATTGGAGTGGAGTTTCCTGGAGGCATGTTTGATACATTTTGGTTTCTGGTCCCGATTCCTAGGGTGGATCAGGTTACTGTATGAATCCCCCACAGCCAACGTTATAGTAAACGGTATATCTTCGGCGAACTTTCTACTGTCTCGGGGGACGCGTCAGGGATGTCCTTTGTCTCCCTCCCTTTTTGCAATAGCAATTGAGGCACTGGCCATCCGTTTGCGCAATACTTCTGCGGTTACGGGAGTGAGTTGGAGGGGTAGAGAGAGTAAAGTTGGTCTATATGCAGATGATATGGTTCTTTTCCTCCGTAACCCAGAGCATTCCTTCTCACAAGCCCTTGAGATAATAGACTCTCTCTCAACATTCTGGACTTTATATACACTGGTCCAAATCTGCAATAATGTATACAGCCCAAAACGCGACCACAATTTCTGATGTGTCAGCCTGTGGTCTATTGGAAATAACCAAATTCAAGTATGTAGGAATTAATATAGTGCAAGACCATAAAAACTACAAGTCCGCTGCAAAACCTAATACAAACGAAAATGAAGGCCTGGTGGAAATTACCTATATCCGTGGCAGGTCGTATAAACCTTATTAGGATGGTAATCCAACCCAAATGTTTATATTCGTTACAACATATGTCGGTTAAAGTTCCAGAAAGTTTCTTCCAAACCTTAAACTGTCGGTATTAGATTTGTTTGGGGCCCGTCTCACTCCAAGCTTAAACTCACTGCACTACAACGCCCTAAAAACCAAGCCGGAATGGCGTTATCCGACTTTAAAGTGTATTACATAGCAAGACAGTTACGTAATCTCAGGGATTGGTTCATTTTGGGAAGAGATGCCAATCACAGATCATTACCTAGCCGATGAGTTAGAGGGTCAGAATCTAATTGGGTTTTTGGAACATCCAGATTTTAGAAAATCATCAAGACTTATAACCATGCATAAAGTGGCCCTGTGTGGCGCGCAGCAAAGCGTATCCAACAATACACAGATACAATGACTGACACTCCTTTATGGAATAACCCTACTTTGCCCTCACTCAAGATGATGCAGGGTGTTGGATACTGGGTTAAACTAGGGATACAAACTCTAGGAGATATATACGAGGATAATATACTGCTGTCCTATATACAATTACGAGAGAATCTAAAAGTACCTAGACTTCAACTTTTCAGGTACTTTCAGTTGAGACATGCTTTGAATGCAGAATTTCCACCGAATTCTACCAAAATCTCCAAATACCCAACAGTAGGTATTCTTAAATTACAGGGACCTAGAGGACTAATATCAGCACTTTACACACACTTGCTGTCGGCCAAGATAAGCCGTGACCCACTCTCTATTTATGATAGGTGGAAAACATTAACCCCTTGAGTGGCGGGTTTCCTACCCCCCTGTCGTGCCCATCAGGGCAGGTTTTTTTAAATTGGACAATCATTTAATTTTAACTAATTTTGCAGTCGCGTTCCAAGAGCTATAACTTTTTCATTTTTCCATTGACACGGCCATGTGAGGGCTTGTTTTTTGCTGGAGAAGTTGTACTTTTTGATGGCATCATTTTTGGGTATATATAATGTATTGCATAACTTTTGTGAAAAAATTTGTAGGGAGATTAGGGAAAAAAAGTAATACAAGTTAAATCCCCCTCCTTTTGCCATATCTATAATAAAAAATCTAAATCATAAAAGAAAAATACATATTTGGTATCGCCGCGTCCGTAAATGTCTGATCTATCAAAATAGTGCATTATTTACCCCCCATGGTGAACGTAATCCGAAAAAAAAAATAAAGAACGCCAGAACTGCACTTTTTCAGTCACCCTGTCTCCCAGAAAAAATGCAATAAAAAGTGATCAAAAAGTCGTATGTATTCCAAAATGGTACCAACGTTAACTACAGGACGTCCCGCAAAAAACGAGCCCTTGCTCAAGTATGTCGATGGAAAAATAAAGAAGTTATTGCGCGCAGAAGATGCAGCAGAAAATAATTTTAAAAAATGAAATGTCTTTGCAAAAAAATACAAGTGCTATAGTAAAAAAAAGTTTACACATTTGGTATCATAGTAATCGTACTGACCCATAGAATAAAGTTATCAGGTCATTTTTGTTGCAGTTTCTCTACCATAGAAGCAAGACGCACTGAAAGATGGTGGAATGTCATTTTTCTTTCATTTTACTCCACTTAGATTTTTGTAAAAGTTTTTCAGTACATTATATGGTACTTTAAATAGCACCATTGAAAAATATAACTCGTTCCGCAAGAAACAAGCCCTCATACAGCGACGTCGAAGGATAAATAAAGGAGTTATGATTTTTTAAACGGGGGGAGGAAAAAAACAATTGGGGAAAGAAGAAAAAAAGGGACCGTGTCATTAAGGGGTTAAATAATGTACTAACTTCCTTCTCTGGGTCATTACGACGCAGGGATACCACATGTGTAATTGTATTTTTAATTTTTCATAAAGTAAAGGCAGACAAGTGTTTTTAATTTAATTTTATTTATTTTATTTTTTAAATAATTTTTAACAATTTTTTTTTTCGTTTTGTCTCTTTAGGGGACTTCCACAGAGACCCATCAGGACTCCCTGATCACATTCTGGGGGGACCCCTGGTGACAGCCCTTTACATGCTGCAGTCACATGCTGCAATTACAGAGCCCCAAGGTTCCCCACCCTTCCCCCATAATAGCATATACAACAAGAAGGTTTCCACTAAATATAACTACAGAGCCCCAAGGTCCCCCCGCCCCCCCCAAACTACAGAGCCCCGAGGTCTCTCCCTATACAACAAATACAGAGCTACAAGGTCCACCCCCTACTAAACAGCAACTACAGAGCCACAAGGTTTCCACTAAATGGTATTGGTGTATTATGTCGTCACCGGAAGTAAGGGGTGGCGACATAATACACCTGTCAACTTCTGATTGGCTGGGGACAGAGGACTGCGGTGTGGCTGGGAGCAGTGGTGGCAGAGGACAGCGCCGAGCCTGGGAAGCGACAGAGAGGACTGCATCGAGCTGCACAGCTGCCAGAGGCTGGAGGCACCAGAGGACAGTGCAGAGGCTGCGACTGCCAGCCTCTGAAATACCCCAAGTGCCGTTACACACAGCACGAGGAGACAGTGGCCAAAGCAGGAGTGGCGCTGGCTGAGGGACAGCAGACCACAACTGTGAATTAGCGGGGCGCCACAGAGCACACCGCCGGCGGCAGACCGGCCCACAACGAGCACTGACTGATGGCTGCAGCATGTGGAAGTACTTTTGCCTGCCCTGCCTGGTTAGGGGTTAGTTTTCCTGTTTGGCTTCGCTTATTCGCTGTAAATGCTGTAACATGGCAGCATTTACAGCAAATAAGCTAAGCCTAAGGGGAAAACTAACCCCTTACCATAACAGGGCAGGGCAGGCAAAAATATTTCCACACGCTCCTAGCACCTTAAAGCATTGAGCCAATCGGGAGCTAGGGGTGTGACAGGGGTGTTCCTACTGTCAAATCCCTAGCTTCCGGTGGCGACATAATCCACCAGTACCCCACGAAATTGCAAATAAAGATCCACAAAGCCTGTCAAAATGTGGCATAATGCAATACTATGGTATTGCATTATACTGTAAGAGTGATCAAACAATCACAAGTTCAAATCCCCTTAAAAGGACTAAAAGAAAAAAACTTTTTATTACTGCAAAAAGTAAAGGCTCTGTAGTTGCAGTTTGGGGTGGGAGTGTGTGGCTCTGTAGTTGCGGTTTGGGGTGGGAGTGTGTGGCTCTGTAGTTGCGGTTTGGGGTGGGAGTGTGTGGCTCTGTAGTTGCTATATTTAGTGGAAGCCTGGCTCTACTTGCTATTAAGCAACCTTTCACATGGGACATAATTAGTGCACATGGACTTTTTATACCTCTATAGGGCTTGAATAGTGCCATTAAAAAATACAACTCCCACAAAACAAAACAAGCCCTCATACAACGGCAGCAGAAAATTAGTTATGATTTATTGAAAGTTGGGCAAGTTACAATTTATTGAAATCAAAAATCTGGGGGAGAAATTAGGTCTGTATCCTTGGCTTAATAATTCAGTTCTGGAAAACCCCACAGTATTGCAGATGTCTAATCACTGAGGATCCAACGACTGAGACCCCCCAGCGGTCCAGAGAGCAGCATCCCCCCTGAATGCCTCGTGGAATGGAGCAGCGGTGTACATGCGTGACTATCGCTTTTTTGCGCTCAGCAACCTCCATTCATCTTATAGAAGGGAGTGAAATGGCGCTTAAGCATGCGCACCGCTACTCCAGTCACAGTGCGTTCAGAGTGCGCTGTTCACTGGGGGTCCTGTGCAGATGGGATATACTGTCTAGTGAGAAAACCCCTAAAGCAGACCTGGAGACCTGAAGATGGCCGCCCAGCTTCTCGGACCGCCTGCTGCACACTGCATTAGTCTAAGACATCACACCTGAGGAGTAACCAGTGCTGCCAAGTCCGATCAGAGCGTAGTGTAAGCGTATTTGCGAAGTGGGATTTGCCCATGCAAAATGCACTGTAAACTACGCAAGATGTGCGCAATTGCATGCGAAAAAAAAAAAACATGCACCAATGCTCTCAGCCATTTAAATGGCTGATAGCTTCAGGAGTTCCAAATGTTCTCTCTATGCACAAATGCACGGAGAGATAGAAAAGGCTGCACATTTTTATTGCACAACCGCATTGTGCACGAGCGCCAAATACGTGCGTGTGAACGAACCCACTGGGGAGAGGATGGAGGGGGAAAGAAACAATGGGTTCTATTTTCAGCATATTGTGTGCACAAATATGGTTGTGCAACTCTGGTTTAGGCTACGGATGAGTACTGTGAACAGTCTGCATCAGGCGGGCAGGGAAGTGGTTCAGCCATTTTTGTTCCTTCAGGCCCCCGAAGGTGACAGCAGACTGTAGCCGGGCCAGCAGAGATCTTGTGTCGTCATCCAACCTCGCAATATCATTGGGGTCAATGGGGGTGAAGGGTGAGCAGCAAGGAGCAGCGACCACAAGCCATACAGAGCAAAACTCCAACCTTGGGGACGCAGCCAGCGGGGGCCACGCACCGCCCAACCCCGGGGACGCAGCCGGCGGGGGCCACGCACCGCACCACCCCGGGGACGCAGCCACCGGGGCCACACAACGCACCACCTCGGGGACGCAGCTGTAGAGCTATGCACCGCACCACCCCAGTATTTCTGTTTCGGTGGTTTAGTTGAATAATATCACATAGCCCTTATCAGCTGACCACAAACTGTAGTTGTCTGGGCCATATGACACATCTGCTTGTATCGGTCAGTAATGCGAGGGGCTCACCGATTACCTCCAAGATGGCTGACTGTTTCCCACCCAACTTCCTAGACACATAATGCCCCACAAGCAGCTGTACTGACACCAGGCCGTCTCTTCATACACTGCTGCCAATGAGAAAGCAGTCTAATAAGCCGAGCACGGAGCCCACTCATAGTCCGTGAAGCCTCTTGTCCGGCACCTCAGCTCGCAGCCGCCTTTCACGCTTCCCCCCTCAGTGCAGAGAGCTCACTGCGCGGGAAAGGAGCCGATCACGTGGGGCTCATGGAGCAGGAAACCCGCCGTCCTCCTTCCAGAACATTCCTGCACTTCATCGGGGCTCCAACCGGAAGTGGTGGGCGGGACATAGGTTTTATAGATTCGGGGGGGAGAGAGAGAGAAAGACACAGCAGGCAGCTTTCAGAGGTCGGCCCGCGCGCATCCAGTCAGCAGAGGCCGACCGCGCGGCGGGAGGATGCGGCTCGTGAGGTAACTTCATCCGTGGAGGCCCGTCAGGCTGGCAGCGTCCTGTAGCGGCAGCTCAGCGCTGACAGGGGGGACGCGGCCGGCTCCTGTGAGGGGCGCTAGTATTCCCTCATGGTTAGCGCTCTCATGCAGTTGTGGCTCTTCCCCCAGGGGGCGCCCTCCTGTGTATTGTGTGCTGTAGTGTGTATGATATGGCGTTAGATGTAATCCCCCTCTGTGTTGTGCTGCTCGCAGTTCTCACGGCCTCTCCAGGACCCGGCATGTTGTGGTGTATTGTCTGCACTGCAGCCCTGTTTCCCATGGTGGCATATAAACCTCTGGGCACAATTATTGTGGCATTTATACACCATGCCGCCGGGTGACAGCGGGAAACCAGGAAGACCGTGCAGGACGGCATGTGTGAGATATGCAGTATGTGGCGGTATGGCGGTCACACTGGTAATCCTGTGTGAGGAGGTAACTGGCTGGATCACGCTGTGCGCTGACACCTGTCACTTTACATGGGGCTGCCGAGGTAGCCGCACCGCCCGTCCATCAGCCACACTGAAGCTGATTCGTGGCCAGCCACAATGGTGTCCCTGCGGGGGAGGGGCGACCCCTGAAGTGCCGGGCAGAGGGGGACATCGGAGTCCTGTTCTCTAGATCGGTGGGCTCTGAGCAGTGAGACCCCCAATCAGCAGGTCGCCCCCTTATACACCCAGCGATTTCCCGCACGCTCGTGTGAATGAGCCTTAAAGGGCATCACAATGCTGAGACTATTAGGCAGAAATTCTGGTATTTTGGGGCTGTAAAACAAGTGTACCTTCACATGTAAATGAGCAGCGGCTTTACTGTGTGGAGTGTGTAAGACCCGGTAACAACCGCTACATGGCTCTATTTGTGCCTCCGGGGACAGCGGACAGAATGTGAGCGCAAAACAGACAGCGGCGTGCACCGTCTTGGTGCGTATTACACACATACTCTCCGTGTGAGGCGCTCCCAGCTTGTGGGGGATCCGGGGGCCACTGCAATGCCCTGCCGTCACACCTGCAGTAATTTTAGGGGAAGGGCTTTAAATCGAAGCCTAAAAAATCATCCCTAGCTGTAGTAAAAAGTAAAATCTATACTGGCCTGTCTTCTCCCCGCACGGCTGTGAAGCTTTTCAGCAGGCAGGGACTTAAAATCCCCGCTGCTGAAAGGGCTGCGTCTGATTGGCTGAGTGCTCAGCCAATCACAGGCAGTGCTCAGCCATTCATTGAACAACAGCTGAGCGATGCCTTTGATCGGTCACAGTGCTCAGCCAATCACAGGCAGCGCTCAGCCATTTATTGAACAGCTGAGCGATGCCTATGATTGGTCACAGTGCTCAGCCAATCACAGGCAGCGCTCTACCATTTATTAAATTCAATGCTTGCTGGAGGCAGGACATTTAAGCCCCAGATCCAGAAAGCAATTCTCTGTCAGCGTAGAGGAGGGAGTGACAGCCTGCAGACCATTGGGAAGACGACACGCCGGCGACAGGTGAGTATAGAAACTCCCGCTCCCCCCCGAGCCTTAGCTTGTGAGTTTTTGACTTGCAAGCAGGCTTGTATCCCAAATTTTTGCTCGGAAATTGGAGCAAAAATTAGGGAAAGAGCCTGCTCGCAAGTGAAAAACTCTCCAGCCAAGGCACTCGTAACCCGAGGTACCGCTGTATAGGTAAATATGGCCGCTGGCCGGGATTTATGGTGGAAACAATGTACAAAACCGCAGCGGGAAAACTGCTTATGTTGTTGCCGCGGTTTTGATGCGGTTTCAGTTTTCACCACAATTGCATCAAAGCCGTAGCAAAAACGTGGGCAGTTTGGTCAATGTTGTTTTTTACTGAACTCCAACCGCCCCGTGTGAATACAGCCTAAAGTATCTTGGGAAGTAACTTGAGATATAAAGGTAGGAGGGAAAGCGCCATCTAAAGGTAGCGGACGCACCATATGTGTGAAGGCCTTGTTCTCGGAGGACTGGGGATGCTCAGAGGAGATTGTAATATCTCAACACTGAATGTTCTGAAATAAGGATGCTATTGGGGAACCCCTGTATGGGGGAAACATTGTGAATGGGACGCAATGCTAGATTGGTGCCACTGCCTCTGTAATCTCAGCATTGGGGTCCTGACTTGCTATTGACTGTGTTGACCGAGACTCTATATAAAAATACAAGTGCAGATATGATATATGTAATATGTTCATGGGCAGAAGAAACAAGGGGGCATATCCGTATTACTTAAGCGTAGAGATGAGCGAGCATACTCACTAAGTACCTGCCCAGGACTGATGGGCGCTGAGCAGTCGGAGAGTTGCAGGGTTTTTACCTTGACTCAGGGATTGCTTGGATTCTAACATGTTGGTAATAGGAATCTCTGAGGCGTCTCAAAGGTGTTTGAGCTCTCTAGAGACGTTCATTCTCCATAAATAAGGTCATTATTTTTTGCCCCTACTGAAGACTTATAGGATATCCATTGGATAGCGGCGATCACGGAGCCCGGCAACATCTCCTGCCTCCCGGCTACCTTCAGTAGCCGGAAAACAGGAGATTTCAAATGCCCCATGGCGATCTGGTTATCTGCACATGCATCACCATTTTAACTAAGGCGCACATGCGCAGAAGACGCCGGAGGGTCCGCTCCCGCCCAGATCGTCGCCGGACATCACGCAGGATGGAGGTGAGTAGTTTTAGCCTCCCTCGTGGGTACATTCTGTGAGGGGAGCTGAAACTTTAACTTTTTATTTACCTTATTGCGATCGGCGCCATCCATCGGATAGCACCGATCGCATTGCTGGGTGGGGGCTCCCCGTGGGCCCTCATGATTGCTCCATGTTGTCAGCTACCCCCTGGAACCGACAACATGGAGCTGTCACGTCCACAGCCCATGGGGCTTTAATCCTTAGAAGATGCATGTTTTTACGTCCTCTGGGATTAAAGCCCACTTAGCTAGGATGTAAAAACACTATGGGGCCGTCACTAAGGGGTAAAAGCATGCAGATTTGTTTTGCTGACCTTTTAGCACAGAAAACAAGTCGCAGCATGCTCCATTGCAGTGCGGTTCCCACGGTAAAGCAGGAGTTTAAAAAAAATCTCCACTGCACATGTGCGATGGCCGGCGCTCCTGCACACATCTGCAGTGAAGAAAATTGAAGATCCGGACAGACACACAGAAGACCCGAACGGGTAAGCAGGGTCGGATTCCGCTCCGAGGACATGAGGCCTAATGTGTTCCGGAAAAAGTAAGGGTGCTAAAATGAGGCTGCGGGAGATAAGCTACAGAGTTTTCCAGTCACGAATTAGCAAGAAGTTTGCAGTCACAAAGGGGGACAAACGTAGTACATTTACTTGTTATCAGGAATATGTTACACTTATAAAAGAAACAAAAAATACACCAAAACCAAACCAACTGAAAGGACTGACCACCTGCCAGAACATAATCCAGGCGGAGCTCAGAGAGATGGCATGGCATGGAGCGCCAGAGATGCGGGCAGATTGTCAGAGACGATAAATGTTTCATCCTGTAAGAATGACAAACAGACGTTAGTGTGATGTTATCTGCGTATCCAGTCATACACCGACTACTGCACTGCTATATGAACGTGCTAGAGATAAAGATCACTAATTAGAATCCATTTATGGGAACGTTCACACCTAGTGGAAAGTCTGCATCATTTCCGTATCATTCTTGGTGCAGATCTGCAGCGGACTTTACCCCTTCTATGGAAAGGGTGAAATCCGCACCGTTTCCGTAACGTTGGTGTAAATCTGCAGCTGCGTCTGAACGCACCCTATGGAATATTTTTGTTAAAGGGGAAAAAAAGAATTCTCTTTTAACCCCTTAATGATGCAGCGCCTTTTTTTTCTACTTTTGTTTCTTCCTCCCCCCTTTTAAAAAATTGTATCTCCCTTATTTGTCCATGTATGGGGGCTTGTTTTTTGCGGGACGAGTTGTATTTTTCAATGGTGCTATTTAATGTACCTTATAAGGTACTGAAAAATGTTTAAAAAATTCTAAGTGGAGTAAAATTTAAAAAAAAAAAAAAAAAAACCCACGTCATTCCGCCATCTTTCAGTGCATCCTGTTTCTAGCTACAACAAAAATGACACAATAACCTTATTCTATGAGTCACTACTATTATTATTATACCAAACTTTTATAGTGTTTTTTTGCTGTACTACTAAGAAAAAAATACAAGACATTTAATTTTTTAGAATTATTTTCTGCTGCAAAAACGTTTTTATTTTTCCATCGACATAGTTGAGTATGGGCTCATTTCTGGCGAGACATCCTGTAGTTTATGTTCGTACCATTTCGGAATACATAAGACTTTTTGATCGCTTTTTTATTGCATTTTTTCTGGGAGATGGTGACTGAAAGTGCATTTCTGATGTTCTTTTTTTTTTTTTCCGGACGAAGTTCACCGTGTGCTGTAAATAATGCGCTGTAAATAGATCAGACTTTTAGGCCTCATGTCCACAGGGAAAATCAGGCCCGCTACGGATTCTACATGTAGAATCCATAGCGGGTCCCTCCTGCCCCGCGAACATGAGCGCTTAAAATAAGAATTTAAAAGAATTTACCTATCCGTAGCGGGCGGGGAAAGTCTGCTGTTCCTCACGGCCGGATCTTCATTTTCGGCCGGCGGATGAATTCGTCACGCCGGCGGCACGTCGCCGGCACGTCGTCGACGTGCCGCGCGCATGCGCCGGGCACATCCGCCGAGCCGAAGCAAGAAAGATCCGGCCGTGAGGAATAGAAGACCTTCCCGGTCCGCTCTGGATGGGTAAATACTTTTAAATTCCTATTTTAGGTCTCCCGCGGATCCGGACGGCTTCCATAGGCTTCAATAGAAGCCCGCGGGAGCCGTCCCCGCGGGAGACCCGCACGAAAATGGAGCATGGTCCAGATTTTTTCATGCTCCATTTTTTTTTAAAATCCCTTTTATTGACCATCCGCGGGTATTTATCTACCCGCGGGTGGTCAATGCATCCCTATGGGATGCGGATCCGCGCGCGGGAGATCCGCTGCGGATCTTAAATCATATTTTGCCCGTGGACATGAGGCCTTACAGACGCAGCGATACGAATTATGTATTTTTGTTTTATGATTTAGATTTTATTATAGATATGGCAAAGGAGGGTGATTTAAATTTTTATTATAATTTTTTTTTTTACACAATTAGTAAAACTTTATTGATCTGATTTTAACTTTTTTTTTTTTTAGGACCACAACTTGATCGCTCCTGCCATGGCATTACATCATACTGCAATCTGACAGGCAGCCTATCAATCCATCCCTGGCTGCCACCAGCACAGCTTCCTGCAATCTCACACGGGGCGTTAAAGGGTTAAAAACCGCGATTGGCTGTGCTGCTGATTGCAGCTATTGCCCGCGGGTGTCAACTGTAGTAAACAGCAGGCGCCCCACGATCTCTCTTCATAATACCCCAATGCTGCATGATGTAAATGTACGTCATATAGAGGGAAGGGGTTAGGGACTGTCACCTTTTTTTCCCCCATTTTTGTTTTTTCCTCCCCAATTTTAAAAAATCATAACTCTTTTATTTTAAATTCCGCCATCTTTGATTGCGTCTTCTTTCTACGGTGTAAACATTGCAACAAAAATGACCTGATAACTTTATTTTAAGGGTCAGTACGATTACTAGGATACCAAATTTACCAAGTTTTTGTTGTTGTATTGCTTTTATTAATAAATTTTTAAAATTACTATCTGCTGCCATTTTCTGACAGCTATAACTTTTTAGTTTTTCCGTTGACATTGTTATGCTACATCTCATATTCTGCGAGATGTCCTGTAGTTTTCGTTGGTACCATTCTGGAGTACATATGACTTTTTATTACATTTTTTCTTGGAGACGAAGTGACCATAAAAGTGCAATTCTGGCGTTCTTTATTTTTTTTCTGACGACGTTCACCATGCGGAGTATATAATGTTTTACATTGATAGATCGGACTTTTGCAGGCACAGCGATACGAAACATGTATTCTTGTTTTATTATTTCGATTCTTTTATTATAAAATAGCAAAAGGATTTTTTTTACTTTTATTACCGTTTTTTTTTTTTTCATAATTAGTAAAACTTTTTTAAAATGACTTTTTTTTTTTTTAAGTCCCCCGAGGGAACAAGAACTAGTGATGTTTTGATTGCTCCTGCAGTATGATGTACTGTCATAGCATAACATCATACCGCATTCTAAGGCCTTAGTCACACGGGCGTTTTTTCGCGCGGTTTGCGGATCGCATGACGGATGCGCATCCGCAAATCGCGTGACCGATGCCCAAAAATCGCCCGAAAAGCTGCTCCTAGCCGCGTTTCATTAGAAACAGGCTGGAGCTGTCCAGCGCATTGCATTCAATGGAGCCGGCAATACAGCCGGCTCCATGAAAGCAATGTGCTGTGGGCGAGCGCGGGATGAATTGTCGGGAAGGGCTTAAATATATAAGCCCTTCCCTGCAATTCATCCAGAAATGTGTTAAAATAAAAAAAATATATATACTTACCTTGTCCCGGCAGATGGGAGTTCAGCACGGCCGGCCTGCAGTGGGTGTGAGTCAGACCTGCCCCTGATTGGCTCAGCCTGAGCCAATTCATGAATGGGTGTGAGTGAGACCTGCCTCTGATTGGCTCAGCGCTGAGCCAATCAGGGGCAGCTTTGAGTCACACCCACTGCAGGCCGGCCGTGCTGAACTCCGACTCCTGGGACAAGGTGAGTATATATATATATATATATTTTTTATTTTAACACATTTCTGGATGAATTGCAGGGAAGGGCTTATATATTTAAGCCCTTCCCGACAATTCATCCAGCGCTGTCCGGCAGCCCATTGCTTTCAATGGAGCCGGCTGTATTGCCAGCTCCATTGAATTCAATGGGCAAACATCGTTCTTCTCTGCCACAGCTGTTACAGCTGTGGCAGAGAAGAATGATTTGTCTTCTATATGTTCTCAATGGGGTCGGCGCTGCTGCCGCCGGCCCCATTGAGCGCATATAGAGAAGAGAACAGGAATCGCAGATCGCACATAGGTGCGATCTGCGATTTCTGTTCTATAATTTATCGGACGAGCGCATAAAAAGCGCTCATGTGTCCGATACCATTGCAAAGCAATGGTTTAAAAAAAAAATCGACAGACGCATGCGCAAATTGTGCGAAAAATCGCCCGTCTGACTGAGGCCTAACAGGCATCCTATCAAGCCATGCCTCAGGCATGGTTTGATAGGCATTTTGCTAATACAGTCCTGGGGCCTTCAAGAAGGCCCCAAGCTGCCATGACACCCGCACGGCCCGCTGGAACATTGGCCGATGGATGTTGCAGGCGGATGTCAGAAACAGACGGCACCTGCGCTGTATGAAAGGGAATCACCCCATGATCTCCCTCAATGGATACCCCAAACGTGGAGGACGTAATCTTACATCCTGTGTTAAGGGGTTTATGTCATTTTTTGATAGTTATCAAATATATAACGGAAGACACCAAAGAATCTATACATTTATAAAAGAATATATATGTTATTAACATTTATCATACATGTACAAAAAAGCAATCCATAAGATTTACTTTAGGCTACCTGCACATGGGCGGGCGGATATCATCCGGAGTTTCTCAGCCCAATATTGCGCTCGCTAACGTGCATTCTCACCGCGATGCCAAATGTTTTTATGGCAAAACCGCCTCCCATCACTTCAGTAAAGCAGCGATCCTCTGCCACGTCGGAGGATGAGCGGTTCCCATTGTTTTCAGTGGGATTCCTCACATTGCACACTGTGTCATGTGTTTTACTGTTCCATTGAAAGGAATGGGCGATGCGTTCCGAGGAACAGAAAAAGATACGACTTGCTGCGATCGCTCACGTATAGGACTCCATTCAAAAAAATGGGCCTCATAGTAGCGCCAGATCTGTGCGTCTTGCAGTGAGTTGTTCACAATGCGGTGCAGGAAACAATGTGCTATATTTTTGCGACCCTTGGAACGCTTCACCCACTGTTTTCAATGGAACAGGAAACTGCATTGCACGGCGTGCGAGGTGTACGTAAGTGTGATGCGAGGTTACCCATTGAAAACAATGGTAACACTTGGCGGAGGATCACTGCTCCACAGAAAGGATGGGAGACACTTTTGTCAGTAAAATGCCTCACGTTGCTGTGAAAATTCACATTGACGAGCGCAATATGGGGCCGAATTTCTCCACCTGAGATCGCACTCACCCGCGTGTAGGCAGCTAGATACGTTCTTTATTTGTAAGCGTATTCACGCCGGCCGATATACGGTGTCCCTCTCTGCAGGGGGAGAAGGTTGGAAGAGGCAGGAGCACTGCACTGAGCTCCTGCCCCCTCTCCACTATCTGCAATGAGAAGGGGCAGGATGGAGGCGGGGGCTAAGTTCCTGGAATTAGCTCCGCCCCGTCCCATCTCCCTCATTGCAAATAGTGTGGAGGGGCGGAGAGTTGGCGGAGAGGGGGCGGGAGGTCAGAGCACTGCTCCCGGCTCTTCCAGCCTCCTCCCCCTGCAGAGAGAGACGCTGTATATCGGCCGGCGTGAATACCCGGCCGATATACGGTCGTCTGAATAAGCCCTGAGCCACAGCCATAACTGGAAGGAAAGGCGCATTCCTGATTCCGCACAAGAACGTATGCAGGACAGTCGGGCGCCACCATTGTTCTTCCTTTGCACCTCTAGGACCGTCATGCGCTCTGCTTTGGGAAGCTCTAACTGTACAGCCTTTGGCCGTATGATGTAGTATGACCACGATACACCATTAGGCCTCCTTCCCACGAACGGATTTACGCCGCGTAAATCCGCGGCAAAAATCCGCTGCGTTGCCCCCTGCTATTAGGTTCTATTGAACCTAATAGCTCAATGCTCACGATGCGTAATTCCACCGCGGAATTACGCACCGTGAAATCTCCCGTCCTCACCCGCAGCATGTTCTATTTGCTGCGGGTGTACACGCTGACGGCTTCCATTGCAGTCAATGGAAGCCGGCCGTTCACGCTATTTCCCGCTGCAACCAGCGGAAGATAGCGTGAAAAAACACTTCCCCCGCCTACCGCCGCGCGTCATGTGACGTGGTGGGCGTGTCACATGACGCGACGGCGGTGGGCGGGGAAGCGTCTTCACGCTATCTTCCGCTGGTAAGTATGGGGTCTCTGGGGGGCGCCGTGACGGGCTTCACTGCGGAATATTACGCGGCGGAGCCCGTCAGCGCTCGTGGGAAGGAGGCCTTACTGCCCAGCCAGTAGGAATCTCACTGCCAGTACTTCTGCCAAGCAGAAGAATGAAGGTGCATCGACACTACAGCGTTCCTGCGCCCGTCAGCAGCACTCTGATAGCCATATGGGCGGCCAACTATACTAAACGACCAGACAGGCAGCCACCAATATACGTGCCCTGCTCTGATATTAGGCTACAGGGGTCTATAGAGAAACAAGAGTAGAAGCATATCCGTGTATGAAGGGGTTAATACCAGACATCCCGCCTCCAGCATGCAGGAAGGGGTTAATGCTAGACGCATCCCTCGTTCAGCAGGCATGTATGAAGGGCTCTCCACATCCAGGCACCCACAATGCACTGCGCTGCATGGTGCCCCCAATATACCGGCTATGAATGAACCGCTAGCCTCTCTGAGGAGTGCGGAGCCCATTACCTTTCCCTCTCCGTAAGGTCCTCTTACGTCACCACAACACGTGATGAAGCACCTGACCCATTACATCACGTGGTACGGTTGTCTCACGTGAACAAGGTAACGTGCCTCCTCTGGCGGCTGAGGGTAGTGCGGCTCATATGGGGACGTGAGCGGCACAGGAGGGGAGTGCCTGCGGCAGGGAACACGGTGATGTGTACTGTGGTCAGCGTTACTTGAGGGGAAGAAAGGCCTTGGACCAAGCTGATGGTAGTAAGGGCAGGCCCACTCAAATGGCAACTACAGGCGGATCCCACAGTAAATATGCACCCGGCTGCTTTTAGCCCCTCCCTCACACAGGAACGCGGGAAAGCAGCGCAATTTAAATTCCGGCGCTTTGCCGCACGTTACGTTTTCACTGGCTTTCAGCAGTCCTCGTCATTGAGGAGCACTACACGCTCAAAAATAGACCAGACACGGAAATCGCAGCAGTCTGAGGCCGTGTGAGAGGCTGCGCCTAAAGCCAAAAATATCGCCTGTGTGAGGGAGGCAGGACGCCATCCTTTGTTATCATGTTTGTTTTTTCCTCCCCCTTTTATAAAATCATAACTCCTTTGTTTATCCATCGACGTCGCTGTATGAGGGCTTGTTTTTTGCGGGACGAGTTGTATTTTTCAATGGTGTTATTTAATGTACCATATAAGGTACTGAAAAACTTTTAAAAAATTCCTAATGCAGTGAAATGGGGAAAAAATTGACATTCTGCCATCTTTCAGTGGTCTTGTTTCTACAACATACAAAAATGACATAACTTTATTCTATACGATACCAAACTTGTGTAGGGTTTTTTGTTTTTATTTTTTTTTTTTGCTGTACTACTTTTTTTTTTTTTTTAATTAACCCCTTCCCGCCCCAGGGCGTAAGTTTACGTCCTGGCAGCAGGGTACTTCCTGCGACAGGGCGTAAACTTACGTCCTGGGGATAGCGCGAGATCACATATGAGGAGCTGGCTGTCAGTCATAGCCGGCGTCCCGCTGCAACAGTGGGGAGGGCATCTCCTTCCCTGCCACTTTTTAAATGCTTTTTCTCATATTAGCATAAAAAACCCCACATATTTGGTATCGTCGTGTCCATAAAGACTTGTAGAATAAATCAAACATGGTTTTTATCCTGCACGGCAAAAAGCGTTAAACGCAAAAAACTGAGGCAACATGCTAATTTTTAGTATTTTGCCTCCCAAAAAACGCAATAAAAGTGATCAAAAAAATCCGTATGTACCCCAAAATGGTACCAGTAAAAACTACTGCTCGTCTCGCAAAAAATAAGCCCTCACCGAGCTCCGTCCATGGAAAAATAAAAGTTATAGGACTTTGAATGTCGCGATTTAGAAAAAGAAAATAATTTCCAAAAAAGGGTTTTTATTGCGAAAAAGTGAAAAAAACAAAAAAAAAAGTTTTGGTATCATCGTAATCGTTACGGCCCGTGGAAAAAATGTTTTGTGTCATTTATGCTGATGATTAACGCTGTAAGAAACCCAACCAAAAAAATCTATAGCAGAATTGATGCGCTTTGAATTTGTATTTTTTATACTTACTTTTCAGTCGCTGCATTCCAGGAGACATTATGTTTTTTATTTTTCCATCAATGGATCCTCTGAGTGCTTGTTTTTCGTTTTTGTTTTTTTGCCGGAAAGGAGACTCTAGTACCCTGTTGTACTGCCTCTAGCTATGATACAAGGTATGATACAGGCGGGCATGGAGACTCTAGTACCCTGTTGTACCACCTCTAGCTTGAATACAAGATGTGATACGGGCTGGCATGGTGGCTTAGTACTCTGTTGTACCGCCTCTAGCTTGGATACAAGATGCAATATGGATGGGCATGGAGGCTCTAGTACCCTGTTGTACTACCTCTAGCTGGGATACAGCATGTGATACAGTGGGCATGGAGGCTCTAGTACCCTGTTGTACTGCCTTTCTTTAGGTGTTTAGCACCGGTCCGCGGCATCGGCGGGAAGTTTTGTTCTAAACACAAGGCCCGCTGCCTCGTGTCATGTGCGGCGTGCCGACGCCGCTCACCACTAAAGCGATTACCAGCTCAGGTGCCGCAGCTCCCTGCTGGTAATCGCGCTATTCCCACTGATCCAGCGCACACTGACGTCAGTGTGCAGCCAGGATCCTCCTCCCCGAGTCCCCTGCTCATTAGTTCCGCAGGAGAGGACTCGGGGAGGAAGCATGCCAGGCTACACACTGACTACAGTGTGCTCAGGGCAATTAGAGAGGGAGCGACGCTGACAGCAGGGAGGAGGTAAGTATATGGGTTGGGGGGGGGGGGGTGCTTATTACTAGGGGGGCTGTTTATTTCTGAGAGGTGGTGGCTGCCTATTACTGGGGTGGGGGGTGCTTATTACTGTGGAGGAGGCTGCCTATTACTGGGGGGGGCTGCTTATTACTGAGGAGTGGGGGCTTCCTATTACTGGGGGGGGGGGAGATAAATTATATGCTGCCCTATGTGTGTGCTTGGGGGGGGGGGGATAAATTTTTGCTGCCCTATGTGTGTGCTGGGGGGGCAGGGGGAAATACATTATATACTGCTCTATGTGTGTGCTGCCAGGCTGGGGGGGGATATATTATACTGCCCCCTTCATAACCCCGCCCCATATAACCAAAGCCCCACCCATGTCCCGCCCCACTCTGCCGGGCCTTGTAAAAATGGTCTTGCTTGAAGCCGGTCCCTAGTGCCAAAAAGGTTGGGGACCACTGCTCTAGATCATGCAAACTCGTGGGCTGTGGAAGTTGGCGTCCCAAATGGTCATATATATGTTCTATTGGTGATTAATCTGATGACCCACACCCTCACTTGGATGTCCGTGCCCTCGACCCTTACCCCTACTCCTCATCATGGCGGATTAAGAATAGAGCAGGGCCCAAATTAATTAGCCGACTGTACAGCACTGACAACTATGGCTTAATTCACCGCACACAGAGACTTGTAGATAGCGGAATGCTATGCTGTGACTTGAAAAAATTAACCCGCTGTCTTGCGCTGATACCTAGGGGTAATTTACTGCTTGCAGAGATTTGTAGATAATAGAGGCTGTATGGAGTGGGAGAAGACTCTAAAGCCAGTGGATAGTGCTGGTAACTGTGGCTATCTCAACCCCACCAAGAAAAGGGTATGGTGAGACGCTCTGCACAGCGGCAGAGCTGAAATATTTTGCAGTGGCCCAGGAAATATTACAGTACTGTTTAGCGGTGAGACCTCTGTCTAATGCACTGCAGACACCGAACGGTATAACTGAAGTTGTTTGCAGTAGGCTAGGAAATGTTAGCCTGGGTTCACACAGGGCGGATTTGCTGCGGTTTTGCCGCGGATTGCCGTTACATATCCGCACTGCGGCAAAACCGCTGCCTTTGCAGTGCAATGCAGCACAAATGAGTTTTGCAAAAAAGCTGTTCTCACAGGGCGGATTTTTTCCGCACAGCCGCAGTGCGTAAATGCAACTGCGGAGCGTTTTTCAAAGATGCAGCATGTCCACTCTTCTGTCTTTTCCGCAGCTCTTTTTTCCATAGACCTCTATGGACGCAGCAAAATCCCTACCAAAATACTCGGCAAAAACTTTTAAAAAACTGTGGAAAAGAATGCTTGCGGATTTTTCCACAGGAAAATCCGCAAGCCAAAATTAACCTTTTGAAGTCGTTTTGCCGCAGAAGCATTTCTTCTGCGGCCAAACCGCAACGGAAAAACTGCGGCAAATCCGCCCTGTGTGAACCCAGCCTTAGAGTGCAGTTTCATGGTGAGAGCTGGTTGTACGGCACTGCAGGCTGAGAACGCTATTACGGAAAGACTGGGAACAGGCCTAGATGCGTAATACAAAAGTTGGTGCACTACTGCTCCCAGCCAGCCACAATTGTAAAGTACACGGATCAGATGTAGCCCTAAGAAGGACCGTTGGGGTTCTTGTACGGAGGATGAGGACTGTATAACTTTCCCTATAGAAGCAGCTCTGTCCCTAAACTCTGCGTTATGCACTGCAGGCTGAGAACGCTATAACTGCAAGGCTGGGAACAGGCCTAGATGCGTAATACAAAACTTGATGCACTACTGCTACCAGCCAGCCACAACTATAATGCACACGGTCAGATGTAGCCCTAAGAAGGACCGTTGGGGTTCTTGCACAGAGGATCAGGAGTACTGTAAAACTTTCCCTGTATAGGCAGCTCCGTCCCTAAACTCTGCGTAATACACTGCAGACTGAGAACGCTAAAGTTGAAATGGCCTGCACAGCCCGAGATGGTTAAAAAAAAAATTGGTGCACTACTGCTCCCAGCCAGCAACAACAGTAATGCAGACGATGTGGAGTAGCCCTAAGAAGGACCGTTGGGGTTCTTGACGACAGGATCCTACTCTAACACTGTCCCTATATCAGCAGCAGCACTTTCCCTAACCCCTGCCAGCATGCGTCTGAGGCGAGCCGCGGGCGGGACCAGTTTAAGTACTCGGCGGTCACCTGATCGGCCCAGCCACTCACTACTGGGGGAAGGGGGGCACGTCACAGCAGGAAGTGGTAATGCCTTCTCTCTTTAATGGCTAGAAAATGGCGCTAAACATGCGAGGAAGGCAATGCAATTGACTCCAGTACCGCGTGGTGATCGTCTCGAGTAACGAGCATCTCGAGTACCCTAGTTCACTCATCTCTAAACTAGATACATCTGATATTGTTGTAATTATTCTGACAAAATAAAGTCAACATGTCATTTTAGCTGCAGGTTGTTTACTGTAACCCCCCCCCCCCCCCTTTACAAAAAATGGCAAACCTGAGGGTTTGTTTTTCATTTCAGCTCACTTAGAAATGTTTAAAGGGGTTGTCCCGCGAAAGCAAGTGGGGTTATACACTTCTGTATGGCCATATTAATGCACTTTGTAATGTACATTGTGCATTAATTATGAGCCATACAGAAGTTATAAGAAGTTATTCACTTTCCTGTTCCGTTGCTAGCGTCCTCGTCTCCATGGTGCCGTCTAATTTTCAGCATCTAATCGCCAAATTAGACGCGCTTGCGCAGTCTGGGTCTTCTTCTTTTCTCAATGGGGCCGCTCGTGCCGGATGCCGGCTCCGTGTTTTCCGCCCCGTCACGTGCCAATTCCAGCCAATCAGGAGGCTGGAATCGGCACATCAGGAGGCTGGAATCGGCAATGGACCGCACAGAAGAGCTGCGGTCCACCGAGGGAGAAGATCCCGGCGGCCATCTTCAACCGGTAAGTAAGAAGTCACCGGAGCGCGGGGATTCAGGTAAGCGCTGTGCGGATTTTTTTTTAGGTCCCCGCATCGGGTTTGTCTCGCGCCGAACGGGGGGGGGGGGGGGGGGGGGGGGTTGTTGGAAAAAAAAAAACCCCGTTTCGGCGTGGGACAACCCCTTTAATGCACTTTGGAATGTACATCGTGCATTAATTATGAGCCATACAGAAGTTATTCACTTACCTGCTCCGTTGCTAGCGTCCCCGTCGCCATGGTGCCGTCTAATTTCAGCGTCTAATCGCCTGATTAGACGCGCTTGCGCAGTCCTGTCTTCTCCCTGGTGAATGGGGCCGCTCGTGCCAGAGACCTGGTCCTCGTAGCTCCGCCCCGTCACGTGTGCCGATTCCAGTCAATCAGGAGTCTGGAATCGGCAATGGACCGCACAGAGCCCACGGTGCACCATGGGAGAAGACGGCGGTGCATCGTGGGTGAAGATCCCGGCGGCCATCTTGGTAAGGTAAATAAGAAGTCGCCGCAGCGCGGGGATTCGGGTAAGTACTAAACGTTTTTGTTTTTTTTAACCCATGCATTGGGTTTGTCTCGCGCCGAACGGGGGGCCTATTGAATTAAAAAAAAAAACGTTTCGGCGCGGGACAACCCCTTTAAAAGCTTTTCAGTACATTATGTGGTACATTAAATAATACAATTGAAACATACAACTTGTCCGTAAAAATCAAGCCCTCAGGTGGATATGTTGCCGGACAAATAAATAAGCTATGTTTTTTTTTTTTTGTTTTTTTTTTAATGGGGAGAAAAAAAAGAACAATGTTAAACCAAAAATTGGCCATTAAAAAACCCCTTTAAGGACGGTCTCTTTACATATGGATGATAATCACTATCGTCCACATGTGCCACAACGCAAGAACGCAGATGAGGAGGGCATTGATGTCTATAGATGGCACAGCTATGTAGTGTATTAACTATGTTGGCTCAGTGCCTCCCTCTAGTGTCTGCTTATTAAACTGCATTTGAAGGGATAATCCTACCCAACACATAATGTCATTGATGGCATATTATGTGATATCTGATGCTATGTGATATCCATGGATGTCTGCACCCCCCGGGTAACGGCCCAACTGTCCCTTTAGCTTTTTTCTCATAATAATGCTGGTGAATGCAGCTGCACTTCCTTTACAGCAAGGTGTGGGGATTGTAGGGGTCCCAACAGCGGACCCCTCACTAATCAGACAATGATGAGATATTCTATCAATATACCATCCGTGTGAACCTGCCTCCAATTCTGTCATATGGCACTGCTAACGTGGGCACCCCGTGGCTGGCACTGTGCAGTGCTCTGATATTGTGAACGGGGCTGTTGTTGGGGTTGAACTGTTTACTGGGACACTATGGCTGCTACTCTTTATAGGGTCACTGTCAGGCATGTGTGACCGAGCTGTTCATAGGGGCACGCAAGCTGCCTGTGTACACTGTTTATGGGGGCACTCTATCTAGCACTATTAATGGGGGCGCTCTGTCTAGCACTATTTGTGGGGACACTCTATCTGATACTATTTATGAGGGCACTCTGTGTAGCACTCGGGTGGCATTCAGTATCTTGCCCTATTTATTGGGTCGCTCTCTATGGGTCACTATGAGGGCATTCTATCTGATACCATTTGGCACTATTTATGGCTTTTGCTCGTGATCAATATGTGGATTTAGATCTGTCAGTGGGCAAAATCCGCGTACTGAATGTCTGACACATTTTTTCATGGATCCGCATGAAGAAGTAACATACGACTTTTTTTTCTTGAATACACGTCAAAAAACGTGCTCGCAAATTTTTCCCACTGATGGCTGCAGCCACGTGTGGATCCACGGCAAAAACTGCAGCAGAATGGAATTCCAGGTGGAATCCACCTTGTGAACATATCCTTACTGTCCCCTCATCTCACCATGAGTCACATTCATTACTGTCCCCTCATCTCCCCATATGTTACATTCCTTACTGTCCCCTCATCTCCCCATATGTTACATTCATTACTGTCCCCTCATCTCCCCATATGTTACATTCATTACTGTCCCCTCATCTCCCCATATGTTACATTCATTACTGTCCCCTCATCTCCCCATATGTTACATTCATTACCGTCCCCTCATCTCCCCATATGTTACATTCATTACTGTCCCCTCATCTCCCCATATGTTACATTCATTACCGTCCCCTCATCTACCCATGTGTTACATTCATTACCGTCCCCTCATCTACCCATGTGTCACATTCATTACCGTCCCCTCATCTCCCCATGTGTCACATTCATTACCGTCCCCTCATCTCCCCATGTGTCCCATTCATTACCGTCCCCTCATCTCCCCATGTGTCCCATTCATTACCGTCCCCTCATCTCCCCATGTGTCCCATTCATTACCGTCCCCTCATCTCCCCATGTGTCCCATTCATTACCGTCCCCTCATCTCCCCATGTGTCCCATTCATTACCGTCCCCTCATCTCCCCATGTGTCCCATTCATTACCGTCCCCTCATCTCCCCATGTGTCCCATTCATTACCGTCCCCTCATCTCCCCATGTGTCCCATTCATTACCGTCCCCTCATCTCCCCATGTGTCCCATTCATTACCGTCCCCTCATCTCCCCATGTGTCCCATTCATTACCGTCCCCTCATCTCCCCATGTGTCCCATTCATTAATGTCCCCTCATCTCCCCATGTGTCCCATTCATTACTGTCCCCTCATCTCCCCATGTGTCACATTCATTACTGTCCCCTCATCTCCCAGTATGTCCCATCCATTACTAGGGTTGCCACCCTCCTGGTAAATGACCGGCCTGGACAGTAATTACATCTAGAGGCCGGTGCGGGTAATAATTTTTTACTGGCAATTTTAATTATGAGAAAAAATGATGTTATGGCGGGGTGGCAACTTGGACAAATGTTGGGAAAAAATAAGTAGCTGATTTTGTGCACAAATATAGCCAGCACTAAGACTTGTAACTTTTGGGATTTTTGCACCACACTCCACACTTTTAGAGAAGTAAGTGGGGGCACCCACTATATTTAGTAGAATTTACACCAGGGAACTTCCTCATAGCTGGTAACGATTTCTTCTTCTGGCACATGAGCCGCCCAAGACACTTGTATTAAGTGGCATAGACCTCTTACCCTTAATGCCACAGGACATAAAGTTACAGTTACTGGTCTTACTAAATCAGCCCCATAGTGTTTAAACATAGAAGAAAGCCGTGTTGTGTCTCAGTCCAGCATGGAGAGGGTCCTGGAGCCGCTTGGGGAAGAGTTGGGAGGATACTCAACCCTCATTCCATCCCATGAATTACACCTGCTGCTCTGACTGACCAGGTGAGAAGAGCTGACTCTTTCTAAGTCACCCCGCTTGCCTTCTGCATATTGCGCTGTAAATGACACAGCGATAATCGCTCAGGTCGTTGTGTATAAATGGGCCTTTACAAATGTCTACTTTACTTCCATGTTCTAAAGTTTACACTTCATTTTTTTTATTCTAGTTTGGTCTGATGACGACTGGCTCAAAAGATTTTCTGGTAAAACACTGGAGGAGAGCGAACAGGCTGAGGGGACAGAAGCTCCTAAACCTGCAGCACAAGAGGTACTGGTCCTATAATAATCATAGCTCCAAGTACAGATATTAGGAGGATACAAAACCTTAAATCTTATTACCTTAACTCTTATCCTAGGGAAAAAGTATCTTCACATGTGGCATATAAGCGGCATATTTTCTACCATGGATTTGCGTGCGGAAAATCCGCAGCATATTACAATACAGACGAAGTGGATGAGATTATAAGAAGTCTCATCTTATCCACATCCTGACGATTGTTAATTGACCCGCAGTGCGAATTTTAAATCCGCAGTATGTCAACTTATGCTGTGGGCTTTCACTATGGATCTCAGCACGTCAAATGTTTAGGGTTGTAATCTGCCGTGAATTTGCACCAAAATCTGGACAATACCGATCCTATTTGGCCTATTGGAGGAAGAGGAATGGCCGTACCACACCCGCATTTTCCTACAGAAGACCTTATTCTTGGCGCGTAAAACAATAGCTACTTATTGGATGGCTGCGGGAATCCCTACGATCTCGTGTTGGGTTCGGTCGGTGAATACAGTAATCTCCTACGAAAAAATTATTTACCAAAACAGAGGTTGCCCAAACAAATTTAAAAAAAATATGGGATATCTGGCTAGATACCAATTCCACTTTATCTGTAGAATGAACTCCCAGACTCATGTTCCCTCTCTCCACCCCCCCCCCCCCCCCCACGCTCTCCTGTGTCCCCATTTACTAAGCAAATAGCAAACGCAGAGCTTTATCTCATAAAGAATTCATCCAATAGGCATGGACGGTTTGAGTTTAATTGTTTACGTTTATCGCAACCTAAAAGAAAAAATGTACAAGGAATATGTTATGTTATTACGTTTAAGCAAGTTACAACACAGTATGTACTATTTGTAATATCGAGTTTGTTTACCATATGATTTTATTATGTACTGTGCAAATTTTCCTTAATAAAGAAAATAAAGTAAAAAAAAAAAATCTGGACAATACATTCCATGTGGAGGTATCCTAAGTGTTTGATGGTTACTGGACAATGTTCACCCATAGCACTAACTGTGCTAACATAACATAAGTAGCTGTACTTACCCGTCATCTGCCGCAGGGACCCATCACTGCAGCACCACCATCCACCCGCTGTTTGAAGTGGAAGATGTCGTCACAGGTTATCACCTGACTTCTGTAATGTCACTGCCCGCTCTCCTGGCATCAACACTCACATCCCGGCACCATGATGCCAGGAGTTTGTAATAGTGTTACTTACTGCGATTTACAATTGGCTGCAGCGGTCAGAGGATATCTGTTGATGTCTTCCTTAACTTAACATCGGGAGCACGGTTGGGCTCATCACCATGGCAATGGAAGGGTAAGTACAGCTGATTTAGTTATTTCTAGAACAGTTGGACCTGTAGGAGAAATTGTTATCCGATAACCAGGCAACCCCTACAGCCGAACATGCATGCCTGTAAATGTATTTAGTGTCTGTCATCTCGTGCCTCTTTTTTTCTTTTATCTTCTTTATTACTTGCAGGGAGAGCCACCTGCTAAAAAGGTACGAGCTAACCCCCAGGTATACATGGATATCAAGATTGGCAACAAGCTTGCTGGACGTATTCGCTTCCTGTTACGAGCAGATGTTGTTCCGATGACGGTAGGTGAGTGTCGGAATCTGATATTGCATAAATAATTCATGGTCACGTTGCGTTGGCTGTACATAATAGTTCTAGATCAGAAGAAAAGCAGATAACATTGGTATTAGAAATAACATTTCCTTTGTGAGAAGACATACATTCATTCTTACAATTTGTCAATTACACTCAACTCGTTTAGCAGTGTTTAACCCCTTAGTGACCACCCCATAGTCCTGGCCCGCTGGGCTTTATCCCAGAGGAGGTAAAAACATGCTTCCTTCAGGGATTAAAGCCCTGCAGGCTCTGGACATGACAGCTCCATGCTGTCAAGTACCCCCCACCCCAGCGATCGCATTAAAGGCAATGTAAAGTTTAAAAAAGTTAGTTTTAGCTCCCCTTAATGGATCAGATCTCAGGATACTCACCATCCTTCGCGATGTCCCCCGGCGTTCTGGTCCTGCAGGACCTGGCGTCTGTGCATGCGCGCCAGACAGCATTACGTCACACGAATGCGCACAGGGCCGGGAGGCCTGGGAAATTTAAAAACTCCCTGCTCTCGGCTAGTATGAGTAGCCGAGAACACGGAGTTGTCACTGGGAGCCGCTGTATGTGGTCCCCAGTCACATGATCGCTGTTATCCAATGGATAACAGTGATCATGTAAAAAAATTTTAAAAAAGAAAAAAAGTTTGTTTCATCTTTCCTCATGGATCATATCTGTGAGGGCAGATGAAATTACGTCCATAAGGCCCCCGGCTTTATCTGCGGACTTTATCTGGCTTCTGTGCACACGAATGGGTATGTTACTAAACACAAGACAAATACTGGTATCCATTTTGGGGTGCAAATCCTCATTTTCATGTGCACTGTAGAAAAAAAAATGTATTTTAAAATGACATATTTTCAAAATTATGAAATTTCATTTTTTCCCCTCAAAATTGTATTAACTTCTGAAAAGAAACTGTGGGATCAAAATACTCATGACACCCATGACAGTGAATATATTAAGATGTGTATTTTTTTAAAATAGGGTCATTTGTGGGGGTGTCTATAATTCTGACACTTATGAGCCTTTGCAATCTTGGCTTGGTGTAGGAAAACAAAGTATTCCTCAAAATGTTAATTAATGTTAAATTTGTACATCTGCTAAATCGCGTGTGTAAAAAAAAAAAAAAAAAAAAAAAGAGAGAGAAAAAAAAGGTTTTCAAATGTGAGTCCAGAATAGAGTAAACGGATGGAAATATATATCTTATCAAACATGTGTACGGTATGTTTGCATATGTTTGAGACATTGCAATTGAAAATAAGAAAAAATTACAACTTTTTTTTCCAATTTTGGCGCTTTAAATAAATTATACACAAATTCTGTCGGTCTAATTTCTAAATAAAGTACAACACGTGGCGAAAAAACAATGTCAGAATCACCTGGATATGCAAAAGCTTTACAGAGTAATAATAATTTATGTTAAAGTGACACATGTCAGATTTCCAAAATTTGGTCTGGTCATTAAGGCGCAAACTGGCTTGGTCACTAAGGGGTTAATAGATTACACAAAGTCCTTGAATAGAAGGGTTGTACCAGTAATATATATGGCCTTAAAGCAACCTTCCGGTCCTGAAACAAAATTTTTCTTGGTACCAGACGCCGGCGTTCATTTTACCTGCTGCTCTTCTTTTCCAGCTTCTTGCTACAAATTCACCAATTGATGGGCCCTTTTTAGTTCTCGGAGATGGTCACATAGGTTCCCTAACTATCTGATGCACATGGTGTAGTGTCGGTGCATAGGTACTCTGAGGTGCTCCACATTGCTTTGATTGGGCAGCAATGCTTACATGAGAAATCTGCAACCGTGGTGGTGTGCACGGAGTAGTGACAGGAGCTGTACCAGCATCTTGAAAGACTGAAGGGGGGCTAGGAACTATTAGATCCAGGGGAGAAAGCTGTGAAAGGAGAGCCGCAGGTTATATTACTTCCCTCTCCGGTGCCTTTTGAAAAGTCAAACAGTTTTGTAGTTTATAGTTTTTATAGCTGTTCCCTGGTTACCAGATAACATCCATTTAATAGGGCTAATGCCACGGGAAGTTAGGTGACTGCTGTGGTGTCGCTGCTCATTCTATCGGCGTTGGTACTCTCATTCTGAACACCGTGATGCCAGCAATTCGGGAACGCGGATGAAGAGCAGGGTAGTGTGATAGAAGTGCAGCGCTCCCATTGATTTCAATGGTAGTGAAGCCTCCCCTGCACGCTGATGACAATGTCCTGCTGCACTGACATCCACAGAATAGATCATCAGTTGAAAGAAGGCCAGAATACCCCTTTAATCAAGAATTAAGATACAGAGGTTGGGCTGCCTAGCATTCTATCCAGGTGCTGGGAATAGGATCAATGCTATCCTGTGTACTTGGGAAAACCTTTCTTAGGCCTCATGCAGATTTTTTATGCGGATTTCCGCAGCGGATGCACTGCGAGTCATTAAATTGATTTTTTTATTGCTTGCAGGAGATCGCGGATTGCGTTTTTTTCCCCACGCAGATGCCCTTCGGATCATCCGTGTGGAACAAATCCGCAGCCCCACCTCCCAGCCTTTCCGCCACCTCCCGAATAGATTATAACCTTTAAATCTGCAAATGTATTTGTGGATGCACTGCGGATCGTAAGCTCCCATAGAGATGAATGGAGCCACATCCGCGGTAAAATGGAGCATGCTGCGATTTTATTATCCCCAAATCAAATTGAAAATCCGCTGATGTTAAATGAAGTGCAGATGCCCAATGCTTCCCTATGGGCGGCTTGATTTGCAGATCTCACACACAGATGCCACGCGTAGATTCAGCAAATCAAATCCACCCGTGGACATTGGGCCTTAGGTTTAAAAATAAAAATTGAATCTACTTGCTGTTGATGGGATCAGAGCTGTTCTGGCAATGTATACACGGCTCTGTCAGAGCTGGGTTATTACAGACTATTGCAGGATATTTCTCTGTCAATGACCTGCATGTTTCATTTGCATTTCCTGTCTTTATCCAAAAAATCTTTTTTTTTTTCTTCTAGTTTTATGTTCGTTAATCTTGTCCAATGTATGATGAAATAGTATTTTAATTTATTTCAGTTTCTCACTTTTTGAGATGTTTGCTTTCAGTGATTTAAAGCATTTATGTTTACATCTAGATCTACACCTGATCATGTCCAAGCGTTGTCCAGCTTTGGTACAACCCATGAAGTTTGACATGTTCAAGGCAAGTTTTTCAGCCATTGCAATGTAACAAATTTCCACACTCACTGATGGCAAGCAGAGATCTGCAAAGCTATTTTACTATTGTACATTCATGAGTATTGGAGAGATACTTGCAGAGGCATGATTCTGGGTGGGGAGACCTCTGAGCGCCTGCCCGCCAGGTGATTTAGTCAAATGAACCATAATCCAGCCATCGCTTCAGATCGTCCGACCCTCTGAACGCTACCCATGGTTGCCATGTCTTGTAGTATGCTTCCCAAGTTTTGGGGTCATCGGCTCCCAGTTCATCAAATCTCATGAGGGTGTGGAGTTCCTCCACCCACACGCCCCTAGTGGGAACGGTTGAAGAGCGCCAGAACCTTAGGATAAGTCTTCTCACCGCTAGTATGAAATGTTTTAGAAGGCATAATTTGGCGGCTCTCATGCTGTCCGGGAACAGCGAGAGCAGGGCTAATTTCGGTGTCATAATCACTCTTGAGTGGTTGATGTGATTATATAGGGTTGTCACTAGAGATGAGCGAGCACCAAAATGCTCGGGTGCTCGTTGCTCGAGTGGAACTTTCCGCGATGCTCGAGGGTTCGTTTCGAGTAATGAACCCCATTGAAGTCAATGGGCGACTCGAGCATTTTTGTATATCGCTGATGCTCTCTAAGGTTTTCATTGGTGAAAATCTGCAAAACCCAAGAAAGTGCTGGAAACGACACAGAAACGGAGCAGAGGCGTCACGGAGGACGGTGGTACGATCGGCTGCGTACTCCCTCACCATCTTCTTACAGTGCTCCCTCCGACTCAGCCTGGACTTGGGAGGTGTGAGACAGTCTTGCTGGGGAGCCATAAAGCTGGCAAAGGCCTTGGAGAGTGTTCCCCTGCCTGCGCTGAACATGCTGCCTGATCTCCGCGCCTCCCCTTCTACGTGGCCCTCGGAACTGCACCTTCTGCCACTAGCGCTGTCAGATGGGAAGTTTACCATCAGTTTGTCCACCAGGGCCCTGTGGTATTGCATCACTCTCAAACCCCTTTCCTCTTCGGGAATGAGAGTGGAAAGGTTCTCCTTATACTGTGGGTCAAGCAGTGTGTACACCCAGTAATCCGTAGTGGCCAGAATGCGTCTAACACGAGGGTCACGAGAAAGGCATGCTAACATAAAGTCAGCCATGTATGCCAGGGTACCTGGATGCAACATATGGCTGTCCTCACTAGGACGATCACTTTGAGTATCCTCCTCCGGCCATGCACGCTGAATGGAAGAGAGGCAAGCTGCATGGGCACCCTCTGCAGTGGGCCCAGCTGTCTCTTCCTCCTCAGGCTCCTCCCCCTCCTCCTCCTCTTCCACGCGCTGAGATATAGACATGAGGGTGCTCTGACTATCCAGCGACATACTGTCTTCCCCAGCCTCCGTTTCTGCCCGCAAAGCATCAGCCTTTATGCTTTGCAGGGAACTTCTCAACAGGCATAGCAGGAGAATGGTGACGCTAATGATTTGATTACAGCATCGCCGCTCACCATCAGGGTGGACTCCTCAAAGTTTCCAAGGACCTGGCAGATATCTGCCATCCAGGCCCACTCCTCTAAAGAATTGAGGAGGCTGACTCCCACTACGCCGCCCATGTTGGAGTTGGTATTCCACTATAGCTCTACGCTGCTCATAGAGCCTGGCCAACATGTGGAGCGTAGAGTTCCACCGTGTGAGCACGTCGCACAGCAGTCGGTGCACTGGCAGATTAAACTGATGTTGCAGGGTCCGCAGGGTGGCAGCATCCGTGTTGGACTTGCGGAAACGTGCGCTGACCCGGCGCACCTTTCCGAGCAGGTCTGAAAAGTGTGGGTAGCTTTTCAGAAAGCGCTGAACCACCAAATTAAAGACGTGGGCCAGGGATGGCACGTGCGTGAGGCTGCCAAGCTGCAGAGCCGCCACCAGGTTACGGCCGTTGTCACACACGACCATGCCCAGTTGGAGGCTCAGCAGTGAAAGCCAGCGGTCGGTCTGCTCTGTCAGACCCTGCAGCAGTTCGTGGGCCGTGGGCCTCTTCTCTCCTAAGCTGAGTAGTTTCAGCACGGCCTGCTGACGCTTGCCCACCGCTGTGCTGCCACGCCGCGCGACACCGACTGCTGGCGACGTGCTGCTGCTGACACATCTTGATTGCGAGACAGAGGTTGCATAGGAGGAGGAGGAGGAGGGTGGTTTAGTGGAGGAAGCCTACACCGCCGCAGATACCAGCACCGAGCTGGGGCCCGCAATTCTGGGGGTGGGTAGGAAGTGAGCGGTCCCAGCCTCCACTAAATTCACCCAATGTGCCGTCAGGGAGATATAGTGGCCCTGCCCGCCTGTGCTTGTCCACGTGTCCGTTGTTAAGTGGACCTTGGCAGTAACCGCGTTGGTGACGTTGTCGTGCAGGGCTGGGACGGCACATCGGGAAAAGTAGTGGCGACTGGGAACCGAGTAGCGCAGGGCTGCCGCCGCCATCATGTTTTTGAAAGCCTCCGTTTCCACAAGCCTATACAGCAGCATCTCCAGGCTGATCAATTTGGCTATGTGCACGTTTAACGCTGGAGCGTGCGGGTGCGTGGCGGCGTACTTGCGCTTGCGCTCAAACAGTTGCGCTAGCGACGGCTGCACGGAGCGCTGAGAGACATTGCTGGATGGGGCCGAGGACAGCAGAGGTGAGGGTGTGGGTGCAGGCCGGGAGACGGTAGTGCCTGTGTCCTGAGAGGGGGGTTGGATCTCAGTGGCAGGTCGGGGCACAGGGGGAGAGGCAGTGGTGCAAACCGGAGGCGGTGAGCGGCCTTCGTCCCACCTTGTGGGGTGCTTGGCCATCATATGCCTGCGCATGCTAGTGGTGGTGGCTCCCCGGCTGATCTTATCGCGACAAACCTTGCATACCACAGTTCGTCGGTCGTCTGCACTCTCAGTGAAAAACTGCCACACTTTTGAAACAGTTGGTGGATTATTCGGTCTGGCCCTGCCTCTACCCTTGGCCACCGCACTGCCTCTTCCAACCTGCCCTGCTGCTGCACTTGCCTCCCCCTCTGAAGACCTGTCCTCAGTAGGCTTAGCAAACCAGGTGGGGTCAGTCACCTCATCGTCCAGCTGCTCTTCCTCCGAATCCTCTGTGCGCTCCTCCCTCGGACTTACTGCCCTTACTACTACCTCACTGATAGACAACTGTGTCTCATCATCATCGTCCTCCTCACCCACTGAAAGCTCTTGAGACAGTTGCCGGAAGTCCCCAGTCTCCTCACCCGGACCCCGGGAACTTTCCAAAGTTGGGCATTGGTCATGAGAAACTCCTCAGGTGTTAGAGGATCCATTTTTTCGCACTCAAGGCCGGGACCCGAGAACAGTTCCTGGGAGCCTGCTCTTCTGAATGTGTCATTTGCTGGGAGGGAGGAGGCTGGGAGAAGGGAGGAGCAGCAGCGAGAGCATTCAGGCGTAGAAGACTGGGTGGTGACGGTGGATAGTTTGCTGGATGCACTTTCTGCCATCCACGACAGGACCTGCTCACGCTGCTCAGTTTCTAATAAAGGTCTACCGCGTGGACCCATTAATTGTGAGATGAATCTGGGGACCCCAGAAACTTGCCTCTCTCCTAATCCCGCAGCAGTCGGCTGCGATACGCCTGAACCAAGAGCTCGGCCTGTGCCCACACCCTGACTTGGGCCTCCGCGTCTTCGCGCGCGTCCACGTCCTCTAGGCCTACCCCTACCCCTCAGCATGGTGTATTACGAGTAGAGCAGAAACAGAACGCTGTAATTAATTGTGCCGCTTATTGGCCTGTGGTTGGAGGCTGACTTCGCTTACGGAACGCACAACAGAGCCAGGAAACAATTATGCGCAAGCCTGTAGTGAGACCTAGGTGCGTATGACTGAGCTACTGGAATTCACAGGGCAGAACCAGTCAAGTGGCAAAAGGCTAGTGGTAGGCCTTAAGTATTTTGCTTCAATTTTTTAAAATGGTGAGGTGAAAAACCAGACAGACACCGTATGCAGCGTATATATGTATACTCTTTCCCTCTGGCGGGATGACGGCGATCATGTAACGGACACAGCAGAGCCAGGAAACAATTATGCGCAAGCCTGCTTTAACGCTTAGCTGGGTAATAATGAGCGACTACTACCCCCAGCAGACACGCAGTAAACTGAAGACGGTCACAGGCAGCCCAAATATAGTATTTTTTTCCAATTTTTGGGAAAAAGCCCACTGCCTATATAGCCTGTATATGGATTTCCCTGTTGGAGGATGACTGTGGGTATTGAAAGCACAGTGCAGCCAGAAAGAATTATGCGCAAGGCTGGGTATTAATGAGCGACTACTACCCCCAGCAGACACGCAGTAAACTGTAGACGGTCACAGGCTTAGCTGGGTAATAATGAGCGACTACTACCCCCAGCACACACGCAGTAAACTGAAGACGGTCACAGGCAGCCCAAATATAGTATTTTTTTCCAATTTTTGGGAAAAAGCCCACTGCCTATATAGCCTGTATATGGATTTCCCTGTTGGAGGATGACTGTGGTTATTGAAAGCACAGTGCAGCCAGAAAACATTATGCGCAAGGCTGCAGTAACACCTAGCTGGGTAATAGTGAGTGACTACTACCCCCAGCAGACACGCAGTAAACTGAACACGGTCACAGGCAGCCCAAAGATTTTTTTTTTCCAATTTTTTTGAAAAAGCCCACTGCCTATATAGCCAGTATATCTCTTTCCCTGTACCACTGTCCCTGCCTCACCAGTACTGCCCCTATACTCAGTAAAATGACTGCAGACTGAGGACGCTATGGTCTGCACGCCCGATATACAAAAAAAAAAAATGTGCAAAACTGCTAAAAGCAGCCTCAACAGTACTGCACACGGTCAGATGTGGCCCTAAGAAGGACCGTTGGGGTTTTTGAAGACGAAGATAACAGCCTAACACTCTCCCTATAGCAGCTACAGCAGGACGGCACTTTCCCTAATGTCTCTCAGCGTGCATCTGTGGCGAGCCGCGGCCGGCCCCAGTTTATATACTCGGGTGTCACCTGATCTCCCCAGCCACTCACTGCAGGGGGGTGAGATAGGGCTGGAACTTCACAGGAGGAAGTTCTAATGCCTTCCCTGTGTTTCTATTGGCCAGAAAAGGGCGCAAACTTTTCTGGGAAGAAAATGGAAGTGACTCGAACACCGCGTGGTCCTCGTCTCGAGTAACGAGCATCTCGAGTACCCTAATACTCGAATGAGCATCAAGCTCGGATGAGTACGCTCGCTCATCTCTAGTTGTCACCCCTTCCCATAGGTCCGCTACTGGCCGGCAGTCCCACCAAATGTGGGTCATTGTACCTCGGCTCCCACTGCATTTCCAGCACGCAGGGAAGAACTGGTGAAAGATCCTCTGTAGGTGGTCCGGGGTCCTATACCACCTTGAGACTATCTTATAGTTGAGGTCTTGTATTTTGCCAGCTGTGGATAGTGCCCAGATTTTACACTAGTCCTCCCCCGTAATGTTTTCTCCCAACTCCCGTTCCCAGGCCTCCCTATAATTCAGAGTCTCATCCTCCGTCTCCCGATCCAGCAACATTTTATATAACGTGGAGATCATATGCCTCTGATTTAGACTTGACAAACAGAGTTGCTCATACTCAGTCAGGGGTGCCGTCAGATTTTCTTTCGGGATCAGCGTGCTCACAAACCCTCTCAGCTGAAGATATTGCAACCAGAATCCTGGCTGCGGTGGAGACTGGTTTAAGATCTCCATCATGGGTTTCAGTCCCGTTTGCGTCACTACGTCCCTCAATCTAGGGATTGGGTCCGCAGGAATAGCCAGAAGGCCCTTCTGATTTGTAGTAGCTTCAAAGAGGGGATTTGCTAAGAGCAGAGTTAGGGGGCCTGGGGCTGTAACCAGCCTATATTGAGGGACGAAACTCGCCCATGCCTTAAATAGTTGGAGGCTGAAGGGGGAGATTTGGGTATAGACTTGATCCATTTTGGCAGAATCCAGGGAGCTCTGTATAGGCCATCTGTTTCGCCTGTGTGGTCTATATCCACCCATAGCTTTGAGTTTCTGCTTTTTGAGGATGTCAAGTACGCAGTTTGCTATGTTAGCTTTTTGGTAGAGGGAGAAGTCCGGTAGGCCCAGGCCCCCCTTCTCTTTTCTCCTCTTTAGCAATGAGTATCTCAGGCGCGGTTTGCATCCTTTCCAAACAAAGTTGGAGATTAGAGATCGGATTTTTTTCAGGTATGTTCTTGGGAGCCCAATGGGAATAGTTTGACAAAGATACAGGAAACGGGGCAGTACATCCATTTTAATTACCTTGGGGTAGAGCGTTCCAGAGGATGGGTGCTGCTCTGGTGAAGTCCTGTAGGCGAGCATGTGAGGTTCGTACTACAGGGGTGTTTAGTCTGAGTGTGTTAGCCGATCGGAGTGAGCAGGCTGGGTGGTGTACTGACAGAAGAGAGGCGATGTATGCTGGTGCAGCGCCATGCAGAGCTTTGTGAGTGAGGTAGAGGAGTTTAAATTTAGTTCTGCAGTGGATGGGCAGCCAATGCAGCGACTGGCATAATGCAGAGGCGTCTGAGTAATGACTGGATAGAGAAATGGGCCTAGCTGCTGCATTTAGTATGGATTGGAGTGGAGCAAGTCATAAATGACACAATACATTTTTTCAGCGGTCGGTACGATTACAACTGTAACAAAAACATAATTTTTTAGATTTTTCCACTTTTGCACAATAGACACTCTTTTCTTTTGGAAATTATAATTATTTTTCAATCGTTCCATTGTCGCAGCTATGTGAGGTATTGTTGTTTTGCGTCACGAGCAGTAGCTTTTATTTTTCCCATTTTAGGGTACATATAGCTTTTTGGATCGCTTTTATTGCGTCTTTTTGAAGGTAAAATGAATAAATAAGCCTTTAAAGGGGTTGTCCCGCGGCAGCAAGTGGGTCTATACACTTCTGTATGGCCATAATAATGCACTTTGTAATGTACATTGTGCATTAATTATGAGCCATACAGAAGTTATAAAAAGTTTTTCACTTACCTGCTCCGTTGCTAGCGTCCTCGTTTCCATGGAGCCGTCTAATTTTCGCCGTCTAATGGCCAAATTAGACGCGCTTGCGCAGTCCGGGTCTTCTCTTCTCAATGGGGCTCCGTGTAGCTCCGCCCTGTCACGTGCCGATTCCAGCCAATCAGGAGGCTGGAATCGGCAATGGACCGCACAGAAGAGCTGCGGTCCACGGAGGAAGAAGATCCCGGCGGCCATCTTCAACCGGTAAGTATAGAAGTCACCGGAGCGCGGGGATTCAGGTAAGCGCTGTGCTGTTGTTTTTTTAAGTCCCTGCATCGGGGTTGTCTCGCGCCAAACGGGGGGGGGGGGGGGGTTGAAAAAAAAAAACCCGTTTCGGCGCGGGACAACCCCTTTAATCTTTTTTTCTTATTTTCAACAGTTTTTGCTGCACAGGATTACTGTGCTCAAATTATAGCACAGATCGTTACGGACACAATGATACCACACGTGCGTTTTTGTTTCTTACGTTTTTTCATATAAATAGGGGGTTGTGGGTTTTTTTTTCTATTTTTTAATGTTTTTCGTTTTACACTATTTATTTAGTTTTTTTACACTATTTAGGTCCTCAGGAACTTGATCCATTGCAGCTATGATCGCTGTGGTAAGGCATTGCAGGACTTCTGTCCTGCAATGCCTTATCGCTGGTTAAAGCGATCATAGGCAATGGCAAAGCAGGACGCCTGTAGCTAACGTCATGTTGCCATGGCAACTCGTCGGCTCTCCTCGATTAAATCGGGGGGGGGGGGGGATCCAATGACATCACAGGGAGTGAGCTCCCTCTGTGAACCCTTTATAAACCTCGATCTACAAAGATTGCAGCGTGTATGGGGTTAACAGCATGGGTCGCTGTCCCAATGCACCCCTACTATCAGTAATAGCTGGCGCCCGCTGCCGGATACCGCAGGATCTCTTCAGATCCCGCGAGTTCCATATGACGTAAGGTTACGTCATGTTGCCTTAAGTACCAGCCTGCAAAGATGTAACCTTAAGTCATGTGGCGAGAAGGGGTTAAAAGAGGTTATGCCAACATGCACAATCCCATTCAAAATGATGATTTCCTCAGGCTCAACTCTTGTCACCCCCATTAAAAGCTGGTAATGCGAGGGAAAGCTGCTGCTAGTGAGATATTTCCACTGCAGGGAAAATGTGGTATTACAGGATGGACTTTCACATGACTGGTTTGTTCCGGCCAGTGAACCTTGTCTTTTGACATTCATGAGCCTTAATATGAAGAGGGGATGCCATCTCGGCACAATGCTTTCATTCAATAAATTGAGCTAATTGATTTGTACGTAAGAATGTCCACATTTGTGTTTTTATGTTTTTGTTTTTTTAATTTGCAGAAGACTTTCGCTTCCTCTGTACACATGACAAGGGCTTTGGCTGCAAAGGAAGCAGCTTCCATAGAGTTATCCCTCAATTCATGTGTCAGGGAGGTGACTTCACCAATCACAATGGCACAGGCGGAAAATCCATCTATGGACGGAAATTTGATGATGAGAACCTCATTCTAAAATACACAGGTGCAGGTGGGTAAGCTTATTTTGATAGATTTCACTAGCAGAGGTGTTTCCTAAATCATCACTTCAAGACCTTCATACTTATACCGCAGTTATCAAGACTATAATACGAAGTATCTAATAAAACTTAACCTTTATTAACAAACCATACAAATTTGTAATACGAAACACAAAGTCCCATAAACACTTAAGAGCCTAGTTACTTAAACTGTTGCCTTATACTCTGATCAAAGTAAACTATGAGCTGACTCGATGAGATAAATGTATTAAGAGGAACGTGCCTCTTAATATATTTGTGGCAATTGGCAGTACCTCCATGTGCCAGACTAACCCCCAAGCTAGTGTAGGTTTCAGCTACTCTGGTAGGCTATGGATGGCCATGCCTCCTAAAGCTAGACCACAACCACTTCTAAAAAAGTGCATCAAACCTAAAGCCCCTGAAAAGTCATAATTTTATATGTACCAACATTGCAACCTTTGTATTGCAGAAATTTGGCATACATAACTTAATAGACATGTCCCAATTTGTACAACATATGTCTCACTGTATATAGTCAATGATAAAGAAGAATTTTACCAAAATTGACTAGTAATGTCATTCAGGGTCACTTGCGGATCCTTCAGTCTGCAGCAATTGAAACACCCCTATACTAGGTCAGTATTTTAGGCGGTTTAGTTTTTCAATTCTAAGGTTCTGTCTTTGTACAGGGTTACTCTCTATGGCAAATTCTGGTCAAAATACAAATGGATCACAGTTCTTCATCACATGTGACAAGACAGACTGGCTTGATGGGAAACATGTTGTGTTTGGAGAGGTGATGGAGGGAATGGATGTTGTATGACAGATGGAAGTAAGTATTTGCAAACTTACCCCATGAATTCTCTTAAATGTATCTATAATTCAATGTTCTTAAATGGCAAAGATGGATGGAGCCCAATAAGAAACCTCTTCCCTTATTCAGAAGAAACTTTCTCTTTCTTGAAGGAGAGAAAAGGAAAAACAATCACTGCTGTGATAAGAAGTGCTTGATAATTCAAGCAGTCTAGTTTTCCACATAAACTCGGTCCTCTAACCATCAACAGCATCCAATTTATTCTATATTATATATTGTGTGTACAGGGTGCTTCACTTGAAGTGCAACCCAGTAACATTGTAATATTTGTGTTCGAAACAATGTCACGAGTGAACTCATCAGTCCTCACAGAGCATGTTGAAAGTGGCCACCGCTACCCTCCAAGCACTGCTGAACCCGGCACTCTGTAGTCAAGTGTGCTGCAACATGCCCACATCAATGGTGGCAATTTCATATCTAATGTTCTTCAGTGCGAGGTTTATTGACAAACCGTTAACCCTTTTGGTGGCCCACAGGGAAAAGTCTGCTGGGGTAGGGTCCAGTGATCTGTGGGACAACCCACCTTCGAGTTGATTCTGTCCCCCAAGAAAGAATGAACTTCCATCATGTTGTGGTTGGACATGTGACAAGTTGCCTCTCATTAATCCATTCAGATGGGTTGTCTATCCAGGGATTATTCCAATTGCTAGATTAGAGTCAGGGAGAAAATATTTTCCTCCAAATGGGGAAAATTGGCTTCTAACTCATTGTTTGTTTTTTTTCCCCTTCCTTCCTCTGGATCAACGTGTGTGTTTGTGTGAGAGAAGTAATAGGTGGAACCGAATGGAATGGAGTGTTTTTTTTTGTAGATAGCTGTTGACGCGTTTAGACCCAACGGTTATCACTCAAAATATGGCTTTTGAGCAATAATCTTTGTGTCTAAATGGGCATTTACTGTAAGATAGTTTGGATAAATGAGACCCACCTACTTGGAAATGTGAACTGCACACCAGCAGTTGAACGATACACCCATGGCATGAGACAGAGCAAGGGTCATTAATAAACTCTAGACTCCTGAACATGGTTACAGTTCTACACAAATAAGTTGGAATAAGGGTTACGCTTCCAGTGAAACACCCTGTATAATATATGTGAGTGCATATAAGATAGTGTGTGTGTAAAATATATACATGCAGATGTAGCAAACAATCTGTACTGTGCATGTCTGACGGTGAGCTGACAGAGCCAGCCGGTTTAAGGCCTCATGTCCATGAGCACGCATAGAATCCGAGTGCAGAATCCCACAGCCATAAGGCTAAAAATGACATTTTCTCACCTATCCGGACGCGGCACAACTCTTTCATCATGGCCGGTTCTTCTTTCTTCTGCCCGGCGGATCTGTCCAAGAGTCTTTAAATCTCCTGCTGTCCTACAGGAAGCTGCAGAAAATAAAGTCTGCAGCGATTTTTATCCCGCTCGTGCGATCCGCACACTAGGATAAAATGACATCCGTAGGTATTTAATTACTTGCAGATGCCCACCTCATTAAAAGCAATAGGAGAACTCCACGGTCCTCTGCCATGGCTGTGACAACCAGACCGGAGGATTCCTGAAGTGATGCGAGGCTGTTTTCACAGGACCCGGGCCTTGGGCAGTTGGGAGGAATCACTGTCAGCTGAATGAGTGCTCGGCCCTGCAGCTACCTTAGGGTACGCATATGCTGCTACTAAGGTATATCTAATATTCTATTAGATTGGAAGCTCATAGCAGCAGAGTTTCTATTGTACATTAGATTGTAAGCTCTTAGGAACAGGTTGTATATGTCTATTTCTGTACAGCGTTAGCTCTTCTAAATCTATAATTAATGTATATATGCAGCAGGACAGATTAGATCCAGGGTGATAGCCGATTGCCACATCTGGTGTTGGCAGGAATTATATTGGAAGGGATTGCCTTTCTCTAGATCAAGGGTGTCAAACTCCTTTTCACCAAGGGCCACATCAGGCATATGGTGACCTTCAAAGGGCTGAATGGAAGACAGTATAGTAAGGGCCTGTTCACACAAGTGTATTTGCATACATAATATGCAGTGAATAGAAGCCATTGATTTCAATGAGTTCATTCACATGATGTATATTTTCACACAGTATGACATATTTTGTTGCGTACTACGCACCCCAATAGGCCATTGGAGTGAATGGGCCGCGCAAATACGTGGTGAATGCGCAGGAAACCTATGTATTCACTGCATATTTGCTGACCCTTTCAGTGAGCCCATCTGCGTTATTTTTTGTGTAACCAAATATTCAGACATAAGCGATTTTTGATTGCGCAAATACACAGCGTATTTGTGCGACAGAAATATGATTACGCCCATGTGAACGGGCCTTAATAGTGACCACTATAGTGGTCGCAGTAGTAATAGTGACTCTCATAGTGGCTCCAGTAAAAATAGTGACCCCCACAGTGGCCCCAGTAGTAATGGCGCCCCCCACAGTGGCCTCAGTAGTAATAGCACCCCCCACAGTGGCCTCAGTAGTAATAGCGCCCCCCACAGTTGCCCCAGTAGTAAAAGGGACTCCCACAGTGGCCCCATTAGTTATAGCAACCCCCAAAGTAATAATTTTAACCCCCCATAGTAATATTAACCCCCCTTAGTAATAATATTATCACAGTCAGTAATATTAACCTCCACAGTAATATTAACCCCCATAGCACTATTAACCCCCCTCAGTAACAATAAACCCCCTCAGTAATAATATTATCCCCCTCAGTAATATTAACCCCAGTCAGAAATATAACCCCCCTCAGCATTAATAACCCCCCCTCAGTAATATAACCCCCCCCTATAGTAGTAATAGTTCCCCCCCTAACCCATATACTCGCCTCCTCCTTGCTGTCAGCGCTGCTTCCTTTCTGCTCGCCCTGAGCCCGGGCGCACACTGACATCAGTGTGTGCACCCAGAACCCTTCCTCCCTGAGTCCTCTCCTGTGGAACTGAAGAGCAGGGGACTCAGGGGAGGAGTATTCCGGCTGCACACTGACGTCAGTGTGTGCGCCGGGATCAACACTGCCAGCGTGATTACCAGCGAGGAGCTGCGGCACCCCAGCTGGTAATCAGTACAGTGGCGAGCAGCCGTCGGCAAACTGCGGGCCACATAAAATGAGGCAGCGGGCCTTTTGTTTGACACAAGCTCTAGATCTTTGGGTCCGGTGCCTTTCATCTTAGGGCATTGGGGGACTGGTCAAAAGGACTGCAGCAAGTTTTGTGGTCTCCACTGGTCCTAACCTAAGAGTCGCTGGGATAAAATACATTTTAGTAATATAAAAATAACATGTAATATATGGAGCAGGTGAGGTCTGTATGTGGGAGTGTCATATGATGAGCTGAACCCCTCCTCTTTCATCACATGGAACTTGGCGACAATTATCGGGCTACTGCGAACGCTGGAGACACTTTGACGTGTGATGTGATGGACATTAGATAAGCCAATGACAATACGGGCATGTGGGGGAAAAATAACGTCCGTTATCAAGATCACAAAACCAAGACCACAATGGTACATGGATATTGGGGTGCAGGTGCTGGATGATGAGGATAAAGCAATACCAGATGACTGCCCTAAGTGTAAGATGCACCTATAGGCCTTAGTCAGACGGGCGGTTTTTCGCGCGATTTGCGGATCGCATGACGGATGCACATCCGCAAATCGCGTGACCGGTGCGCGCAAGTCGCCCGAAAATCGCCCGAAAATCTGCTCCTAGCCGCGTTTCATTAGAAACAGGCCGGAGCTGTCCAGCGCATTGCATTCAATGGAGACGGCAATAGAGCCGCCTCCATTTAAAGCAATGCGCTGCGGGCGAGCCCGGGATGAATTGTCGGTAAGGGCTTAAATATATAAGCCCTTCCCTGCAATTCATCCTAAAATGTGTTAAAATAAAAAAAAATTGTATACTCACCTTCTCCCGGCAGCCAGAGCTCCGTGCGGCCGTCCTGCAGTGGGTGTGAAGGGGGTGTGAGTCAGACCTGCCCCCTGATTGGCTCAGCGCTGAGCCAATCAGAGGCATGCCTCACTCACACCCATTCATGAATTCATGAATGGGTGTGAGTCAGACCTGCCCCCTGATTGGCTCAGCGCTGAGCCAATCAGAGGCATGCCTCACTCACACCCATTCATGAATTCATGAATGGATGTGAGTCAGACCTGCCCCTGATTGGCTCAGCGCTGAGAGGCAGCAGTCACTCACCCATTCATGAATGGGTGTGTGAGTGAAATCGGCCTCTGATTGGTCAGGGCTGTGACCAATCAGAGGCAGATCATTCAGCAGGCGGGGATTTTAAAGCCCCGCCGGCTGAATAGTGCCGAGAAGCAGTTCAGGAGAACTGACAGCGGCCGCGGCTGGACTCCGGCTGCAGCGGAAAGGTGAGTATACAATTTTTTTTTTTATTTTAACACATTTTAGGATGAATTGCAGGGAAGGGCTTATATATTTAACCCCTTCCCGACAATTCACCCCGCGCACGCCGGCAGCCCATTGCTTTCAATGGAGCGGCTGTATTGCCGCTCCATTGAATTCAATGGGCAAACATCGTTCTTCTCTGCCACAGCTGTTACAGCTGTAGCAGAGAAGAATGATTTGTCTTCTATATGTTCTCAATGGGGTCGGCGCTGCTGCCGCCGGCCCCATTGAGCGCATATACAGAAGAGAACAGGAATCGCAGATAGGTGCGATCTGCGATTTTTTTTATTTTTTTTTGTTCTATAATTTATCGGACGAGCGCATAAAAAGCGCTCATGTGTCCGATACCATTGTAAAGCAATGGTTTTAAAAAATCGCCGGACACATGCGCATGCGCAAATCGCGGCTAAAAACGCCCGTCTGACTAAGGCCATAGGGTGTTGAATATTGGGGTACATCTCCGCTGTGGGATGGTGCTTTAATAACCATTGATGATATAGTTTGATATTGGGATACAGGCTTGGAAGTAAATAAATATTGAGGTTTTGAGAGGAATGCACAGTAATCCCTGGAGTGGGATGTTAGATGGCGGTGAAGTGGATGAAAAAGTCCAATAAATAGGAGGGTGCTGAATGTTGGGGTGCAGTGTGAAGTGTTGGGGCAATGCTGATAAATGCTGCAGTAATCTGTCCATATACTCTGCATAATGTCACCAGCAGCGGATTGTGGAGCAGCTACTTCTAACACCGGATATGTGAATTGTTCGTCTCAGTGCTCCAGTCTCACTATGATGATGCACATTTCCTTCTGCTGACCACCGTCTTCAAATTTGACCCACGATTGTGGCATCCGGTGAGCTTCTGACACATTATTACACAAAGATCAACCAGCAATACGTAGCCCTATCATGAATCCAGAATGTCTGCAGTATTTCCAAATCCAAAACAGAGTCAAAATCCGCAACATTGGTGCGAATTTTGATTTGAAATAAAACATATACTCATTATCAAAAGAAATTCCTCCCCTAGAAGATGTTCTTGGAATCAAATGAACCTTTCTCTGTGTGATTGCAACGATGATATCAAGAAGTGATTACGATATCAGACCAAAAGGAGAATTTACTGCAGAAAACCGAACACTTGAAGGGAGGCTCTAGTACCCTGCTGTACCGCTTCTAGCTTGGATGTAAGATGTGATACGGGCGGGCATGGAAGCTCTAGTACCCTGCTGTACCGCCTCTAGCGTGGATGTAAGATGTAATATAGGCGGGCATGGAGGCTCTAGTACCCTATTCTACCACCTCTAGCTTGGATGTAAGATGTGATACGGGCAGGCATGGAGGCTCTAGTACCCTGGTGGGTCACCTCTAGTTTGGATGTAAGATGTGATACAGGCGGGCATGGAGGCTCTAGTACCCTGTTGTACCGCCTCTAGCTTGGATGTAAGATGTGATATAGGCGGGCATGGAGGCTCTAGTACCCCGTGGTACCGTCTCTAGCTTGGATACAAGAATACGGACGGGCATGGAAGCATACGGGTTCTGTATGGCAGCATATCGGTCCAGATTTGCTGTAACTGAGCCTCTAGATCATACAAACTCGTAGGCTGTCGAAGTTGGCGTCCCAGATGGTCCCATACATGTTCTATTGGTGATAAATTTTGTGCCCGGCGGGCCACGGAATTGTGGCAATATTGTGGAGGCGTTCCTGTGACACTTGTGTGCGATCGAGTATTATCCTGTTGGAAAATGCCTCTTGGAAGCCGCCATGAGAAGAACACACGTGGCTGCAGGATGTCCTGAACATATTGCTGAGCTCTCATTGTCCCTCGTGTCATTACTAGAGATGACTGTATATCATATTCGATGGCCCCCAGACCATCACACCATTGGCGACAGTGTGCAGCTCTACAGCAAAGGTAGAATTGAGGCGCTCACCCCTAGGTCTACAGACAGGAACACGGCGGCGTCGGTGCCCAAACTAAACTTGGATTTTTCGCTGAAGACAGCCCAGTTCCACTCCGTAGCAGTCCAGTTTAGCTGTGCACGACGCCACTGCAAACGGTGGGTGAGTGTCAAAGGCATAATGGGTGCCGTGACACCAAATCTCTTTCAGCCAAGTGGCCGGCAAATGTTTCGACAGAAGACACAGTGGCCTGTAACAATGGTGCCACCTGTCTGTGGATGGCAGACAATAATACGGTTGGAGCTGCTCATGCTTGTCGGGCAATCAAATGATCCTCCATACTGGTGGTCTATTAAGTGCCCTCATACATGCTCTGGTCCCAATGTCTCCTAACAGTCTGGTCAGCCCAGGTAATGGGCGATTTATACATAGAACCATCCAGGTTCTCGCATTCCAATAATACCTTCCCATTGAAACTCCGTTAACTGGGCAAAATCTCTTTGATTATAACGTAGAGGCGTCTAGTGGTCAACAAGCTCTACACAAGCGGAAAAAGAGGTCCAATACACACAAGTAGTCTCTGAGAGCCTTTCTATAGGCCAAGGGTGGAACTAATTTAAAGGAGATGTCTCGAGGAAGCAGTTAAATTTTTTTTTTGCCCAGTCCCCCCCATTAAGTACACATTACTAAGCCCCCCTGTAAATGACATTTCTAGCTGGTTCGTACTTACCGTTCCAGCGTTTCAGCAACTTATAAAAGTTTCCTCAAGATGGCCGCCGGCTCTTTCCCCGTCGCTCGCTGCAGCCCGACGTGCGCGCTCCCGAGACGCCGCCAGCTGTGTCTCCATGGCAACCGGACGCATCGCAGCCGCCGACCAGACGCCCCGCAGCCGCCGACCAGACGCCCACCGCCAGGCAGCAGGTAACCGGCGCTAGCCCCCGGCTCCCCAGCGCTAGACCCTCAGCCCAGGTGAAGGCCCCGGAGCCCAGCGCTAGGTTCCGGAGCCCAGCGCTAGTTCCCCCGGCCTAGCGGCAGCCCCCCCCCCCCCCCCCCCGGCCTAGCGACAGCCCCCCCATCGCAGCGGCAGCCCCCCCGGCGCAGCCCGGCGCAGCGGCAGCCCCCCCCCCCCCCCCCCCCCCGGCCTAGCGACAGCCCCCCCCCCCCCCCCGACAAATCACTTACCTGGGAGGCTTCTCGGGGCTGCTGGGCTGGGCTTCTCCGCTGGGCAGCTCCACTTTCTGCACCTTCCTCTAACAGAGGAAGGTACAGAATGGCCGCTGCAGCGCGCTCCCGAGCAGTGACAGCTCGTCTGCGCATGCGCAGAAGAGCTGTAGCGGGGAGCACACTGAAGCGGCTCGTGCTGAATGGAGAAGACCGGACTGCGCAAGCGCGTCTAAAAAAGCAAGCTGCCAGCGAATTTAGACGGAACCATGGAGACGAGGACGCTAGCAACGGAGCAGGTAAGTGGAATAACTTCTGTATGGCTCATATTTAATGCACAATGTACATTACAAAGTGCATTAATATGGCCATACGGAAGTGTATAACCCCACTTGGTTTCGCGAGACCACCCCTTTAAGGCCTCCTTCACATGGGCTACAAAATGCATGTATGTGAAGCCCATGGTGTCCATTGGGTTCTTTCACATGAGATGCTTTGTAGCCTGAAAGAACCCATTGGAAACCATGGACTTCACATACATGCGTTTTGTAGTGGCAATTTTGTAGCCCGTGTGAAAGAGGCCACAGCTGGCAGGACTGTTCATCTAATCATGCCACCACTATAATTATTTGCATATCTGCCGGAGATATAACTGCATGGCGGGTTTTGTAGTAAAACGACAACTAATTCTAGCTGCTTGATTTTTTTTTGACAAAGAGTGTATTATTTTTGCCGCACGGCTAACACCATTAGAAAAAGGATACATCGTACAAAAAGTGCACTTTTATTTCCAAGAAAAAAATATTATAGAAAGCGATTAAAAATCCGTACATACCCCAAAATGGTGTCAATAGAAACTAGAGTCCCCCTTCCCCCCCCCCAAAAAAGAAAGCCTTTAAACAACCAACTTGATAGAAAAATGAAAAAGGGATGGTGTCAGAAGATGGTGACAGAAAAAATATATTTTATATATTCATTTTAAAAATAAACTAGATACATGTGATATTGTTGTAATCATTCTAACAAAATAAAGCCAACATTCCATTTTAGCTGCAGGTTGTTTACTGTAACCCCTTCCCTTCCAAAAAATGGCGGGGTTTTTTTTTGCATTTCAGCCCACTTAGAAATTTTTAAAAGCTTTTCAGTACTTTATGGGGTACATTAAATGATGCCATTGAAACCTACAACTTGTCTGCAAAAAACAAGCCCTCAGATGGTTATGTTGCCGGACAAATAAATAAGTTATGGTTTTTTTTTAATGGGGAGAAAAACACAAAAGTGTAAAACCAAAAATTGGCCATTAAGAAAACCCTTTGAGGAAGGTCTCTTTACATATGGATGATAATCACTATCGTCCACATGTGCCAAAACGTAAGAACCTAGATGAGGAGGATATTGATGTCTATAGATGGCACAGCTATGTAGTGTATTAACTATGTTGGCTCATTGCCTCCCTCTAGTGTCTGCTTATTAAACTGCATTTGAAGGGATAATCCTACCCAACACATAATGTCATTGATGGCATATTATGTGATATCTGATGCTATGTGATATCCATGGATGTCTGCACCCCCCGGGTAACGGCCCAACTGCCTCTTTAGCTTTTTCCTTGCCATAATGCTGGTGAATACAGCTGCACTTCCTTTACAGCAACGTGTGGGAATGGTAGGGGTCCCAACAGCGGACCCCTCACTAATCAGACAATGATGAGATATCCATCCGTATGAACCTGCCTCCAGTTCTCTTACATGGCACTGTTAATGTGGGCACTCTGTGGCTGGCACTGTGCAGTGCCCTGATATTGTGAACGGGCCTGTTGTTGGGCTAGAACTGTTTACTGGCTAATAGTTTTTGCAGGGTCACTGTCAGGCACTGGTTATGGGGCTGCTCTTTGCGGGGACGTTATTTGGCGGACACTGTTCATGGGGAATGCTGACTGCCTACATTATAGAGGAATTCTGACACTGCTTATGGGGGCGCTCTGTCTAGCACTATTTGTGGGGACACTCTCCATCTGATACTATTTATGAGGGCACTCTGTGTAGCACTAGGGTGACATTCGCTATCTCGCACTATTTATTGGGTCGCTCTCTATGGGTCACTATAAGGCATTCCATCTGATACTATATATGGAGGCATTCTCTGTCTGGCACTATTTATGATGGTAGTCTGTCTGGCACAATGGGGGCACTCTCTATCTTATACTATTTATGTCACATTCATTACTGCCCTCTCATCTCCATGTGTGACACATTTATTAGGCTTTTGCTCTTGATCAATATGCGGATTTAGCTCTGTCAATGGGTAAAATCCGCGTACTGAATGTCTGACACGTTTTTGCATGGGTCCGCATGAAGAAGTAACATACGACTTCTATTCTTGAATGCACGTCACAAACATTTGCTCGCAAATTTAGCCCACTGATGGCTACATCCACGTGTGGATTCACGGCAAAAACTGCAGCAGAATGGAATTCCAGGTGGAATCCACCTTGTGAACATATCCTTGTTGTCCCCCCATCTCCCCATGAGTCACATTAATTACTGTCCCCTCATCTCCCCATGTGTCACATTCATTACTGTCCCCTCATCTCCCCATGTGTCACATTCATTACTGTCCCCTCATCTCCCCATGTGTCACATTCATTACTGTCCCCTCATCTCCCAGTATGCCCCATTCCTTACTAGGGTTGCCACCCTGCTGGTAAATGACCGGCCTGGACAGTAATTACATCTAGAGGCCGGTGTGGGGAATAATTTTTTACTGGCAATTTTAATTATGAGAAAAAATGATGTTATGGCGGGGTGGCAACTTGGACAAATGTTGGGAAAAAATAAGTAGCTAATTTTGTGCACAAATATAGCCAGCACTAAGACTTGTAACTTTTGGGATTTTTGAACCACACTCCACACTTTGAGAGAGGTAGGTGGGGGCACCTACTATATTTAGTAGAATTTACACCAGGGAACTTCCTCATAGCTGGTAAAGATTTCTTCTTCTGGCACATGAGCCATCCAAGACACATCTATTAAGTGGCATAAACCTCTTAACCCCTTAATGCCACAGGACACAAAGTTACATTCATGGTTACTGTTACTGGTCTTAATAAATCAGCCCCATAGTGTTTAAACATAGAAGAAAACGGTGTTCTGTCCCAGTCCAGCATGGAGAGGGTCCTGAAGCCGCTTGGGGAAGAGTTGGGAGGATCCCCCACCCTCATTCCATCCCAAGAATTACACCTGCTGCTCTGACTGACCAGGTGAGAAGAGCTGGCTCTTTCTATAGGAGTACTAGTGAGTGATTGCTGTAAGACTGGAGCAGACAAAAGGGGTAAGACCAGGGCATAGACTGCTGATGTGGCTGTGCTGCTAGTATGGCCCTGCTAGCACGGAGGAGTACTACTGAGTGATGCCTGTAAGACTGAAGCAGACAAGAGGGGTAAGAACGGGGCATAGACTGCTGATGGGGCTGTGCTGCTAGTATGACCCTGCTAGCATGGAGGAGTACTACTGAGTTATGGCTGTAAGACTGGAGCAGACAAGAGGGGTAAGACCACTGCAGAGATGTCTGATGGGGTTGTGCTGCTAGTATGGCCCTGCTAGCACAGAGGAGTACTAGTGAGTGATGGCTTTAAGACTGGAGCAGACAAGAGTGGTAAGACCAGTGCATAGACTGCTGATGGGTCTGTCCTGCTTGTATGACCCTGCTATGCAATACATTGTGTATGTGTAGCATTTTCATATGCATCCCTGCATGTCTGTGTGATACTCATAGACTCATAGAGTTGGAAGGGACCTCCCAGGTCATTGGGTCCAACTCCCTGCTCAGTGCAGGATTCACTAAATCATCCCAGACAGATATTTGTCCAGCCTTTGTTTGAACACTTCCATTGAAGGGAAACTCGCCACCTCCCGTGGTAACCTCTTCCACTCATTGATTCCCCTCACTGTCAGAAAGTTTTTTTCTAATATCTAATTTGTGTGTCCTCCCTTTCAGTTTTATCCCATTGCTTCTGGTCTTTCCTTGTGCAAATGAGAATAGGGCTGATACCTCTGCACTGTGGCAACCCTTCAGATAGTTGTAGAAGGCTATTAGGTCTCCTCTCAGCCTTCTTTTTTGCAAGTTAAACATTCCCAGATCCTTTAACTGTTCTTTATAGAACATGATTTGCAGACCGCTCACCATCCTGGTAACTCTTCTTTGGACTTGCTCCAGTTTGTCTGTCTTTTTTAAAGTGGGGTGCCCAGAACTGGACACAGTATTCCACCATCCTGGTAACTCTTCTTTGCACTTGCTCCAGTTTGTCTATGTCTTTTTTAAAGTGGGGTGCCCAGAACTGGACACAGTATTCCAGATGAGGTCTGACCAAGGAAGAGTAGAGGGGGATAATTACCTCACATGATCTAGATTCTATGCTTCTCTTAATACATCCCAGAATTGTGTTTGCCTTTTTGACTGCTGCATCATATTGTTGACTCATGTTCAGTCTATGATCTATTCGTATACACAAGTCTCTTTCACATGTGCTGCTTAGCCCAATTCCTCCCATTCTGTATGTGCTTTTTTCATTTTTATTGCCTAGATGTAGGACTTTGCATTTCTCCTTGTTAAATACCATTCCGTTAGTCGCCACCCACTGTTCAAGCTTTTCTAGATCTTTTTGAATACTCCCTCTCTTCCCTAGTGTTAGCTATCCCTCCTAGCTTTGTGTCATCAGAAAATTTGATCAGTTTCGCATCAATTCCCTCCTCCAGATCATTTATAAAAATGTTGAACAACACTGGGCCTAGGACAGAGCCTTGTGGTACCCCACTTGATACATTCTTCTACTTGGATGTGCAGCCATTTATGACCACTCTTTGAGTACAATCACTCAGCCAGTTGTGAATCCACCTAACAGTTGCCTTGTTAATCCCATATTTGGTCATTTTTTTCAATAAGTATAGTATGAGATACTTTGTCAAATGCTTTACTAAAGTCAAGATAAAAAATGATACGCGGGCATGTGCAGTGCCATACGCGGTCTGTGCCAGCTCTCTGGTCACAAGCAGAGGCGTAACTAGAAGCTCTTGGGCCCCGATGCAAAATCTATAACAGTGACCCCCTACTTACATGCGGTGTTTATAATACTTTGGTCTACTTATATGAGGGAGGGGCCTCTGTAGTTAAACTCGTGTTTTACACATAGCCCATGGGCCTGAGCCCTTAATAAATTTGGGGCATTTTGTGCCAAGGTTTGTAACAAATTCCAGTATTAGTAAATTCTTCCCCCATAACTTTACTTTTCTAGTGATATAGTAATTCAATCTGTGGCCAAGAGAGGGGGTAGGGTTAGCGGGATCCTCCCGCTAGCCCTGCCTTCTCTCTTTGCTAGACAAGAATCACTATGAGAATCCCTCTAGCCTCACCCTTCTCTCAGCTAAACCCTGAGAAAGCCCTTTAGCAGCGCCCCATATCTCTTCAAGATATGTCAGAGATCCCGTGTAGCTCCGCCCGCTCTCTCCCCTCGCTATGGGGGATTCCAAGACTGTTGTGCGATCTTCTCCTATTGATTTTAATGGGGCCCCGGCCCCATAAAAAACAATGGGTGATATTGCAAGTTTTTTTGTATCGCACGGAGGCTTGAGTAAATACAGCAAATGAGAAAGAAACCATTGAAAAACATTGGTTTCATAATCATGCATTTCCACTCACTAGAAAACCTATCGCCAGTGTGTAAGAGACCTTACTTTGGTCGCTCTGCTCCAAAAATGGGATAGACGGTTTGAACGGAGGCAATTACCAAAGCACTTATCTCCTACTACTTACCAGGCCAACTTTGTCACTTTTTTCAGACAACCAGAAGTGTTGCTTTTTATTTTGCATTTTAAATTCTACAGTAACGAGTGGCAATAATGTGTTACCTTTATTCTCAGTACAATTACAGTGATGCCAACTATGTAGAAGATTTTTCTTTATTCTTCTATTGCGCAATAACAGCATAGCTTGTCACTTAGTTTTTTTTTGTTTTTTTTTTTTACAGAAAACCTGTCTAGTCCCCACAGCGCCATAAACAAAGTTATGGTGCTGTTGAGACACGTGACAGGGAGCCAGATATAGTATTTTTTAGAAACTCTCACGATGCCCCCTCTGAAGACAACGCATGGCACGAAATTCCGATTCTTTTCCGAGTCCTGTGCATGCACACTCCCATACACGTCTGTTGGAGAGCACATGTATGAGACTCTTCACTGGATCATGGGGATCGGTGAGTATATATAATACATCGTGTGACTCGGTCACATCCCCTAATGGTGCACTAACTTTGTCTATGGTGCGGTGGGGACGTGACAGGTTCCATTTATATTCCTGCTCACAATGCAAAAAAATATATATTACATAGAAATAATGTATAGCCCCTTCTCCCAGGTTTGTGCAGCTGCAGTGTCACATCCGTCAGTCTTCTCTCTAATGCAGTGTGGACAGGCTGCAGTCGGCCTGTGTATGGAATGTCACAGGCAGATGGAGCCAATCAGATCTCAGCATTCGAGCACTGAGGTCTCTGATTGGCTGCCGTAGTCTGATTTTCTGTAAACGGGTTGAATGCAGACTGTCAACACAAACCCTATGCAGAGGGGAGTATTGGATCGGCATTTTACCAGTCAAAGAGGAGAACTGAGTGCTTAATACAGGGCTGTTTTTGTTAATCTCATTGAAGTAAATGGCGGCTAAGGAAACGGCACAGACCAACACTACACTGTTATCAAAAGTCTGGGAGTTAAGGAAGCAGCACAGTGCACGGTGTTAGGGCTTATTCAGACGTGCGTATATCGGTGGGGTTTTCACGCCCGGCTGATATACGCTGTTCCTCTCTGCAGGGGGAGGAAGTGGGCCAGGCCAGAAGCAGTGCACTGAGCTCTTGCCCCCTCTACGCCCCTCGCCACTATTTGCAATAGAAGGGGCAGGGTGGAATTTAGCTCCACCCCATCCCTCCCATTGCAAAGAGTGGCGAGGGAGCGGGAGCTCAGTGTACTGCTGGGCATGAAAACCTGGCTGATTTACGCACATCTGAATAAGCCCTTATGCTGTATCAGTAGCCTCTTTTTTCTTCAATAAGAGCTACAGAAAGAGCGCTGTGCTAATCTATACAATGGGTAGCCTTGCAGAATCTTGCATTGAGGCCTGCCAGAGGATATGTCCTCAATTCAGAGTCTAGAGGGCCCCTAGTTCAAATTAAGAACCAGGTCACAGACTACTACTGAAAGCGTGTGTAGGTAGATTTAACAACAAGACACATTGCAGTAAAATAAAGGTCTTTATTTGACAGCTGAATTAGTGGTACAGTCACAAACTTGGAACAGTTTCAACTACTTTGACTATGCTTGCTTTACTATTAAACAACACTGTCTCTGTATGCAAGCTTTTGCAGGAACAAAGAGTCTTTTAAACCAGTGTTCCCCAACTCCAGTCCTCAGGGACCGCCAACAGGTCATGTTTTCAGGATTTCCTCAGTGTTGCACAGGTGATGTAATTATTGCCGGAGCCTCAGACATTGCCACAGCTGTTCTTGCCATAGGATATCCTGAAAACATGACCTGTTGGTGGTCCCTGAGCACTGGAGTTGGGGACCGCTGTCTTAAACTATGGAGCTGGTGGCGGCTTCTGTCTTGGGTGCAGCTGGTGGCGGCTTCTGTCTTGGGTGCAGCTGGTGGCGGCTTCTGTCTTGGGTGCAGCTGGGGGCGGCTTCTGTCTTGGGTGCAGCTGGGGGCGGCTTCTGTCTTGGGTGCAGCTGGGGGCGGCTTCTGTCTTGGGTGCAGCTGGGGGCGGCTTCTGTCTTGGGTGCAGCTGGGGGCGGCTTCTGTCTTGGGTGCAGCTGGGGGCGGCTTCTGTCTTGGGTGCAGCTGGGGGCGGCTTCTGTCTTGGGTGCAGCTGGGGGCGGCTTCTGTGTTGGATGGCGCTGGGGGCGGCCTCTGTGTTGGATGGCGCTGGGGGCGGCCTCTGTGTTGGATGGCGCTGGGGGCGGCCTCTAAAAAGAAAAAGAGAAAAGTGAGTATAGTACATAATTTTTTTAATATATGGGGTCCCGCGTAGGGCCTCTCGGCCGGTCTGTCCCGCGTAGGGCCTCTCGGCCGGTCTGTCCCGCGTAGGGCCTCTCGGCCGGTCTGTCCCGCGTAGGGCCTCTCGGCCGGTCTGTCCCGCGTAGGGCCTCTCGGCCGGTCTGTCCCGCGTAGGGCCTCTCGGCCGGTCTGTCCCGCGTAGGGCCTCTCGGCCGGTCTGTCCCGCGTAGGGCCTCTCGGCCGGTCTGTCCCGCGTAGGGCCTCTCGGCCGGTCTGTCCCGCGTAGGGCCTCTCGGCCGGTCTGTCCCGCGTAGGGCCTCTCGGCCGGTCTGTCCCGCGTAGGGCCTCTCGGCCGGTCTGTCCCGCGTAGGGCCTCTCGGCCGGTCTGTCCCGCGTAGGGCCTCTCGGCCGGTCTGTCCCGCGTAGGGCCTCTCGGCCGGTCTGTCCCGCGTAGGGCCTCTCGGCCGGTCTGTCCCGCGTAGGGCCTCTCGGCCGGTCTGTCCCGCGTAGGGCCTCTCGGCCGGTCTGTCCCGCGTAGGGCCTCTCGGCCGGTCTGTCCCGCGTAGGGCCTCTCGGCCGGTCTGTCCCGCGTAGGGCCTCTCGGCCGGTCTGTCCCGCGTAGGGCCTCTCGGCCGGTCTGTCCCGCGTAGGGCCTCTCGGCCGGTCTGTCCCGCGTAGGGCCTCTCGGCCGGTCTGTCCCGCGTAGGGCCTCTCGGCCGGTCTGTCCCGCGTAGGGCCTCTCGGCCGGTCTGTCCCGCGTAGGGCCTCTCGGCCGGTCTGTCCCGCGTAGGGCCTCTCGGCCGGTCTGTCCCGCGTAGGGCCTCTCGGCCGGTCTGTCCCGCGTAGGGCCTCTCGGCCGGTCTGTCCCGCGTAGGGCCTCTCGGCCGGTCTGTCCCGCGTAGGGCCTCTCGGCCGGTCTGTCCCGCGTAGGGCCTCTCGGCCGGTCTGTCCCGCGTAGGGCCTCTCGGCCGGTCTGTCCCGCGTAGGGCCTCTCGGCCGGTCTGTCCCGCGTAGGGCCTCTCGGCCGGTCTGTCCCGCGTAGGGCCTCTCGGCCGGTCTGTCCCGCGTAGGGCCTCTCGGCCGGTCTGTCCCGCGTAGGGCCTCTCGGCCGGTCTGTCCCGCGTAGGGCCTCTCGGCCGGTCTGTCCCGCGTAGGGCCTCTCGGCCGGTCTGTCCCGCGTAGGGCCTCTCGGCCGGTCTGTCCCGCGTAGGGCCTCTCGGCCGGTCTGTCCCGCGTAGGGCCTCTCGGCCGGTCTGTCCCGCGTAGGGCCTCTCGGCCGGTCTGTCCCGCGTAGGGCCTCTCGGCCGGTCTGTCCCGCGTAGGGCCTCTCGGCCGGTCTGTCCCGCGTAGGGCCTCTCGGCCGGTCTGTCCCGCGTAGGGCCTCTCGGCCGGTCTGTCCCGCGTAGGGCCTCTCGGCCGGTCTGTCCCGCGTAGGGCCTCTCGGCCGGTCTGTCCCGCGTAGGGCCTCTCGGCCGGTCTGTCCCACGTAGGGCCTCTCGGCCGGTCTGTCCCACGTAGGGCCTCTCGGCCGGTCTGTCCCACGTAGGGCCTCTCGGCCGGTCTGTCCCACGTAGGGCCTCTCGGCCGGTCTGTCCCACGTAGGGCCTCTCGGCCGGTCTGTCCCACGTAGGGCCTCTCGGCCGGTCTGTCCCACGTAGGGCCTCTCGGCCGGTCTGTCCCACGTAGGGCCTCTCGGCCGGTCTGTCCCACGTAGGGCCTCTCGGCCGGTCTGTCCCACGTAGGGCCTCTCGGCCGGTCTGTCCCACGTAGGGCCTCTCGGCCGGTCTGTCCCACGTAGGGCCTCTCGGCCGGTCTGTCCCACGTAGGGCCTCTCGGCCGGTCTGTCCCACGTAGGGCCTCTCGGCCGGTCTGTCCCACGTAGGGCCTCTCGGCCGGTCTGTCCCACGTAGGGCCTCTCGGCCGGTCTGTCCCACGTAGGGCCTCTCGGCCGGTCTGTCCCACGTAGGGCCTCTCGGCCGGTCTGTCCCACGTAGGGCCTCTCGGCCGGTCTGTCCCACGTAGGGCCTCTCGGCCGGTCTGTCCCACGTAGGGCCTCTCGGCCGGTCTGTCCCACGTAGGGCCTCTCGGCCGGTCTGTCCCACGTAGGGCCTCTCGGCCGGTCTGTCCCACGTAGGGCCTCTCGGCCGGTCTGTCCCACGTAGGGCCTCTCGGCCGGTCTGTCCCACGTAGGGCCTCTCGGCCGGTCTGTCCCACGTAGGGCCTCTCGGCCGGTCTGTCCCACGTAGGGCCTCTCGGCCGGTCTGTCCCACGTAGGGCCTCTCGGCCGGTCTGTCCCACGTAGGGCCTCTCGGCCGGTCTGTCCCACGTAGGGCCTCTCGGCCGGTCTGTCCCACGTAGGGCCTCTCGGCCGGTCTGTCCCACGTAGGGCCTCTCGGCCGGTCTGTCCCACGTAGGGCCTCTCGGCCGGTCTGTCCCACGTAGGGCCTCTCGGCCGGTCTGTCCCACGTAGGGCCTCTCGGCCGGTCTGTCCCACGTAGGGCCTCTCGGCCGGTCTGTCCCACGTAGGGCCTCTCGGCCGGTCTGTCCCACGTAGGGCCTCTCGGCCGGTCTGTCCCACGTAGGGCCTCTCGGCCGGTCTGTCCCACGTAGGGCCTCTCGGCCGGTCTGTCCCACGTAGGGCCTCTCGGCCGGTCTGTCCCACGTAGGGCCTCTCGGCCGGTCTGTCCCACGTAGGGCCTCTCGGCCGGTCTGTCCCACGTAGGGCCTCTCGGCCGGTCTGTCCCACGTAGGGCCTCTCGGCCGGTCTGTCCCACGTAGGGCCTCTCGGCCGGTCTGTCCCACGTAGGGCCTCTCGGCCGGTCTGTCCCACGTAGGGCCTCTCGGCCGGTCTGTCCCACGTAGGGCCTCTCGGCCGGTCTGTCCCACGTAGGGCCTCTCGGCCGGTCTGTCCCACGTAGGGCCTCTCGGCCGGTCTGTCCCACGTAGGGCCTCTCGGCCGGTCTGTCCCACGTAGGGCCTCTCGGCCGGTCTGTCCCACGTAGGGCCTCTCGGCCGGTCTGTCCCACGTAGGGCCTCTCGGCCGGTCTGTCCCACGTAGGGCCTCTCGGCCGGTCTGTCCCACGTAGGGCCTCTCGGCCGGTCTGTCCCACGTAGGGCCTCTCGGCCGGTCTGTCCCACGTAGGGCCTCTCGGCCGGTCTGTCCCACGTAGGGCCTCTCGGCCGGTCTGTCCCACGTAGGGCCTCTCGGCCGGTCTGTCCCACGTAGGGCCTCTCGGCCGGTCTGTCCCACGTAGGGCCTCTCGGCCGGTCTGTCCCACGTAGGGCCTCTCGGCCGGTCTGTCCCACGTAGGGCCTCTCGGCCGGTCTGTCCCACGTAGGGCCTCTCGGCCGGTCTGTCCCACGTAGGGCCTCTCGGCCGGTCTGTCCCACGTAGGGCCTCTCGGCCGGTCTGTCCCACGTAGGGCCTCTCGGCCGGTCTGTCCCACGTAGGGCCTCTCGGCCGGTCTGTCCCACGTAGGGCCTCTCGGCCGGTCTGTCCCACGTAGGGCCTCTCGGCCGGTCTGTCCCACGTAGGGCCTCTCGGCCGGTCTGTCCCACGTAGGGCCTCTCGGCCGGTCTGTCCCACGTAGGGCCTCTCGGCCGGTCTGTCCCACGTAGGGCCTCTCGGCCGGTCTGTCCCACGTAGGGCCTCTCGGCCGGTCTGTCCCACGTAGGGCCTCTCGGCCGGTCTGTCCCACGTAGGGCCTCTCGGCCGGTCTGTCCCACGTAGGGCCTCTCGGCCGGTCTGTCCCACGTAGGGCCTCTCGGCCGGTCTGTCCCACGTAGGGCCTCTCGGCCGGTCTGTCCCACGTAGGGCCTCTCGGCCGGTCTGTCCCACGTAGGGCCTCTCGGCCGGTCTGTCCCACGTAGGGCCTCTCGGCCGGTCTGTCCCACGTAGGGCCTCTCGGCCGGTCTGTCCCACGTAGGGCCTCTCGGCCGGTCTGTCCCACGTAGGGCCTCTCGGCCGGTCTGTCCCACGTAGGGCCTCTCGGCCGGTCTGTCCCACGTAGGGCCTCTCGGCCGGTCTGTCCCACGTAGGGCCTCTCGGCCGGTCTGTCCCACGTAGGGCCTCTCGGCCGGTCTGTCCCACGTAGGGCCTCTCGGCCGGTCTGTCCCACGTAGGGCCTCTCGGCCGGTCTGTCCCACGTAGGGCCTCTCGGCCGGTCTGTCCCACGTAGGGCCTCTCGGCCGGTCTGTCCCACGTAGGGCCTCTCGGCCGGTCTGTCCCACGTAGGGCCTCTCGGCCGGTCTGTCCCACGTAGGGCCTCTCGGCCGGTCTGTCCCACGTAGGGCCTCTCGGCCGGTCTGTCCCACGTAGGGCCTCTCGGCCGGTCTGTCCCACGTAGGGCCTCTCGGCCGGTCTGTCCCACGTAGGGCCTCTCGGCCGGTCTGTCCCACGTAGGGCCTCTCGGCCGGTCTGTCCCACGTAGGGCCTCTCGGCCGGTCTGTCCCACGTAGGGCCTCTCGGCCGGTCTGTCCCACGTAGGGCCTCTCGGCCGGTCTGTCCCACGTAGGGCCTCTCGGCCGGTCTGTCCCACGTAGGGCCTCTCGGCCGGTCTGTCCCACGTAGGGCCTCTCGGCCGGTCTGTCCCACGTAGGGCCTCTCGGCCGGTCTGTCCCACGTAGGGCCTCTCGGCCGGTCTGTCCCACGTAGGGCCTCTCGGCCGGTCTGTCCCACGTAGGGCCTCTCGGCCGGTCTGTCCCACGTAGGGCCTCTCGGCCGGTCTGTCCCACGTAGGGCCTCTCGGCCGGTCTGTCCCACGTAGGGCCTCTCGGCCGGTCTGTCCCACGTAGGGCCTCTCGGCCGGTCTGTCCCACGTAGGGCCTCTCGGCCGGTCTGTCCCACGTAGGGCCTCTCGGCCGGTCTGTCCCACGTAGGGCCTCTCGGCCGGTCTGTCCCACGTAGGGCCTCTCGGCCGGTCTGTCCCACGTAGGGCCTCTCGGCCGGTCTGTCCCACGTAGGGCCTCTCGGCCGGTCTGTCCCACGTAGGGCCTCTCGGCCGGTCTGTCCCACGTAGGGCCTCTCGGCCGGTCTGTCCCACGTAGGGCCTCTCGGCCGGTCTGTCCCACGTAGGGCCTCTCGGCCGGTCTGTCCCACGTAGGGCCTCTCGGCCGGTCTGTCCCACGTAGGGCCTCTCGGCCGGTCTGTCCCACGTAGGGCCTCTCGGCCGGTCTGTCCCACGTAGGGCCTCTCGGCCGGTCTGTCCCACGTAGGGCCTCTCGGCCGGTCTGTCCCACGTAGGGCCTCTCGGCCGGTCTGTCCCACGTAGGGCCTCTCGGCCGGTCTGTCCCACGTAGGGCCTCTCGGCCGGTCTGTCCCACGTAGGGCCTCTCGGCCGGTCTGTCCCACGTAGGGCCTCTCGGCCGGTCTGTCCCACGTAGGGCCTCTCGGCCGGTCTGTCCCACGTAGGGCCTCTCGGCCGGTCTGTCCCACGTAGGGCCTCTCGGCCGGTCTGTCCCACGTAGGGCCTCTCGGCCGGTCTGTCCCACGTAGGGCCTCTCGGCCGGTCTGTCCCACGTAGGGCCTCTCGGCCGGTCTGTCCCACGTAGGGCCTCTCGGCCGGTCTGTCCCACGTAGGGCCTCTCGGCCGGTCTGTCCCACGTAGGGCCTCTCGGCCGGTCTGTCCCACGTAGGGCCTCTCGGCCGGTCTGTCCCACGTAGGGCCTCTCTTTATGGAAAGATAAGTGGGTATTTTAGTTGTTTTTTGAAACAAATGAACGGCTTGTTCTGTATAGAGCAGGTGAGTGTACCATTTTCTTCAGATAGTGAGGTAATGGCATGCTTCTCTGATTCCTGTTGGTTAACATCAACATTGTATGAAGTAAGTTTACGTCATGGCAGCATGCTACTTAATGCACCAGGACATAAACTTATATCATGCGTTGCAACACCTGAGAACAATTAACAATAATCTTTGCTTTTAACCCCCTATAAGCCACTATCTATTTAGATCACGGTATGAATAGGGTTTACAGAGGGCGGGCGCTCTATTCGTGACATTATTGGCCCCCCGCAATGTAATTGCAGCCGGGTGATGAGTTGCTATGGCAACAGCATGCCAGATACTGGTGTCCCGTCTTGCCATTGCCTATGATCGCTATTACAATCAATAAGGCATTGCGTTACGGAAGTCCTACAATGCCTTTTAATAGCGATTATTCGCATTATGATTCAAATCCCCGACAGGAAAATGAAGGGGGAAAAAAATGAAACGTTTAACCCCTTGAGTGGCACGCCCGGAAATTTTCCGGGACGAGCTCCACTGCTCATAGTGACAGCCCGGAAATCTTCCGGGCTATGTATCACTATGGAAGCTGCAGAGCACAATGCCACAAGCTGTGACACTGTGCTCTGCCTGCACAGACCCACAAAGAAGAAAGCAAGGGCTTTGAAAAACCAGCAGAAGATATTGCCGGCATATCGGCAATGTCCTGCTTTGTTTACAGGTTGCCATAGAGACCATCGGCTTGTCAGAAGCAAGCCGATGGTCTCTGTGACAGGGAGAGCTTGGTGCTTGGCTATCAGAGGACAGCTAGGTACCAGCTCTTAAAGCAGAGATCAGAGAAAACCTCCGATCTCTGCTGTGTTAACCCTTTACATGCTGCAGTCTATGTGACTGCAGCATGTAAAGGGCTGTCACTACAGCATGTAAAGGGCTGTCACCATCAGACCCCCGGAATGTGATCAGGGGGTCCTGATGGGTCCCTGTGGAAGTCCCCTAAAGGGACAAAAAAAAAAAAGTTAAAAAATTATTCAATGACATCATTGAATGGGTGTGATTGCTAACACACGTGCGCCTTCAGCCAATCACAGCCATTCAATGATGTCATTGAATAGTGTGATTGGCTCAAGCCACGTGTGTTTTAGCCAATCACAGCCATTCAATGCTGTCATTGAATGGCTGTAACTGGCTGACGGCGTGTGTATTAGCTTTCTGGAAGCGGGGATTTCAAGCCCCGCATTCAGAAATCAATGCTGCGCTGGGGACGAGGAGCGAGCGACATCCTGCCGGAGCGCGACAGAACGCCGGGGGAGGTGAGTAATGATTTTTTTTTTACCCTTTTTTTTTTTTGTATTACCGGCGCATAAGACGACCCCCGACTTCAGAGCAGATTTTTCGGGGTTCAAAAGTCGTCTTATACGCCGGTATATACGGTATTTTCTTTTTGCCTCCCAAAAACGCAATAGAAGTGATTAAAAAAGCAGTACCCCAAAATGGTAACCAATATTAACTACATCTTGTCACGCTAACAGCAAGCCCTCACAGAGCTCCAAACATGACAGAAAAAACGTTATGGGACTTTGCAGCGATATAGAAATGAAATATTGCGGAAAAGTGGAAAAGCTAAAAAAATAAGAATTTGTTATCGTCATAATTGAACTGACTCTCATAAAAAATGTATTATGCCGCATGATTAATGCTGTAAAAGAAACAATGGCAGAATTGACGTGTTTTCTCTCTTTGCTCTCCAAAAAGTTACGATTTACAAAATATGGTATTTTTTCACTAAACATGGTACTAATAAAAACTACATTTCGCCTTGCAAGTAAAAGAAGCCCTCAAGTCATCAGAGAAATTTAAAAAAATATGAGTTTTGACAAGTGGGCATCCATATGCCCAAAATACGTCATGTCCTTAAGGGGTTAAAGAGAGTGGGGATTGGGTGAATGAGATCCCCCCCTCTCTTGTCACATCCTCTTTCCTCTCCTGTCGGCTGCAGTAGTGGAACCATGTTGGCACATGCGCACTGTGCAAATTCAGAAATGAAAGCTGAAAATTAATGAACGTTGCTTTTTTTTGGGATAGAAAAATAGCACCCAGTTTTTGTCAACTGTTCATGAATTTATGGACGGTTGGCAGCCCTGAATTTGGGTGACTTGACAGGTTTGTTGTAACCGGGCACATTATTCTGCATACCATATGGAATGGACAAGTACATAAAGCGCTTCTTATACATACAGCGCCATAAACTTTAGACAGGAAAGAAATGTTCATTTTGGCAGCTTACCTTATTTGTGGCTGTTTTCTACTTCGGACTTCTTCCATTCAAATACTGTGTAGGTATGTACAATATATGAACAACCTGCAACACTTACATGACGTAATGTCTGTAGTGCTGTGATCCTTTCTACTGTGTCACAGCAATTATATTTATTTATTGTCTAGATATATGTGAGAGGTTTAATAACATTTTTAAAATAAAATATATTGAAAAGTTAAAAACACTTTTTAGTCCCATTAGGGGACTGGAACATGCGATTGCTGACAGAAAACACTGCAATACTTATATATATTACACCTTTTCACTGTTGAGACTTAAAAGGCCTTAATATACACTAGTCCCAGTAGCATTAACTAGGCCTTGGGTTACCATAGTAACCCATAGCCACCCTACAGTTGTGTTGCTGGGGAGGGATGGAGGGATTCCCTCTAACGGCTTAGATGCCACGTTCATCATTGAGTGTGAAATAAGTTAAGCAGCTGGCATCTGATCCCTGAAGGTGGATGTCTGCTATGTAACACATTGGGCACCCTCCGTGCTTGGAGCGGGCTTGGCTCCCAAACATGTACAACCTTTATTATGAAGGGGTTAATGAAATAACCAGCATTTTAGTTGTGTAATTTCCAGAGATGTAATTTCTACCAATATCTATAATAAAGCCCCAATGACCCGTATGTCATCACTACAAGCGCTTCAGTCATTGAGGAATAACGATCACTACTTACACCTACATATTAGTCTATTGTGGACTGACTGCTCCTTATAGAACCGTTTCCTTAGATAAACATGAAATAGATAAGGGTCCTCAATGAATACCATATAGGCCAAATAACTCAGTAGGAAATCGTTACTTGTGTATCGGCCCATTTGAGGAAAATACAGCAATGTCATATTTCTATATTAAAGGGTTTTCTGGTTCGGTGACGTTTTTCATGTTTCCTCTTTCTGTTCTCTGGATAGGTGATACCTGATAGATCGGTGAGGGTCCGACTGCCGGCATCCCCACCAATCACCACAATGGTAGTGCTGAAGTTGGCAGAATTAATTGAGCGTTGGCTGTACATACACACTGCTGCTCCATTTATTGCAGTAGGACTGCTAAAGGTGGCCATTTGAACGTCTTTAAAGCCATTATTCTGATGATCAATGGGAGGGGGTTCCCAGCAGTAGGACCCCCACTGATCGATCGATTTTCAAAAAATGTCACCGAATTGGAAAACCCTTTTAACTTTATTATTTCAAGTCTCAATGGCTATTCAGTGTGTGTGTATACATATATTATTGTTCTGTATATAATAGTCACACCAATATACTACATGTAGAATTAGGCCGCCTGCACACGGCCGTGAAGGGCTTCGCCGCGGAATATTCCACAGCGAAGCCCGTCATGGCGCCCCCCAGAGACCCCATACTTATCAGCGAATCTGGTGTTCTGGGTCCCGCATGACGCTTCGGCGTGACGAGCACGCATCGTCATGTGACACGCCGGCCACGTCACAAGACACGCCCACAGCGTCGCATGACGCGGCCGGCCATGTCATATGACGCGCGGCGGCGATGGGCGGAGAGGCGATTTCACGCTATCTTCCACTGTGCTACAGCGGAAGATAGTGTGAGCGGAAGGCTTCCATTGACTGCAATGGAAGCCGGCCGCGTGTACACCCGCGGCAAATAGAGCATGCCGCGGGTGAGGACGGGAGATTTCACGGTGCGGAATTCCGCACCATGAGCATTGAGCTATTAGGTTCAATAGAACCTAATAGCTGCGGGCAACGCGGTGGATTTTTGCCGCATATTATGTGGCGGAAATCTGTCCGTGGGAAGGAGGCCTAATCGTCCAAATCCTCCTGGAGCATTAGGGTATATCACATGGGACAAGAATGATTTTCGGTGTGGACTTTGCGCAAGGTGAATCAGCAGCATTTACAATATAAGCCATGGGGATGAGAGTTTAGCAAATCTCCCCCGCAGAGTGCAGACGATCTCCCCGAGGGATACGCTGTGGACTTTATATCCGCAGCAGGTTAACTATGTGCTGCAGATTTCACCTTTTTGAATCCAAAGTGTGAAATCTGCGGCAAGTCCACCCAAAATGCAAGACAAAATCTATAACATTAAACTGTGAATTAAATGACTGCTAATCTTTGTGTGACTTGGTTGCTTACGGCTCCAGGTGACCCCCTCGCTGGCGCTCCTTGAGGCTGACGCTGCGGCCGGCACTGGCTTCCCCGCGGACAGCTGCAGATCACTGGTCCTATCAGGTAATAATCCAGTCCTTAATGTCTGTTCCTTCTGTCCTCCAATCCAACGTATTGGGCCCCTAGTTGGGTCTCCGCTGCGCTCTTTGTCTGCCTGGTCTTTGCTACAGGATAGATCTCCTTGGACTATGACTTTCTGTTGCCTCTTCTTTCTTCTTCATCTGCCACTGTCACCATTTCTCCTCTTCTGGCTTCTCCAGCTGTTCCTGGCAAAATCCAATCCAGTAGGGTTAGCTTCTTGTCAGCAGCAGCAACAGTTCTCATCTGGCTTCAAGATGGCGTCTGACTGACCAACTGCCACTTTTTCTTCTGGAAGCTCCGCCCACTTCAAGCTCCGCCCACTTCACTGCACTACACAGAGGATAACTGTTATGTCTTGTCTCACAAGAGCTAAATTAAAGGGCCCATGTCGCTCCATTACAATATATATATATATATATGAATGTAAATGATGATAGTGCAAGGACTGATTATCACTGGTTAAGCTTGTACAATGCATGTATGTTATAAAACAGTATGTTTTATTTCTGGGTTTTCAGTGTTTTTTTCCTTGCATCTCATAAGTTAAAAACTCCCCACAGTGAGATCTCAGCTTTAGGGCTCATTCATACGGGCGCATGCTATTTTGGTCTGTGTGTAATTTGTGCTTTTTTTCACTTGTGCAAAAAAAAGGCCCAACTGATGTCCGCTCTTCTTCACACGGTCTTCTGGCATAAATGCAGTGAATATGCATTTGACAGCCGTAGGATAGTTTTTTTTATGCATCTATAGATTTGAATGTGCAATTTTGGTGTGTAAATATGGAATAAAATAAGACATGCTGAAAAACACCGCACACATGAATACACCAATGCAAATCAATGGTGTTGTAGGTTGTCCGTATTATGTCCATTAAATATATGAGGTTTCAAGCTGGGTTTACACATTCTGGTTAAAAAAACGTAACCGCTGCGCAGTTGTTTGGGGTTTTCAATTGATAGTTAATGACTGTGTGATTTAGTAAATAAATTACTGTAATATCGGGAAGAGGTGGGGCGTTAACCACCGACATGGAGAAACATCTCTGAGAGGAGTTCCCAAATTCAATATCCTGGCCTTCTGTTGGCATCCGCTGCCTCTTATCATCCAGTACTTACTGTTGCTGCCCTGGATCAGCCTCGCCCTCGATCTGTGGTGGAGCTTCAAGGACCAGCTGCCCATATCTCGCACTGCGGTCCAATACGGCTTAGCCACATGTCAGCTAAATGACTGTGTATATGTGTATATACATATATATATTATCTATGTATATATAGATGCATATATAGCGATATAGTTAGTTATCTGCGGCAAAAAAAAAAATGCATACCGTACGTTTAACTTCTTAGGCCAAGTCGATGATTATTATCATCCAAGCAGTTATTTTCCTGTTACTATAGCAATTATACTCTTGTATATAGGAGACAGTATTCTAGTAGTTATATTATTGTATATAGGAGACAGTATTCTAGTAGTTATATTATTGTATATAGGAGACAATATTCTTGTAGTTATATTCTTTTACATAGGAGACAGCATTATAGTAGTTATATTCCTGTACATAGATGGCAGTGTTCTAGTAATTATATCTTTGTACATAGTAGACCATATTCTAGTAGCTGCATTCTTCTACATAGGGGACAATATTCTAGTAGTTATATTCTTGTACATAGAGAACAGTATCCTAGTAGTTATATACTTGTACATAGGAGACAGTATTATAGTAGTTATATTCTTGTACATAGGAGACAGTATCCTAGTAGTTATAGTCTTGTGCATAAGAGACAGTATACTAGTAAATATATTCCTGCTAATAGGTGAAAGTATAGTAGTAGTTATATTCTTGTACATAGCGGGCAGTATTATATTAGTTATATTCTTGTATGTAGCAGACAGTATTCTAGTAGTTATATTCTTGTACTTAGGAGACAGTATTCTAGTAGTTATATTCTTGTACATAGGGGACAGTATTCTAGTAGTTATATTCTTGTACACAGGGGGGGAACAGTATTCTAGTAGTAATATTCTTGTACATAGGAGACATTAGTAAAGTAGTTATATTTTTGTACATAAGGGGCAGTTCTATAGTAGTTATATTCTTCTACGTAGTTATATTTTAGTAGTTATATTCTTGTACATAGGGGGCAGTATTATATTAGTTATATTCTTGTATGTAACAGACAGTATTCTAGTAGTTATATTACTTTATATAGGGGGCAGTATTCTAGTAATAAAATCTTTGTACATAGTAGTCCGTATTCTAGTACTTATATTCTTGTACATGAGACAGTATTATAGTAGTTGCATTCTTGTACATACGGGGCAGTACTGTAACAGTTATATTCTTGTACATAGGGGACAGTATTATAGTAGTTATATTCCTGTACTTAGTGGGCAGTACTATAGTAGTTAGATTCTTGGGTACTGGTGTATCTTGTCTCCACCACGAAAATGGGTGTAGACCAGGGATTGTGCTGTGGAAGGTATAGGGAACACCTACAGCTGCTGATTGGCTTGGCTCCTGTCTCTGCTGTGCTATGCCTCCTTTTCAGCTTCAAGCGGCTTCACCACTGGGCTCCTTGCAATGCCCCCAGCTGTGACATCATGGGATGGCTTCGCCTGTGTTCAGTGGGAGCAGCATCAGCACCGTAGAGGGGAAGGGGTATGGAGTGGCGTAATAAATACCTTATTTGACAGCAGCACTCCACAATGCCCCTGAAATAAAGGGGGTGCGAGATAACTGACCACTGTATGCAGGCAGTCAGCTGTGAGGTAACCACTGTATGCAGACTGTCGGCTGTGGGGTAACTGGAGGATGAGGCTGTGATGACCGGAGGAACAGAGATGGTTATTAATGGTTACCGGGACGCTGGTGTTTCCTCAGTGTAACTAGTTAGGTGGTTGTTAGACATCCTTGGGGCGCCTCACTACCTCGGTGTAACTGGTCAGGTGGTTGTTAGACATCCTTGGGGCCCCTCACTACCTCGGTGTAACTAGTGAGGTGGTTGTTAGACATCCTTGGGGCGCCTCACTACCTCGGTGTAACTAGTTAGGTGGTGGTTAGACATCCTTGGGGCCCCTCACTACCTCGGTGTAACTAGTGAGGTGGTTGTTAGACATCCTTGGGGCGCCTCACTACCTCGGTGTAACTAGTTAGGTGGTTGTTAGACATCCTTGGGGCCCCTCACTACCTCGGTGTAACTAGTTAGGTGGTGGTTAGACATCCTTGGGGCGCCTCACTACCTCGGTGTAACTAGTTAGGTGGTTGTTAGACATCCTTGGGGCGCCTCACTACCTCGGTGTAACTGGTCAGGTGGTTAGACATCCTTGGGGCGCCTCACTACCTCGGTGTAACTAGTTAGGTGGTTTATAGACATCCTTGGGGCGCCTCACTACCTCGGTGTAACTAGTTAGGTGGTTGTTAGACATCCTTGGGGCGCCTCACTACCTCGGTGTGACTAGTTAGGTGGCTGTTAGACATCCTTGGGGCGCCTCACTACCTGGATGTGTGTTTACATTTATGGGATCGAGGTAATGGAGAGCTGTGGGTACTGCCATGAGGGCTCATATTGTGCCGCTCTCATCCATTTATGGTTGTTTTAGTCAGAAATCAGTACAAATTCCTTGCATCCAGGAAATACAGTTTCCTGCAATAGGGCAAGACTCCAGTGAGCCTCTCATATTGGAAGTAGGCCCGGCTCAATAAAGAAGGATCCCGGTACGGCTTATATGTGCATGAGTTAAAGGGACCCGGCTGTGAAGGGGTTAATAAGTTAATTTCAGCTGTTTATGATCCTGAGGTAGTTAAATTGCTAATCACATAGATGAGGGCAGAGTTGCCGGTCATTTTGATACCCCCCTTTTTTCAATTTGAGGTTGTCCCCTTTAAGGGTGATACCACAGAAGGAGTCTATCTCCTCTCAGTGATTTATCATCTATCTTACCCCAAGCAGTCTTCTCTGAATGCTGAGGCGCTCCTGAGCTGCTGGCATTAAGATATGCATCATGTGACTACATTGGCTTTGATATGGCACTTCGGTCATGTGATGCAGTATTCGGATAACTTCTTATTGGTTGGGGTTTTAATCCTTTGGTTTCCGGTTTGGCGTTACCGATGGGATCTAAGGCATCCTACTATTATTTAGGACTATCCTTATTTTTAGAGTAGGTGGGAGGAAGGAATCTCCGGATGTTGGTGTAATACACTACTTAGATGATTGTTGTTTATGGGGCATCAGGGTAATGAGGGGTGCACAAGTTTTAGAGGGCATGTGGTCAGGATGGAGGATTTTGGGGGTGCTGCTGGCGAACGGAAAAAATCCCATGGCCATGTACTCGGTTGGAATTTTTAGGTATTCAATTGATAGCATTGTGATGGTTGTTCTAATTGCCAATGTCAGGGGTGTATAGTTTATGGGTTTAATTAGTCAGACATTACGTATGAAGGACGATTACATGGAGGGAGTGCAGTAAATGGTCCCTGGTCAATGGATAATGGCGATCACATAAAAATATTTTAAAAAGTTGAAGTTTCATCTTCCCTCACCAATGCGATCGGTGAGAGAAAATGAAACTTTTTACCGGAGGCCCGCATATTTGAACCCCAACGTAATCCTTCTCCATGGACCTTTCTGGCTTCTGCGCATGCGACCGCCAGCAAAATGCCAGACACATTCGCTAGAGCCAGGGAGCCCGGGAAATTTAAAATCTCCTTGCTCCCGGCAATCAAAGGTCATCGAGAGCCTGGAGCAGTGACCAGGGGCCTCGTTGAGCGGTCCCCGGTCACCTGATAAAAAAGGAAGCGATCTACCTCAGGCCAGTCTTATACGACTGGATAGAAATTTCCGACTCCACATGCGTCTGATTTGCGGTAATACGCGGATGAATCAAATCAATGGATTACGCAATTCTCCACAGACTAGAGGGTCGGAATTACGTAATCCACTCGCAGAAAACAGAACACTGCATGTTCTATTTTATCACGGATATCCGTGACATAGAGTCCATTGTGCTCCATGGTCACGTATAAACCCACAACTCATACGCAGTTATATTATGTACGGGCTGCGGGTACCCGTGTCATTCCTAAGCGACAGCGCAGGAAATACAAACAAAAAATGGTGTATTACACATGGCTGCCTGTGTAAGTATGCAGTTATGCGCAGTACATTACACGGCCATATGTAGCGCCACAGCCAGGCACACAGCTGGGATCCGCTGCGGGCCTTCACAAGCGGATTCTACATACAGCCGTGTGAGCCTGGCGTTATTCAGACCGCTACCAGTAATACGTAATTTACAAGAAGCCCTGGCAACTCTCACCTTCCTGCAGTTCCAGGAGCAGCTTGTTCAGCGCCTTCTGTGTGAGACCGCCGCACCTCACCAAGATTACAAAGCCTCACAGACCACCACTTTCTACACCCCATCCCTGCCGCTGAGGTCAAGAAATACCCCCCAAAAAAGCATGGGAGGAGGAGGGATACCTCATGTTTAAATGCCCCATGTGCCCATCCCCAGCAGCCTCTGTAATTACCCTTGTCTTCGGACACGCCACACAGTTTACATTATTACTTTTGTCTAAGATTTTACAATGGCGCCATCTGCTGGCTAGAGCCAGTACTGCGATGTGTGACATGCTGGAGAGGCCCCCCGACAACAGAGCGGCCAGTAATATACAGTAAGAATACCCTGCCGGACATCTTCTGACATCGAAGCTGTACAGGCTTCAATCAGAATGTCTTCAGATGTCAGACAGTGGGTTGGAAAGCGTTAAGCATCTTTAATTCTACAGCTTCAAAATGTTCAATAAAAAATTAAATTTGAAAAAAAATCTGATCTTGATATTTTTTCACTGTTTGGGTTAGTGTGCTAAGCAGCCCTGGTGTTTCTCTACTCTACCTTGGATTTCAGGTAGGAGGATATATGGCACCAATTTTAGCCTTTGTGTTGTAGATGTCCAGTCTGTCATCTAGTGGTCCCGACACGATAAGGAAATCTATGCATAGACTCTGCATCTCCTGCTATCAACCTCTCCCGATTATTTGTGAGACTCATACTCCACCACAGGAGGATTTTTTTCAACCTCTGAGGCAAATCATTTATTTGGCCTAGTTTAAATCTAACTTTAAAGTTAAAAGATTCAAGCCTAAGCAATTCAATCTGCGGCCCAGAACTTGAGCCATAAAGTCCAGAGGGAGGTTCCCGACACTGCTGCGGTGCGGGCCAATAATCTTGCTGTATCCGCTTCGCAGATAAATTTTCCTGCCTAGCCTATCTCCTGCACAATGTCTAATTCTTCTGGCGAAGAGACAAAAGACTGCTGCAATGTAGTTGCTTGGCAGATTCGCTGGTGGCCCTATCGAACCAGGTAAAGACAAAAACAGGTTGTAGTGCCGAACCCTCTGCCCCAAAGGAAACTTTGGCTAGGGATTCAAAATTTTTGGCTCCTGCCTCCCTAAAGAACGAGGCATCAGCCATAGGCACTACTGGTAAAGACGAAATGATACAAGATATCTAAATGCTTTTGTTTGGTGAAGTGTTTGCTGGGAAGGTTTCATTCCCTAGCTAAAAGGTCCTCAAATTCTGTATGGGAAGGGAAGACCTTTGGGCGTCTGAAGGTAAAGGTTTTCTCAGATGAAGTATGTGTCAGACCCTTCAGGTGAAGGTTCACTTTCACTGCAAGTATTAGGCTACCAACCAGAGAGGAGAGTTTAGAGACCTGTTCCTCATTCAAGTCCAAATCCAAGTGAGACTCAGATAGTTCGGCTTTAACGCGATGGCGATGTAGGGGTGCTTGAAGATTGCTTTGAACTAGTAGGCCTAACCTACTTCCAGGACCTACCACCGGAAAGGTACGCATGGGGAAATAGTCATTGTTTGTTACACACTGTGGCAGTAGACAGTGCGGTCCAGCCTGTGTATAATAGCATTGGACGTCAGAATTGATGGCAGCGTTTGAAGGGTTAACAAACCCCGATGAGCAGCACTGCTTCTCAAGGCTATTGTGGGCGGGTATCGGCTGTAAAAAATAGCTGACACCTGCATGGTATAGAGCGGGATCGACCCGTGATCACCCTCCATTACACACCTTGAACCTCCAGGATGTAACTATATGCCCTGCAGTGGTATGGGGTTAATGGTTATAGCGCACATTCTGATGCATGGAATGCATTAGTTACATCATCCTGCAATACTAAAGAGGAGCGGTTGTGTATAGAGTGTACTTCATTTGTGAATTTACAATGAAGGCCTATATACTGGACACAAATATGAATCCTTCCACACAAGAGAGAAGAACCCAACAACAAAGCAGGACTGATAGAAGAAATGAATGACAAGTCATGTAATGAGATATCAAATACATTGTCTCAGGTCTTTAGAATGTTATGTACAGAATATACAGATGGGGGGGGGGGGCACAGTTATTCAGGATGTGTGTATGGGGGCGCTGAAGAGTCAGTTCCACTCATTGCGATACTGTTCTTGTCACTGAGGGCTCTGGTCACGGTGCTGGCAAGGGAATGCAGAACTTTTCTGGACAACCTCATTCTACCGTCGGTCGGATCACGGCCAAATTATTTCACTGGTTAGATAAGGAACAGACCGTTATCATTTCACACTGTTACCTGCAAGGAAACAAAAACCGGGCAGGACATGATTTGTATTCGCTCTACTTATAGTAAATCTCCATGGTCAAACTATTGTATGTAATCACATGAAGAACCCTAAAAGAGAAGGTATATGTTTGCCTAAACTTGTGTGATCCCAGCGGGGTCTACATTCACTTTATGTAGATTTACTTCTCGAAGTTTGAGAATGGTCCAAGGCTGGACAGAAGCTTCACCTGAGGCTGAGATTCCTCACTGACAGATTAATAAACAGGGGTCATATTTGAGGGCGGCATTCATCTTCTTAGTCTACAGTCACATTTGCATTGGGGATTCCATTTTCCTTCTCTGTTTATGCAAGCTGAAAAAGGGAATCCTCTGGACAAATGGTTCAATGACCGAATGAACCCCATTGACTATAATATGGGTTCTGCTTGGCTCTTGCAGACATTTCATGTTGGATCTGCGCTGGAACTGAGCGGGATGATTAAACACAATGATAAGTGAACGAGCTCACAATGACTGTTAGTCCTGCTGAATCTCATTCTGTTATTGGCTTTTGTTTAAACCCAACAATTATCTTCACTTTCGCTCATTTGAACCATTTTTTGATGGATATCGTAATAAGGCAGCATTACTCAGAGCATCGTACTATTCCTGGCAGCCCTACTGAGTACTGCAGCATTGTCGCATTCACGTCAATGGGACGGCTAGAGATAGTCGAGCTCTTGTGTCACGGTTTTCTATTGTAAACAGAAGTGTGAACCAACACTTGGCATTATTGGAGCGTGTCTGCACTTGGGTTGTGTAGGATGATCTTGGATCACGTGTACCGTCATTACATATATTACAAGGAGCAGACTGGCTGTATGTTTATTACTAAATCTATAGCCTATATATGATTCTATCTATCGCTCTCTATCTATCTATCTATCTATCTCGCGCTCTCGTCTACCTATCGTGAGCTGCTGGGATTTCCTGGCAAAGTTTCCATTTGAGTTAATACTACTGATATGAGCAGAGATCCCAATGATAAACTCTTTCCCACACAGTTTACATATTACTAACTAGAGGTATAAATGTGAGGTTCTTGGCGCACATTTTATTCCAATTGTGCGAGCCCATCTGCCCCGTCACGGCGACCTCATTCAGATGGGTCCCTACACTAAGACTAGATTTGTAGAAGAGGAGATACTCAGATGTGGCATGTGTCACTTCTCCATGTGGCTCATGTCATCCTCTGTCAGAGCACAGAATCACATTGTCCTCTATATGCATCAATATGATGCAGAACCTTCTAATAACTGATCTAGTTTGCAGTTGTTACACTGCACACATTGTATCTATACACTTCTAGGTGGCTTTTATTCTACATTATGTGCTTCATTCCAGCAGGAGCCTTGCTGTATGCTACCTTATATAATAACACATGGACAGATAATACTGATGTGAGTGACTATACAGGTAAAGTATCACACTGCTATGGTAAAGCATTCCCCGGGAATATATAACTAGCTGCTAGATAACCCGTCACTAGAGCTCTAACCTGTTATCCTCATCTATGATCAGGAGCATCTTTACACTGTGCGCCCCCTGCAGGGCAGAACCAGAGATCAGCGCTCAGGATTCTGTAGGGTCACAGTGATGATATAAGAAGGTCAGAGCGCATGTAGTGATCAGTTATGTATCTGCTATATAAATGCTACTTACATATAACCAGAGAATCCCTATAAAGCCGACCAATTACACTGGAGATCTCCTGTTCTACATATACAGTGTCAGTATAGGGACCCATCTCCATAAGGGGCCCTGGAGGGCCTGATGGGAAGAGAAATGTCATTTACATCCTGCTCTGCTTATTTAGTGACAATACTGAGTGTAATTGGAAGGCTTTGTCCATTGCAGCTTGTCCTGTATTCTGCTTCTTCTGTACGGTCAGTCACATCAGGGTCAGAACTTATCACATAATACAGTCACATAAACATTAACAGGATACAATAAGAAGCTTATACTGAAGATACTACTATTATCTCAAGCAATTAACAATACATTATACTTTATTATATATACTGTGTACATATATACAATGACATTAACATAACATTAATTACATTGAAGAGCATCACATATACACATATTCATATAATATCCATACAGGCATAAATATACACATTACCAATGCAAACAATATATACATTAAATATATAACATGAATACATTTGTGGGCACCAATCATATATACAGATATTGATGTGCTAATGCAATACACAGAAACATTAACAGGATATAGAAACATATCACATATGTATTACAGAATTATTAGTACATGGATGTGTATGCATATATAGATACTCACAGTCTTCAGATGTGAAGGCAGCCTAACTCATGGGAGAGATGCTTTTGTTACCATTATACTCTATACATATATTATATGACAGAAATAATAGTACACAGATGTATATGCATATATAGGTACATATACACTTTTATATACTCAGTCTTCTGGCTCCCTAAGGATATAACATAAATACATGCGTGGGCATCAATCATATATACAGATATTGATGTGCTAATGCACGGAAACATTACCAGGATATAGAAACATATCACATATATATTACAGAATTAATAGTACACGGATGTATATGCATGTATAGATACAGTTACACTTATATATACTCACAGTCTTCAGATGTGAAGGCAGCCTAACCCATGGGAGAGATACTTTTGTTATATATTATATACATGGACATCAGTATATCCAAACTTTATATAAAAATAAACAGGCATAACACCAAAAAGTAAAGTACAAATATTATACGTATAAACACTGTGTGCACATTATGTGTAGATTGTGTATAAATATATCTAAAACATGTGGACATTTATAATATGTACAGACATTGCAATATTAATAATACATACACAAACACTATATACAAGAATATGTTATGTACATTGCATATGATATTACCACCATGAATATAAATTACATATGTGGACATTGCAGAATATATATACACCATTATATACATGCAGACAGTATATACAAGCAGAACAAATGAGTATTCAAAACAGGTTGTAATGCTAATGATTAACATATGTTTACGCCTTAAGGTGTAGGTTACAGACGTGCTACTATTCAGACGTGTGATTTCAAAGACACAAAAAGAATGAAACTACTAGCAGACATGTATGTGATAATGCCTCATGTCCACGGACACGCACGGTTTCAAAGTGTGGAATCCCGCAGTGGTTTCCACCTGTGCCCAAAGCCATGAGGCCTAAAAAACATTTTCTTACTTGTCCGAAGCCAGTGTGGGTCTTTTCTGTCCACGGCCAGATCTTCTTTCTTCTGCACTGCGGGTGCGCTGTGCTTTTTTTTTAACATTTCAATCTCCTGTTTTCCCGCGGATCTGCTGCACATCCACAGTGTCAGCTTCAATGGAAGCCGTCAGTGCTGGATCCACAGAAAAATGGAGCATGCTGTGATTTTTTTTTTTCCTGCATGTACGATTTGCATGCCAGGAAAAATTGACATCCACATGGTTTTAGTTATTTTGTAGTGCTAATGCATCCCTATGGGTGGCTTGATTTGCGGATCTCTCGCATGGGTGCCTCATGAGAACGAGGTGTGGGGGTACATAGAAAAACATTGCACATACAAGCATATAATATTAAACACGTTAACTATTTAGCTGCTGCTTATGCTAGCAGGGTGCTATATCTTGCCCAGGCTAGGAGACTTAATACATGTGTCCCCTTATTCATTTTAACTATTTAGCTGCTGCTTATACTAGCAGGGTGCTATATCTTGCCCAGTCTAGGAGACTTAATACATATGTCCCCTTATTCATTTTAACTGTTTAGCTGCTGCTTATACTAGCAGGGTTGTATATCTTGCCCAGGCTAGGATACTTAATACATGTGTCCCCTTATTCAGATGAAGTATTTAGCTGCTGCTTATACTAGCAGGGTGCTATATCTTGCCCAGTCTAGGAGACTTAATACATATGTCCCCTAATTCATTTTAACTATTTAGCTGCTGCTTATACTAGCAGGCTGCTATATAATAAATATATGCTTTGTATTATGCTTTCAGGGACTTATATTATGTGGGGATCTTTTTAATGTAATGTGTTTTTATGATTTGTGTATTTCTGTGTTTTTCACATTATTATACTTACCTGGCTTCCCATTGATCCCTATTATGAACTCATCTTGTCCTTTGGCTTCGGTCATGTTCTCTTGGCATCACTTGCTTTCAGCTCTATATCAACAAAATAATTTGATATTTGTGACTGATAGGCTGTGATTGCTGTGATATATCTATACGAGAGGCCACATTGACACGTAACCATAGAAAGCAAGAGAAGACCTCTATATCCTCAGAGATAAAGACCCAAAATAGGACTTACAAGTGAGGAGCCTGCGGGCAGCAAATGCCCTCCATAGGGAATAAGTGCTCGTTCACCTGGGCGTATTCACACAACATAAAACCCACACAAATTTTGCATGCATAATCCTCAGTAAATAGAACCCATTGATCTCAATTTCATGCAATCTGCGATCGCGTGAAAAATCTGCAACATGACCTTTCCTGGTGTCATTTGTGCACCGCAAGAGCCTATTGAAATCAATCCACTCAACATTTGTGTGCGCAAACATGTGGCAAATAGATGCCAAAGCCGGCAAAATAAGCGGGCATCAGTGCATTCCAGTCACACAAAATGCTGCGTATTTCTGTGGCTGAAATGCCCTTACGCCCGTGTGAATGAGCCCCAAACACAGGACAACTATAGATCTTCTACTCGAGCTTCCAGTATAGATCTCCATCACATGTCTACTAGTACTGAATGGAGAGAAGAACATCACCCACCAATAACTGACTGCACACAACTGACAACTTTCAATTTGATGACCAGCAATCCTATTGGTGGTCGTCTCCTGACGTTACTATGGCAACATAAACAATTTATAAGGAAATACCTCTATGTCATGAGACAGCATGTACATTTACTATCTATATAGGATTGCTATTATGACGCCTATTTTCCATAAAGAATAAAACTATCAGGTAATTGGTAGTTTTGAGTTCAAGTAAAATATATTAATAAATCTATATTTTATATATGATACTGCATTTCATGTAACGCTACAGCACAGTGCACCTCCTCCCCCTCCATGCGGACTCTATAACCCAGTTCCCATCTACTTACTGTATTGTTGGATGAAGAAGCGATGTATCATTTCCTCTGGTCTCAGATGTGCCTCCACCTCTTCAGAGTCAGTGCTGTTGTTCAGGTGGCAGAGAGAGTGATGTCATACCACTTATGGCAGATGTCTTGGTTACGATGAGGTCACAACACTGGAGTTCTGTAAGTGCTTAAAGAGGTATTCCAGTAATATAAAGTTACTCATAGGATAGGGCATAACTAAAGTTACAATCAAAATTATCCCCCCCCCCCCTGCAAATTAGGCTTGTCAGATTTAAGAACTTACGGCTGTTTGTAAAACTCAATCAAATAAAAGCAATTTAAATAAATCTACACAACTGATATAAAAGTGGTTTCTCCAAGTTGAAGATAGAATGCCACTTTTAAAACCTCCTGCAGTCTGAGAAGTATTCAGCCCCTTCATGACGAGCGTCTTTAGGGCTTATTCAGACGACCGTATATCGGATAGGTATTCATGAGAGGGGGCAGGGCGGGGCGGGGACAGAGCTAAGTTTCGAGACCTAGCTCTGCCCTGCCTCGCCCCTCCCTTTGCAAATAGTGCCGAGGGGTGGAGAGGGCGTGGGAGCTCAGTGCACTACTCCCATCTCTTCCAGCCTCCTCCCCCTGCAGAGAGGGACACCGTATATTGGCCGGGCGTGAATACCTGGCCAATATACGGTCGTCTGAGTAAGCCCTTAGGCTGTATTTACACCAGCGGTAATAATCCAGGGGTTCTGTGTTGTTGCGCCGCGCACAGAACCTGCGTGTTTAAAGAACCAATTATTTTCAGTGGATTCGCTCTCATCCAGCAATGTTTCGCTCGTACCAATACAGTGAAAGTGAAAAATCACAGTTTGTCTTATTTTTGGGTGATTTTGTCTGCAAGGATCACCCAGTATTCTGTAGAGGAGACAAAAATACTGCATTAGACTCATCTGCAAATGCAGTTCTCATGAGTTTGATGTGTTTTTCCATTTTAACTATTGAAGGCATGAGCAATTGTTTTCATGAGTGACAAACACGTTCAGCGATGCAAATCGCACGTTTTTAAAGGGGAAGCGCATTGCAGAAGCCTGTAAATCTGCGGTTTACGAGTGCGATATAGGTCTGAGTTATCACACTTGCCTGTGTACATATAACCTCATGCCCCATTTACATGAAACAACTGTCGGCTAAACGATCTGCGCGAACATGTGACATCACCGCTGGTTGTTTGCGCTCGTGCAGAACGTTTAGACAGGCAGATCATCACATTCTGTGAGAAGCACGGAGCTTTCCTTGTCTATAAAAAGTAATAATCTCTTCTCTTAGGCCCAATGCCCATGGACGGACTTTTGCTGCGGAATTCGCAGTCAGACGCCCGCCGCGAAATCCGCAGCAATGTCCGTCCATTGACATGCAATGTTAAAAGATTCTTCCCTGCCCACTAGCGGAAATTAACTGTGATTTTCCGTTTGCGGGGGTGAGTCGCAGCAGGTTCTATTTAGTGCAGAAAAACGCACAGACAGTTTCCATTGCAGTCAATGGAAGCTGACCGGCCGTCAGCACTTTCGCAGTAGTATCGCAGGAATCCGTGTTAGAGCCCAGCGCTGGCGCGTTACGCCCTGCCCCAGCCGAAACACTCGTAGCGGATCCGGATAGGCGAGTATAGAGTCTCTGGGGGTCACCAGGTCTGATTCCGCTGTGAGATTTCGCAGTCGGATTCCGACCCGGCCGCGGGCAGGAGGACTTACAGGGGTTTTCCAGGGAAATACTATTGAAGATCTTTCCTCGGGATATCAATAGTTGATCGGCTGGGGTCTGTTAATGGGTGTCTCTCGTCTACCCATCTCACACCTACCGCCTCCCACCTACCTGTCTCACATCTCGCATCTATAGTCTATGCTTATTTAACCCCTTCAGTTCTGTGTAAATGTCTCTTCTCAGAGTCAGTGCTGACATTTTCACTACAGGATACGGTTTACTAGTAGATACATGACTATAAATGTGCTTTCAGGCCAGCTGTCACCTTTCTGTTCAGCGGCTCACTGTAAATAGATGTTTCTCATATTCTATTATATACACACAATTTTACAATCTCCTGTAATTGATGCTTATGTCTTCCGTTCCGAAGCAAGTGTGTGCATAGAGCTGTATAAAAATGAGAAATCAGTACGGTATGTAATCTTTAATCCTTAAAAGGAAGCTGTCACTAGGTTCATGCCACCCAAACCCACGGGCAGCATGAACCCAGGACAGAGATGCCCATTTGGCATGTGTCTTGTTTTATTCTGAACCGCTGCTGCGCTACAGAAAGAAATCTACTTAGAAGTTTGACGCAACACTCAAGTGAGGGGGCCGAGCCGCAGCGGGCGCTCCTTGCCGGTAGTATCCAGCCTTGGCAGATCTTCTCCTTGCTTGTGTATATTGAGTATTATTTTTGTATACCATGTGTGTTATCGGTGGGGAAACTCATTTAATATATTCTGTAAGGGAAAGGAGTATAGATTGTATATTCTCTAAATGTTGTTGGGCTAATTATGCATCTGTCAGACCCGTCTTACATATTTAATCTTCCCTCTCAAATGCTCTTGTTTTATTTCTAGTTGCATAAAAAGAAATCCTGCAGATCATGAATAGAACCATCTCAAAGCCAAGAGAAACCCAGAGAGAAAACAGTCCTGTAACCGGTAATACATGTATAATATTAAAGTGCAGTGCTAAATGGAAGCCAATTAAAGTCTAGTGAAGTAGAATACTTCACAAAGATCTGTTACCGGGTCGGAGGGAGAAGGGGGTATATAACCTGCAGTTGTTCTCTGCCGTCCCTCTGATCCATTGGTTCTGGGTACTGTTTTTGGTTGTCTAAGGTGGCTGATATAACCTGCTATACCTGCTCTCTGATTGGCCAGCACTGATCACATGAGCAACACTGGTCAATCAGAGAGCAGTGCACAGTATACATTAGATAGTTAGAAAACTGCAACAGCCATCTTGGGCGCCTGAAAAATGTGACCTGGAATTCGTGAATCGGATAGATGGCAGAGAAGAACAACTGCAAGTAATATACCCTCCTTCAGTCCAGGGTAGAAGTTTGGTCCTGAAACCAGAGGGTTGCTATAAAGCACTAATCTCAGGATTGTCTTGGCACCTATCCACAAAATAGGTGCCGAAAGTCTGATTGGTGAGGGTCTCGCCACCGAAACCAGCACTGATGCCAAGAACAGGGTCGCCGTATCCGCCTCTCCTGGTGCATGAATGAAGGTGCGGATGACTGTTTGCTTCTGCTCAATTCCTTTCAATCGGGCTGCCGGAGAAAGCTCAGGACAAGCACTTAAGCAGGACCACAGAATGTAATGGACTGGCATTGTACATGCTCAGCCGCCACACTAGTCAAGCTGCTCCTCACTGCGGGGTTTGAAGTGAGCAGCAGAGAGGGACACGGGATTGGCGTTTTTGGGATCGGTGGGTGTCCCAGTGGTGAGATTCGCGCTGCTGATCAGACTTTATCAACTGTTCTGTGGATAGGTGGTCGGTCCGTTCTGGAAATACCCATTTACAACTAAAAAAACAAGTCCTCCTAGCCAATGTTATATTCCAGTACCGGCCTGTGGAAGTGGTTTTATCCTTCCACTTAGTAGACATTGCTGAGTAGTTTGTAAACCCGATCACTAAACTGAATCATAAACTAATGCTTAATTTTCTAGAATTTTTTTTCAGCTCTATGCTGAATTAGGGGAAAAAAGCTATTCATACTTTGATCTGTTGCTCTTAAGAAGCTAGTGGTACACTTGATGGATGAACTGTACTTTTCCCGCAATATCATGGTAGAAATTGTTACCATTTCTGCTTCGTTTTCTAGACACTGTCCAAGCGCCGTTGTCCAAGAGAACCAGATTTGTTGGACCTGGAGGATATCATTTTAAAAAAACCTTCAAGCTGAAACAGGTGAGTGACACAGCTTCACCCCTTTGTGTATTATGGCTTGGTGGGTCTGAGGTACTTAGAGGAGGGACCGTTGTCTGAGATTGTCCATCCATTAGGCCGCCATATGATTACCATGTATTACGTGTGTTCTGTATGCCCGTATGAAAGGTGGTAACTCGCAGGCAATTAATCGCATTGCCTTACGCAGTTCCTCTCAAATTAGCGTATCGGAATTGTGTAATACATGAGCGCAAAACAGAACGCAGCATGTTGTATTTTTGCCACATATATGCACATGATAGAGCCAATACGTGTATATATATATATATGGGCTTGTATATACACATACCCATATGCAATTACATTGGGGTGAGCGCCCCCTAAGGTAGATTGGTCAGTTTTAAATGTGTTAGTGGTAACCCTTACTAGGCTGTAAAGAAAGGGTGAGTCAGGGTGATGATGGGGAATGTATGTCTGCTTAACAATTGTGTTTTATTAATGGTGTCATGTCTGAGCTGAGGTAGCTGAGCTCTGAGGTGACTCGGCGCTGCTCTGAGGTGACTGAGCTCTGAGGTGACTGAGCGCTGCGCTGAGGTAACTGAGCTCTGAGGTGACTGAGCGCTGCACTGAGGTAACTGAGCGCTGCAGGAGACTGTTCTGAGGTAACTGTCCACTGTCAGCTCTGAGGTAACTACTGCTTGGTATCTGTCAGCTGCGAGATAACTGACCGCTGTATGCAGACTGTCGGCTGTGGGGTAACCGGAGGATGAGGCTGTGATGACCGGAGGAACAGAGATGGTTAATAATGGTTACTGGGAGGTTGGTGTTTCCTCAGTGTAACTAGTTAGGTGGTTGTTAGACATCCTTGGGGTGCCTCACCACCTGGATGTAACTAGTTAGGTGGTTGTTAGACATCCTTGGCGTGCCTCACTACCTTGGTGTAACTAGTTAGGTGGTTGTTAGACATCCTTGGGGTGCCTCACTACCTGGATGTAACTAGTTAGGTGGTTGTTAGACATCCTTGGGGTGCCTCACCACCTGGATGTAACTAGTTAGGTGGTTGTTAGACATCCTTGGGGCGCCTCACTACCTCGGTGTAACTAGTTAGGTGGTTGTTAGACATCCTTGGGGCAACTCATTACCTCGGTGTAACTAGATAGGTGGTTGTTAGACATCCTTAGGGCGCCTCACTACCTGGATGTAACTAGTTAGGTGGTTGTTAGACATCCTTGGGGTGCCTCACTACCTTGGTGTAACTAGTTAGGTGGTTGTTAGACATCCTTGGGGTGCCTCACTACCTCGGTGTAACTAGTTAGGTGGTGGTTAGACATCCTTGGGGCACCTCACTACCTTGGTGTAACTGGTCAGGTGGTTGTTAGACATCCTTGGGGCGCCTCACTACCTCGGTGTAACTAGTTAGGTGGTTGTTAGACATCCTTGGGGCACCTCACTAACTCGGTGTAACTAGTTAGGTGGTGGTTAGACATCCTTGGGGCACCTCATTACCTCGCTGTAACTAGTTGATGAGGTCACTGTCATGTGATCAGGGGCGGAGCATGTAACTCACCGACAGACGGGTGGTCGTTAGTATTTTGATTGTTTTTTCAATCAACATATGTAATGCCTAATAAATTAACCCATACAAGGGAAAGCATTGGTTTTACTAGTCGCGCTATGGTCTTGAAGGGGTCCAGCTCGAAAAAGGCCTTATTGATCAGAACTTACCGTGCATTCACAAGGTTAAAGGGAAAAATCTATTTCTACATCTTACAAAATCAAATGTGGATTCTGGAGTAAAAGCCTGAACGTGTTACACATAATTTACGTTGTTTACTACCTGCCTTCTCCTGATTAATGGTATTTGTCTTCCATTCACTCTAGGCAACCCTGTGTCAGCAGTAGTTACCTGTAATCTTTTTGTCGTACCAGCACTAAGAAAGATGCAGGGAATCCTGGATCCAAGACCTACAATCATCAAAGCCAGGGTATTTATACCGCCCATGTTATATGGAGAGCGGAATTCGTATCTGCCGTTCCATCGCTATTTATTGCAGTCACCCCTATTAGGAAATGTTATACACCTCTAAAACAGTGTGTGTTTCATGTCCAAGTGTCTAGTGAGGCGGCTCTATACACGTACAAAGGGTCTTTATTTTGAGAATTTACCATATAAAGCAGTTATATGACTTTACATCAACATGAATGTCTCTGTATATGAAGACACAAAATAGCTGCTCAATTTCCATTACTTTGCCGCTGTTTGAAAACTTATATTGTTTTTGTTTTATAAGTAAATGTTAAAGTGACCCTCCAGTTTTCTGGACAAAATTCTGCAATGGAGCCGGAGGAGGAACGTGGGTGTGTATATTATCTGCAGTTGTTCTTCTCTGCCGTCTTTCCAATTTGCAGTTCCAGGTCCTCTTTTCGGGCATTCAAGATGGCCGATTCAGTCTTCAATCTAGCTAATCTCTACAGTGTATTGGTAGTCTTAGACTAACGATGCATTATACCTGTTCGCTGACTTGCCAATGGACAATCAGAGAGCAGTGCATTAGGTAGTTAGAAAATAGCTGTAGCCATCTTGGACAGGTGGAGCCACGGCCTGAAACTGGCAGATTGGGAGGCGTGGCATAGAAGAACAAGTGCAGGTAATTTACCCTCCACTTCGTTAGGTACAAGGACAGAATTTTGAAGGTTTACTTTAAGAGGGATTTTCAACGATGGGATGTTTCAACGGTGGGGGTATGACTGCTGGGACCCCCAGTGTTCCTGAGACTGGGGGACCTGCGTCCCGCTTATTTCACAGTTCAGCATACATCGTCTCGCTTCTGCAGGGAAGCAGGGAATAGAGCTGCTGGTCACACAGAACAGGCTGATTCCTCTCAACGGTGCAGGCAGATAGCCGAGTGCTGTGCTGTGTTTGCCTATATGTCTGACCTATTGAAATGAATGGAGTAGTGCCACTCCATTCATTTCAACGGGGCAGACAGAAATAGCCGAGTGCTGTGCTCGACTATTATTGTCTGCTTCATTCATTTCAAAGGGGCAAACAGCCAAGCACAGCAATCGGACGATCCCACTGATCTATCAGTTTTCACTGGATGGGTGAAAACTGGAAAAAATGTCCCATCGCCCGGAATACCGCTTTAAGGAAAAACTCCAGGTAAATGTGTATGTGATTAAGGCCGATTTCACATCGGAGACGGAGGTTCAGTCGCAGATTCGGCTCAAAGTACTGGAAGAAAAAGTGCTGCATGCAGAGCTTTTTCTTTCATCTAAAGTTAGGCAGCCGAGTGGAAAACAGACGGACCTCATTATAATCAATGGGGTCTGTCTGGTGCTTGTGGTGCTGTCCAGAGAATGAGCCATTTGGTTGCGGAGATTCCCCTTTCCTGCTCCCCGAACAGAGCACAAAAGTGGAACCATGGTTGCAGATATAAAACCACCCTAACTTTACACTATACGGTCTTTGTGTTCCCCAATTTCACTACTACAATATGTTGCTAACAATTGGAGGATGTTATGTTAAAGGGGTTGTACTGTTTTTAAAAAAAAAACATTTTCGTGTACCCTATTAGGGAATTATGAGTTAACCCTTTCCAATCAACTGTCTGACAGCTTCCGACATTCTGATTAAAGCCTGAAGACGTCCGACAGGGTATTTTTACTGTATATTGTCGGCTGCTCCGTCATCAGAGCCTCTTAGGTACACCACATACTGCAGTGCTGGTTTTAGCCAGCAGGTGGCGCTCTTGTATAATGACAGAAAGAAAAAGCCTCATAGGAATCCAAAATTAGATTAGAAGAGGGCATTGAGGGTCCCTGTCTCCTGAGGAGTGGAGAGCAGTTAGAAAGAATGTCTCCTGATCTGGAGGACTTGACCTGCCCTGCATTACACAGACCTCTTACTCATTTTAATGGGCTGTGTGTAATGCTCAATTTCACCATGGCTTATTTTTGTGCTTGAAGAAACTAGTAATTTAATTGGTATGCAAGCAGAACACCAGCTCCACTTGTACGGAGTTACATCCTGTATTATTCTCCAGAGCTGCATTCCCAATTCTTCAGGTTTCATTGCCAAAATACCCTATGATTTATTACTGGATGTATGTCTGGATATATATTGGCATATTTGGGAAATGTGATTTTCACATCAGGCACTGAATAGTTTCACTGCATCATAGGAGTGCAATGGGGACCAGCAGAATTATGGGCACAGCTCTTGATTATAATGCAGACTGTAAGTCATGATCAGTACAAGATAAGTAATGCTATATATTTACAAAGTCCTCTTTAGACCATTCCTTTTTGTTAGAAGGGACCCTCATTAAAAATAAGCTAATCCCAGTTTGTCCAACTGCTGGACCCCAAGCAAACCACTGGAATCTATGAGGGAAAAGACAGCAAGGGGAACTTCTACACTTGTCCATTGCTATCAGTGGCATGTCTGTGTAATACATAGATGTGTCTGTTTTTTCAGATGCTCCTAGCTGCCGCTCTTCACTCTCGTAGATGGTATTTAAAGTTGGACAGATGATTGAAATACAACAAGAAAAATAGGTGAATATGACTGAATATAGGAGAACATTTTCTTTTCTGTCTTGCAGTTATCTTGTGATGTAAAGTTGGATCCTCGCCCAGAGTACCATCGCTGCATACTTACGTGGCATCACCAAGAGCCACTGCCTTGGGCACAAAGTACAGGTCTCTATTGACTACATATAACTGGACACTTCTATCAGTTAGGTTGTAATGGATATTTTAATAACATTGCCATCAACTTGATAATATAACTAGCAGATATCACACAGTCAGAAAGTGCCATGGCGGGGTGCCCACCCCTACAGCTTCTAACAAAAAATAACTGCATAACCGGTAATGGAAGCCACCATTTTCTTTTCTTAGGGTAGCTTTTCACAGGATGACTTTCGGGTATGTAAGCGTTCGAAAGCCATTCCAACAACTAAGACTTCTGTACTTTCACACAGGAGCGATAGTCGTTCAGTTAATGGAGGCGAAGCGCGCTGGAGATCTCTTCCAGCTGTCAACCTCCGTTTACTGTGAACAAACAGTTGTTCAATGAGAACTCACTAGTTGCTTTGTTACACTTAGCCAAAACAAAATGATCAATGAGCAATTTCTCGCTCAATCGAATCCTGCGTTATTGCACAGAAAAACTATCAGTCAAAATTGCTAGTTCGAACGATTTTTCAGCCAATAGTTGGCACAGGTGAAGCCACCCTTAGGCTCCTTTTAGACTTGTAAAGGTTGATTTCTATTAGCCCTGCAAGGAAGAAGAGGGATTTGAATGGAAATATGCTGGTGGATGACTCGCTATAAAGCAAAAAGAATTTATCATATCAGTCATGGAAGAAGTAAAAAAAAAAACTGACCAAATGGTGGCAAGAACCATTTTTAGGAAAGGTTCCTATAGCTTGCTTGTATGGTAAAGCGTTAACAGTCGATGTGGCAAAACATTGCAAAAAGAACAGGCGTGGTGCATAATATGGTGTAAAAATACATTGGGATGAAATGGAAATCCGCTGGCTCTATTCTATATTGTATCATCAGGAGATCTGAAAATCCTTTAGCTGGAAACCTGACCTTGATTGCCAAACAGACATTACTCAACCCGTCACCACAATAGATGACCACTAAGGGTCCCACTACCTACATCAAGAAAGTCAGAGGAGTCAACTTGAATTATACACAGTATATTGTACCTTACATTGTTTTAGTTTTTACTTTATGTTCCTAAGGACCAAAAAAATGGATGCCAGGTTTGGAAAATCTTTTTATAGTTCCCATAAATATCATAGAATCGTGGATTTGGAAGGGACCTCCATGGTCATCCGGTCCAACTCTTTGCTCAATGCAGGATCACTAAATCATACCAGACAGATGTCTGTCCAGCCTCTGTTTGAAGACTTCCATTGAAGTAGAACTCACCACCTCCCGTGGTAACCTGTTCCACCCATTGATCACCCTGACTGTCGAATATCTAATTTGTGTCTCCTCCCTTTCACTTTCATCCCATTGCTTCTAGTCTTTCCTTGTGCAGATGAGAATAGGGCTGATCTCTCTGCACTGTGACAACCCATCAGATATTTGTAGACCGCTATTAAGTCTCCTCTCAGCCTTCACTTTTGCAAGCTAAACATTCCCAGATGCTTTAACCGTACCTAACAGGACATGGTTTGCAGACCGCTCACTATCCTGGTAGCTCTTCTCTGAACTTAATCCAGTTTGTCTATTTTTTTTTAAATTGGGGTGCCCAGAACTGGACACAGTATTCCAGCTGAGGTCTGACTAAGGAAGAGTAGAGGGAGATAATTACCTCATATGATCTAGACTCTATGCTTCTCTTAATACATCACAGAATTGTGTTTTTCATTTTTGCTGCTACGTCACAGTGTTGACTCATGTTCAGTCTGTGATCTATTAGTATAGTCAACTACTTCCTCCAGACCCTAAAGACGAATAACCCATCACACTAGAAGGTTAATCATTAGCCACTAGGTAGAGTAAGCTGATTAATGAACCAGTCTTTACATTACGTCGACTGATCCAGACACCAAGAACTCCCATATAGGAAATGTCCATTGTCATCTTGTCTTACGAGGAGTGTGCTAACGTCTATGTCTTCTCCACGCAGGTAATCAGATGAGCAGTCGCCTGATGAGTATGCGCAGTGCCAATGGACTGTTGATGCTACCTCCAAAGACAGAGCAGTATGTGGAACTTCACAAGGGAGAGGTGGTGGATGTCATGGTCATCGGAAGGCTATGATGACAAAAGCAAGAGAGAAGCATTGATGCATGTCCACATATCATTGACTGTATCCTGTAATATGCAACGGCACAGCTAGTTTTTATGATTTGGATAAAGTTGATCAGTGTAGTCAACATCTTGAACTAAATTTCAAAAACTGACTTTGAGGAGAAAAACTGAAAAAAAAATCCCCCCCCCCCCAAAAAAAAACCTTATAAAAAAAAAACTCTTATAAAACCTTATTCTGATTATATCAAGGCAACTTTTCCTTCATTGCAATTGCTTTGTGTGTTAAAATGCTAGGTCTAATAGCAGTAGCTTTTAGTAGACAGCAGTAGATGCCTGCAAAAGTTGTGTTTCTCTCATCCTTAAAGTACAAATACTTAAGCTCTTAACCAAGGCTGTCTGCTTACTTTATACTAGCTTAGATGACACTGCTGTTTCCCTTATCAGTATGCTTCATAACCGCTTCACAAGAGAGCTCTGCTTGTTCTTTATCTTGTATAACGTGTTGATGTGCCAAGTGGTTGCATCTGGATCCAGACTCCCATCTTCTTAACAAGGAGGAGAGACGTCCTGGCAATCACTCCGCTCAGTACTATTGGGCAGTAACTGAATACCTTTTCTTTGAAAAAAAAATTGCTTCCTTAAGTGCTGACAGCCTTTTTAACCAATACATTTAAGAAATGTACAGAAAAAAAAATCAAAAACTGATCTTGTACAGATTACAGTGTACCAGCATTCATGTGGAGAAAAAGAAGCAAAGAAAATACTGAAGAACTCTGTACCATAACATTTTCTGTAATGATATTGAAACAAGATGAATTAAATCCTTGACCATTATTTAAAAAATAAATAAATAAAATCTGTTCTTCTTTTGTCCTATGTTTCCTGACTTCAAAAAAGTGTAGTAGAGAATGTACAGCGCTGCTCCATCTCCGCAGTGATGAGTTTCTTTTTACTTTTATTGCTTTACTTTTTCTGTTGTTTTCGCCGAGTACTTTTTGACGAACTTTTATAAAGTTTCCTCGTAACGATGGAAGTAAAGTTATTCAGTTTGTTGTTGCCAAATCCTATGACCAACGATATAGTTAGAAAAAACACATGGATGCCATTGTATGCTGGTTTTGAAGATACAAAAATACAGTCAGGATCTAGATGATACATTGTTTTGTTTTCTATGGAGGATGCGCCTTTTATTATTAGGAGGATGTGGGTTGGTCCAATCATATTCTGTGGTAGTGTATATGCATAATTCTTGGATTCTGCTCTTGACTTATAATTTTATTGTTTTTAGTACTGTACCAAAAAAAATGTATCCAGATGTATCCCATAAAGACATATATACTTTTGGTGTATGTTGGTAGGTAAAAGTAAAGTCCCCTGGTGCAAGCACAGAGTCATGACTGACTCCTAGGGCCACGTCACGTCATGACATTTTCTTGGCAGACCGTTTTTGCCGTGTGGTTTGCCATTGCCTTCCCCAATGTTCGTACCCATACACATTAAACTTAAGTTGATGAAAATGGACAATATCAAGCAAAATCCTCATTCATAAGGTTAAATTTAACAATCAACAATTGTTTCATCTGACAAATCGCATACACTCATCTAGTCAGATAGTTGACTGCACTGTGGTGTAAGCTGGGTGCTAGAATAGGAGTTCCATCTGATATATGTAAGTAAGAACTCTGCATTATATGGTGCCATACACGTGACCGATGTCTTCTCCTTCGTGCAATTCAGCTAATCCTTTGTGATGATATTTGATTACCAGTAACAATTGTTTGAAAAGGGTCCAAATATGTGAGTGGAATGAAATGTTACTGACTTAGGATTGCCTGTCTAATGAAACCCTCACATCTACAATTGTATGTTGGAGTACAGAGCTCTTTCTTAGACATACAGACCTTGTCTGGAAATCTTTGTCCAAGGGTGAGGCAAAAGATTCGAAGAATCATGCACAAAAGCTCATTAGTCTGTCGCCAAGTGTCATTGAACTAGTATGGCCAGTTTGAACAACTGTGGCAGCCAACACGGACTTACAAACGTATGGCTACATCTGTGAAACAATCATTCACTAGATGAAAATTTAACGACTGATCAACCACCTTCTATACGTCTTTGTACATGAGCTGACAATCTGGCATGAACGATCACATGAACACCCTTTTGCCTGACTTTTGACCTATGTAAAGCTGTACCTGATCCACCATTTAATAAGCAAACATTTGTTCAGCAGCTGGTCGCAACTTTCATGCAGCTGAACAAAATCATCGCCAGCTGCAAACCTTATGATGTCAACAAGGGATGTGGTGCCGACAGCAATGATTCTCTATGTGGGACAAACGATTAGTCCTGCAGAAGGTTTGAATCAGCTTATGCAAAGGCTTGGTATACAAGTGCCAATGATTTGGCGCTTGGCTACCGGAGCAAATTGCTCCATGCAAAATGCACTTAAAGAGCCTCTGTCTTCAACTGTTGGCCCCATGAACTGTATAATGGGCCTCAAAGATAAAGGGACGGGGGATCAGGTAAGATGCTTTTTATAGCCACAGGGTCCCTGTTCCAGGACTGTGTTTCTGAGAAATTAGTGTTCGCATATATATGGTGACACTCTTCCCAAGGCTGTGTGCGCCCACTCTCCTAAAGAGATAGATGGGAGAGCGTATGCGCACAGCCTTCTGATATGGTCACTGTGTGTGTGTGCTGATTTCTCAGGGGCCCAGCACTGAAACAGGGGACACTGAGTATAATAAGCAGACCACCGGCCCTCACCTTTGAGCCCCATAACTTAGTTTACAGTTAGTGATGACAGAAGCCCTTCAACTAATGTGAATGGCCACCTTTACTTTAGAAATGCTGTATTATATGCTGTATGATTAGATATTTTTAAACATATTTTGCCATCTATAATTGCAATGAAAATTGTTCAATCCCATTGCAAGTTTATTTGCCAAATTTACAAACTTTCAGCTGTTTGCAAAAAAGCAGGGGATGAACAATTTAAATTGCTCAACACAACTAACATAAGTGGTTTCTCCAAATACAACACAAAATATAATTTTTCATGACTACTGCACTTTTAGAATTCTTCACCTTCCTCCCTCAATAAAATCCCTCATGGGAGCACACATTTGCAAATTAGGTGTTGTCTTAAGCACACCTGATGCAACTAATCAAGGGCTTTATTATCTATCTGGACTAGATAGAGGTTTGTGGACGACATTTGACTGCATGTTAGAAATATGGTTAAAGGCCCATTTAGACACAACAATTATCGCTCAAAATTCGCCTTTTGAGCGATAATCGTTATGTTTAACTGCACTGACTTCATGCAGTTTTCGTTAAGCTGTCGCTCAACGTTGTCTTTCAGCATGCTGAAAGACAACAATGAGCCTTATCGGGGATTCACAGCGGGATACAGCTGATACTATTGTTTCAGCTGTATCCCGCTCCCTGCTGACAGGCTGGGTATGAAGAACACAGCTGTCTAGCTGCGTTCTCCATACCCTTCTCGGGGCGTTCGGCTGGATAACAGCCGGGCGCTACATGCAGAAAACAGCTGGATGCAGAAGACAAGCAGGGCCACCCCGCTTGTCTTCTGCATCCTCCGCTCCGAGCGCTCGGCTGTATGACAGACGGGGGCTCCCAGCGGGGAACAGCTGGATGCAGAGAACAAGTGGCTCCCCGCTTGTCATCTGCATCCTCTGCTGGGATCGCAAGGTGATCGCTCAACGTTTGAGCAATCACCTTGTGCTTAAATGACACAACGATTATTGCTGAAAAGTCGCTCAAAAGACATCTTTCGAGCGATTATTGTTGTGTCTAAATGGGCCTTAACATAGTATGTTAGGCTGAAAGAAGACAATGTCCATCTAGTACAACCTGTTTCCAACCCCCTCTCCCCGGAAAGTGAAGACATCATTGCATAAACAAGGAAAATTATATAAAAAGTTAGCAAAGGCACTGACTGTTCCTATAGATACAGTTGGAAGCATAGTTTGCAAGTTTAAAGTTAAAGACACACTGGCTACACTACCTAAATGTGACAGAAAGAGGAAGCTATCACCGGCTGACACCAGATTCCTAAACAGGTAGGTGGTCAAATACCCTTGTATAACTGCAAAACACCTGCAGCAAGATTTGGTGGCAGCAGATACTGCGGTTTCAATTTGCACAGGAGTACAGCTCTACTGACCCAAAGCACAAGAAAAGTCAGCTCATGCCTAAAGCCATATAAATAAGCAACAGAAGTTTTGGGATTCTGTTCTGTGGAACATGAAACAAAAGTGAAACTTTTCAGGCCTGTGGATCAGCGGTATGTTGGGAAGAATAAAGCATATGCTAAAAAGAACCCCCTGCTACAGTGAAGTATGGCCGTGGCTGGGTGATACTCTGGGGCTGCTTTGTGTTCTGGCTCTGGAAACCTCCAGTATGTAGAGGGCAAGATGGATTCAATCAAGTATCCAGGGCATCTTAGAAGAAATCATGCCTCTGTGAGGAAGCTGAAGCTTGGATGTCATTGGACCTTTATAATAGGACAATGATCCCAAACATACCTCAAACTCCACCAAGCCGTGGTTTCAGAAGAAGTCCTGGAAGCTTCTGGAGGGGTCTTCACAGTTGCCTGACTTGAACCCCGTAGAAAAAAATCTTTTGCGGGATGTGAAGAAGGCAATTGCAGCATTCAAACCCAAGAATATTGGTGAGCTGGAGGCCATTATCCATGAGAAATTGGGTAAGAGTCCTCAGGAACGCTGTCAGAAGCTGCTGTCGGGCTATGCATCACGGTTACAGCAGGTCATAACCGCAAAGAGCTCTAATTAGTACTAAAGACAATTCTCATGAGGGGGTTGAACAATTCTGAGACTGCAGGATTCTTTAAAAGTGTCATTTTGTGTTGAATTTGGAGAAGCCCCCTGTTATATTAGTTGCATTGAGATACTTAAATAGTTTTTGTTAGTTTTAGTTTTTTTTTTGCAAAGAGCCGGGAGTTCGTAAATTTAGCAATGAAATGTAATTTGGGGGTGAATAATTTTGATTGCAACTGTATATGATCAAACATGGTATGAATAGAACCCAAGGCAGGAAATACAATATTTGGGATCACAGTAAGAGTCAATAGAATTATTCTAGGTTAACGTATATTCAAAGCCTAATTTATTTTCCTTTCCATGAATATTTTGTATGTGGGTGTGTTTGTCGGGGGGGGGGGGGGACATAATATATAAGGAACTTCTGCTGCAGCATTGAGGCTCATGAAGGAAAAAAAGGAGGTGATTGGTTGGTTAAACTCTTTCCTATTGATGCTATGAAGGTGTTCAAAGCTCTAGTGCATATAACATTTGCAAAAGGGAAGCAGAATAGCCAGAGCAGGCACAAATATATTCAGTATTTTTATGCACTTGCACGAATGGGAAGGGGGGAGTAGTGGCACCTGGTGAGGAGCTCCTTTGTCTTTTGCTCTATGTACACCCATTTGTGTATTCCTATGGTTGAGAAATAAAATCTTGTTCTTTGCCTGGTTAGTGATTCCGATGATGGAATCAAGCATATTGTGTTGGAGTTACTTTTAAAAAATACTATTAATGTCTCAAGAGGACTGCCCTTAAAGGGGTTGTTCAGTTGTCAATTGTTGATGGCCTATTCTTAAGATGAGTGATCAATAGTAGAGAGGCGGGAGGCAGACCCACCGATCAGCTGTTCTCTGGGCTGGTGCACTCAGCTGATTTTCGCAGAAGTGTACAGCTCTGTTCCCACTGCAGTAACCCATCTTGGTATTGCATGCCAAGTGCCCATTCATTTAATTGAGAACTTAGCTAGCAATACCAAGCCAGGCCAGTGCAGTTGGAACAGAAATCAGCTTGGTACTTGAGCTCACTGACCCACAAAACAATCGACCGGTGGGGGTCCCTGGCACTAAACCCATCTCGAGAAAACGCCATCAATAATTTACCTCTTTAAGCTTGAAGATGGCCATACACCTCCCTGTAGAGATGCGTTGTTCAATATCATTCAATAGGTGAGAGCGACAAGCTGCTGTCAAACCAATCTGATCAGCTTCTATGAGGAGGTAAGTTCTAAGCTGGATCATGGTAAGACACTAGATATTGTACTGTATGTCCTGATTTTTCCAAACCATTTGATATTGTGACACATAAATGGTTGGGACATAACATGAGAATGCTTGGTCTGGTGGAAAATGTGTCTTTGGGCTCAGTGATGGAAAACAGTTGTTACTAAAGGCAAGGATTTAAGCCTGAAGAAGAACCCTGCGTTGGTTCTGAAATACTTTGTCCAGTTTTGAGCACCCCACTCTAAAAAAAGACATAGGCAAACTGAAGCAAGTTCAGAGAAGAGTTACCAAGATTGTGAGCCGTCTGCAAATCATGTCCTATGAGGAGCAGTTAGGAGATATGGGAATGTTTAGCTTGCAAAAAAGAGGGCTGAGAGGAGACTTAATAGCTGTCTACAAATATCTGAAGTGCTGTCACAGTGCAGAGGGATCAGCCATATTCTCATCTGCACAAGGAAAGACTAGAAGCAATGGGATGAAAGTGAAAGGGAGGAGACACAAATTAGATATTCGACAGTCAGGGTGATCAATGAGTGGAACAGGTTACCACGGGAGGTGGTGAGTTCTACTTCAATGGAAGTCTTCAAACAGAGGCTGGACAGACATCTGTCTGGTATGATTTAGTGATCCTGCATTGAGCAAGGAGTTGGACCAGATGAGGAACTTCTGGTCTTGGAACGGAATAAAATTGCTGATTCAACTGCCAAGCTGTCTGTCAATGTATCAATTATTAAAGCAGGCTGCAAACTCTTAATGTGATGGTATCTGAAGCCTCAAAGACTGTCCTGTATGTTTCCTAGGGTATCAGGTCTCCGGTTTCAGGCCTATGAGGGTGAGGGTACCTTCTTACATATATGGTGGAATTGCCCCAGACTTCACTACTTATACTAGCATGCTAAATCTTTCTAGTCTATAATCCAATAAAAGAGCTATTAATTGATACATTGATCTACAATTTCCTTAACATATACCTGGGTCCAGAAATGGTGAAGGGGATAAACGAAACCTTTCTATATTCGTGCATGGTACTGGTGGGACAGACAGCAGATAAGACAGTCTCCCAGAACCCCCCCCCCCCCCCCACCTTCATTCCTTTTCACTGAACTCATAACGGTCTCATTGTATGTTATAGTAACACCTTAAAAGGTGTAACTTATGTTAAACATTTTAGTTTCAGCCTATCATGTATTATTATTAACCTTGGAGGTATATACTTTTCCTGTGATGTCATTTATGGTATATAAACCAAATACACCTTTGAATAAATTAGAAATCATCTGATACCGCACAGGCTGGTGTGATATGTATTTCTCCTGGGTCCAGACTTCTGCACGAGATCTGGGATCATCTTCTCTTTGATAAACACATAAATTCTCCTTACATTTTTGGTCCTTCGAGACGGAAAGACTCACTGCAGAGGGAAGGGACAGCCTGGCTGTGAAAAGGTGGGTCTGAAGTACTCTCCAATCATTAAAAGACCTCCGTCTTGCTTAGACGTCATTAGAGGCCAGTCGGGCATCCTGTCTGAAACAGTGATGTTTTTCCGAACTAGCCTAAGAATTTAGAAGCCTCCCAGATAACGTGTAGTAAGTATAACAATGGTTAAACTTTTCTTCTCTCTTCTTCTGTATGCTTTGGTGTTAGTAAAATTTACAATGGGTATTGTAAAAGAGAAGCAAGTATAGAGGAATGGGTTGTCAAGGGACAATAGCAGTAGTCTATGTGCGATGTGTATTGTAAATTAGAAGCAAGTATAGACAAATTTGTTGTCAAGGGACAATAGCAGTAGTCTATGTGAGACCATAGGCATTGTGAGAAGGCTACAGGAAAGAATTACTCCACGCAGCACGTAAAAGAATCGGTTAGATGACGTCATGGGGCACAGGGGTGTCCAGGAACTTTACTTCTTATCTTACTACTACTACTTTTTCTTTGATATTGTGTTATAGAGTAACTAAGAATATAAAGAGGGCGGCCGCCTACTAACATATTGTAATATTTGTATTGTTGACTTATACTGCATGAAGCGAATGTGTGAGTGATTTGAGATAAGCGGATCTGATACGTGGGCACTGACCTCTAGGACACATTAAGGACCAGCCTTGCTGTGCAGGTTGTTTTCGGACAAGCCCCATATTGTGTTTTATGTTCACAGGCCCTACTCGGAAAGGCAAGAAGGAGTCTTCGTGTATATAGCGAAGCACTGATTCTGGTCAGGAACCCCTGCGTTTTCACTATACATTTTAGTGGCCAGAGGCTTGTTTTATGTTGTTTGTCTTGTAAATCGATGTCAAGAACATAATTACTAACAATGGGAAATACAAATTGTAAGGCATTCTCCTGTGCATGTCTCTGTTGTTGCCAATGACAGGAAGTCCTTGAAGGGGATAAGAAGTACATGGACAAGTTAGATCCTGACTGTCAAATATTGTGACATAAGGGGGGATAGAAATATGGATTTAAAAAATAAATTAAAAGTTCCAAGTTGTAAAGAATTATGTGATAAAATACGGACAAAATCAGCTAAAGATCAGCAGAAATACGAATTATCCGCTGCTGAAGCCTGGTTAAAAGAAGCCCCAAACTGTCACGCCCATATAAATAGAGCCCCGACAGTTTTGATAAACAATTCAAAGGGTTAATGAGGAGTTACAATTAAATGGAAAGAGCAGATAGAAAAATTCTAGGGCCAGATTGGAGTTCTGTAGAAGGAAATTAGAATGGGAAGGGCGGAGATGGTAGAACTCTTCCATAGGATAACTAGGGGGAGAGAGATGATACTAACACTGCATATAATCAGCCATTATAAAGAATGCGTTTGTAAGTGCAGTAAAGAAGGAAATAGGAGGTTATATAATGATGTCGTAGAATTCCTTTGCGGAATCACGGCTTACTCAAGTTGGAATGTTTACACCCCTCCATATTAATTCTGAATTGATAATGCGCATAAGAAGTTTTCACACTGACACGAGGTTCAGCATGCATAGCTTCCTCAATTCTAACTTTAATGATCGGCGTGTAGCCTATTTTAAGAGTTTAACATATCCGCCCATCTGGGCAGGTCAAAGATTACATAGATACAACGTATTGTTTAATTATTGGATAAGCATCTTGCAATTCTTCCATCCTCCGGTCATCTGTGATTGGCCATCAGGTGGTGGATGAAATGAGTGGGTTGTCCTGGAGCCACGTGTGGTTCCTTCGATATGATTGGATGTTACATCATGAACTATAAATTGCACAAACCTCCCATATTATTTGCATACGTTTCCAGTAAAATTGCTTGGGTAATTTCTGCGGTGGCTGTTTCAGACTGTGGTTGTCCGTCTGAGTTATACTGTCCTCCAAAATTGCAAAACAGATGGAAAATGTAACGTGTTTATACTATATATTATCTTGTCAGCGTTTTGAGTACAGAAGTTTCATGTTGGCTTCCCCATGTCAGCAGAGTTATAAAACAGATATTTTCATATGAGCGGAAGTACCTATTGCATAACTGTAAGAACATTATATTTGTAGCAAGACAGAAAGCAAATATGTATACAGAATGTTAAATTGACAACTGTCTACTGCCAAGGCCCACCGATCCATATAGATATATACTGGGCTTCCACCACAGACCCCCCTTGAAACTATCTGTTTCACTAAACTCGCCCTGCTCCGTCCCACCCCAATCCCCCACCGCTGACCCTAGACTCGCATTGTGTTGTAGACGACTGGGCCTATTACTGCCATGGGGGTATAGGATGGTTCGACATCATCACATTCTGGATCCATGATGACGATGGTTGCGCTGACAGTGGGCTTTTTGTTGGACGTCGTAGTGGGACAGGTGGACCAGGCAGTCATCAGGGTCGGAATACACTGTATGCAACGACAAACAGAAATTAGGATGACTATAAAGGTGACAAATATAATTAATAACTTCCTTATCAGAATAACCTCTTGTGCAGAATGTTCTGAAAACTCAGTAGAGTGGCGGTCTTTCACAACTGTCGCTTAGGCTGTAAATGCCCCTCTGATACCTAGGTGTGGGTTCATGGCAATCGGGTCTTTTGGTACATGTGGAGGTCTAGGCTACCACCTGGGATCTCGAGGCATTAGGCATTAGGTGCGACCTTTACTATTTCAGGTAAACACTGCATAACTGGTATAGAACCCGCCTTCTTGACGTTACTCCGATTCATCGACAAGAGTGCAAAATCAGGACTATCTAATAACTGATCAACATGACTGAACCCCTGTCTTATTAGTACGTGCATTATCATATATATTAGTCTGGAAGGAAAGAGCTACAAGGTGATTATTCCCACTTCCCTTTTCCAGAGGCGGCAAGGTAACAGGACCAGGGGCGTTGTAGCACCGGTATGTTGCGTGGACATAAGCAGAGTGCACTGCAGATAAAATAAAGCAAAATCTTAGCGAAAACCTATCACAGTGTTCTAAATACACAATGTCTTAAAACTTATTTTTCTATATTTTTCCCTTCTCCTGTCAGGTACCTAACTGAGGAAAACAGACTAAGGTTAGCTCTTTTTAGTTAGTGCTTCTTAATGGCAACTGCGTCTTTACCTGCGGGTCACGTTTTGTCTGGAATGTAGGTACAAGTCTCCCTTATCATCTTACAGACACTCCCTTTTTTGGCTAAATCGTACCTAGTGCCATTCTATTTTGGAAAGTCATAGTCGAGGTAGGTCCTATTGGTAGACTAGTCCCTATAAGGCGTCTCTAGTATAATTTATAAACCGCTGTTAATTATAATAAACATAATTAATCCAGTCAACATTTATTTACCCTAATAAATCAGGAAAATTCTTTAAAAACTCGTCAGGTACCCCCCTTGGCTGTCTTATGACGTCAACGTACATGTGTGGGTCAAAACTATCACCAGGAGCCTCTCTTCTCACTCTAATGTGCTGTACTAGAAGTACATACTAGTAGTGTGCACAGGTACGCACGGCGTGGGACTACCTAATCTTCACCCACACCAATGTCCCTCCTGGAGATAGTCCTAATGGTGAACACGTCCAGGTCGCCTCACCCTTGCGTCAGGGTTTTCCCACTGCCCGTAAGTCCCTACTCCTAGGAGGGGGGGGGATCCCTACCTCACCTTAGAGGGAGGCCATGGATTCCCTGGGCTCATTTCCGGGCATCCATACCCTCTATCTGTACAAGTTAACACCCCACAGGGTGTGCCCTCGCCGGAACCTAAGGTCTTCTGCACTATCCCTTGGCAAATGGGAATTCCACTGACAATCCATCTTAGGAGATCGGGGCAGGCACAGTACTAGTACATTTCTCCTTTTCTTTGGTAGCGTATGTGGTTGGCATTATCGGAACTGGCTCTTCATCTTTTTTAAATAAGGGAAATATTGGTGAGTTCCCCAAAAATCTCCCTCTACCCTGCCTAATTGCCTGGCAGGTGTAGTTTCCAGGGTAGTCAGTAATACTCTCTCCGGTGCAAGACACTTAAGTAGTTATAGAGTATTCCTTCTTCCATTTCTCACGGACAGTGTAATTAGCGGAAATGTTCGTGAAGAGACTAATAAACCACTCTTCAGCATCTACAGGGAGATTTAGGGGGACCATCCCCGAGTGTAGTCGGGCACTACCGCACACGCAACAGTTAGACTTGTTGCTCCTGTTAGCATTGTACCTCATCAACATTGAACGAGTTATACTGGAAGGTAACCATACCCCCATATTCTTCCGACTAAGGATTCCAGTTGCCACCCTCCTCTCTCACTAGCCCTAACCAGAGTAATGTCCTTGGCACAACTAAGACTGGTCTCCCGGATCTGAAGCTTTCTTACAGTATGAAGCATGGATGGATCCATGTAAGTCTTTCGGCTAGTTTCACAGCTGTGGCAGTAGTCAGAAGCACCTGGTAGGGGCCATCAAATCGGGGCTCAGGAGGGTGCTTCCTGGGGAACTTCTTGATGCGCACCCAATCCCCAGGCTGCAAGATATGTGTCCCAGTGTCTGCCTCTGAGTCTGGAAGAGAACACCTGTGTACCTTCGTTTACCTCATTCACTTCCGGTACCCTGTATCTGCAGATTACCTCATTCATGAGCTTCTGTGTGGTTATCTGCTCATTTACCTTAGTATCAGGGTGGGCCTCCAACCTGAAAAAGACTCAAGCAACAACAAGCACATGTTCATACTCCCCAACAGGTGTGAGCTGAATGTGGTCAAATTGGCAATCCCTGAAATGGGTAGAGTGGTCAAGGCAAGTGTTATATGGCCACCTTACTTCTGTCCGAACTTGCATATGGCAAAGATCATGCTAACTGGACAAATGATGCAGCAGCTACAGAGAACCTAGGTGTCACCCATTCTTGTTCAGTGTCGACGTCATCGCTGCTTTTGATTCTGTGTACCAGTTGGGCCATCATGGGGGACAGGGACCTCTGTAGGCAAGTTCTGTTGATTGTTCGCCATACGCCGTCCTGTTCTGTCGCTCCCGTCTTTTAGCCCATCTGCTTTCTTTCCTCGTTGACTTGTAACTGTAAAGTCCTTGACATATCAAAGTCCAAAGTATTTATCAGAGTCCAAAGTATTTATCAAAGTCCAAAGTTTTTATCAAAGTCCAAAGTTTTTATCACTGACTCATGCTGTCAGTATTTATTCTTCTTTCTTCCACGGCTTGAGGGCCGCTGCCTTTGCTGTGTTGTTGGCGAGGGTGTCATCTCTCGCTTCTCCGTTGTAGAAATCGGTGTGGATTCTCCATTGCCAGGTAGTAGTAGTAGGGTTTCCATGAGACTCTGCACCGCTGCACCATTCTTAATTGGCTGTCCTACTGAGATAACAAGCTGTCTGGCCTTCCATATTGGGCCATAATCATGAGCTATGCCAAATGCATTCCAGGAGTCAGTGTAAAAAGTTGCCGACTTACCTTCCACCACTCCACACGCCTCAGTGAGGGCCTCCGGTTCCGCTTCTTGCCCTGAGACATGCGGAGGCAGAGCTTCTGCGTTTAGGACATCTTGTTGTGTCACCTCTGCATATCTGGTTCGGAATCATCAATCCTCACCCTGATACCATCTACAAAGAAACCTCAAAATATGCATCATTAACAGTGTGTACATCACTACAATAATGTCAGAATCTTGTTGCACAGAATTTTAACCAATTTTAAAAAATAGCTGATCTGCCATACTCAAATCACCTATGCCTCCCCTCCCCCCAGGAATACCTGATTAAAAGAAGAGTAGCCGGGTTCAAGGTATTACAACATTGGGAAGAGATATTGGGGGAGGCATGGAAAGAGCACATTGTAGCCGGATCTAATAGGCCAGAGATAAGTGCTTGGGTTGCACTTGCATGAGTATGTTCTGGGTGTCATTTGGGGTGCGGACCACTAGGGGGTAGTCCAATAACAACTTAGAAGATTTGTCAGCCATTGCCTGTACTGCTGCCACCGCACAAGCAGATGAGGGAGCTCCTCGAGTCACTGGATCTAACCTCATGGCTGTGGTTGTCCTCCGTGCTTTTGTGTCAATACTGTCGTATGGGTGGCAGTATGAAGCAAGGCCCTGAAAGGTGCGGAATTTGGCAACAGTGTATGTACAGGTATGGCCTGCAGAACTTGGTTAGTCTTTGGAGGCCTCCAGGCCTTACAGCCTTCTGCAAGAGAAATTAACAGTGAAATTGTGGCCGGTTGGCAGTTTTTCCGAAGCATCAGCACACAGCACCTGATCTGCGTGGCTGACCCTTCACCCCCTTTTTTTTTTTTTTTTTAACTAGGGGAATACTGTTTGACCCAGGGGTGTGTATCCGGGTCTCGTATATATTATCATGGTGGGTATATTCAATTTTCCTATGTCTGTCTTGTAGTTGTCCCATAATTTGTCAGGAACCGTGGAAAGCTGAGTTTGGGACAAGAGAAAAAACAAAACTTTTTCTTCTGGCTATCTATGATTCTTACCCCCTCCTTGGATAAGAGACGTGTTCTTGCATCATCTAGCTCCACCCCTCTGAGTGTGGCTAATCACTTACTTCCTTATTCTCTCATTCAATGTTTGGCAGTCCTTGGGCACACATCGCAACTCAATAAAGATAAAGTCTTATGCATCACACAATTTACATTTTACAAATTACGAGTCAATCTGCCCCGTTCCTCCTGTGGATACCTGGCCTTATCGTTACCTGCTTGTTTCCTATTCCTTGGCTTCTCTGCAGTTTCTCCACAGTTTCTCTTACTCCCTGTAGTTTATTTATTTATTTTATATTGTCTGTGAATATACGTTACTTGTGCTGGGACTACAGGGCAAGTAACTTCCTCTTTTCAGAATCTCTCCCTCCCGTGACAGCCCAGCGACAGGATTACAAGGGATTACAATTTTTACTTTTACAACAGTTTTTGTCCCAGACTTCCGGCGACCGGGCAGATGCAGTCTTAGATGCCGGGCATCTCCATCTGATTGGTAATGTACTGCAATTCTCTCTATTCACTAAACTGTTATATTGAACGCTGGTGCCTTTGGCGTGTATTAATACAGACGCCATTTCAACCCACCTTCTCTTCCCCTTTTCAGGTCTCTTAGGGAAATTCTAACGTCTAATGCATAAATCACATATATTATGTTGTAACTTTACGGTCACAGCGGTGACCACCTAACATTGTATGTGGTTACAATTGAATTGGGGACTGCTAACATGTATGCTGTTGGGGACTTGGCAAACATAGACGTATTTTCTTGTGGGCATGGTGGGCTACGCAGTCTGTATTCTTAAGAGCCCCCTCAGGATGTGAGTGGCATATAACTTTTTACATTTATGTGACGGGTGTATAACAAAGTTTAGAGATTACATAATAAAACATACGAGTAGTTTTAACATCCAACATTAGTTAAATAACTAACAAATGTTGGAGCACAAGAATCGCTTTGCTTCTATTAGGAGTTCCACTTCTTCTTTTTAAATGAACTTAGCAGCCTTTTTTTTCTTCTTTTCCTCCAAACACACTTACGGGCACAAGCCTATACTTCTATGCTATTGTTAACGTTTAACAATTCAAAGGCAACACAGTTTAGTAGTCTGTCTTTTACTAGAAGGGATCCAATAATGCAACCTAACCTATAAAGTCCAAACCCACAGCGCGCCACTGTGTACGGTGCATTATCTTGGCTATAACCCAGCCAATGCAATGCTCATTGCTAACAATCCCTTCTTACAGCTGAGCAGGACTGATACTAATTCTATATAATAACTCAGCAGGATTAGCTCTACACAACAGACAAGCACACTAACTTTATATAAAGGACAGGCAGGACGTTTTAAACACACAGAAAGATTGCTTGATTAATCAATGATAACTTGACTCTCCACCCCTTCCACACTTTCCTGGAGGGTGTAAGAATTAACCTCGGTACAATGTTCGCTGCCTTTCAATTTCAATCATGGCTGCCAGATTTATGATTATAGAAGTCTCCTCAGACGCCAGACACAATATGCCCCGCCCTAGAGTCTCTAGCATTTCTGTCGCTACACAGTTTATCAATCTACCCTCAGACGGAGGGATCTACTCGTGGACATTCAAACGATAAACAAATATTTGTGGACACACACAAATAGACAGAGCACCAGTACGGCTGGTTTTAGTCTTACTGCCCCTCGGGATCCGGTCTGTCAGTTCCCTTTCTTCGGAAGCCTTTTACCAGACTTTACCGAAGTAGCGATACCTGCCCAGACGTTTGATGGCTTTCTGACCCTTAGGCTTTGTAACCAAACCAGACCAGAGCAGGAAAGCCTTCCCGTCAAACTACCCTCACAGGTCCCTTACTCTTAGGTTTTGTAACCAAACCTGGACCGAGTAATCGGGACACCTGCGCAGGGTCAACCCCCCCCTTAAGGCAGCTACTGACCTCGCCACTCGACCAGTACTCTCAAAACAACAGGCATGTAAACATTCCTTTATATCTTATGACAGGTTCTTATCATGTGATCGAGACTTAAAGAAGTACCTGTCGTCGTGCGTCTCCAAATCTATCGGCCTGGCACGGCACATAGGCAAGCCCGGAGTTAGCCACACAGGTATAGATAATTAATTTATCCTACCGTGTATTTGGTGGGCCCGCTAAGTCCAAGGTTGTCTATGTCCGTGCCTTGTGTCCGATTTCTTCGGAGCCTATCGATCACAGTCCCATCTGGGGTGCCACTGTCGTAGAATTCCTTTGCGGAATCACGGCTTACTCAAGTTGGAATGTTTACACCCCTCCATATTAATTCTGAATTGATAATGCGCATAAGAAGTTTTCACACTGACACGAGGTTCAGCATGCATAGCTTCCTCAATTCTAACTTTAATGATCGGCGTGTAGCCTATTTTAAGAGTTTAACATATCCGCCCATCTGGGCAGGTCAAAGATTACATAGATACAACGTATTGTTTAATTATTGGATAAGCATCTTGCAATTCTTCCATCCTCCGGTCATCTGTGATTGGCCATCAGGTGGTGGATGAAATGAGTGGGTTGTCCTGGAGCCACGTGTGGTTCCTTCGATATGATTGGATGTTACATCATGAACTATAAATTGCACAAACCTCCCATATTATTTGCATACGTTTCCAGTAAAATTGCTTGGGTAATTTCTGCGGTGGCTGTTTCAGACTGTGGTTGTCCGTCTGAGTTATACTGTCCTCCAAAATTGCAAAACAGATGGAAAATGTAACGTGTTTATACTATATATTATCTTGTCAGCGTTTTGAGTACAGAAGTTTCATGTTGGCTTCCCCATGTCAGCAGAGTTATAAAACAGATATTTTCATATGAGCGGAAGTACCTATTGCATAACTGTAAGAACATTATATTTGTAGCAAGACAGAAAGCAAATATGTATACAGAATGTTAAATTGACAACTGTCTACTGCCAAGGCCCACCGATCCATATAGATATATACTGGGCTTCCACCACAATGAGATACATGATTACCCTTAGGATGGGATCATTGCAGGATGTTTTGGAATATGCAAAACATGCAGAAAAGTTTTACAAAGAAAAGGTTGGGAAAGTGAGAGTTTTTATACAGGGAGAAGAATGTGACACGACGGTTCAAGAAAGTCAGAGAGGTCATTGGACAGCGAGAGGATGTGAAAGTAGAGGCAAAGGAAGAAGCAGAGGTGGGATACAGCTCGGGGATTTAAATGTGTGTTTGAATGATTGGAAATCTGGTGATTTTGCCTGAGGATGCCCAGAGAAACAATGCTCACAGGCACCTTGGGGAAAAATGACTAAGAGGGATGGATGTACAACACTTGGAGGATCTCTTGGCAATTTCTACTGCCTGAGATAGATCTCCAGGTGAATGGGCTGATGATTACTTTCCTGGTGGGCTCAGGAGCCACCAGGGCATTAATACATCCCAATATATACCCAATGTAAAATGTAGTAATAGTCATATCATGGTAAAAGGGGTTAATGGACGGACCCACAGGGAATCCCTCTCTGAACCAGTTATAACAGACCTAGAGACAAATAAGCCTGTGAAATGTCAGATTATATAGTCTTAAATATGTCCAGTAAAATGGTTGAGATAAGATATTATGATAAAATTAGGTACACCTTCACCAGAGTACCTCAGGGCTGCTGTGAATCTCCAACAATTTTCTCCCAGGCTATGTCAGCAAACTTAGCTGACTACCTCTAGGATGCTGGAACTGGGCTACTACTGTATGTTGGTAGCTAGCAGCAGACAGTGGAGCGAATTGTGGGGGGACACAGTCGAACCCTTGAGGTTTCTTTATAAGCAAGGCCATAAAGTAAACAGGTAGAAACTCCAATACTGTCAGCAAACAGTTAAATATCTGGGGTATAACCTGTCAGATGAAGGTAGGCAAGCAATTCTGGAAGTCCCAAAACCACGAGCAAATTCTGTCCTTTTTGGGAATGACAAACGTCTGCAGAGCCTGGATCCTAAATTATGCATCCCTGACAGCACCTCTTACCAGACTCATCTATGATGAACCTCTTTCTGCAGCTGACAGGATCCAGTGGGATGCACCCTCTGAGGAAGCCTTTGTCAGGTTAAAACAGACTCTGGTGGGCACATCAGTCTTGGGGGCTGCTGAACTACAGCAAGCTCTTTGTGCTGTTGACTCAAGGGAAGGATATATGACCTCTGTGTTAACTCAGGCACACAGTGGGAAACAGATCGCTGGCATACTACTCCTGCAGACTAGATCCAGTGGCCGAGCGCTCCCACCCTGTGTACAAGCGGTAGCAGCGGCAGCTGAAGCAGTCAGACCTGCCACTATAGTGCTGTTCCGCCACTCACACTGTGTACCGCACGCAGTTGGTTATACTCATATCTTTGTCCTTCCAGACATCCCTCCTACATGACACTACTGCTCTCACAGCCACACCTGACAACTGAGGGATGTACTACGCTCCATCCATCTACCTTACTGCCTATTTCTTCAGACGGTCCTCCATACAACTGTCTAGGAGAGATGGCACATAAGGTGTTACCCAGACCAGATCTGCAGGATGTATCTCTTGTAGATGCTGAATACACACTTTGTAGATGGGTTGGACATCTCCGCAGAAGGAAAAAAAACTATCTTACCTAAATCGTTCTTCAGATATGCAGCAAATTTGAGCCATGGCCTGTGTCATTTCTCAACAGGGGGGATGGTAGCACTCATATCGAAAGTATTCACAGCCTATGCGTTTACAAACTACTCTAAAAATTTTTGTTTATCTTATATTCCCTTGTGCCTTGTGTTTAGCACAAATAATACAAGACCATGGAGGGGATGCTGTCCTACACCTCAGTATCCCCTCCAACACATTTGTATGGACTACATAGAATTAAACAAATGTGAAGGTAAGAAATACTGCCTAGTTATTATAGATGCTTTAGCCAAGTGGATAGAAGTGTTTCTCACAGGTCAGTCGCATGAAGCCTCAGTGGCTAAAGCATTACTAAGGGAAATAATACCAGGTGATTGGGTCCTCATCAAGGGGATAAAGAAAAAGAACTGGAAGACCCCAAAGTGAGAAAGACCTTACCAGGTACTCCTGACCACTCCTGCTGCAATAAAGATTGCTGAATGGCAGACCTGGATTCACCATTCTCACTGTAAAAAGGTAGCACAGGCAGAGCAGGGACAGTGTGCTGAGGGGGTCTAGTTTAGCCCATTACAGGGGGGTGGGGGGGGGCACATTAGGTGGTCTCCATCTCAACTCGGTGAAGAAATCCACACCCTTTCCCCATGGGCCTCCTCGGTAAGGACAAAAATAACAGGAATAACATTTATTTTCGGTGTATTGGTGAGTCTGGGGAACGCTATTGATGACAGCCCTGAAATTGTCAGAGGTCATCATCATATTACCCGATCCTACACGATGGGGGAATGGTGGAAGAGCTCTGACCATTGTCTGTATATAGTATCCCTCACTCTCCACCCCGCTATACTGTGCACATCTCCAGCCCCTTTACCTTCTGTATCACCCCATTACTTGTGTAAGCTCGATGGAGCAGAACCCTCACCCCTATTGTTTCCATCAGCTGATTACTATGTATCCGTGGTTCTGTATTTTTTGTACTTTTGTCTTTCTGTATTCCCCCTGTCTATGTAAACACTGTGGAAATGTTGGCGCTATACACATAAAGATTATTATAGATATGTGTCAGATGAGGGACTTGTTGGCATTGTACACAAAGGAATAAGGCGTGGCTAGATGCTTGCCTGGCTTGATAGTACTCTTAGTCAGGCCACATCCCTGGTGGCCATTTTAGTGCTAGTCATGGCCTGCGGCCATTTTAGTACCTGCTGCAATACCCTCGGCTGTCGCCCAGGCGCCACCTTGGCTTCACACCTCCCATAGATGTACCTTTTACCTAGCATCCCAATGCTTGCACTGATTGTAGTACACAACACTAGTGATTAGTGCCTTCTTTGACTTGTGCAGGAATAGTAAGAACCCTCCATCACTGTCCTCTGTGTGTTGATGATATGTAGTCTACCTTATTAAGTGTGGGTTATAAGATAGGGTCAGTATGATACTGTGGGATATTTAGTCGTAGCAGAGGAATATGTATGGTCTCCTTCAGATAAGTGTCAGGTAGTGAGGGGACAGGTTGCTATGGATGACGGTAGTGCTGACAAGGATCAGAGATAGTAGGCAGCAGGACAGCAGAGATGATTACATGATGCAGATAGTCCTGGGGTAAGACAGTGAAGGAATGAAAGTTTACAGTAGTATTAAATGAAGTTGACAGACAATGGCTTGAGTGCTGGCTCTGTGTGGTGGGGTTAGCTCACAAATGGTTAAATCATCTGTTACATTGGAATGCTTGTTTCACTTTCACCCTCACCTTTCAGCTTTAGAGTTTAGTGAGAAGAAGGGAGGGGGGAGTGTGTGACTGACTCTCTAACGTAGTAGTCTGAGAGCGATGCTCTGCTTGCTTGAAATGAATAGACTTGTAATGAAGATGATCAGGAATTAAGTTTAATATAAACTTGTGTGAATAGGGAACATACATTCTTGCTGTTATTTGTGTACATGTTAGTTCTGTAATTGGTTTGCAGTGCGTTTGATTGTTAAATGGTGTTTTCAATGTGATAATGTCATGTAAGAAAAAATAATAATAATTAAGTTGTTAATAATGTGAGACCTGAGTGTTCCTATTAAGGGAAAAATATTCCAAGGATACTGCAGTTAGCTGTAGGAGTCTAAAACAGTTAAAGCTTTGTTTATCTTACTCCATCACCTCTCCTTGATAAGAGAAATTCCTGAGGGGGGGTTGTTAAGGTTGGAGGATTAAGCGGTTAAGTGTATAGAGAATTATATGTTATTAATAATTATATGAGATAGAAAGACATGACTGTACGATAGATAAAAGTTAATGACAAGTGGCATGGGGGGCGTGGCTTGGCATAGGAGAGGGAGGCCGCACATCTCGGAGCTCCGCTGCCACTGACTCTCAGAAAACCAGAAAACAAAGAAAATAGCCCATACCCGATGATGACTAGAGTGGGGAAGAGGAAGGCAGACCAGCCACAGATCCAGGGATCCCCTATAAGTCGGTTCCTGCACGGAACACACGCTGCCGGAGCGGGAAGACGGCTCTCCAACATGGCACTGGGTCAGCGCGACAAGCCCGCGCTGAAGCAGAGTGGAGATCCAGCAACCCTATCCACAGGCCAGGTGAAGGCAGGAGAGCCCCATGCTGGCACACCGCCAGGGCAGAGAGAGAAGCCCATACAACAGCGGAGCAGAGCCATACCCTGAGGGAAGGAGAAAATCCCCTGCCGACTAGACCCAGGGGCTACAGACAGAAAAGAGCGGGCAGCCAGTACAGGGTGCAGAAGCACCACCTTCAAATGCCGGAGGAGCAGCGCAGCTCCACACCAACACGGAGCAGGGGCAGCAAGAAGGACTAAGGGAGCAGTGGACCAAGAACCCAGGTACCTCACCACCAAACAGAGCCCAACACCCTGAACAGGATGGGAGGGGGAATAGGGCAGAGACCCCGAGGTCACCAGCGAGACATTCCACTGTACCCACACTCTACACAATTGGTAATGAATCCCATGAAACCCCCAGCCAGGGACACAGCCCTAACGCAAAGGGTGGCAGAAAGGGACCTGATGCAGACCATACCCCTCCCCGGAAGGACAACCCAAGCAAGAGCGGGGTAATGCAGGGAGATAATCCTATCCCTATCGCCCGACCTCCTTCTCAACAGAGAGACAACAGCAGAGATATAAATACCTTCCATGACTACAGCTCCCAGTAATTTCCCGAAACAGAAGCTCCTGGCAATCATACAGCGCCACCTGCAGACGATTCCCAAACACTACAAGCACTCTGGGTCATGATACGTGCCCTACCGACCAAAACAGACTTAGAGATGCAGATACGATGTATAGAAGAGAAACACGAGAGGGCCATCGCGGCAGTTAACCACTCAGTACAGGCCTTTACAGAACGGGTGATGGCGCTAGAAGAGAACCCCGAGGTCTCCTATATGGACTTTCAACAGCTAACAAGCTTCATAGAAAAACAGCAGAAACAGCTCAGTGAGTTAACTTTCCACCTCGACGACGTCGAAAACAGAGGCCGCCGCAACAACCTAAAGCTGAGAGGCGCCAGAAGCGCTCTATGAGTGTGTAACAACCGTCTTCAACAAGCTACTACGCCGTCCGGAAGACAGGACAATAGAGCTGGACAGGGTCCACAGAATGATGGGCGGGAGAACAAGGAACCCCAATCTGCCAAGGGATGTCATCTGCCGAGTGCACTTTTACAGACAAAAGGAGGAAATCCAACGCATGGCATGGGAAAGAAGTCCAGTTAACTTTAACGGAGTGGAAATTACTATCTTACCAGATGTCTCCAGACTGACCCTCAATAGTCGGTGACTGATAAGACCACTTGTGGACGCAGCACGCCAGGCGGACGCGACCTACAAATGGGGCCACCCCTTTCATTTAATATTACACAAGCGAGGCCGCCTGTACACCGTCAGATCACCCACAGACCTGGACAGAGCTTTCAGGTTCCTAGAAGTCCT